>NW_026294413.1:86253461-86853442 GCF_007827085.1 Peromyscus californicus insignis | reverse complement strand
CCACTAAAACCATTTGCCATTGGTTTATTAGTGGAAAACTAACAGAATTATTGTCTGTTACAGGAGAAGACTGATATAGAAGGGACCCTATTTGTGTATCGAAGGTAAGTTTTTAAGTCTGTTTCTATTTCACTTGAATGGGGCAGTCTCTTGTAGCATGGTCCGTTTCTGGTGTGCTTCTTTGGAGCTGTCCTGTCTCCTTCCAGCTTCATCCATGCAGGCTGTGCACTCCCTACCCTAGCTGCTTCTCCACTCAGCCTGACACAATTATCTCGGGATAGAAATCCTTTTCTAATAACGCATCCCAAAGAGAGGCTGCCCAGCTCTCCCATATTAAAGAGGATGAACATAGGAATGTCTGTGGATACAGTACATGTTAACTATAGTAGTTGAGACGTCAGTCTTGCTGATCTGCAGTTTCTAATGAGAGTTTGTCGTCTATGACTGGTTCTGCTCCTTTCCCACGTCTTCCCCAAAGTTCTGGGTTATATAGTCTTTATCATATCTATTTTAGTTTGAGAGTTTAGAATGCCTAGGGTGTTCATAATTGTATATATATTTACTTTAAGCTTCTGAAAATTCTTTAAATTGTTAATTTGCAATGGTTTACAGCATTGCCTTGTTTGGACAGACCACAGGATATGACTGTCATGGGACACTTGTCTTTGGAGATGCCTATAGGGCTTGTTCTTAGAGGCACATCTGTGGGGCGTCTACCCACCACCCCCACAGTTCCCCAGAGTTTTCTTGAGTGCGAGCAGCAGGAAATATTAGATAGAAGGATTTATTGCGGAGAATATCGCGGAGATAAACAGATAGAAAATAAAGGATAGCCTTGAGAGGGCCTGGAACCTATTCCAACGGCCCCGACTGTCTCTGCCCCAGGGTTTTTATAGAGATGCCAAGGGGTGGAGCAAAAGACCTCCTCCCCCAGCACAGCCAAGTGCAGACCATCTCAGACACCTGCACTCAGGCCCGTGGTCCTAATCATCCTCTATGCGGACCTGCTGGGTAAAGCCATGAGGAACCCGAGAACGGGCTCCCACACACATCCCTTGTTTTCTAGAACTTGGGGTGGTGGCAGCAAGATGATTGTCTGGTTCTGTTTGTATTGAGTTGGGTTAAAGAGTGTGTTATGTTAGCTTGAGGAACGTTCAGTGCATTGTGTGTTGAATCCCCTTAGTAAAGAAACTAAGAGTATTCTTACTGTAGGAGTCAAGTCCATCTAACTCAGGAAAAAACATACAAAAGACTAATGTAAGAAAGATTATTGCTGCTATGAGTGGCAGTCATAGACATACTTGTACCATATTAAAAAAAATGCTATTTCTTCCAGCATATATTACATGCATATGTCAATCTTATGTCAGTACATGCTTATGTATACATGTATGGGGGAAAAGGCAAAGCTCCTCAGATGCAGGGAGCTTACATTCTAGTAGTGGAGAAAGATGGTAAGTAGACAAACAGTAGGTGGGTATTGAGGTGAGAAGGTGACATTTGAGCAAATGCTTGCTGGAGGTAAGGGGGTGGTGCTCATTTGGGGGCAGTAGTTCAGACAGGTCTTTAGGTGGGAGCACACCTGCGGATGGTGACAGCCAGAGCAGCGGAAGCAGGAAAGAAATAGAGGAGCTGAAGTGGGGTGGGGACCTCGATGACTTGACTGTGACGCTGAGGAACTGAATCCTTATAACACTTAGGAGCAAACGGGTGGTCTGACTTTTAAGGGTTGAGGCCTAAACCCAGGACTTTGTTCATGCTAGGCAAACACTCTGCCACTGAGTTATATCCCTGCCTTGTGTTTTTGTTCATGGTTTCAAATGCTAATCGTGTCATGTGATGTGATAATGTAGGCTTTTTTTTTTTTTTTTTTAGTGAAAAAAATGTAGATGCCTTTTTTCCAGATTGAAAGGTAACATGTTCCCTTTCTTTAAATCTAAGGTCTGCTTCACCTTACCATGGTTTCACCATTGTCAACCGACTGAACATGCACAACCTGGTCGAACCAGTGAATAAAGATTTGGAATTTCAGCTCCATGAACCATTTCTTCTGTATAGAAATGCAAGCTGTGAGTATATCTGTTTGCATTGAACAGAGGCACTTCAGTTTCAGGACATTAGAGTTTGGAGTTTCAGATTATACAAAATATGGTCTATACTCTATGATTATAAATACGTGTCTTGGTAAAAGATGAAACTCTTCTAAATGTGTCTATGTATATAACTGTGAATTCGTGAGTGCACATACACCACAGCCCATGTATGGAGGTCAGAGGACAACTTTGAGTTCTCTAGTCCACCGTGTCAGGTCCAGGTATGGAACTCACTCGGGTCGTCAGGCTTGATGGCCAGTCCCTTCAACTGCATCATCTTAACCAGCCCCAAAAGCAAACATTTTCAGCTAGCTCTAAAATTGAAAAGACTTTTGCAAGTAGCTAACTTAGGTTATTTTAGTTAACTATACTATCTAGCCTAATTGTTATCATTGTATTTGTTTCTGTTATGAAATATTTAGTCCTTTGTTTTTGTTGTAGTGCCGATTCTTGTCAGTTCCTATCCCTGAGCAACAGAATTTAGTTCGAGAGACAAAATGAGAGCAGATACTCATGCTTTCCACAGGGAAAGTACTTTGCCATGGATGGTGGCACTTTTCAACCTACTAGTTTAATAGAATGTTTAGTAGGTACAAATACTGTGTCAAAAGCTGTTGTGCTTTAATGATAGAAAGTAACCTGTGTGGGATACAAGGTAGTTTGGTCAGCTAAGACTCAAAGGTGCATGGCATACTGTTGTTGGTTGGTTTTGGCTCTTTACTCTTTGGGGGTCACTACCTAGCTCCCAAATAAATCACACATGGAGACTTATTCTTGCTTATAAATGCCTGGCCTTAGCTTGGCTTGTTTCTTGCCAGCTTTCCTTAATTTAAAGTATCCCATCTATCTTTTGCCTCTGGGCTTTTGTCTTTCTTTTACTTCTGTATATCTTACTTTGTTTCTTACTTCATGGCTTGCTGTGTAGCTGGGTGACTGGCTCCTCCTTCTTTCCCAGATTTCTCCTATTTCTTCTTTCTGCCTGCCAGCCCAACCTATCCTTTCTCCTGCCTTGCTATTGACTGTTCAGCTCTTTATTAGACCATCAGGTGTTTTAGACAGGCAACATAACACAGCTTCACAGAGTTAAAAAATGGCAAGATAAACAAAAATAACACACCTTAAAATAATATCCCCAATAGCATACAGTTAGTTGGAGAGTTCCTAGTCCAAGACCTTTTCAAGCATTTTTACATGTTCTAATAGTGATTGAAATTCAGTCAACAAAGCTCAGAGTAACACTTTCAAAAAAGTAGAGTATACATGTTCTTCACCTCACATTGGAGTTACTTGCTGACAAATCTATCATAAATTGAAAATTCGCTAGTGTACTTAAGCTACCAGATATCATAACTCAGCAACACAGTACACTGTAGATTACTGTTTGTCCCCCTGTGGTCCTATGGAGTGGGAGCTGTGGTTGGTGGTTGTATACAGCGCTGCAGTAGAGTTGCCCGTTATTCCTACTCTGAAGGCAAGGTACAGTCAAAATACGGTTTTTATTCCATTCATGCTACTTCACAACATTTTGTAAGCAAAAGATCTTAAGTCAGATTATCATAAGTATGGGACCATCTGTTCAAAAACATATACTTAAAGGGCAAGGATATTGCTCAATGGTAGATGAATCCTTAGCCTTCATAGGCTTTGGGTTTGATCTCCAGCAACACACACACACACAAAATGTACATTGGATTCTGATAGTTCAGTATGGGTATTAGAAGTGTGGTTGAGGACAGAGGGGCAGTTTGTGTGTCTAACCCATAGGGTTATGAAAACAGCGCTTTAGAAAGCTGGAAGCCCCGAATTCTTTCTTGCTCTTTTTTAAGTAAGCAAAATAAGGTCTATCTCTTGATTTTTCGGTAAACTGTTCCTCAGGTTTTTACATCCTCTCAAATTTTAAATCCTCCATACATATTAGAGACACTTTTTGAGCCAGGAATGGTAGGTAGTCTACACTCGTAATCCCAGCACTTTGGAGGCTGGATAGCCCGTGCTATAAGCTCATAGCTCAAAGAGTCAAACAAAAAAAGCATGTTATTTAGTACCTGTAAGTTCAGGATTTATGTGAACTAGTGAGAAAGAGTGGAATGTTACAAAGGGCCACTTTATGTTAAATTTCCATTGTGGGAAATTCTTCAAAAGAACACCTACTTTTTTTTTTTTCTTTTTTTTCTTTGAGACAGGGTTTCTTTGTGTAGTTTTGTGCCTTTCCTGGAACTCCCTCTGTAGTCCAGGCTGGCCTTGAACTCGCAGAGATCTGCCTGCTCTGCCTCCCGAGTACTGGGATTGAAGGTGTGCGCCACCACCGCCTGGCCACTAACTAAATTTTTAAGATAGTCACTGGGGAAAATCATCAAGGGACTGGAGCACCTGATTACCTGTAGCATAAGCCTAAGTCCTTCACAGTTGCAGTCTTGTGAAACTGACTTACACTGGGCATCCTGGAGGTGGAGCACACACTTATTCCCAGCATTCAGGAGACAGAGACAGGTGGATCTCTGTGTGTTCAAGGCAGCCTGGTCCACACAGGCCAGCCAAGGCTACATAGTGAAACCCTGTCTTTAAAGCCAAACTAACAAAAAAGCAAATAGAACCTACCAGAGTTTGGGCTCTTTGGAAGTGATTCTCTAGTACTTGTGCAGAAAAACTAAAGGGAGATTTATAAGCAAACCAACTATCATCTGGCTTTGTTGTGTAAACACCTAGCAGCTATCTAGACTGTAACTGGGGTCAACATAAAATTGTCAGGGTTCTGTAAGTTTAACCCATTACAGTATCATAGATTAGTAGACCTTAATCATCAGCAGTATTCATAGCATTAATTGAAATATTCTTGTGGAGAAAAGTGAACTAATGCTTTTTGTTTGTGGTTTTGTTTTGTTCGTCTTTGTTTTTTAGAAAGCTTTCAAAGTATAGAAATATTTCCTTACTTGAACAGAGAGCTCACTTACCGGGGTCATCCTATTGGGGGCGACATTTAAATAAAGGAGGAGCTGTGTCAGAGGTGGCCCAACAGCATAGGGCAGTGGTTTTCAACCTTCCTCATACAACTGTATCAACCTTTGATACAGTTCCTCATGCTACTTCATAACTGTAATTTTGCTACTATTATGAGTCATAATGTAAATATCTGATATTTCCAATGGTGTTAGGCAACCCTGTGAAAGGGTCATTTGACCCACAGGTTGAGAACCACTGGCATAGGGTGATGTGGAGTCTTAGGACTCTCCTGAGTGTACGATTGTCTAATGAGTCATAAACATAGAACGTAGCTCTGTTGGGTCAGGAAACTGTTGAGCTGTTTGGGGATTTGTCCGTTAAATAAATGCTAGGATCTGATTCTGTGTGTGGGTAATTATACCTGATCCTGTAGCTATTCTTTCGTCATTCTCCCATGGGAGATGCCACCAAAATACCTGGCCCATTTAACTCAAATGATACTTTCATATCCAGCTTTTTCTCACTCAGGTTCAGTTTTAGAGTAAATGAGGGTGGGGAACAACCATTGAACTAAAACTTTTTCCAATTCTAAACTGTTGTATTTCTTTTTTAGCTTTTCTTTATACAAAATACTTGCTCACCTACTCCCCAAGAAAAAGGTCAAATCTTAGAAGATACTTTGATTGGAGTCAATGATTCTCATGAATCTCTGAGAAATACTGTATTTTCATTCTGTCTGGAGCCTTTTGGTAGCTACAGAAGGCTTTAATTGGACCTCATTGAGGGATTGAGGGGTTGCAGATTCTGCAGTTACTGAATAGCAGTGATGTTCCTATCTCCATCTCTCTGATTCCCATCTTAAAAGATGGACAAACAAGATACTCGGGTGTCTAAAAACTTGCCCAGGCGTTATGAAGCTGCTGAGAGATGTAGACTCCAGCATCATTGCTCTGCAGAGCCGGTGTCCTTCACCACTGCCACTGTAGAGTTACACAGCTCCCTGTAGAGCAGTGCGTGCTGTGTGCTGGAACTCTGCATGATGGAAGGCTTCTCTACCAGCGCTCTAACACTGACCGCCTGCCATATGTGACTGACTGCTGAGCACCAGGATGCGGCTAATAAATGTAAAGGATGATGTTTTTTATTTCCTTAAGCCATTTGAACTTGCCATGTTGAACTAGTGAAGCCCACAGCACAAATGGTACTCCAGCGTACCATTTACTGTGTCCTGTTTAAACAGGATATACACAAAGGAGGCTTTTATGCCTCCCTTTAGTCATTCCTTTCTGAAATTTATAAATGATTTCTGCGTTCAAAAGCTGCAGAATAAATCCCTAAGGAAGGCTTTACCATGGTAGTACTTCCTTAGAGTGGAGTTTGATTACAGACAGATGGAAGCTTTGCCATCTTACTGTGACCTTGTGTGAATCCCTTAAACCTGTTAAGTGTTGTATTGTAGCCCATCCTCGATTCAAGCCAGGTGATCTTATTAGTAAACAACTGTAAATACTTAAGTTTTAGCAAGATTCCCTCATAACCCAGGCCTGTAGTGTTTCCTTGATCACTTCACACAGGAACCAGCAGCAGCCTGCTTCTCAGGAAGTTCTCCCCACTCCTCTTCCCCTACTTTTTACAAGCCCAGTACTTTGCACATGCTAGGCAAGTATTCTTCCCTAAGCTACAGCCTCAACTCTCTTTGTTTCTCTTTACAAATATTATGTTCAAACATTTTAGATACAGACAGGTTGAGATATACATTGAAAAAAAAGATACATACGCTAAAAAAAATTTTTTTTTCCTCCAAGACAGGGTTTCTCTGTGTAGCTTTGCGCCTTTCCTGGAACTCACTCTGTAGCCCAGGCTGGCCTCAAACTCGCAGAGATCCGCCTGCCTCTGCCTCCCGAGTGCTGGGATTAAAGGCGTGCGCCACCACCGCCCGGCTAAAGTTAAATCTTTAAGGCTACTTTTTTATTCAAGTAATCAGATGTTAGCTGAAAGTTGAGTCCAGGGCTTTGTACATTCTACAGTAATGGGTACCACTGAGCTACAGCCTCTGCTCCCCAGCCTTTGGTTGTCATTGTTGTTTGAAATCGTGTTTTTTGTAGCACAGGGTGATCTCCAACTCACTGTATGACCTTAAACTCTTGATTCTCTGCTGGAATTATAGGTGTGCCTAGATTCCCAAATCTTTTTTTTTTAATACTCAATAGAAACACTTCTGACAGATAGGCCATGGTGTTACAAAGTTCTTCTGCTATATGAAACATTAAGTACATAGCAGAACCAAAGAGGGAGTAGAGGACCTTTCCATGAACCAATACCAAAGTGAAAACGGAAAGCTTCAGTGAGAGGCCTGTGAGCTTAACACTTGCTGTCAGCTATTATGGGGTCCTTGGGGATGAAAAGTCTCCTCAATTAAGGATGATCTTATTTTGTGTGGTAGGATTGGGAGACAAGATTTCACAAATGTGGAAAGTTAGAGCTGAGAATCAGATCCCAGTCTCTAGCCAGATCTAATGCTCTATACATATTAGTTAATTAGAAAGATATGTTTGTCAGCCTCGTGAGATGACAGCTAAGTGTATCAAAGTCTGAGTTATAGGTTCAATAGAAAATGTCTTCCCAAAAGATATAACCATAGGCCTTTCATCATAGAAATTCTGGGTCTGAGTTAAACTGCTAGGTGTATAGTCTTAGGCAGAAATTAGCATAAAATTAATCACTATCTAGTAAGTATTCAAAAATACTGGGCAGAAGCAATGGCAAGACTCTTCGATGTGTCCGTAACCCAGGCAGCCCACAAATGTCACATAAGCTTTGTGGTCCAAAGTTACAGATATGCAAGGAGGTAATTCACAGTGAGTAGTGAGAGATACTATACAAGAAAGAGCAGCATTAGGCAGCCCTTCTCCGGAACTTCAGTTAATGGACTACCACTTGGAGAACTTAATGGGTGTACTCTCAAATGTGGATTATAAATTAAAAAGAAATAACTTCAGAGTCAAATGCTATTAAAAATAACAAATAGACTTGAAAAGTAACCAAGTAGAACTTACAGAAATTAAAATTTTAGTTACTAAAATAGACTACCTGGATTCAGCAACTAATTAACGACAGCTTTAAACATGCACACACGAGGCCAGGCTGTGGTGGCGCATGCCTTTAATCCCAGCACTGGGAGGCAGAGCCAGGTGGATCTCTGTGAGTTCGAGGCCAGCCTGGTCTACAGAGCAGGATCCAGGAAAGGCATCAAAGCTACACAGAGAAACCCTGTCTGAGAAAATAAAAAGGGGTGGTGGTGGAAAAAACAACAACAAAAAACCCATGCACACACTCATTGGTAAACTAGGAGGACTATGTGAGGAAATAGAGACTGAATCCTCAGAAGGGAAAAGGAATGGAAGTAGGACAGTTAGAAAGTCCACATGATGGGCAAGATGGTCAGGATGTTAAAGTTGATTCAAAAGAGGCAATATTTGAAGAAATTATAATGGAGAACCTTCCAGAATCTATAAAAGATGTAAGTCTTAGGTTTAGTCATTGGGATAGGCCCAGGCACAGTAGGAATAAATGTTCACTCTGCTGCATATGGCAGAGACGGAAGAAACCAAAGGTTGCTTGAGGTGGGTTCAAAAGAGCACCTGGCAGACCGACCACTAGGACTCCGAGGGCCGGGGGAAACTACGAACCAGTGAGGAGGTCAGGAGAGCATTCCAACAGCAAAGCCTTCGTCTCTGGGAGAGCCCAGCTAGAGGAGCTTCCAAACCTCCTGTGCAGGGAGGGCACAAGCCACCAGCCGCGTGTGGCTGTTGAGCCCTGAAATGGTGCCAGTGCTGCTGAGTTTTCAATTGTAGTTCATTGTCATCACTAATCTTTAACTTCAATTAATTTAAACAGTAGCACAATTCCAAAGGTACAGTTTAGACAAAAACTGAACACAGAAGAAATGAGGTAAACAGTGGTGAAGAAAAAGGACAAAGTGGAGAGAGGGAAGGTGGTCCAGCAGGGAGGAGAGCTGCTTGTTCTGCAGAGGACTGCATACCCACTCACAGACACACAGCACACATACAGTTAGAATAGTGAAAATCTTTAAGAATGATGCGCAAAGAAAGTCAGATCAAGATAGCAATGGCTATGTAGAGCAATGAAATGCCTAGTTTCTTCTAATAGAAGTATTAGACAAAGCCAAGCTGAGCTTTGGAGTGTAGCTCAGTGGTAGAGCAACTGCTTTATTGCTTAATGTGCTCAAGGCCTGCAGCACATAGAGAAAAGTTGAAGCAAAGGTTTTGGAGAGCAGTCAGTCACATGAGTTTTCACACTAAAAGCCTCCCAAGAGTGAGGGTAGTGAAGCCAGGCATCATAGCTCACACCTGTAACCCCAGCGCTCCTGGAGGCTCAGGCCAGTGATTGCTGAGTTCGTGCTGTAGTTGCTATGACTGAGCTACAAAAGGAAACCCTTTCCAAAGGGAAGAAGAAGGGGAGCGCGCTGGCGCACACCTTGATGCCAGCACTCAGGAGGCGGAAGCGGATGGATCTCAATGATGAGTTCAAGGCTAGCCTGGTCTGCAGAGCAAGTTCCAGACACCCAGGGCTACAAAGAGAAATCCTGTCTTGAAAAACCAGGAAATTAAAAACAGAGGGGGCATGAGAGAGGAGAGGCAGGGAGAAAGGGAAGAAAGGAAAAGAAAAAGATGAGGGTAGCTGAGTTGATGAGTGGTGAACTTTTAAATGAGATGATGAATGATTCGTTGTGGGCATGGGGAATAGCTCAGTGGTACAGCAGTTACCTAGCACGCACAAAGCCCTGGTTTTGATTCTGAGTACCACAAACAGTAAAGATCCAGGATGGGCCGGGCGGTGGTGGCGCACGCCTTTAATCCCAGCACTCGGGAGGCAGAGCCAGGCGGATCTCTGTGAGTTCAAGGCCAGCCTGGACTACCAAGTGAGTTCCAGGAAAGGTGCAAAGCTACACAGAGAAACCCTGTCTCGAAAAACCAAAAAAAAAAAAAAAAAAAAGATCCAGGATGGCCACTGCAGCTACCCTGTCTAGAAAGGAGAAAACTAGAAAAGGAGAAAAAGTAAATAGAAACGCCAAGATAAAATGGCAGAATAAGTAAATCGATAATTAGAATAGATGAATATGGAATTGTCATGTGTTGTTGAAAATGGTAGGTGGGGGGGTAGAATGAGCTGTATCAGGCAGATTTTAACCAAGAGAGGTTGAGGTAACAAGAATATGTAACTGACAGAAAATTATCAGTAGGGATACAAATGTGAACAATTTTGAACTAGTTTGTACTGAGTATATATGAAAGTTATAAACTGAATATTAGAAATGTATAATTGCAAGTTTCTATAAGGTTATGGGATAGTATAGTTAGGCTATCCAGAACAAGAGGTTAGGAAAGAAGAAAGGAAATCTGAATAAAGATGAAGGAAAATAAAAGAGTAGAAATTGATTGGAAAGCAGAAACTGCATTGTGAGAATAAATGCACAAAACCTTATCTGTAGATAAAATGATTGACCCATCAACAAAAGCAACCAGAAGAGGTACAGTGGACATGTAGGAAGGTAGACCTGAATGTATTTTTTTTCCATGCAGTTTTTAGAAACAAGCAGTGAATTTTTTGCCTGAGTTTAAAACTTAGATGAGAAGGGGTTTCCTAGAAATGTCCCATTTAACAGAAGTGTCCTCAGGCCTAAACAGATCTAAATGGACTCAAACAGCACAACAAATGGTCTGACAATGTAAAAATCTCCCCATCACGTCTAAAGAAATTCCCAGAGGCATGTTCTGTTTGGTGGGGGTACTAGGACGGTTAGTTCTCTGTGTAGACCAGACTCTGAAAAGGCAGATTCGGGTCGCATACGTTTCTGGTCTGTCACTACAGGAAACTTGTTTGCTTAGGCTGTGCTTCTGTGGTGAGGAAATCATGCTTTATTATCCACTCCTTGCAGAAAGATGCCTCACTATTTCTCCCAGATCATGTTTTCCCCCATTGTCAAGTGTCCATTGATTACTACTTCCGTGGACACCTTAGCGTTACAGTGATAACCTGGGATCAGTTTTTAATGCATTTGCTTACCTATTACTCAATAATGAAATACCATCAAAAATATACTATAGGGTTACGTTCTGAGCAACAACAACAAAAATAGAAATAAGCAACTTTTTTTTCCTTACAGCTAAACTGTTTATAATAACCCAGTTAATTGCAAATACTGTTTGTGATACCTTCAAGCTTTGTAGAATCAATTCTGACATTCAGTCGTTTTCTTTTATGCAAACTAGCTTGTATTAATTTCCTCTGACAGAAACTATCTCAAACTGCTTTTTACTTTGTTTTTACCTAAACAAAGATGATTATTTAACTCAGATGTCAATTCAGTGATATTTATTAGATATGTCATCTGCCTAGCACCTTAATCAGATGCCATGCCTTATAAATTTTAAAACTTTTATGTACTTTCAGAGAACTTTATTTTTCTTGGTCCTTAAGTTCTATTTTCTTGGAGAACTGTAAGTAACGGTTACTAAAATGATTTGGAGCTTCCAGTTACTTGTCTGTCTTCCTCAGAAGGGTTAGGATTCTCAGTGAAGCCAGCAAGGGCAGCTCATGCACTCTGAGGCTGAGACAGAAGGATTGACTAAGGCTGAAGCCAGCCTGAACTCCACAACAAGTATCAGGCCAGTAAGGAACACACACACACAGATTCTTAGTAAAGTAATGCTAGTTCATGAAGGCTGGAGCTATACATGTTTAATTCTTAAACAGCTGTAGGAGAGTGGCAAAATCTGATGATTTAAGGTCTGTAACTTAAAAGAGTTACCAGTTATAAACTTGAAGGATTAGCCTTTTGGTGCCTAAAAATGGTGATGTCAGGTGTGATATTTTGCATGTTTTTCTTAGTAAGTTTCAATCGCATATCCATTAATTAGAAAAATATGTCTTACAGATTTTTCTGTTCTCCTAACTTTATTCTGTTCTGGGGGAAGTGGAGTGGTAGTTTTAACCAAAAGAGGAATGACTATTTTGTGCACTTTATTAGAGTTTTTACTGGAAGGAATTATCTAAAGGAAGATAGCCTTTCAGCTCCCCCCCCCCCCCCCCCCCCCACTCACCACCTGAAGGTGGCCTCCCGCTGAAGGCTGCTTCCCTCATTTTAAGATGTTTTCTAGAATCCCAATTGAACAAAGTCCTTCTCTGGTTCCCCAAGAACACCTGGGTGTGTCCTGATTTTCATCTCACCTGACACTTCTAAGCAGTAACAGATCTGTGGTTTGTATGAAGCAGTATGAAATAATCATATTTAGATAAAACCCAATCTGGAGTTTATCCAGAGAGTTTTAATGACATACAGCTGCTAGTCTCATATGTTACTCCTTAGCCTTCCCAACAACAGCCAGTTACCTTCAGATACAGCTGGTAGTAAAAACATTACTGTGTAACTCACCTGAAGAGGCCTGGGAGAAGTCCTCCTTGGTTTCCACTTCGCTCACAACTTTGCCTTTATACCGGGTATCAGTCTCTTGGGAGAGAGCATTTTTAATTAAAATTAGATCACTAGAAAAGGTTGGAAGGCTCATTTCCATAGTGTTGAAAATACAGCTGCCAAGTGGAAAGTTCTAGTGAAGAAATGCTGGAGCGCTGCTGTTCTTGTCTTTCTCCGTGTCCTTTCTCAGTTCAAGGGCAAGGCAGAGCAGTCGAGATGGTGGGTGCTCTTGGCATTTGGAACAGATCTTCAGACTTAAAGCGCAGTGCAAGAAGTTTCCTTGCAAGATGAGTTTATAATTTATCAAGTCAAAAAATGTGAGTTCTACCTCCAGACTGAAAAAGGAATTTATAAACAATAAAAAAAAAAAAAAGTCCAGCAGTTCGTTCTTTGTGATCTCCCAGCTCAGCACACTGCTGCTTGCAGCCTGAGGAAAGGCAGGTGGTCTCCACCAGTTGCAGGCTGAGGTTGGTATGATTCTGTAATCAGAAGGGAAAGAGGACCTGTGGCAGCTGCATTAGCCTGCCTCCAGGACCAAGATAAGGAAAGTGCCTCCTCACTCTTGCCCCAGTTATAGATTGAAGAGTTAAAACCTCATGAGAACATACAGAACTCAGTCTGGGAGCTGACAGAGCTGTGAGGTCAGCCATTGTAAAACTCTGTATTGCTCTGTCTCATTGTATTCTGGTAGAAGTGCTGCCGGGCACCCTCTTGGTAAGGTTTTTGAGTCCTCGAGCATTTCAGAATGTCCAAAATGGAATATTTTTATTATAGCTCACTAATTACTGGCTTTTTCTCCCCTAAGGTAGTTTAAAAGCAGCTTTTATCTTTATGTTCCAATGTTATCTTAGTTGTTAGATAATTATATCTAGTTTAGTAAATACTTTGAATTTTTTCTTTTGAAAAGTCACTAACCATAGTCACATATCTAGATGATAGAAATATGTCACATGTATATAAATGTAATGTCGTGTTTACATAATGAAATTCATCACTGCTATAAAATGTGAAGCACAAGGTAACCACTAGCCCAAGAACTGAAGCCCTGTGGAGTGGGCAGCATAAACTTCAAGACTGAGCTCTGCAGGTTCAGTGCCCTGGGAATCTAAGCAGATCTCAGTTACAAAAAAGGCAATATTTCCAGGCATGGCCAGCTGTGTCTTTTTAGTTAAACACAGGATAAGCATTTGCTACCAACGTATAAAAATTACATATTTGATTCTTAAGCACACACCCCTGGATTTGTTGTTATTTTAAGGTAGAAACTCACCTTGGAATCTTATGTAACCAAGGATGACTTGGAATTAGTGATCTCCTACCTAAACCTCCCAAGTCCTAGGATACCAGGCATGCACTACCATGCCATTTGTGTAGTGTTGGAACTGGAGCTCAGGGCTGTGTGCATACTAGGCAAGCGTTCTACCAAATGAGCTACAGGTACATCCCCACACACCTGGATTCCTTGACCACAAAGTGCTGACATCACTGCAAATTCTGATCTGAGCCAAAGTTCTGGGGAAAACATGCCCATTGCTAATCACACAACACTCTTGAGATCTTATATCCTATAGGCACTTATGCTTATAACTCTGAGTTGGATGATCTCTTAATAAACTGACAGGAAAATGTATAGGAAAGCAGAAGTCAAGGGAAAAAGAGGAGGTTTGTGTCTTAAACCATAATCAACCCTATATCCAGACGTTCTAACTGTAGATTACTGGAAATTGAAAAACAAGAATTCAGACCTATAAATGTCAAACGCCATTTCCCGCTCTTTACCTTTCCCATCCATTATGTTAACGTGGTAGATTGGTGGAGCATAGAGTAAGTAGATGGCTAGCGGGACATGCCCCGCGTTGCGTCACACCTGTAATCATACATAGCAGGTGTTTGGAAGCCCAGCCTCGAGTGGTGAGCACTGTGATAATGGTGCCTATAGTCCTGTATCAAGTGAAAGCTTTACTGTGCTTCTCCCCTTTATTTGGAGTTGCCCTTCATTTAAGAAGAAAATTTTGATAAATGGGAGCCAGGCAATGGTGGCATGTGCCTTTAATTCCAGCACTCAGGAGACAGAGGCAGGTGGAGCTCTGAGTTCAAGACCAGACTGCTGTACAGAGCAAATTCCAAGACAGCCAAGGCTACACAAAGAAACCATGTCTCAAAGAAAAAAACAAAACAAAAAACTTTGATAAATGGAAACATCAGACATAGTATTGTTGAACTTGTTTTCCTAATTCCCAATTCAGTGACCATCTCACTGGCCTGAATCCCACTCTGAGATCACATTGCTTCCACAGTATTTAATTTTGAGAGGGTAACCCTTTTAAAATAAGCTGAGAAGCTTGCAGAGTATAGTTTTTTAGGTCATATGGTTCAAATCTTCTACCCAATGTTCAATAAGTAGATACTCAGACTTCAATTTTAGGATTTGGGCTCTTCCTCTACCATATTAGTGTGCATTGTTCTGGGTGATTACTCTTTGGAAAAAGAGGTCAGACACACAGCATCCTGTCATCTACCTAAGTGTTTGCAGCCTGCCAAGTATCTCCTGGTAGAATCAAAGGCCAGTCTGTCTTTGGTTCTGTACAGGGGCTGCCAGGCTTACTCCTCTCTGAAAGGAAATGATCTGTCAGTATAAAGACGTGTGTTTTCTTACTAGCTGGAGCAGACGGCTGTTTATGTAGCTACAGTGTTCCATTTTTGATTGTTAAAGTGTATTTGACTATGTTGAAAGTCCATTTTCTTGTTTTTGCTTCCTATTATAGGAAATCTTCATACCTGTAAGTCTTATTTATGTATATGTATAAGTGTATGACTATGAATTTATATGCATCATGTATGTGTGCATGTTCCCTTGGAAGTCAGAATCTGTTAGAGCCCCTGGATCTAGAGTTACAGGCAAGTGTAAGGGTCTTAGGAACTGAATTTAGCTCCTCTGCAAGAGCAATAAGCCACTGAAGTCATTTCTCCAGCCCTTCTTTATATCTTTAGAACTATTTCCACTTTGGAGGTTTGGTTTGGTTTGGTTTTCATGGTACTAGAAATTGAACTCAGGAGACACCCTCCCCCTCTTGCTAGGCAGTTGCTCTACCACTGAGCTACAGCTCCAAAATTAATAGCTCTTTTTCTTTTCTTAATTCTTTGTTTATGGTGTGCCTGTGTGTGTGTGTGTGTGTGTGTGTGTGTGTGTGTGTGTGTGTGTGTGTGTGTGTGTGTGTGTGTGTGAGAGAGAGAGAGAGAGAGAGAGAGAGAGACAGAGACAGAGAGAGAGATTAAGACCAAGACCGACCATGTGGGTAATGTGGCAGTCAGAGGACATCTTGCAGGGAGTCAGTTCTCTTCTACTATGTGAATTCCAGGGATTGGGGTTAGGTCATCAGGTTTAGGGACAAGTGCTCTTACCTACTGAGCCATCTCTCCAGGCCCCCAGAAGTTTTAGAACTCTTAACACTAACACCAGAAGCCCTCCTTTTCTACTTGGCTCTGTATTAAGAAAAGTACCACCAGCCTCCTCAAATTCTTTTAGAAAATAGGTCAGGTATAAATGATAAATGAGTCAAGAAGACAGCATGTAACAAGAGTGTGTCACAGTAGCTCTAGAACCCTTCAAAGACTTTGGTAAAGTCTTCGAACTACTTTGAATTTCCTTAATCTTGTGTATGTCATATACAGCTTAAATAAAGCTGAGTAAAATGTAGTATCAAATTTTAATAAGTAGGTTATTACAGGGCTCTTTTGATAACTAAACACTTTCCCCATCAGCTTTTAAGTTTTTCTAAATTTTAGATAATCCAAATGCTCTTAACAGTTTTTTGGGTTTTTTGTTGTTTTTTTCTTGATTTTCAAAGGAAAGGGCCCCAGTTGAAAAGTAGGAGAAACACTTGTTTGGGGCTATTTTGCCTCTTGATATTTTTCATGGAAGTACAACAGTGTTACATTATACTCCCTACCTTTTCAGTGGCTGCCGTTATGTCTAATTGTCTTGGGACCAGCCATCAAGACATATGGTGGGTATCCACCAACTAGTTCCCTTTGATCTTGAGAAAAACCATTTATGAAACAGGTACAAATCACTGTTTGCTGTGGCAGAGTAATGCTGCTTTCCCAGAAGCCTGAGTCTTGCGTGGGACAGTTAATGAGGGGAGATTATTTCAGGACATCTCAGCACCGATTGTTGGCAGCATATATAGGACCTTCAAGTGTAGGTTCTCTTAAGAATACTTAACTTGGGTTTAGAGACAAGGTCCTTTGTGGTCTCGGCTATCTGGCAGACTTATCTGGTTTTCCTCACTAGTGGCAGTGACAGGCTCAGTGGCAGCTCCCTGAGCTTTCTTGCCAGTTGCGTGCACTGAGCTCTTGATATGTTGGCAGACAGTACTGATTCTTGGATGCGTCTCTGAACCTCTACAGGTCTGCTTCTGGCAGAATCGAGTGTGACTCTTATCCTTTGCCCATTAAGCTATCGTTCTGGCCTCCTTATCTGTTTCTTCTGCAAACATGCCTTTGAAAGTGTTTGGTTCTTTTTTGGCAGTTTGTTTGATAATGGACAAGTATAGAAGCAAATGTCTTATTTCTAAATTACATTGGTTTCTTGAAAGAAAAAGGGATAACTTAAATGAAGATTTGCCTTAAGCTGGCAGCTCTGGTGAAATTACTTTAGTTTTCAATTTGAAATTCTAATAGTTTAATTTGGAATCCCAGAAAGAGCTTTGTGCTCCTTTCCATACCTGATGCATTGCATTTTAACGCACTTTGTCAGCCCTGCCACTCACGTGGCTGTGTCCAGATGGAGATTGTGTGGTATGTGAAAACCGGAATCTTCTGTATTTGGACTTAGTGTTTCAGGTCTTCTGAGCCAAGGTTGGAAAAAGGGATATTTAAAGAAAGGTGATTGCCTGTAATTGCCATATATGGAATCTTTTGAACGCCTTAGTGTGATTTACTCTAAATTAGTGTTGGGGTGAGATTTAGCTTCTAGACCCAGTAGTAGATAATGTGAAATCATTCTCTCTCTAACAAGGCTACTTCTGTGTTCTTCCATTGAGATGTCAAAGCTGAGTTAATTTTTTAATTTGCATTATGTAAAACATTACAAAATTCCTCTTCATTGGAAGCACATGCAGTGTTTTGAAATTCTGTGAATAGAAGAATCGCTTTAAACAATGGGTCCCAGGCATGGAAAGCAGCCTCATGTTCGAGTACCATAAGGATCTGTGGCCACACGGGGCTCTGAAGGTTTAGGCAGTTTTAGTGTGGTTGGAGATTTTCTGTGCCAGAACATAGAACCTTGTCAATAGGGTAGGGAAAAGAGAATCTTATCCATGTTCTTCATTTATTAAAGTGAAGCCATTTGCTTACTCCATTTATTAATATCTTAATTTACACAGTGGTAACAGTAGAAAAATCCAACTTAACCTTTGTGAAAATTAAGCAGCGGATTGTCAAATGATTTGCCATGAAGTCTTGCAGAAGAGTGGTCTCACTTAATTCAAGATGCAACAAATAATTTGCCATCAAAATAACTTTGATTAATTGGCTTTATAGATTGATATATTCTAATAAAATCTTTACAGAGCTTATTTAATATTTATTTAAAAAGGGTTTTTTTTAAACTTTACTAGAAACAAGATCTCTTTACATGGCCCAGGTTGGCTTCAGACTGATCCTGCATTAGCTTCATTGTGAATTATTAGGCACATACCATGATCACACCAGGCTTTTTTTTTTTTTTTTTTTTGGTTTTTCGAGACAGGGTTTCTCTGGTGTAGCTTTGCGCCTTTCCTGGAACTCGCTTTGTAGACCAGGCTAGTCTCGAACTCACAGAGATCCACCTGCCTCTGTCTCCCGAGTGCTGGGATTAAAGGTGTGCACCACCACCACCACCACCACCACCGCCTGGCTACAAAGGTTTTTTTGTTTTTTGTTTTTTCCCCCCAGAGCTGAGGACCGAACCCAGGGCCTTGCGCTTGCTAGGCAAGTGCTCTACCACTGAGCTAAATCCCCAACCCACACCAGGCTTTTAAAAATGCATTTTTTTAATCATGCACAACCACTTTTTTATTTATTCTAAAAAATACATTTTAAGCCGGGCGGTGGTGGCGCACGCCTTTAATCCCAGCACTCGGGAGGCAGAGCCAGGCGGATCTCTGTGAGTTCGAGGCCAGCCTGGGCTACCAAGTAAGTTCCAGGAAAGGCGCAAAGCTACACAGAGAAACCCTGTCTCGAAAAACCAAAAAAAAAAAAAAAAAAATACATTTTAAATTTATTTAAAATTCATTGAAACCAGTAGATTACATGAAAAACTTTTTAAAGAAAAATGTTTGAGGCTAGCCTAGGATATATAGAAAGACCCTGTCTGGGGGGGGGGAAAAATTAACCCTCCCACCTCATTTCTGGTAATATACTGTTTATCTGCCATTATTACATGTGTGAGTAAAGTTTAATAAAGGACATTTTTAGTAGTCAAATAAAATAAAATTTATTGAAGCCAGGTAAGATGGCTTATACCTACTCAGTGCTTGGGAATCAGAGTAAGGAGAATCAGAAGTTTGAGGCCAGCCTGGGATACATATCTAAAAAAACAACAAAATGGTAAATAAAAAACAAAATACAATTTCTTTTTTTTTTTTTTTTTTTTTTTAAAGATTTATTTATTATGTATACAGCATTCTGTCTGCATATACACCTGCAGGCCAGAAGAGGGCACCAGATCTCATTACAGATGGTTGTGAGGCACCATGTGGGTGCTGGGAATTGAACTCAGGACCTCTGGAAGAGCAGTCAGTGCTCTTAACCTCTGAGCCATCTCTCCAGCCCCAAAATACAATTTCTTATGCTTACATTTATATTTTCTGAGTTTGTTGGCACGTGCCTGCGTGCTTGTGTGTGTGTTGTGAAACACGGTCTTGTATATCTCACGCTGTCCTCAAACTCTCTATGTAGCTGAAAATGGTCTTGGATTCCTAATCCGTCTCCACCTCCCCGTGCTGGGATTACAGACATTCACTGTCACAGTGGTAGGGACCAAACCTAGGACTTTTCAAATACTAGGCAAGCACTCTCCCAACTGAGCTATACCAACTTCTTGTTTCTTTATACCATGGTCTTGCTGGTGTAGTTCAGTCTGTCCCCAAATTTATGACCCCCTCACTTTAGCCTCCAGAGTGCAGGATTACATATTTATGCTACCATTCCTAGCTTTCTGCTATCCTTTAAAGTGCGATTTTGACTTAATTTTTTCTTTCTTTTTCTCTAGTCTTTAAGTGTAATTCACATTCACTATTTTATAGAGCTGAGCGTGGTGGTACATGTCTGTGCCCCCAGCACCCAGGACATTAAAGTAGATGGATCTCTGAGTTTGAGACCCCCTGGTCTACAGATGAGGTTCCAGGAGAGCTGGGGCTGCACGGAGAAGCCCTGTCACTACTTTCACTGCCATAAAGAAGTATTATGGGGCCGGGCGGTAGTGGCACACATCTTTAATCCCAGCACTTGGGAGGCAGAGGCAGGTGGATCTCTGTGAGTTCGAGGCCAGCCTGGTCTACAGAGCAGGACAGCCAGGGCTGTGACACAGAGAAGCCCTGTTTGGAGGAGTGGGGGTGGGTATGGGACTGACAAAATGACTCAACATATAAAGGTATTTACTGCCAAAGCTTATGATCTGAGTTGAATCCCCGGAACCTACATAGTAGGAGAGAGCCAACTCCCTGTAAGTTGTCCTCCAACCTCTGTATATGTCGGTGCCGGGTGTGGGGTGGCAAAACAGGTGCTCTAGGAAGGCACCAGCCTGTGTTCTAGCTCTAGTCCTAAATTAATAAACCACCTAGTCGTCTTCTTAGACTCCTGTTTTCCAACCATAAAAGTGCATATCATGACTTGAACGATCAAGCAAATAATTTGTCTCTTCTTGATAAGTGCAATTATAAAACCTGGAGATAATATGACACACTGGAGAACTCTGAAGGCTAGCCAGAAGGTGATGGGGGTGTGACAGACATCCAGACCAGACCAGGAGGAGGATGTCTCTCTCAGTCTTAACACAATGCAAGCCAGCCTAGCAACAGAAGGTAGCCCAGGTGGACTTGGCCTCCCATGGGCTGCATGGAATTTGTGCCAATAATACTAGACAAGCCAAGTAAACCTGGCAGATTGGAAGCTCTGCTAAGAAGTGACCACCAGGGTTGTTCCCCCATCCCAACCCCCCACCCCCATCCACGGAAGAAGTCAGGATAGGAATGGCAGAGGGCTATGTTTCCATTCTGGCCTGGAACATAGTTTTTAAGCCATGATAAATGCTTGCCTTTCTGTGCAGCACTGGCTGAGAACTTACTAAATTCCCACTGAAAGAAATTAGAAATAACCAAGTGTGCTAGCACATGCCTATGATCCCATGCACATGGAAAATGAAGGATTGGGAGCTCAAGGCCATCCTGGCCTATGAGGAACCTTACCTTAAAAAAAAAAAAAAAAAAAAAAAAGGCCGGGCGGTGGTGGCGCATGCCTTTAATCCCAGCACTCGGGAGGCAGAGCCAGGCGGATCTCTGTGAGTTCGAGGCCAGCCTGGGATACCAAGTGAGTTCCAGGAAAGGCGCAAAGCTACACAGAGAAACCCTGTCTCGAAAAAAAAAACAAAAAAACAAAAAAAAAAACAAAAAAAAAAAAGACAAGGGAAGAAGAAATGCAATATTAACTCAAAGCATAAAAATTAAAATTTAATTAGAAATTAAAGATAAGAACACATTTCAGCGAAATTGGAGAAAGTGAAGGAAAATCGCTGAAGCAAAAAGCTTGTTCTGTGAAATAAAGACAATATAATTGATAAAATGTTTAACAACGCTAACAAGAGTACAGGCATACGTTGATAGGTGGACATAGTACCACATGCTTGTAGTTCTTGGAAAGTGGATCCTGAGACAAGAAGATTGTGAATTCCAGGTAGCATAGGCTACAAAGTAAGGCCCAGTCTCAAAGAACAAAATCAAATTTGTCTCTGTTGGAGAGTGAGGAGGATAAGAAATTGCAAATACTGCAACTGTCTAGATACATGACATTTTAAGAACAATTTCGCATTTATCAACTCTTGGTGACTTAGAAGTAGAACAACTCCCTTTAAAACTCACAAACTGTGGCATTCAACCAAGATAAAATAGATAGCCTGAGTACTGCTGAACCACATTAAAGAAGTTGTATTTGTAACTTACATGTTCCTGAAAAAGAAATTCAAAAGCATTGACACTAATGTTAGTCTCCGGAGAGTAGGAAAAGAAGGAATACTTCTCAGATGTTTCTATAAGACTGTTATTACACTAATACCAAAACAAAGAGAAAAAGAAAACTACTAGCCTATGTGTTTTTATAAACATAGACTCAAAAATACATTTAAAAAGTGTACTCAGTGCGCAAGGGAGCTCTGTCCAGATAGGAAAAGTTGATTCAATATTGAAAATTAATAAATGAAGTCTACCAAGTCAATAAACTAAAGAAATACATGGTTTTTGTTATTTTGAGGCTGGGGCCTTGCACAAGCTATGCATGTGCTCCACAATCCAGTAGCACACCCAGCCTTCATGATTACTTTGTGAGGAAAATATTTTAAAAGACCAACAAAATCCATTGTCCATTTATGATAAAAACTCAAATTATGAATAGAAGTGACCCAGTACCTTGGTGAAGCATACCTACAAAAATTTACAGCTAATAGCCAGGCTGCAGTGGCGCACACACGCCTTTGATCCCAGCACTGGGGAGGCAGAACCAGGCAGATCTACCACGTGAGATCCAGGACAGGCACCAAAGCTACACAGAGAAACCCTGTCTAGAAAAACCGAAAAGAAAAACCAAACTTGCAGCTAATTGTGTGTGTGCGTGTGCACGCGCTAAAGGACTAAATGCTTGCCCTCTGAGATCAAGAGCCAGGCAATGATGTTCATCCAATTCTGTTTAGAATATCACTGAAACTTGTGACCACTGTGATGAGTCAAAGCAAATACTTTTAGGAATTCAGTCTGTCCCTCATTAAACGATATTGTCTATACAACTCTTTGAGCTGACAGAGTTTGGTAGTCTCAAGATAGGAGATCAGTTCACACAAATCCATAGCAGGGCAGGGAATTCTAGTATAGTTAAAAATGTAGAAAATAGCCGGGCGGTGGTGGCGCACGCCTTTAATCCCAGCACTCGGGAGGCAGAGCCAGGCGGATCTCTGTGAGTTCGAGGCCAGCCTGGGCTACCAAGTGAGTCCCAGGAAAGGCGCAAAGCTACACAGAGAAACCCTGTCTCGAAAAAAAAAAAAAACAACAAAAAAAAAATGTAGAAAATAAATCAACATGTTAGAAACAAAAACCAGTGCCTTAGTCTGGGTTTGGTGACACACACACGTGCAGAGGAAGGGGGAGCAAGAGTTTTGAAGTCAGCCTGAGCTACATTGCAAGACTGTCTCAGAAACACCAGAACACTGCCTAAAAAATAAACAAAACACAAAGAAAATCTCCCCATACATCTATACTACACTAATCAAGACATGGTAGGGATAGACAAATGGAAATAAAGAATCCAGAAACATGCATACAAAAAAGCTCCACTGGTATTTACAAATATAGAAGAGATTCCTGGATAGAATGAAGCTGTCATTTCTAAGAAAAAAAAGGATGCGATGGTTAGTATTGGTTGTCGACCTGCCAGGACCTAGAGTCACCCAGGAGACAAGGCTCTGGACATGTCCATGAGGAGTTAGCTAGATTAGGTTAATTGGTGTGGGAAGACCTGCCCTAACTTCCAGACAAACTAATGGAGCTAAGCAGTAGCATCCATCCCTCTGCTTCCTGGCTGTAGGGGTGATGAGACCATCTGCCTCAAGCTCCTTTCCCAGTGAGTTACCTCCAGGATGATAGACTGCACTCCCCCAGTGGTACATAAGAACAGTCAGGGGGCCTTCCCCAGCCATGTGTTTATTTTGACTTGCATCTTCAGTATTTTTACACATCATACCCAAAACCTGCTTTAAAAGCTTGTTTATATTGCCATCTTTAATGACAAAAGTAATTTATCTTGCAACAAAGATTTTGAAGTCCTTAGTTATGTGGCTCACCATTCTGGGAATAAGAAAAGGTGGCAAAGAAGTGTGACTGACTGATGGCGAATGTGAACAGTTGATCAGTTATTTAAAACTTCCTGTTAACTTTTTCATTGTAATTAAGACCTTTTTGTATTTTCGTGTTTGAAATCAATACTGATTGAGTCTTAGTTCATTGGCAGCCTTTCTTGATAATATATAAGTAATGGTGCATCTGATTAATAGGTTTTCTCCGCCGACACAGTAAGCCAGATCAAGCCGAATTGAAAAAGTATAGCAACAGGTTTATTTGAGCAAAGCAACTTTTGGGGTGGGTTCTCTAGTCCCAGAGATTGAGGCTGGAGAAGCCACACTCCTGAACTAAAGCAGAGAGATTATATAGGCTGTAGATACAGGGTGATGATGTGTCCACCACAGGCTGGGTTTGTGCCCAAGTATGGTCAAAATCTGAACGCTTTAGGTGGGGACTTGGGCTGCTGGTGGCAACATGGGAGGAGGTTGCAATAGTTGCCAAGAATTTAGAACGGGGCTTTGGTGCCTTTTCTTTGTTAGGAGATTCTGAGAGGGCAAAGTTTGAAGAGAGAGAAACAGCAATGAGGTTTCCGAATCAAGCAGGAGTGAGTGGAGGTTCCAACTGAACATTGGTATTTAGTGGCAGATTATGATGTTTAAAACAAAGTGTGTGTGTGTGGAGCAGGGGGTGGGGGGGGAGGGTTATGTTTTACTGTGGATGAACTAAGTACCACTGAGCTATATCCCTAACTGGTTTTTTTTTTTTTTTTTTTTGGTTTTTCGAGACAGGGTTTCTCTGTGTAGCTTTGCGCCTTTCCTGGATCTTGTGCTGTAGACCAGGCTGGCCTCGAACTCACAGAGATCCGCCTGGCTCTGCCTCCCGAGTGCTGGGATTAAAGGCGTGCGCCACCACCGCCCGGCCCTAACTGGTTTTTAATTTTATTTTGAGACAGCCTTACTTTACTTAGTTGCCCAGGCTGGCCCTGGACTAGCATTCCCTCTGCCTCAGCCTCCAGAATAGCTGGATCACAGGCATATGCTAACACACCTCACTTGGCTTTTGTTGTTAATATCTCGAATATTTTACCTTTCCTGGTGTTAATGGACTTCTGGGGGAGAAGTTTTCTGTTTCATTTAATCCTTTTTTTCTTTAGAGGTATTACTAATAATTTGAGGATCTGATGGTAAATCCAGTATTATGTTGTTCATGTCCTCAGATTTGCAAACCTTATGCTTATCTCTTTTTGTTTTCCTTTGTTTTCAAGTGTCGATATACAGTATCTGGTTTTATGACAAGAATGACTGTCACCGCATAGCAAAACTCATGGCTGAGTAAGTATATCTCTTTCATAGATTAATGAGAGAGAAAACATTACTCCGACCCCAACTTCTCTTCAGTACTATCATCTCCTCGTTAACTTACATCCCTCTTAATTTCCTTTTTATTGCCAAAAGTTTGACAAAGGCAGATTTTTTTTCTAAAAATTACCTATGATCCTACTAATCCAGTGTATTTACAAATGTCTGTTCCCTTTTAATCTGTGTTGTGTATACATTAAATTGATGTGTGTGATTGTTATCTACAAATGTAAGAACATTTGTTTAATGATTTAATGTCAACAGCATTTTTTCAGGATATTAAATTTTCCTTTGTAGCATTTATCCATTGTATCCAGTCCTACAGACAGTTCAGTTTAACAGTTGCCAAGATGCCTGGCAGAGAATATGAGGTGCATCAGGACACATAGGCTGACCACCATATACAGTAACTATGCCAATTTCTACTGTAATGAATGGCACTGTGTTCGGTAGCTCGATACAGATTACATATCCTTTAGATGAACTTGGTTTGAGCACAGGGTGGGTTTAGCAAGTCCTAGTGTACAGTTTGTTTTCCAAAAGATATTTAAAACTCACAATCTTGAAGTCTGGAAAATGATTTCCGTTGAATCAATGATCTAAAGGATGACTTCTTGTCCTTGTGCTAGCCTGTAGAAGCCACCTCTTGAGTGACCATAGTGCAAGGCTGCCCATCTTAATTCTGGGAGCCCAAGACACCATAGTGCGAGACAGGGCCTGGGACAACAGCACTAGAGCAGGGTTTGCAGTGGGTGGTGTCTTCTGGCTGCTGCTTTAGGACTTGCTCGAATCTGCTGCAGTGAGCTCTTGTTCCTACCAAATCCAAAATCTGTTACTCCCTTCAAGGTGTGTATCTGTGTATTTGGGGGAAAATATTCTTGATTTATTTAACTATGAAAATATAATAGTTAATCCAGTGACCTCAGTTCTAGGTGTGCTTACATGTCTTTAGAAGGTCCACATACAAAGATCAGGTTATAACCCAGGACTGCTGGAGTGTCCTAACTGAACGTGTATCCATCCACTCACTGTTCTGTCGGCTGCTCTGGCTGTAAGCTACTGCTGGTCGCACCTTGGAGGGCTTTGCTGCCTGTAAACTGACAGTCTTACTAGAGAAGTGTTGGCTTTCTTAAGCACACTTCCTTTTAAAACATTTTACCTGTGGAGTTACACTACTTTTCATCAATGGCATCCATTGAGTTTATAGAGAGAAAGGTTTATTCTGCTCATGTAGACTATGGTGTGGTATAGACAGAGGAAGTCAGGAGCGTGGGCTAACATGGGAGGAAAAGGGCCGTGCTGTATTAGTAATGGAGTGCATCATCACATGAGAACACAAACATGCTAGCGCTGAGTGAGCTCCTGGGGCCCTGCCTCATGACCTCAGCCAAGGCATTTATTTGATCACAAAAGTGGCAGATGTATTTAAACTTTGGACTATATTAATACATTGATATTTTCTCCTGCCAAGTTAGAGTCTTTAGTCCCAAACGAGAGAATCTGTCTGTTTGAGCCCTAACAACTACTGAAGGAAAATCATCTTGAAGTTTCTTCTGAGGGCCTTGGCAGCACTCCACAGACTAAAAACCTCAGTGGTAACTAGAGCTGAAGACTGAAGGCCCATCTGAAGACTGTACTGAGCCCGGAAAGAGATATGGAAATAGAAATGGGAATTGAAGGAAGTTACTGAAAGCAATTACAGATGTCTGTAATCCCAGGGCTGAGGTGAAAGGATTGTGAGTTCAAGATCAGCCTGGGTGACATAGCACATTTCAGCTACGTAAGAAGGGAGGGAGACCTTGTGTCCCCAAAAGTGTGCCCAGTTGATAGTGACTTTTTGAGTGCTTGGCCTATTTATATCTGAAGAGAATGCCTTATAAACATTACCACTAACTCTGAGATAAATGCCTCTGGTCACCAGAAATTGAAGAAAAAGGAGAAGGGGGACAATGGCCTTTCACTGTTGTTTGCCTGCCTGCATATACCTCTCTTCTCTATGTCAGTCAGTATCACCCCACTGACTAATGCTGAAACTGCCACATCTTGTGCTTTTTTGGGGTTTTGTTTGTTTGTTTTTGTTTTGTTTTGTTTTCGAGACAGAGTTTCTCTATAGCTTTGGAGCCTGTCCTGGAACTCACTCTGTTCTGTAGACCAGGCTAGCCTCGAACTCACAGAAATCCTCCTGCCTCTGCTTCCCGAGTGCTGAGATTAAAGATGTGAGCCACCACCACCCAGCTATCTTGTGCATTTAAACAAGTGACTTTGGGCAGGCGATAAAGTTCCTTGGTAAATGTTCTAGGCAGGCACTGGGTTTAGTCTCCAGCACCACAATAAATAAAGCGTGTCTGTCAGTCCACATTCTGTTAGATACAGTTCTTATAACCTCTTTGATAGATAGCCACAATATAATAAAAATTCTTCAACTTAAAGCTGAGAGGCCATGTGGGAAATTTGAGTGACTGCCTAAACTATTATATTTTAGATCTAACCTTTATCTATTTAGATCTAAAATTTGAATGCTCTCTTTGGTCAATGACAAAATTCTAAACTTAACCTTAAAACTTAGAATGTTGAGGCTGGGCATGGTGGCACATGCCTTTAATCCCTGCACTCAGGAGACAGAGGCAGGCTGATTTGTTCCAGGACAGCCAGGGCTGTTACACAGAGAAACTCTCTTGAAAAACCGAAAAAGAAAAAAGAAAAATAAACTTTGAGTGTTTGCTCAGAAATGGCTGAGCAAACTTTGTAGAGCTTGTGAAAGTATGTTCTACTCTTGATCTATCTTAGGTGCATGTTTTTGGACTTTGAGAAGGGAGAGAGGCAAGGGTGCCTTACTTTTCAGTTGTAAAGAGGCATCATGATGAAGGCAACGTATAGAAGAAAAATGTGTCCTGGGGCTTCCAGTTTCTGAGGCTGGCTCCCTGACCACTATGTCAGGAGCATGACAGGCATGACGCTGGAGCAATGTGGGCACCTTTGTTTGTTTGGGGTTGGGGTTGGTTGGTTTTGGATTGGGTTTTTTTTGTTTTTCGAGACAGGGTTTCTCTGTGTAGCTTTGCACCTTTCCTGGATCTCGCTCTGTAGATCAGGCTGGCCTCGAATTCACAGAGATCCTCCTGTCTCTTGCCTCCCGAGTGCTGGGATTAAAAGTATGCACCACCACCGCCCAGCTGGTTTTTGTTTTTGTTATTTTGCTTTTTTTTTTTTTTTTTTTCTGTTTTCAAGACAGGGTGTCTCTGTGTAGTTTTGGTGCCTGTCCTAGATCTTGCTCTGTATACCAGGCTGGCCTCGAACTCACAGAGATCCTCCTAGCTCTGCCTCCCGAGTGCTGGGATTAAAGGCGTGCGCCACCACCACCCAGCTATTTTGCTTTGTTTTGACTGAGGGTCTCTGTGCTTGCTAGTTTTATGTCAACTTGACACAAGCTAGAGTCATCAGAGAGGAAGGAGCCTCAATTGAGGAAATGTCTGAGTAAGATCAGGCTGTATGCAGCCTGTAGGGCATTTTCTTAATTAGTGATTGATCCCTGGGCTGGTGGTCCTGGGTTGGTTTGTCCCTTCTTTGGCGGGGGAGGGGGGGTGCATTTTTGGAGTTTGGTTTTGGTTTTGGTTTTTTGTTTTTGTTTTTCAAAACGGGGTTTCTCTATATATGTCCTGGAACTTGCTCCATAGACCAGGCTGAGATCCACCTGCCTCTGCCTCCCAAGTGCTGGGATTAAAGGCAAGCAGCATCCCCTCCACGGCCTCTTCATCAGCTCCTACCTTCAGTTTCCTGCCCTGCTTGAGTTCCTGCCCTGACTTCTTCCAGTAAAAAAGTGATATGGAAGTGTAAGCCAAATCAACCCTTTCCTCCCCAGTTTCCTTTAGTCATGGTGTTTTATCACAGCAATAGGAACCCTAAGACAGTCTCTCTACATAGCCCTGGCTGTCTGGAACTCACTCTGTAGACCAGGCTGGCCTCAAACTCACAGAGATCCACTGCCTCTGCCTCCCAGATGAGTGCTGGGGTCAAACATGCACCACTGTGCTCACCTGAGAGTTTACATTTTCTCCATAAGCACAAGACAGAGCACAAGCTGAGAGTGGGCTTTTGAAACCTCCGAGTCCACACCCAGTGACACACCTCCAAGGAGGCTAAACCTCTTAATACTTCTGCCTTAGTTAGGGTTTGTTTCTGTTGCTGTGAAGACACACCATGAACATGGCAACTCTTTTTTACTTTAAGATTTATGTATATGTGTGCTCTATCTGCATGTATATCTTTATGCCAGCAGAGGACATCAGATTCCTTTATAGATGGCTGTGAATTACATGTGGTTGCTGGGAATTAAACTCAAGACCTCTGGAAGAACAGCCAGTGCTCTTAGCCACTGAGCCATCTCTCCAGCCAAACATGGCAACTCTTATAAAAGAAGGAAAACATTTGATTGGGGCTGGCTTATAGTCCATTATTGTCATGGTGGGAAGCATGGCAGCATGCAGGCAGATGCGGTGCTGGAGAGGTAGCTGAGAGTTCTACATCTCTGATCAGCAGGCAGCAGGAAGAGAGAGTGGCACTGGGCGTGGCTTCTGAAACCCCAAAGCCCACCTCCAGTGACACACTGCCTCCAACAAGGCCACGCCTCCGAATAGTGCTACTCCCTATAGGCCATTTTCATTCAAACCACCACACCTTCCCAAAGTTTCACCAACTGGAGACCATTCAGATACATGAGCCTATGGGAGTCTTTCTCACTCAAACCGCCACAGAGAGCATTGTCCATTAAGTTTGACCTAGAAGAGACCTTCAGGCCAGCCCTCTTTCTTGTGAGTTTCTTCCTTACCACCCCAACAACAGCTTTTGGTTTCAGCAGTAGTTAGCTTCCTGAGATGGTCTGTTCTGTGGGTAAACAGTGGGGATTATTAGAGAATACTGTTTTTGAACCAGAATCACAGATCCAGTCCAAGTCAGGGAAGGGTTGACCACCAGCTTGGCCAAGCTAGGTGGCAAGTAAGGAAGTAGGTAGAAAAGCCTATGTGCTGGAGTCCTTTCTTGTGGTGGGCTAGGGTGGTGTGGCCTTTAGCTGAGTATTAAATACGATACTGGTGTTGATTGGATTCTCGTATCACTGCCCCGTCTTCTTTTAGTCTACCATGAAGCCTGTGTTACTGCAGTTCTTGTTGTGGGAGTAATCACCTTCTTACAGGCTAAGATTCCAGAAGGAAAAACTGCATTACTCTAAAGCAGCAGAGGTTCGGGGGATGTTGCTCCATGGTGGAACACTTGCCTAGAATGTAAGGCGGGCAAGAACTTTATAGTCAAATAGAGTTTGAGAACATCTACAAGTTCACCTTTCTTACAGAACCACAGAACATCTTAGCATGTGGGTCTAAGGATTTAACAGTTGGTATCTGAGCACGAGGACCTGAGGTGTAATCCCCAGCACTGGTGGTGGAGACAGGCAAATCCAGAGCTCACTGATCAGTTAGCCTAGAGGAAACAGGAGCTTCCCAGTTTAGGAAAGACTAAGAGAGCCTCTGCATGAGCATGCATAGGCATGCTCAGTGACACACCTGTAATCCAGCACCAGTGAGTCAGAAGCAAAAACAGAAATTTAATTAATGAATTAGAACGGGAGCCAGAGAGATGGCCCAGTAATGGGGAGCACTGGCTGCTCTTCCAGAAGACCCAAGTTTGAGTCCCAGCACCCATATGGCAGTTCACCACAAGTTCTAAGTGATCGATCCAACAATCTCTTCTGGCCTCAGTGGGCACTAGGCACACATGTAGTGCATAGACATGCATGCAGGCAAAACACCCTTACACATATGATAATTTTATATATAAATGCAGAGTGGCAGCTGGGTGTTATGGTATATGCCTATAATAACAACACTCAGGATGCTTAAGCAGAAGTCTTTGGAGGCTAGCTTCAGCTACATAGGAAGCCTATCTCAAAAAAAAAAAAAAAGCTCATAATGATTCTGATATCTTGGTGTGTGTGTGTGTGTGTGTGTGTGTGTGTGTGTGTGTGTGTGTGTGTGTGTGTGTAGGCCAGAGGACAAGTGTCATTCTTTGGGTGTTATCCTTAATTTTATTTCATTTTTGTATTTACTTATTGTGAGATAGATCTTACTGGCCTGGAACCCAGCACATAAGCTAGGCTGGCTGGCCAGTGAGTCCTAGAGAGACCACCTGTCTCTGATTCCCTAATGCAGGATGACAAGCATGAACCATCACGTTCTTGTGTGTGTTTGTGTCTGTATGTGTGTGTGCATGTATGTGTGCGTACATGCAGATGGAAGCCAGAGGCTGATGTCAGGTGTCTCTGTCACCCTCACCTTTCTGAGACAGGTTCTCTCACTGAACCTGGAGCTCACTGACTCACATAGACTGGCCGGCCAGTGAATCCCAGGGTCTGGTTCCTCTTGTCTGCACTTCCCAACAGTTAGATTCCAAATGCACTCTGCTGCTCCTGTCTTTTTATATGGGTGCTGGAGAGCCAAATCCTAATATTTTCACAGCAAGCACTTTATCATTTTAGGCAGCTCCCACCCCCCACCCCCCCCCTTTTTTTTTGTAAATTCTGGAACTCTAACTCAGATCCTTGTGCTTGCAAAGCATGTATTTGCATAGCAGCTGAGCTATCTCTCGGGAGATCTTGGCTCTATCTTTGTAAAAAGTGGTATTGTCTAACCTAGTGTCAGTGAACATCATTGCCACACACACACACACACACATACACTAATTAGTTTTGGGCAGGCTGTCTTAACAGACACTAAGTGACCAGCCTTAGGACTGCTCATGTTCCTTCTGTACGCACGTCCTTTCAAAATAAGCCTTTTGCTGCTGAGCTGTTTGGCTCCCTGTCATGGTTGTCTGTGAGTTCTCAGTTAACAAAACTGCCAGGTGAGACTTGCACCCATAAAATCTCATGGCAGGAAGGCCTGTTCATCGCAGTATGTGACTAAAATCTGAATGCATTGATTAATTAGTTGCATTATTAAAATCTATACATTTTACATAAACCTAACATTTTACTGAAATTACTCAATTGCTTCAAATCTTTTTTCCTATGGTGAAGGATATAAGGAGGAACCAAGGGTGTTATTTAAAATATAAGCCTGTAAAAAGCTGAAGACTCCAGCCCTTTGTGGCATTCTTAACTTGAGACTTTTGCCTTGTGGAATTTAAAGTGAAGAATTAAATAATGCCAATAAAAATACAGTACATACCCATAACTACCCTAAGTTTGGTTACTAGTTTAGTGCAGATCCTTTTGTCTGGTTATAGAGAACTCAACCCCCGTTTTCAAGACTAGTTCGCTGTTCAATTTTCCATGTCTTATAATGTCTATTTACCACTTAGTTCTACTGGTTTTGAGTTACTTGTAGGAGAAAAGGAGATGCTTGAATGGGTTTCTTAATGTACCATCTCCAGAAAGGGATTCCGTTTGTCTTTCTCAGGGTAAGGAGCTGTTCACTGTTGTGACTGAGATGGTGACATAGTTAAGTCATATGTTTTCTGGAATTAGGTAACCAAGGCCTGTTATCTATTGCAAGGACAGTGTCATGTGACAGTCTTACTTTATCCTTGGGAAGTCAACAAGAGAGTGCTGGAGTCCAGTTGTGTGACGTGGCCTTTCTGAACCCTGTTTCTCCTCCTCTAGTGTGGTCAAAGAGGAGACACGGCGATCCCAGCAGGCTGCTCAAGAGAAACAGAGCCCCAGCCAGGCCAATGGCTGCAGCGACCAGAGGCCCATCGACATCCTGGAGATGCTTAGCAGAGCCAAGGATGAGTATGAGAGGGTAAGGCTCTCTGGGTACTGCCCAGGGCATACCAAAGGAGAGGAAGAGGACTGCTGGAGTCTTTGAGATGGGCCAAGTTACTCCAGCACCCACAGCAGTCCTTAGTTTAGAAAAGAACAAAGTCCACGATTTCAAGCCTGCCAGACTTAGGAGGATCTGCTTCCCTCAGAGTGCCTGGTTAGGGAGGAAAGCCTAGCAGTCATTTTCTGTTCTGTAGTCATTGTAGAATTACTGTGGGAGAAAATGGTCATGGAGAGCAGAAGCTGGTGCTCAAGCCGGCATCTCAGGGAAAGTGTCGTGGTGTCTCATTACCCCTGCAGTCCTGTTCAGTGCTAGATGGCCTTAAGGACTTATGTGGGTTTTGAAATCAGTTGCTGGTTTGTGCCCCATAATAGTAAATGGCACATTTGTGTTCCATAATTGAGCCCTTCATTACTCAAATGTGACACTTTTCTGAAATTCAGTGTTTTCTATCTCTTGTTTGTTTGGAGGTGTGGCTTTTTTTGCTTTTTGGGGTTGTGGTTTGGGGAGTATTTTGTATCTTGATTTTTGTTTTGGTGTAATCCTGACAGTGGAGCTTCTTCGTAAACCAGGCTGACCTTGAACTCACAGGGATCCACCTACCTTGGCTTTGGAGTGCTAGGATTAAAGGCATGTGCTATCACACCTGGCTATCTATTCAGTTTTACATTGTATTCTTTTGGTTTTGGTTTTTCAAGATAGGGTTTCTTTGTGTAGCCCAGGCTATCCTGGAACTTACTTTGTAGACCAGGCTGGCCTCTAACTCTGAGATCTGCCTGCCTCTGCCTCCCATGTGCTGAGATTAAAGACATGTGCCACCACCAACCAGCTAAATCATGATTATTAAAAAATCAAATAAAAATAAAATTTGAAGTTTGGAGGGTTTTTTTTTGTTATTGTTTGGTTTGGTCTAAAGGCTAACTTATTTTCCATAGATCCCTTCTCATAGTAATACCTTGTGCTATTATCATTACCTCTGTGGTCACGTGGGTGTATTGATCATTACTTACCCTGAGTGGTGACTGGATCAAAATACCCATTAGACAGAAACTGATACTGTTGAGTAGGACAGGTGCTGAAGAAGTGGTCTTGGCTTACTTGTCTGGCTGAGATGCAGAAACCACAAAAGGAAAGAAGGCTGCTTTTCTCTTTGAACACTTTTCCTAGTGTTGAGCGTGCTACCTACCACTGCGCTCAACCTCTAGACTCCAGAAACTCTAGTGTCTAGTGGGCATTCTGAAAATCTGATATGGTTTCTATTTTCAATTACTGCAAAAGCAAATCATACAGCCAGCATCTTCTGTTGTAAAAAAAAAAAAAAAAAAAACATGCTGGAATACACAAGATGTTATCCAAGGTTAGATTCATCAAATGAAACGTTTGAAGATTTGTGAAGTCTTTAACATTTTACTTACAGGGATTTGTTGTTTGTTTGTCTTTAAAAACCAAATAAGCAGAGCTTCCCTATGACAGTTCTGCTTTCTTTCTTGTTTGCCTGTTTTGCTGTATGGAGCTGATGTTAGAAGTGACTCTAGACCTGGATCTTAGTGTTTGGATGGACTCTCCCCAGCAGCATGTAGGCAGGGTCCCTCTGTTTCTTTTGGATAGACTTGAGAGATTGGCAACCAAGGACAGGGGGAGGATAAGCAAGCCTCAGGTTTAATGAGATTTAATTCCAGTTCTAAATCTTCCCTGTTCAGTCAGCTTATATAAGATAATCATCTCTTATCTCTTTTGTATTCTCTCTCCCCCCCCCACCCCCACCTCTCTGCCTCAGACAAACACTGTACACTACCACACTGGTGCAAACCCAGCATTATGCATAGTATTTATAAAGGTTGAAACTTAAAACTCTGTAAGCATTTCCTCTCTACAATCCTTGTAGTTTATTTTTTATCAACTTTTGTATTTCATGTAATGAAATGTAGCTAAAACCACAGACCTTTACAGCTACCCAATTGGCATTGCTTCTAGCTACAGGACATAATCCTGGATTTTGATTTTGTTTTTTCCCGAAGTTTTGGGGGGCGGGAATTTTTAAGAACAGTTTTTAATTGTTCTTCAAAATGTAGGAATACCATTATTTTTCTTAGGCAAGCAATGCATAATATTCTAGGAAATTGTATGCTCAATAATTAGTAAACGAAAGGAAGGGAATACAGTGATTCTGCCAGCTAGAAATAACCATTGATAATACTTCATTATGTGTCCTTCCAAAATTCTGTCCAAGTGCGTGTGGTTTGTGTATTATCGGATTTGTTTGTTTATTTTTCAAGACAGGGTTTCTCTGTGTAGTCATGGCTGTCCTAGAATTCACTCTATAGACCACACTGGCCTCAAACTCACAGAGATCTACCTGCCCTTGCCTCCCATTGCTGGGATTATAAGTGGACCACCATTCCCAACTGGAACTTTACGTAAATAATAGCCTAGATTTCTCTTAATTCTTTTTTGGTTTTTCAAGATAGGGTTTCTCTGTGTAGCCTGCTCTGTAGACCAGGCTGGCCTAGAACTCATAGAGATCCACCTGCCTCTGCCTCCCAAGTGCTGGGATTAAAGGCATGGGCCACCACTGCCTGGCTTAATTCTTTTCCTTAAGACTTCAGCAATACAGTCCTGGAACTAAGTCACCCTATATCACATTAATCTTCTGAGATTAATTACTTGAAATAGAATTAGTAGATGAAAAGGTTTTTCCTTAGGCTGGGCTCCAGCTCATTGTTGTAGCAAAGGAACCCCTTGAACCTCTGCTTCCAGTTTTCCAAGTGCTGTAATTACAGGCGTGTGCCACTGCACCATTCTATAATACTGGGGATTGAACCTCCTCAAAGATTTTACCAAATTCTGTACAATTATCCTCCAACAGATTTGTGTGTGATTGGACATATGGCCTCAATTTTGTGGCTGGTTGCCATCATTAACACAGAAAATAAACCTTCAACAAAGGCCCTATACAAGTACCAAAATGCCCTAAAGTGCTTCAGAACAGTTAGTGAGGTGCCCATAACCTCAACATCATCTCACAAGTTCTATTTAAGGATTGCAAAGTCCAATAACTCAAGAGCCACATGGGCCACAGTGGAACTGAGGCCCATTCATTGCCTACTCCCCAAGTGGAAGGGCTCATTAGAGTACAGCCCCAGCCAGTGATTACCAGGTGACCTACTGTGTCCAGATCATCTAGCCTCACTCTGAAAAAATGACAGATCTGGATTTTTAGTGACGCTCCCAATTTTTAGTATTTCTGAGCATTATACCTTCTGCTTTTAAGTACTTCGACAATATTATGTCCCTCTGATATTCAGTGCCAATCATTCCTTATAGTGGGGTTGATAGAGATTAATGATGAATGACCCTGTTCAAAAAGCAGCATGTTAGGAGATTAAAATATTTCATAGCCTTTTACAGATTGTTTTCACCCTAATTCAGTTGAATGACACTGGTTGGATGTGTTCTGGATCATATGCCTATGATCCCAACTCTTGGAAGGTGGAAATGGGAGGATCAGTGTTCAAGACCAGCTTTAGTTACATAATAAGGCTAGTCTAAAGGAACCCTGTCTTTAAAAAAAAAAATCTGAACTAATATGAGAATTATCATTTGAGTAGGAGAAATGTGGCATTCTATCCATTCATTTCATGTTTGAGGCCCTAGTCCTCTGTTGAGCATGTTTCTTCTTCTTTTGTTGTTGTTTTTGTTGTCATCCTGACATAGACAGTACTTAACAAAAGCTGGAACTGTTTTTTTTTTTTTTTCCTCTGAGACAGGGTTTCTTTGTGTAGCTTTTGGAGCCTGTCCTGGAACTCACTTTGTAGACCAGGCTGGCCTCGAACTCACAGAAATCAGCCTGCCTCTGCCTCCTGAGTGCTGGGATTAAAGGCATGTGCCACCACAGCCAGGCAACAAATCTTTAAAATGTGACTTAGGTTTCCAAAACATCGTAATTGCGTGTTCCTCGGGGATCATCTTTAAGGAGTCTTGTGTGTGTTATGTTGCGTTGTGTTTATTTTGCAGTTTTGCTATTTGAGCCCGGGACCTTGGGCGTGCTTGGTAGGCACCCATCAGTGAGCCACATATCCAACCAAAGATTCTTTTTAGTAACAAAAATATTTTCACTTGCAGTGTCACTTTTTTTGTTTGTTTTGTTTTTTCAAGACAGGGTTTCTGTGTAACAGCCTTGGCTGTCCTGGAGTTCACTTTGTAGGCCAGGCTGAACTCGAACTCACAGAGATCTGCCTGCCTCTGACTCGTTGTGCTGGGATCAAAGTCATGCACCACCATGCCTGGCGCAGTATCACTTTGAGCAAGTTCGAATTGAAGTGGTATTGAAATGATTGGGTGTCCATATGCATACACATCCACACAAAATGAATCTTTACTCAAAATTCAGCTCAGACTGGCCCATAAATCTAAAGGGAAAGAAACATCAGATTGTTCACCTAAGGACTGGAGCAGTGGTTCAGTCAGCAGAGTGTTCATTCTGCAAGCATAAGGACCTAAGACTCCCCATACGTGCCCTTGTGTTGGGTTCAGGACAGTGCTGGGGAGACAGAGACAGTGGATCTCTGGGGCTTGATGGCTATCTAGTATAGCAGCATCTGTGAGCTCCAGATTGAGTGAGACAGCCTTCCTCAATAAAGAGTGATTGAAGGGCTGGAGAGATGGCTCAGAGGTTAAGAGCACTGACTGCTCTTCCAGAGGTCCTGAGTTCAATTCCCAGCAACCACATGGTGGCTCACAACCACCTGTAGTGAGATCTGGTGCCCTCTTCTGGCCTGCAGTCACATATGCTGTATACATAGTAAATAAATAAATCTTTAAAAAAAAAAAAAGAGTGATTGAAGACATCTGACATCACACACACACACACACACCCCCGCCTCCACATGCACACAGAAAACATCTACGTGCACCCCCAAAAAAAACCGAGTCAAGTGTGGTTGTCACACCTGTGACCTCAGGACTTAGGAGGCTGAGGCAAGAAGATCAATTTAAAGTCAATCTGAAATACATAGCAAGACAGTCTCAAAAAAAAAAAAACTTTTAGAAGAAAATGGTATTTTTCTTCTAAAGTGGTATTTACCACTGTACCCTGATTTGTCTTTGCTAAGTATCTCCTCCAGTGAAATGAAACTGTGGTCTACACGAAGTTAGTTATTCAAGCTGTGTTCGTAATTGAAAACTGAAATGGGGGCTGGGGAGATGGCTCAGATTGTAAAGAAGTTTGTGTGCAAGCATGAGGACCAGTGTTTGGGTCCCATCACCCCATAAAAAAGCATGGCTGTGTCAGCCTGTACCCCCAGCTAGAGGGGGTGGGGGTAACAGGAAGATTAAGGATTTGGGGTTAATTAAAAATTAAGGGTTTGCTACCAACCTGTTTAGCCAAAACAGTGAGCCCAGGTTCATTGTGAGACCCTGTCTCAAGGCAATGACCCAAGATCCTCCTCTGGCTTCTTCCACATGGGTGCTCACCCATGCATACACACGTGATTACTACACATAGACTAATAGTTTAAGAATGAAAATGTGCTGGAGAGGAGGCTCAGTGGTTGAAGAGCACCTTCTGCTCTTAGAAGACACTGGTTCAGTTCCAAGCACCCACAGCTCACACAACATCTGTAACTCCAGATCCAGGAGATCCAGTGCCCCATTCTTACCTCCCTGGGTACCAGGCAGATACATGATGCACATGTGTGGAGGCAAAGCAGTCATACACACAAATGAAAAATCTTTAAAAATGAAAAGAATCCAAATGGTATATGCTCAGCATTTTAAAAGGAATGAACCGTTGGTTCTATAATGAGCTCGCATGAATCTTAACGGTTTTATGCCATGTCAGAAGCCAGTACTGTGCTTATATTCCATTCCAGTTTATGTAGCAGTTTTCAAAAGACAAAGCCATGGCAGAGAAGAAACCACTGATTTCTTGGAGTGCTCAGGGGCATGACTTTAGTGGGCATCCCAGGAGAGCACCTCTGCATTGTGCGCTCTGCATCCTACCTGTAGAGGTGGGCATCCAGGGAGAGCCGTGTCTCCACAGTTAAAGGTGTCCAGTGTCACTTCAGTCATGGGAAAATCTGGTAGGATAATGGCATCTTTTCCTGAAAGTAAATGAAGGATAAAACCATAGTAGTTGGACCTACCATGTGTAAAATAGATTCTCCACTTTATAGAAATTTTGTTATAGAAGTTATGAGAATTGATAGAAACATGAGATTTTTTGGCTTATTTTTTAATTAAGGAATTTTTGATAACTTCAAATGTGAACCAGATTTTAGACAGCAATCCTTTTTCACATGATAGACTTTTTCTTTTAATTCTTTTCCAAGAATCAGATGGGCGGCTCAAATATCTCCAGCCCTGGGTTACAGCCAAGCACTCAGCTCTCCAATCTGGGAAGCACCGAGACACTAGAAGAGACACCCTCTGGGTTACAAGATAAGGTTCGTACAGTTAAAGGCCTAGCCTTGTCAAAGTAACAAAGCAGTGACATTTTATAAGGATTTGAACCACTGTGCAAGCTGGTTCAGCACTTGTCTGTCAGATCGTGTGTGTGTGTGTGTGTGTGTGTGTGAGAGAGAGAGAGAGAGAGAGAGAGAGAGAGAGAGAGAGAGACATCAAAATGACATATACCCAGCTCTAGACTATGCAGCAGCCTCCTGCTCTTGGTACTTACTGCCTTCTTTCTCTGTGCTCAACTAGACGAGGAGGATGACCCCAATAAAACAGGCCTTTGATGCCTCTGCTTTTACAGCTCTCCAGCAGTATCCTGTCTCACTCATAGTCACGGCCCACAAGACTGCACCTGGCACCTGGCCCCTCCCTCTGCCTCTGCCAACAGCTCCTACTGTCCGCCTTGCTCACCTAGCCCCTGCCTCGTTAGAGGCCTCTGACCTGGTGTTTCCCATGGCTTGCAGGACTTCTCTCCATGAGTGTGTACATTTTCTCCTGGTCTGCAGTATCCTCCATTTAGTCTGTCCTGCTTGCTTTGTTTCCTCACTGACTTTAATTAGCTAGCATAGTTTGATTTGTTGGTGGTGGTTTTCACTTCTCATGCTAATGAGGCCTGCGGTTGTTTATTTGTTTCTTTGAGACAAGATCTCACTGTGTAGCCCTTGCTGACCTAGAACTAGCTGTATAGACCAGGCTGGCCCCTATCTTTCAAGTGCTGGGATTAAAGGGGTGCACTATCACACCCACCCAGGACCAGCCATTTTCTCTCCCTGTTCAATGCTGTGTCTTTTTTGGTTTTTTGAGTCAAGGTTTCTCTGTAACCCTGGCTGCCCTAGAAGTCACTTTGTACCACTGTTGTGTCTTTAGCACCTAGGAATATAAACATTTATTGAACTGATTTGTTCTCTTTATAATTGATGATCTGATAAAACAACAGATATTAAGTCATTAAATTTTTTTCTGTTTATTTCTTTGTATTAATTGCATTTATATTAAATGATAAGTTGGATAGAAAGAGCCAGATGTGGTGGTGCACACCTGTAATCCTAGTACTTCAGAGGCTAAAGCAGGAGGGTCATGAGTTTGAGGCCAGTCTGCTGCTGTATTACATAACTTTCCCCAGCCACCTTGGATAAGGAAAGCCAATCTTATCTCAGTAATAATACTAAATAAAAATATGAGCATAATACAGAAAGATTGCATGTTCTCATCTCCTATTTCCCATTGATAACATCTTGTAAAGTGTGGTCTACCATCACATCCAGGATGTCGACACAAGCCACACACCATCTTGCTCATAGTTTCTCGTTTGTACGTGTAAGTGCACACTCGGCCTGTAGTTGTGTCCGTGGAGAGCCTTTCTGTACTCACCACCAGTCACGATAGCTACTGTCTCAGCATCAGTGAACACAGAGTCCTGTGTGTGGCCCTCTCATAACCACACTAACTTCCCTGTCAGGCCCTCTTCCTTCTACCGTCTTTTCCATTTTCTTATATTTTGGTTTTTTGAGACAGTCTTTCTATATAGTGTTGACTGTCCTGGAACTTGCTGTGTAGACCAGGCTAGCCTCAAACTCAGAGATCTGCCTACCTCTGCCTCCTGAGTTCTTAGATTGAAGGTGTGCACCACCACGCCCAGCCACCACCACCCCGTCTTTAATCCCTGCTAACCACTGATCTGTTTTTCCAAATCAAGCATGTGAATGTTATACAAATAGAATCATAGTATGTAATCTGAGTCTTTCTCATTAAGCATAATTCCCAGAGACCTGTTGAAGTTGCTGTATGTGTCGAATTTGTTGGCTTCCCCCTCCCCTTGAGAGGGTTTGAACCATGTATGGTAGACCAGTGCTCTTCCTCAGCTCAGCATCCCAGCCCAAGTGCGTTCCTTCTGACTGCTCTGTAGAAGTTAATGAGAGAGTAGTTCGTAGTGAGTATCCTGTACCTGAAGCATTTACGGTTCTTAGGATTTCTTCAGATCTTAAAACATTTGCATATAGAAGTGAGATATCTTAAGAATGAGACTGAAATCTAAACCAGAATTTTACTTGCTTTTCATATAGATGTGGCTTGATGGTAAAGTTACAAAATATTTTTCAGTGTGCTTTTAACTGTGACTTACCGTATGAAGTACATTTTTCATCTCTGACCTCACATTGGGATTTAAAATATTTGGGTTTGGGGAGCATTTTAGATTGTGGGGTTTTAGATTAGGAATGCTCAACCTTTATAATCTAGTTTAACCATTTTTAATCATTTTCCTATTAAAGGATATTTAGGTTATTTGCAGTTTTTTGGCTGTTAAGAGTTATCTGAGTATTTCTAAGTTTGCATTATACATGTTAACAAGATTGTTATGTTACAATCATATGTATACCAATGAATCATTTGGTTTTTCATTTGTTTTGAGAAAGGGTCTCATATAGACTAGGCTAGCCTCAAACTTCCTATATAACCTAGGATCAACCTTGAACTTCTGATCATCCTGTCTTTATCTCCCAAGGTCTAGGATTACATGCCCAGCTCCACAAATTTGTTTGCTTTAGGGGAGAGTGTGGGAAGTGTGCGCATATGTGTGCAGGTACTCTTACACATGTGTGCATGTGGAGGGCACAACCACCTCAAATGCGATTCTTTGCGCCCATCTACCTTTTATTTTTTTGGTGGTGGTTGTTGGTTTTTCAAGACAGGGTTTCTCTACCTAGCCTTGGCTGTCCTAGAACTAGCTTTGTAGACCAGGCTGGCCTGGAACTCACAGAGTACTCTGCCTCCCGAGTACTAGGATCAAAGGCATGCACCACCACCCGCCCAGCTTATTTTTTAAGCAGAGTTTTTCATTAGCCCATAGCTTGCCAAGGCTAGCTAGGCTAGCCAGTAAGTCCCTGTTACCCATCTGTCTCCACTTGCCTAGCACTGGGATTACAAGTGTGCAAAGCTGAACAGGAAAATCCCAACTTTGAAGGCTGTTTAGGCTACATAGCAAGACTTTGTCTCAAAAACTTGAAATAAAGTAAAATTGTACCTTTTTCCAGCTAAAATCAAGGAATTCTAAAGTATTGAGATTTGGGTATTGTCAAAAGTTGTGTGATTGTCTAAAACAAATACAAATCCTTAATCTGCCCCTACACAGAGATACTATATCTATTTAGTAACACTGCCATCTAGTGTTTACACAGAAATACTGTATCTGTTTAGTAACACTGCCATCTAGTGCTCACACAGAGATCTTGCATCTGTTTAGTAACACTGCCATCTAGTGCTCACGCAGAGATCTTGCATCTGTTTAGTAACACTGCCATCTAGTGCTGAGTAGCAGATGATGCTGCCAAACCTTGCTATTGAACCCCATTTCATGAGGGCCGCTGAGGTGATTGAGGTCTGTACAAGTGGTGCCGTGCAAGCATGAGGACCAGAGTTTGGATTCCCAGCACCCACATAAAAAGCTGGGCTCAGTGGCACTCTTATTTTTGTTTGTTTTGTTTTGTTCGAGACAGGGTTTCTCCATGTAGTTTTGGTGCCTGTCTTAGAACTCACTGTAGACCAGGCTGGCCTCGAACTCACAGGGATCTGCCAGGCTCTGCATCCCAAGTGCTGGGATTAAAGGTGTGCGCCACCTCTGCCTGGTGGCGCTCATCTTTTAATCCAGCATTGAGGGGGCAGACACACACAGACCTCTAAAGCTCCTTGGGCAGCTGCTCTAGCTGAATAGGTGAGTTCTGGTTCATAGAGGATGGCATCTGACATTGACCTCTGTCCTCCACATACATGCACATTACCTACATGTGCACACGTGTACACCCGAATGAACTTGTATGTATACCACAAGTACAACTTACAAAAAATGAATTTCACTTTCATAATTATTAAATTCTCTTGGTAATATTTCCCTGGTGTGGTTTTTTTTGTTTTTTCATGCGATTTAATTATTCCCATTCTTTAACATAGAAGTATGATTTCTTACCTGAAATTTCTGCAGACTAGCCCTAATATTTCATTTTTCAAAATAGGAATCTCTAAACATTAGTATATATATGTAACAGTATGATTTTTATGTTCCACATTAATTTATATTAATGAATATGAAAATTGCTTTCCAGTACTTTCCAAAACAAAAAACTGGTTTTGTTTGTTTACATTCACTTGGACAGAATTGCATTAGCTCCTAGGGGATAGGCTCATCTAACCAAGAACTCGGTGGGTAGCTGAGGGTGCCTTTGAACTTCTGATCCTCTACCACTGTCTCCTGAGTTCTAGTGTTGCTGTTGTGCTCTCTCCCAGCTTGGTGCTGAGTAAAGTTGTTAGGCTTTTTGTTTCGGTTTGGTTTGGTTTGGGTTGGGTTGGTTGGTTGGTTGGTTGGTTGTCCAATTTGGAACACACTATGTAGCCAAGGCTTACCTTAAATTCAGACTAACCCTCCTACTTCCACTCCCCATCCTGGGGTTACAGGCATGAACTACCACATCCAAGTCCTTTATGTCACACAATCGTGAACCATTTTGTTTTATCATAAAGAATTTTTTTAATTGTCGGGCATTCAGCAATCAGGAAGATGAAGCAGAATTGTTAAAAACTCAAGACCAGCCTGGATACATGCCCCCAAAATATAAAACATCCCAAGATCTGAGGTGTACATAGCTTGGTAGTCGAACTGCAAAATAATTGTCATAATTGTGTATATGGTTATGTAATTTTTATATTTACAATTGTGTTAATTTTCCAGTTAATACTTGACTTGAACCTTGGTATTTTTTACTTAGATACTGGGCTTTGGAGAAGTAAAAATATGAGGAAATTGAACCATGTGAATTATTATTATTCCTCTTCTACAATTTATTTATTTATTTGTTTGTTTGTTTTTGGTTTTTCGAGACAGGGTTTCTCTGTGTAGCTTTGGTGCCTGTTCTGGATCTCACTCTGTAGACCAGGTTGGCCTTGAACTCACAGAGATCCGTCTGGCTCTGCCTCCCGAGTGCTGGGATTAAAGGCGTGCGCCACCACTGCCCGGCTCCTCTGCTACAGTTTATAAAGTGAGTTTCAGGTCAGGAATATGTAGAAAGACCCTGTCTCAAAATACAAAGAAAGAAAAGAAACATTCCAGATTTAGAATCTCACTTCAACTTTAAGACCACAGCAAAAAGAAGAAGAAAAATAAAAACTGTGCGTATGCACGTGCAGGGCAGACTCACCAGTGAGCTGCTTCCCTAGCTCCAGTCTCCAGGGTAAATGTTTTTGTTTGCTTCAGGATTCTGTGATTTGGGGGCATGGAGCAGGAAAGGCTGGTAATAAATGCTTAAAATTGTTTGGGGTATTAGGTTCGTGTAGTTCAATGCTAGCTTTTTGTCAAGAACAGTAAAAGTGAATTTCTTAGAATTTGGTCCCCCTGTCGTGCTGGCTTCATGTGCCAGTGTGTTAGTAACAGTGGGCACTTAGGCACATTAGAGCTTTATCGTAATATAAGTGCCCCTTACCTTAGCCACGTTCACCAAGGGGAACAAAGTAAACTAACCGATTTCCTGGAACTCGACAGTACAGATCTTGGTTATTAGCAGAGTCCGATCCTCGGACCTGGAGAGACTGATAGAAGCTGTTGAGCTCTGCTGCATCCTAGGTTACCCCAGGCGGTTTTCACACTCTGTCCTTGCTTTTCAGGCTTCTGCATCATGAGAAAGCATTTGGGTTACATTGATCTGCAGGGATTTCTTTCATTTTTGTCGTTGGATCTGTTTTTCAGTCGGCTCCATCTGGTCACAAACATCTGACAGTAGAAGAGTTATTTGGAACCTCTTTGCCAAAGGAGCAACCAACAGTTGTGGGTCTAGAGTCAGAAGACGTGGAGAAGCCGCCCGGAGATGGATCGCAGAAGGAGCCCAGCTCATTCCTCCCCTTTCCCTTTGAGCAGTCAGGGGGAGGGCCACAGTCTGAAAACCTGGGTGTCCATTCTGTGGCTCACCACACAGTCCAGCCTGAAGTCACCGCCCCGGTGCTCATCACTCCTGCCTCCATTGCACAGTCGGGGGAAAAGCACGCCCCAAGCTACACAGTCCCACTGAGCCCTGTCCTCAGTCCTACTCTGCCAGCCGAAGCTCCTACCACACAGGTTCCTCACTTACCTCGGAATAGCACCATGATGCAAGCAGTGAAGACCACACCTAGACAGAAGTCTCCACTCCTGAGCCAGCCAGTTCCTGAGCTAAGCCCCTTCAGACCCCCGGTGAGTCTGTCAGGCACCACTGGCACGTCCCTCCCCAGCGTTGATCTGCTCCAGAAACTCAGGTTGACCCCACAGCATGACCAAATACAGGCCCCGCCGCTTGGAAAAGGTGTCGCGGCACCCAGCTTTCCGTCAGCAGCTGGCCAGCTGGCCACCCCTGAGAGCTTCATAGAGCCCCCCTCTAAGACGGCAGCAGCAAGAGCAGCAACCTCAGCCTCCCTGAGCAACATGGTGCTTGCTCCAACCCTTCAGGTAACGATAGGAGAAGGTGGGGGAACAGGGGGAGGAAGAGGGAGAGATTTTGTGCACTGGCCAAAGGTGTCTGTGTGCGCCCCACCACCACCCCCGCCCCATGGTCTGAAGTAACTGAATTTGCTGTGGAAACACCCTGGGGGAGTTGGCATTGAAAGATGAATAAATTGTCAGTTAAGGAGTTTGAGCTTTGTTCTCAGGCCTCAGAAGGCACCGAAAGGTTCTGAATGAAGAACGCCTTGTTGGAAATGACAGAGACGGAGTCAGGCCATTCATGACAGAGCAAGCTGATGGTCACTTGGGCCTGAGCAGTAGGGGCCTGGGTTGGGCAGTGTGGACAAGTGGATTTTTAAAATATCCAGTCAGTAAGGCTTCATGGTAGAGTGGTATAGAAGGGAGAGGAGAGATTTGCCCTTCAAAGTAATTCATAAGTGGCAAGTTCACAAGTGAGGAAACAAGCTGAGTTCAGATGCGTGGTACGTGGTCACGGCTGGAAGGGGGTGGAGTGTGCTGCCCTGGGACCGCTGGCCACCGTTCAGCATGTGGGTGTGACCGCATAAAAAGGAAGGAGCATTCTACTCTGCTGGCAGGGTTCTGCTCCGGAGGTAGATGTCACAGCCCTGAAGTGCTCCTCATACTTTCTTTTGCTGTGACAAAACACCAGAAGAAGCATATGGAAGTGTACTTTGGGTTTCTGTTCAGGGCAAAGGGTCTGCTCCTGGCTCAGTTAATCTGGAAGCTCAGGCAGTGACCCTGCCCCTGCCTTCCCCAGGTTCAGCCCCAAAAGACAGCACAACACTCTTGCATGCTTCCTGGCAGAAACCACTTACATATGTGTAAATAGTCCTTTAGAGGGAGTAACTGGTTTTTAGATCTTGCTTTTGCCTGGTATAGTGGCACATGCCTTTAGTCTCAGTACGCAGTCTGTGATTTCAAGTCCAGCCTGGTCTACATAACAAACTCCAGGCCAGCCAGGGCTATCCTGTCTCAAAACAAAAGACCTTCGTCTACATTGAGTTCTCTTGTGTGTGCTGTGTAGCACACATCTTTCCCAAAGGCCCCGATAGTGCATGCCTATAGGAAGAAAGCTGAGGCAGCAGAGTCTCAAGCTAGAGACCAGCCTGAACTACCCTTGTCTCAGAAGAAAAAAACAGAGAGAGGAAAGTCTCTCTTCCTCTCACAAAAGTGAGCATTTAAAATGTGACTTAGGATGAAGGCTGTTCAGTGCCATCTAACCAAGTTCAAACAACCTTTGAAGAAATGGGGGCTGGGGACATAGTAGCAGAGCCACTTGCCTGTCATGTGCAAGGTCCTGAGTTCACCTTTCAGCACTGCAGGGGAAACATTTGTTAAATCATTTGATATATACACCCAGTGGCAAGATAGGCCCGGCCTATCCCCGTTTTTACAGGTGATGTATTTTCCAAAGGCAGGCACGGTGGCACAGACCTTCAATGCCCTCACTTGGGTGATAGTGGTAGGCAGATATCTGAGTTCAAGGCTAGTCTGGTCTGCAAAGTGAGTTCCAGGCCAGCCAGGACCACAGAGAAACTCAGTCTCAAAAAAAAAAGTGCCACGTGGTGATGGATCATGCCTTTAATCCCAGCACTTAGGAGGCAGAGGCAAGAGGATCTCTATGAGTTCGAGGTCAGCCTGGTCTACAGAGCAAGTTCCAGGATAGCCAGGGCTACAAAGAGCAACTCTGTCTCCAAAAAACAACAAATTCCAGATGCTTAAGAGGCTGAGGCGGGAAGATTGTAAATTCAAGGCCAGTCTCAGCTCTCGATATACAAATCCCAGGACTGAGGATATGGCTCACTAGTAGAGTCTGCCTGCTTTGCACGAGCTCTGACTTCAGTCCCCATCACACTTCTTGGGGTCACCTGAAGGGTTCGCCTGCACGTCTTCCGGGGGAGCTCCACGGGGGCTGCTGTGCAGAGCGCTCGTGTGGGGAGGAGTCCTTGGTTGCATTGCCAACAGGTCTCTCAGCCTCTGGACCATTCCTTGTTGAAAACATAGATGTGTCACCAATAACTCATGAAACTTGCTGTATCTATTCATCTTTTTTTCCCATTAAACATTTCAGTCTATGCAGCAAAACCAGGATCCTGAAATATTTGCCCAGTCTAAGGTGTTACCCAGTGCCATCCCGGTAAGGACCCCCTCCCCCAGCCCACCCCCCCCACCCCCGTGTGTGTGTGTGTGTGTGTGTGTGTGTGTGTGTGTGTGTACACATGTACGTATACGTGTGGAGGGCCAGCACTGACTTGGGGTGTCTTCCTTAGTTGGGCCATCACACCCATCCAGAATGTTTCCATGCTCCTGGGGATCCAAACTTAGGTCTTCACAAGCTAACCTAGGGCAGACATAGCAAGCACCAGGCCATTTCCCCAGCCCTGAGACTTCTCTGAAGAGCACCTTAGTGAAAACCTGTCTAGGTGTCCCTTCTGGGCCTGAGATGCTGTGGCTTAGAGACCTTATATTAACTCTACAGAGATGTCGGCCTTGACTGTAGCGAGCAGATCAGCCACTGGGTGGGCCATCATGCCTCAGTTGTAACTGGGTGGGTGCTGGGCACATATCAAGCTGGTTTCTTTTGTTTGTTTGTTTGTTGTTTGGTTTGGTTTGGTTTTTCGAGACAGGGTTTCTCTGTGTATCTTTGCGCCTTTCCTGGAACTCACTCTACTGTAGACCAGGCTGGCCTCAAACTCACAGAGATCCGCCTACCTCTGCCTCCCAGCACCCACTGGCCGCTGTCACTCCAGCTCCAGAGGATCCAGCGCCCTCTTCTGGCCTCTATGGGCACTGCATGCACATGGTGCTCTGGCATACAGGCAGGCAAAGCACCATACACATAAAATCTTAAGGAAAGGGGTGGGCGGGCGGGGCGGGGCGTGCTAAGTGCCTCGAATAACAGATCTCAGATTCAGACAGGGTGGAAAGTGAAGACCAATGCCAAGGCTGTCCTCTGGCTTCCATACCTGCTCCATGGAACTCATGATGGAATACACAGATTTTAAAAAGAAAAGAGACTGGGAGTGATGTGCACCCCTTTAATCCTGCACTTGGGAGATAGAATTCTGGGCCCGCCTAGTTAGTCTACATAGTGAGTTCCAAGACAGCAAGGGCTGCACCCCTCTCTAAAAAGAAAGAGAGGATAAAAGAGTAGTGTTTAACTCTGCTCGGCGACGTCTCATGGTAATAGCTCTCACCATATGTCCCCTTCTGTGGGCCTAGGGGTTTGCTTCTGTACAGCAGTGCGAAGTGACTGTTACTCTGTTGTTTCCCTGCAGATTGCAGGCCCTCCATTGGTTACTGCAACAACCACAGCAGTATCTTCTATCCTGCTGTCCCCCAGTGTGTTCCAGCAAACAGTTCCCAGGTCCATAGACCTAGAGAGGAAAGCAAGCTCTCCCTCCCCCCTCACTGTTGGAACACCAGAAAATCAGAGAAAGCCTTCCATTATTCTCAGCAAGTCTCAGCTCCAGGACACACTGATACATCTAATAAAGGTATGTAAGGTGTCAGCTTAGCTTTTCATTTTGTACCTCAGTAAAAGTGTAAATTCAGACAACTGCCTGGGAGAAACCTCTCTCTTCCCAGGTATCTTCTCCTGGTGGAATGACAACTGTCAACTCCAGGACTGTCGTTATGACTGTCCCTGGGGTGAGGATTGGGGGAATTAGCTACACCAATCATTTTTGTGTCTTCCTAAGTTGAAGTAAGTTCTGAAGCGGTTACTGACACTGTGTCTCCACCTCTCCCGTCTCTTCCAGAATGACTCTAGCTTCCTCAGTACACTTCATGAAGTCTACCTGCAGGTGTTGACCAAGAAGAAGGACAACCACAACCTATAACTGGAGCACAGTCAATGTGAAGGTCGAGGGTGCACCTCAGAAACAAGCAGGCTTCCTCATGGAACATCTCAATAGAATGTGGAGCTTTGAGAAGCCTGAGTTTGAGCCTTTGAGAGAGCCTTGTTCCTTAAGGCTGTTTTCTAGAGACATTCTCAGTGATGATGGAGGTTTCACTGTGAAGCATCACCAGCAGACCTTTGTTTGACAAAGACAGCAGAAAAGACCATTGTGTTGAGTTCCGTGGGGGTGTGGAATAAGGAGCCTGATTGTCAGCTTACTTTCCAGGCCTCGGGCGGGGCCACCAGCCTTGTAGCAGAGCCCAGTGGAGTCCAGGCCCTCTCTCCACTGCTGGCCCTAAAGCTCTAAACTGAATGTCAGCTCCACAAAGTAGCTTCGAGTTCTAAGGATCGGAATTAAGTTGGTTCTTTAGAAGGTATTTGTTCAAGTGAAGTATGTTTTCTATGAGCACCCCGCTTGGGCCTTAAACTTCTGGGATTTCTTTGTGTTTCGTTAAGTGTCCCGGTCCTGCCGTGTGCAGACTCAAGTGAAGCGCGGCTGTTTGGATAGGCCGGCCTGGGCTCTGGTGGAGGAGGCTGGGAACCTTGAAAACAGAGGCTGGGACTGCCCAGATCCACATCCTACCGGAGGCTCTGCTCTTAATAAACTCTCCAGTGCTTTGGAAGTGTCAAGTTTGTGTGTGAAGCACAGCCTTATTTTTCTTTTCTGTCTAAACAGTTAAAGTTCTTGTTGATTGTTTTTCTTAACACTTTGACAAAAGGACCAGTGGACCAATCTGACAAAGCCATTCTGGTTCCATTCCTCAGATGTGCTGAGAGCAGTTTTCAAGCTATGCAGAAAAGGGGGCCGTCCTCACACTGCTCTTCCTTCGTTGTAGACTATGGAGTCAAAGTGGGAGACGCAGAACCTCACCAGTATATTCCTAGGCTGTGAGCTCTTGAGCCGCAGTGTGAAACTGTAAAGATGCTTTGTGATGCTGCTATTGATCTGCCATGGTTTCTATTTATTCTTTTATGGCATGTAATGGTGTTTAGTAATATTTTAATGTAGAATTTGATGATTTCAGCAATAGTAATTTTGAGATATTCTTTGAATGAAAAGTGTCTTTGTTTCTATGATACAGGTCATTTTGTAGTATTTAACCAATTAAGATGCACTGCTTACTTTTCTGAGCACTATTTAGTGATGGGTAGGAACCCAGTTGGCTCAGCCAGCTAATGTAAGGACTCTCTGTGACTGTGCTGACAGATGCGGCAGTCCCAAGGGAATAGTCACTTAAGCTTTAATGGGAACTCAATCAAAGGCTCATCCATTTCTTTCTAGCTGAAATTTTAGAGAATTACTTGTTAACTACTTATTTTAGTTTGGTCTTAGTTTTTTAGGCTAAAGAATACTTGGATTGGCTCATGCTGATCTCAACATGCTTCCTGGACAATGTTTCTGCTTCTCAGTTCAGAGTCTTCTCTCTCTTGCTGTCTACCTAGTTATATGTGAAGTGTGCAGAATTCAGGGAAGCCTAGACTTCTCATGCTCAGTTAGGGATAGTTTGTTTTCATGATAGTGTGTAAATTTAGTAACCAAAAATTAATTGTTGATGCGTCATCTAAGGAAGGTAGAATTGTAGTGAGCAGATCTGTTGCCGACAGTAGGAACCACCAGACTGTTCTCCTAAAGTGGACACTACTGTAGGTCTGGTCACCCCGTGCGTGGTCTCAGTGAACATCAGCAAACAGATGAATCAAAGCATTCTTCTTCCAGTAGGTGTTTGAGCTTAGCTGATGCTTTTGAGTGTGTGTGATATTCTGGGAGGGTGAAGATGGGTACCCTGAAGAGTGTCTGCAGTCGGATCTGTTGCTTCTCACCCTAGTCCTAGGAATGACTGACAGAAGTGCAGCAGAATCTCCTGGAAGGCTTCCTCAGTGTAAACACAGACTTCTAAGTGCCGAAGTGATGGAGACTTGAACAGGGGAAACCTGTTTCAACTCCCAGATTTATATATTCCAAGCATTTACTTCAGATTCAGAAGCCAGAAGTTCCAGATCATGATTACTAGGAAGTCAGGCCAAGCTTGGCTAGTTGCAGCTGGATGAGCCTGGCCTCACAATCGGCTCCATTGCCTTATTCCTCGTTCAGGCATACGATCGAGAACCTCTGCTAGCGGAGCTTGCCTGTTTACAGTGTCTTTGCTGGAACCTTAGCTGAACTGAAAGGGACATTGGAGTTGCTTCTTGCTAGGTTGGCAGAGCCCAGGAGACTGCATTTAGGCCACTCTGTCCACCTGTGTACACATCCCATTCCCTCACCCCTGTGGTCAAAGGATCTGGGACGAGCAGCCAAGAGTTTGGAGTACCGTGTGTCTGGAGTGTCACCAGTGAGTGACACTGCTCTTCTTTTCGTTGTAGTTAATGTTACGTCTTTGAATGGATGCACACCCCAGCCGACCCCCATCCCTCTCAGATTGCCTTGTTCCCAGTTGTACACCTCTCCTGGGCCTCGTGACACTTGCCACTTGATCTACTTGACTCTGAGTGCCGTCAGGATCGGGAGAGGCATCCCCTGCAGTCTCCATATGGGCTGTCCACAGTTGGCCCTGGACAGTGGTGTTTCTTTCTTTCAAGGCCTTGGCCTAGGCATGGCATAGATACCAGTGACCATAGTTTGCATGCGCGAGCATTCGTTGTGTCTGTGGCCTGAATCTTCTTGTGGGGATTATAAAGCCGTTGACTCCACTAGTCAGTAGTCTTTGGAAACCATGCAGCTGTATTGCTCTCTTCTCCCAAAGAATGCTTGAAGTGTTCTCCTTTCTGTAGTGGGAGCAGTAACTGCCATTGTAATACTAACAATGCAATGTGAAACTGAAGGGGCCTAATGCTTACAAAGCAGAGTTAGCCATCACTCTGGAACTTGGAGGGAAGAGAAGGGCACAGCAGGACCCTGTGCGGGACAAGGACTGAGGCTCATGGCCTGAGTCCTGTGCCCTTGCGGCACATCCTCTGTGGGCCATGTGTGTTTCTTCTTGCCTGCCTTTGGTTTTCTTCAGTTGTGTTCAGAGTTCCTTCTAGAACTCACAGTGCCCTGTTTTCAAGAATCCAGAGTGTTGGGGTCTGAGCAGAGCACCTTACAGTGGACTTCAAAGGCCACGCTTGAGAGCGTTTCCATGAGCAGCCAGGGCCTCAAGCAGCCTGTTGGGTTTTTGGTTTGAGGTTGTTTTGGTTTTTTTCTTCGAGTTTCAGCAGGAGAGATGCAATGTTTCACGTGGATTCAGATCTGACATCATTCTTTAAAATGCTGCATTGCAATATTGATCACTTCAAAGTGGGAAAAATGCAGAGTTGTGTTTCCCTTTGAGCTGTGAATCCTGAAGAAGCGTGTTGGTGTCCGTGCTGTGAGTGGTCTCTCCTCGTACTGCTTTGGCCGTGTGGCTCTCATGACTTCATTGTACCAGCTTCTCAGCTTCTCCGCGGAGACGAGAAGCCCGCACCACCATGAAGCTTTTGTTCCATGAGCGCAATGCCGCCTCGTTCACCTTTTTAGTGGTGTGGATTTTAGACCATCTGTGTATGTTTGCAAATATTAAGTTATTACATGTTTTAAAATGAGCATTTTTCATCCTAAATTTTATATGTTTGCAAATATATTTTTTTAATAAAATTTCAAAACCAAGTTTTAGCACCTACTAAAAATTCTAATTGTGTTTTTATTTAAATTGTGTAAATGGGAATTTTCGAATGAGTTGTACCTCGTCAGAGCCCTGTACTGCTCAGGTGTCATGAGGGCAGGGAACAAAGCAGCCAGAATCAAGACAACCACGTGTTTTCGGTGTCTGTTTCTCCAGAAAAGCAGCCCTCAGAAGACAGGGAGCACGTGTGTGGGGCTGGGCTCCATGGCTAAGTGCTGCATGAGCATAAAAGCTTGAGGTTCAGACCCCAGCAACTGGTTTGGTTTGGTTTGTTGCCAGTGTGAGGACAGGCCCAGTGCTGGTGAGGCAGAGGCAGCTGGATCCTGGGAAGTCACTGGCTAACTGGTTTACACAGCTCCAGGTTCAGTGAGGGGCCCTGTCTCAGAAGAATGAAGTGGAAAAGTGATTTGGGAAAACACGTGGTGTCAGCCTCTGGCTTCTGTGTGTGCCCACAGGCATACCTGCACATGCACGTACCACACAGGCAAAGGCGTGCCTCAGGGGAGGAAGCCTCGGTGTCAGATGCCCACTTAGAACAAATTCAGTTTAGGAGTAAACTGCCTTTCTTTGTAACTAGAATCCTGATTCCTTTGTAAGGTTTGGTTTTAAATTCAACCCAGGGCTGTGTGTGTGCTAACCAGACACTCTAGCACTGACCCACACTCCACTTCCTAGGAGTTCCTAGGAGGTTGGTTTTTTAGCAGAAAATGAAAGCAAATGAATTCACAGTTACTCTTCTTTATAGAGGTTAGAGCTACAGCTGGCCTGCTTGGGAATTGTCAAAGAATAATATGTTTTTGAGTGTATTTTGTGCATTGAGGCACAATATCAAGAGAATAAAGACAACCACTGAATGGAAGAAAACATATTTGACAGACGTCTTGTCTAGGACTCCGCAGGCCTGGTAGTGCACACCTGTGTCCCAACACTTGGCAGGTGGAGCATGAGTTCCAGGCCATCCTTGTCTGCATAGCAAGTTCCAGATCAGTCTGGGCTATATGAATGAAACTGTCTCAGGAGGGCAGAGGGGGAGAGTCATGAATCCAAAGGGACCAACCTGAGCTACGTAGGAAAAGCTTTGTTCTGTTGTTTTTCTTAAAAAGCCTTTCTTTACTCCACCCCCTCACTGATAAATTATTCTAGGTTGTAGGTTCTTGGGTCATTCATGCTGCTAGTCATTAACAGAGTTAGGTTGTAGATGCAGCTTAACTTTGATAGAGCGCTTACTACACACACACACACACACACACACACACACACACACACACACACACACACACACACACGGTCCTGGGTTCTATCCCCAGTACCACATCACATAAAGCAGATACATCTAATCGCAGCACTTGGGACATAGATTCAGAAGGATCAGAGGTTCAAGGTCACCCCAAGCTCCATAGCTCAAGGCCAGGCTAGGCTGTAAACTAGAGTATTCTGCTCACCCATTGCTTTTCATCTGTCAAGACATGGGGAGGGGTTGCTGGGGGAGATGGCCCAGTTGGTAAGGTGCCTACCACACAAACGAGGACCCAGTACCCAATAAAAGCCTATGGCAGCTAGATCCCTAGCACTGTGTGGGTAGTGGGGGACAAAGAAGTCTCTAGAACCAACCGGCCTAGCCAGATTGATGAGGTTCAGTAAGAGACCCTCCAAAAGTACTTTGGAGAACCAGCCAGATGGTTCAATGGGTAAAGCACCTGTTGATGATCTGAAGTTTAATCCCCTGGATCTTCATGGCAGAAAGAAAACCACCTCCTCCAAATTGACCTCTGACCTCCACGTGTGTCATACCCACATACACAAATATGCCTGTAATTAAAAAAAGTGGGACAGTGAGAAAGACACTTGGTGTCAATCTCTAGCCTCCACACACATATGATAATACGCATGTACACACAGACACCTAGGTGGGAGTTGAAGTCACTGGTTTCTTTGAAATTGTGTGAGAAACTAAATCCAGCAGAATCTGAATAAGCTGGAAAACTGGCTAAAAAATGAACAAGACGAGGTCAGGGACCTCTGAGCGGTTCACTCACTGTTTGCAGATCTTGGTTGGACTAGGTGCTGTTGGGAATCCGGTTTGAATGAGGAACATGAATCCACTGAGTCAGAGCTGTCAGGGGTGACGGGACTAGAGGAGAAGCTGGAGATGGTGCAGTCATGTAGGGCGAGGGAGGAGCCATAGGTAAAGGCAGGGAGCACAGCCAGAGGCAGTCAGGGCTGGGGAGCGGACTCCAAGGAAACAGTATCTGCACAAGTGTGAGGACCAGAGCTCACGCCCCCAGAACCCACAGAGATGCCAGGTGGGCAGTGGGCATGGCTGCCCCTTGTGTAATGCCAGTATTTGGAAGGCTAAGATGGAGTCCTATCAGTGAGCTCTGTGTTCAGTGGAGAGACTTTGCCTCAGGGAATAATGTGAAGAGCTATTGGGGAGGACTCCAGACTTCAGTCCTGAGCCTGCACATACATGTGACCACACACACATTCATGCGCCCCACACCATACACAAAAAAGCAAGGGGGAGGAGGCGGGGGGCGGCACAAGTCATGGAATCTGACATTTCCATGTTCAGACAGTGTAATTTACTTAGTTCGTGTGGTGTGAGTCCTCACCAGGCTTCTAAACTGTATTGATGAAGTCAGGATTCTAAACCTCTTGAGAGCTTGCTGAATGGAGAGGTGCCATGGTCAGAACCACGGAGCCTGTGCTATCCACACAGTCGTGGGATCAGCTCCCAGAGCCTCAAGAACCTTCCACACCTCACACACACTCTTGAGTTCTCTGGCCAATTGAGCCAAAGGTAGAGACAGCTGCTAACAGGTTTTTAAAACCCATCTGGGTGGAATGATTTGGGAGGAGGTAGTGCAAGATTAGTATGATAGTCCCATTAGGTGGGGAGGGGAGAATTGTTTCAAAGGAGTTAGAGCAAGTTTAAAAACCTAATTCCACGGAAATCTTTAAATAATGTTTGTTGCACGTGCCTTCTGGGTATGCATTGTTCTTCAACCCCTCCAACCCTGAGGGACGATTATTCCAGGGCAGCCTAAGGAGGGGCCCCAGGAAGGGGTGGGGACGGACTGATAATCAGTTCATCAATCTGAATAGGGCTCCAGAGAGCTTACCGTATGTGCAGCCAAGAAGCAGGCCTCCTGGAGATCTGCCTGCCTCTGTCTTCCAGAGTGCTGCCTGCTATAAAGGCAAGCACCGCCACTCCTAGCCCTTCATCCCCCTTTATAAAAAATATTCCACAATTCCCCTTTGGTATTCTGACCTGGACTTCATAGAAAATACAACCTATGGCTCCACAGACTATTTTTAACTTAGTGATAAGGTTATTTAATGATCAAATGCTTTTTTATTAACTATTCCATTGGCTGGGCAGTTACACGAAATTTTCCTAGAGGTCTTCACTGTGACACCTCCCTCCCTGAAATGCTCACTGCTCAACCTACACCTGTCTGGGACCCAAAACACTTGGGAAGTCAGTCCCTGTGCTAACTGTCCTCTGACCCAAGCAAGCACCTCTTGGGGAGTTCACTGTACCCCACTTTGCAAAAATTCATCCCAGCTGGGCTTGTTAACATTTGTCCTTCGCCCCCACCTGGCATAGGGGGGCCAAGCATCCAGCTGCTCTCAGCACCTGCCACGGCTGCACATTGCCTGGTGAAAGGACATGGAGCATAAAGAGACCTGAGAAAACTGGGCTTCGTGTATGCAGCTACGGGGAAGTCCTCAGCCCTCCTGAGTAAGGTTTCTCGGGTGCAGCCCACTGAGGAGGCGCACCCACAGCTCTGTAAGTAACTTCCCCTAGGACCTGTAAGGAAGACCAACAAATTCACTGGTTCCCCCAGAGGGAATTTCGGCGGAATCATGCCTCAGTTTGTCATTGGGACCTTGGGAAGAAGTAGTTGACACAGCTTTACGGCTCTCTTGGGGGAAGGAATTTTAGCAATGAGCCCCACCCCATACAGCCCCAAACCAGGCTTGGTCTCTCATCACCCAAACTAACCTGGGCTCCTGCCCAAAAGCAGAGTGAAAAGCTGTTCGACTCCAGCCCAAGATGATTAGATTATTAACTAATTCTCCCGGAGGACTTTGGAGTCCTTCATGATGGACATCGTGCTGTGACGGCTGGAAACTCAGCACTTTTGATCACCAGCACTTTCCCAGACTCTGTCTTGGAGAATGCAATGGATCAGTGGGCAAGCAGGTGGACATGCACAGAAGCTGCTCGCTGGTCTCTGCATCTGAAAGACTGGGTGCCAGCCATTCTGTGCTTGGTACCTCGTCCATTAGCCCATGCACGCACATCAGCCTGTGCACTCCATGGAGGACCAGACCTGAACCCCTCTGCTCTTGTGGGTGACATGAATAAAGATGCCAGGTAGAATGTATCGACAGAGTGAGCTTCACTCTCAGGATGTATCAGCCCATCTTACAGATGAGCGAACCACTGGAGGGTGAGTAAATCACCTACAACAATCAGCTCAAGTTCTTCCTGCTGGACTATGGCAGAGGAGTTTCACCCCCTCCTCTTTGGGGGTTTGCGAGACATGGAGAAGACCTCTAGGTCTCTAGAATCGTATCTGTAAAGGACAGCAGCATTGTTTCCTGACTGGTCAATGGATATAGGTTCAAAGGATTATTTCCCCTCTTGTTCTTTAGAGATGAAGATGTTGCTGAGATAAAGGGTCCAACTGAGCTGTTAACGGAGCTTGCCGAGAATGAAATGACCAGTCCTGGACAAGTTACCTGGGTCACAGCACTGTATCCATATAATAGTTGCAGAACTATCTGCCCGAGTGCAGAGTGCTGGGGGTGAGGCCATTGGAAGAGCGCTTGCCTACTGTTCGGGAAGCTGCGGGTTCAAGCTCGGCACTGCATAAACCAGGCACAAATCTCTCTCACCTATAGGCCCAGGACTGGGAAGGTATGGACAAGAGGATCAGAAGTTCAAGGTTATCCTTAGTTGTGTAGAGAGTTCAAGACCAGCCTGGGCTACACAAGTTTCTATACCAAAGGAAAAAAAAGAAAGAAAATGATCCACTGGATTGAAGAGGCCAGGGTATTTTACAGTGAAAATTTGGAAGAAGGCACAAATCTCTTCCATTCAACCTACGTTGACTCCTTAAGATGATCAGTCTTCACTGCTTGTCGCTCCTTGATTGGTTTTCAAAGCAGAGAACCTTAATTTTTTTTACCTATTTTTATTTATTTGTATATATGTGCGTGCGCATGCATGTGCCGTAGGCACGTGCCTGTGTACATGTGTGTGATGGGATGGGTGCCAGGCCACAGTATGCATGTGGAGGTTGGAGGACGATTTTGTGAAGTCTTACGTGAGTTCCGGGGATCCGACTCAGCTGCAGGGCTCACACGGCTCGCCCTCCACCCGCTGAGCACTGTCACCTGCCCTGCTGTCCCTCCAAAGGCGACACGTCAGCATACAGAAGAGTGGGGGGCCAGTGCTTTTTCTTTTTCTTTGTTGGTTTAGTACAAGATTCTCAATTAAAATAAACTCCTAAATGAGCATGGTGTTTCAGGCCTGTCATCCCTGCCCTACGGAGGCTGAGGCAGAAGGATTGCAAGTTTGAGGCCAGCCTGGACTACATAGTCAGTTACAGGTCCACCTGGGCCATTCATTGAGACCTTATTCTTTTTTTTTTAGAACATCGCTGTCTTCGATTTCATACACACATATAATGTATGATGATTACATTCCACCTTATTTTTCTAAATGAACATAATATTTGCAATTGTAACCATTTTTAAGTTCACAATTTAGTGGCATGAATTACATTCAAGATATTAATTACACTCATGATATTAATTACACTCATATTAATTACATTTGTGAGACCCTATTCTTATATGTTTGTTTTTATTTTTTTTTATTTATTTTTTTTTTTTTTGGTTTTTCGAGACAGGGTTTCTCTGTGTAGCTTTGCGCCTTTCCTGGGACTCACTTGGTAGCCCAGGCTGGCCTCGAACTCACAGAGATCCGCCTGGCTCTGTCTCTCGAGTGCTGGGATTAAAGGCGTGCGCCACCACCGCCCGGCTTGTTTTTATTTTTTGAGATAGGGTTTCACTATGTAGCCCTGGCTGTCCTAGAACTTGCTATACAGACCAGGCTGGCCTCTAACTCACAGAGATCCACCTTCCCCTGCTTCTTGAGTACCATCATGCTCAGCTAAGCCCTTTATCTTAAATAAATTAGAAATAAACTCCTACAAAAGGGAAGTGACTGCAGCCATGGCTCAGTATGAGCGTGCCCACCTGGGAAGGATCCAAGCATCTCTCCCCACTCTGCACCCTGTGGCTACATTTAGGACAGCTCCCGGGTTTGTTTTGTTGTTTTGTTTTGTTTTTTTCTCTCGTCATAATTATTCCCACTTATTCCTCACAGGGGTATTTCTTGGGAGGCATTCTCAGCCCTGAGCCAGAGCATCCTGCTGACACATGGGCCAGAAGGGAAACTGAGACCTGGGCAGGAGGCTGGTGCTAACCCAGCCCTCAGCCATACATAGCCTTGGCCATTTTCCAATGCAGCACTTTGATAGTTGAAAGGAATTTATTACTCCAGCCCCTCCTCACTCACGACAGCTGGACATAGGTGCAGTTGGGTGCAGGAATTTTGTTGTTGTTATTTCAGAACTGGCCAAGGAGTGGGTGTGATGAAATCCCACATTTTGGAGACGTAAAAGCAGGAAGATTGAGAATTTGAGGACAGCTGGGCTTCACACATGCTCGCGCGCGCGCGCGCACGCACACACACACACACACACACACACACACACACACACACGCACACACACACACACAAATAAATAATATTTTTAAAAATTAAAAAAAAAAACCTTGCTTACCATGGTCACCTCCTCCTTGGAGCTTTCCCTAAACTGCAGTCTCAACAAGAATTCTTTCTAGACCACATTGTGTTGCCTGGACAATGCTCTCTGCAGACCTAGCACTTGCTGGGTGCTCAGAGCCCAGGCAGGCTCCTCTTGCTGCTTAAGCATGTGGCAGGCACTTTGCACATAGACCTTGAGAAGTGAGTGTAGATAGAGTTTTTCTGCCTGACCCACAGTCAGGACAAATCTCTCTCACCTGCCAGTCCCACAGCCTCTCAGACCCGACCAAGTAAACACAGAGACTTGTATTGGTTACAAACTGTATGGCCGTGGCAGGCCTTTTGCTAACTGTTCTTACAGCTTAAATTAATACATTTCCATGAATCTATACCTTGCCACGTGGCTTGTGGCTTACCGGCATCTTCACATGCTGTTTGTCATCATGGCGGCTGGCAGTGTCTCTCTGACTCAGCCTTCCACTTCCCAGCTTTATTCTCCTCCTTGTCCCGCCTACACTTCCTGCCTAGCAAATGGCCAATCAGTGTTTTATTTATTGACTAATCAGCAACACATTTGCCATACAGAACATCCCACAGCACTTCCCCCCCCCCTTTTTTTTTCAAAAAGAAAGGTTTTAACCTTAACAAAGTAAAATTACATATATGTTGGGAATTTGGGCGTAGCTTCTCTTACTACTTCCTGCTGGAGGGGGGCTCTGTATCTTATGTGGTCACAAAGAAAATTTTAGGATCATGGAGTAGTCCGTGAGGCTGTATCGTCTGAGCCAGTTGCCTTCAAACCATTCTGGATGTTGGATCATCTGGGCCATGGTGTCATCGGAGACCTTTCAGGGGGTCTTGGCTGGTCAAACCTGATGTATCTTAATCTGGAACAAATCCATAGCCTTTGGCTTTCTGTGGGAACAAAAGCAGAGTCTCCTTTCCAAAGCAACATATCCTTATATCCAAATTTTGAAGTCAAGGTACCTTTAAAATATACATTTTGGCATAACTCAACAGCTTTTACAATCAAATGTTTTTCTGCAGTTAAAAATCCCAAAGACAACACAATCCAGGTTCTCTGTGTAATATTCATCTTCACGTGGCTTATTTTTTATATTAACTTTATTTTCTCTTTAAAGACTTTATTTTTTAAACTATGTATTTGTTTCTATAACTGTATATATCACCTTTTTTGTCTCTTTCAAGCCTACGTATATTTTACACACATTTTAAACTATTACATCTGAATCTGTCTTATTGTGAATCTATTGCTTTAAACTGCAGCAGCTGTGGCTGCTGGCTCCACCCACCTCAGCTTCCCAACATGGCGTTTTCCACCAGCTCTGGGAGCTATCGTGGGTCTCTATGCTTTTATCCAAGCAGCGTGTAGCCCAGAAACCTCTTTTTTTTTTTTTTTCAGTTTTTTTTTTTTTTTTTTTTTTTTTTTTGGTTTTTCGAGACAGGGTTTCTCTGTGTAGCTTTGCGCCTTTCCTGGAACTCACTTGGTAGCCCAGGCTGGCCTCGAACTCACAGAGATCCGCCTGGCTCTGCCTCCCGAGTGCTGGGATTAAAGGCGTGCGCCACCACCGCCCGGCCCTCTTTTTTTTTTTTTTTTTTTTTTTTTGTACTAGCAAAGTCTAAATCCATCACGCATCTTAATGTGCCACTTGCAGAGGCCTCATTCCCACCATACTGCAGGTCAAGTGCGCACACCAGGAACCCACCAGTAGCTCAAACCAGCAGCTGCTGCTCATTTGAGAGAGACAATTAGGAACTGTTTTTAGCTCCGTTTTAGAATCTTTTTTCTCAGTTTTTAGGTGGAAACTCTTGCCACCACGTTGGACGCCATTTGTAGCTAGAGTTTCCCTGCCTGGCCCACAGTCGGGACAAATCTCTCTCACCTGCCAGTCCCATAGCCTCTCAGACCCAACCAAGTAAACACAGAGACTTATATTGGTCACAAACTATATGGCCGTGGCAGGCTTTTTGCTAACTGTTCTTACAGCTTAAATAAATCCATTTCTATGAATCTATACCCTGCCACATGGCTCGTGGCTTACCGGCATCTTCACATGCTGTTTGTCATCATGGCGGCTGGCAGTGTCTCTCTGACTCAGCCTTCCACTTCCCAGCTTTATTCTCCTCCTTGTCCCGCCTACACTTCCTGCCTAGCGAATGGCGATCAGTGTTTTACTTATTGACTAATCAGCAACACATTTGCCATACAGAACATCCCACAGCAAGTGAGTTCCTGAGTCGGAAATCAAAGGGACAGTAATGGCAGAACCGTGTCGCGATCCCGCTTGGGTGGCCAGCATCAGCAGCACTCTTCCGTTGCTCACAGTGGCACCTGGCAAATGCTTGTACCTGGTCCTAGTTGGAGGCTGGCGGACTGCTGTTGCCGGACCTAGAGATGGAGGTTAGGATTCCGGATGGTGGGGCAAAGAACCTGAGCTTGGAACTTGATGTCTCTCCTTACTGTTCCTGCCCCAACGTTACGAATAAGATACAGTCAGTGGCTTCCAAGTGTCCCAGGGGTGCTTGTGGGTCGGAGCAGTTGAGCCCCTCTTCCTGACTCTTTCCCAAGCTTTTTGGCACAACCCTAAGTAGCCATGCTGGGTGAGCTGTTCAAAAACCAGCCCAGGAGAAGATCCACCTATAAAACAAAACAAAATTCTTTTTTTTTTTTTTTTTTTTGGTTTTTCGAGACAGGGTTTCTCTGTGTAGCTTGGCGCCTTTCCTGGAACTCACTTGGTAGCCCAGGCTGGCCTCCAACTCACAGAGATCCACCTGGCTCTGCCTCCCGAGTGCTGGGATTAAAGGTGTGCGCCACCATCACCCGGCCAAAATTCATTTTTAAATACATTTTTTAGATTTGTTTATTTTAGTTTGTGTGTATGAGAGTTTGGCCTGCATGTATGTCTATATACCACATGTGTGCCTGATGTCCCCAAAAGTCAGAAGACAGTATCAGATCCCCTGGAATTGGAGTTAGGGATGGTTGTGAGCCACTATGCTGGTGTTGGGAACTGAATTAGGGTCCTCTGCAAGGGCAACAAGTATTCTTTTTTTTTTTTTTTTTTTTTTTTTGGTTTTTTTCGAGACAGGGTTTCTCTGTGTAGCTTTGCGCCTCTCCTGGAACTCACTTGGTAGCCCAGGCTGGCCTCGAACTCACAGAGATCCGCCTGGCTCTGCCTCCCGAGTGCTGGGATTAAAGGCGTGTGCCACCACCGCCCGGCTAACAAGTATTCTTAACCACGGAGCCATCTCTCCAGCCCCCAACAAAACTCACTTTTCTATCCATGTGAACATTACGAATACTTCCATCACCTCTTCCTGCACAGGGTAATCAGGAGCTATCAGAAATGACAAGGAAGAAAATTCTCTCTACTGTTACAGCCCAACCTCCCTTTAAAAGCGCCCTGGGTAGCACCGCTGATCCCCAGCCCAGCCTTGTGTAACATGGCGCCCTGGGCAGAGCCCACAGAAACTGCCTGCCCTCCACCCAGGGAGATACCCATGCCTGGAGCAATGCTGGGCAGGATTCAACTTCTGAAATTACAAGTTAGAATGACTTGGCGCCTTTTCTGTACATTCAAGGAAGCAAGGCCAGCAGTACTGGGCTGGGCTTACAGGAATGACTCAGAGGGTCAGCCACACAGTCTGGACATGCAAGATCCTGTCTGTACAGCCCCTCCCCCTGCAGCCAGCATGTACGTGTGTGTGTGTGTGTGTGTGTGTGTGTGTGTGTGTGTGTGTTGTGTGTTCAAGAGCGCATGTGTTACAGGCATAAAATCCCTACAGAAGTTTACCCAGTGGGAAAACTTTACCCAATGGTTGATCTTCCTCTGTACCAGGAGTAACCCAGGAGCAGAGAGCAAAGGGGCAGCTTGGGAACACAGGTTTCTAAGGCCAGCACTCAGGAGGCTAAGGCAGGAGGATTGTGAATATGTAACAAGACCCTGTCTCAAAAACAGACCCTACAGGAAATGGGCTCTTAAGAGTTTTGTTGCAGAGAGGAGACCCAGTGCACCTAGAGGCTGGCTGGCAAGCTGGAAATGTGTGAGGAGCTGGAAATGTGTGAGGAGCTGGAAATGTGTGAAGAGCTGGAAATCTGTGAGGAGCTGGAAATCTGTGAGGCTGCTGGCCTCTCAGCACCGAAGCTCATCTCCACAGAGGTCCTCTCACCCGAACAGGTCAGAGTCAGCAGATCTTCTGGGATCTCTCCTTTACTTAATCACATCTACATGACAGACAGAGGCTAAGTTAAGTTAGTGCTTCATTGAATAACAGGGATACAGACCACGTATAAACACACTCATACATGCACACATGGACATGCACCCAGGCACACACGCCGGCACGAGTGAATAGTCACATGAACACACACGTGCGCATGCAGGAACACACTTAGGAACACACACATTTGCAAACACATTCGACTTTAAAAATTACGTTTATTCCCACCCTCCACCTTGTGAGTCCTGGAGACTGAAAACAGGCATCAGGCTTGGTGACACCTCCTTCACCTCCTGCTCCATCTCTCTGGTTCCAATAAAACTTTATTTTAAGCAATGAGGGATCTGACTATAGCTCAGGGGTAGAACTCTTACCTAGAATCCCCAAAGCCTTGGGTCTGATCCCTGGCACCACAAAAATATAAAAAAGCAAGAAATGTCAAAAACCTCCCTGAGGTCCCCCTCTGCACACACTCCACAAAGAGGGTGCTGTGGCAAGGGTTGCTGAGGTCCTGAAGAAACTGGGCTGCTTAAGGGCTGGGCTTGCAGCTCAGTGGCAGAATGCTTACCCAGCATGCACAGAGCTCAGGGTTCGAGCTCCGGCCTGAGGGGGGTGGGGCAAGTCAAGAAGGGAAGGAGACAAAGAACTCGGGATCCTCATCCACCATCGGTGAAATTATAAAATAGTAGCCACTTTGGAAAACAGTTGGGCAGTCTTTCTAATAGTTAAAAGCTATAATGGCAGCCTGGTTTCGGGGGGTGTACACCCTTATAACCTCAGCACTGGAAGGGTGAGAGCAAGGAAATCAGTTCAAGTCTGAGAAAAAGAAAGTACAAGGGCCGTAAGACTCAGTGATTTCAGTCCTCGGTGTCCACCCATGGGAACTGGACACAGCCACACACACACATCTTCCCACCACCATCCAAGTCATCATTGGTGGATACGAAACAGCACGCGGGGCGCTCAGCGAGTGGCTGGATAAACCAGACGTGGCCTCGCCACACTGTAGAATATTACACATCCGTGAAAAGGAGGCGGGTACGAACACGTGCCGTGCTGTGGATGGACCTTGATAGCATCATTCTGAGTGGAAGAAGCCAGACACATCGTGTGTCTTCTTTGCATAAAATGTTCAGAATAGAGATGGAAAAGATGATGGCCACGGAGGCCTGGGGTGGAGAGAAGAAAAAAAAGAAATAGAGAATGACTGCTAGTGGGCCCAGGGCTCTTTGTGGGGAGGGAGTATGAAAGCATCTCAGAAAGTGAAGATGATGGCCGCACAGTTCCATGAACGTACCTGAGGGACATGAAATCTAGCTGGTGTCTGTCCCCAGTTCTGTTCCTTACAGCTAAAACTACTGGAGGGCCAATGGGACGGCCCAGCTGGGAAAGGGGCTTGCTGCCACGCCTGGCAACCTGGGTTGATCCGTGGAAACCACGTGGTGGGATGAGAGAAATGGATCCCAAAGCTGTCTTCTGACCTCCACACATGCACCACAGCATACACATCCCCTCCCATAAATGTAACAATTTTTAAAATTAAAAAAATAATAACAAAAACCACGGGAATTTGCTGATGGATAAGAACGGCTATCATTGGGGCTGGGGAGATGGCTCAGCGGTTAAGAGCACTGGCTGCTCTTCCAGAGGACCTGAGTTCAGTTCCCAGCACCCACATGGTGGCTCACAACCATCTATAGTGGAATCTGATGCCCCCTTCTGGCATGAAGGTATACATGCAGAATCTCATGTATAAAATATAAATAAGTTAAAAAAAATTTTAAAGAATAGCTATCATTATTATTTTAAAAATATGGAATGCTTTGTGAATTTTCACATCATCCTTACATAAATAAGGGCCATGCTAATCTCCCTGAACCGGAATTACAGACAGTTGTGAGCTGCCATGTGGGTGCTGGGAATTGAACTCAGGTCCTCTGGAAGAGCAACCAGTGCTCTTAACCACTGAGCCATCTCTACAGCCTATGAGCACTATTCTTAAAGACTTCCTTTGGATCCAGCAAAATGGTGAAGTGGCCGGGCGGTGGTGGCGCACGCCTTTAATCCCAGCACTCGGGAGGCAGAGCCAGGCGGATCTCTGTGAGTTCGAGACCAGCCTGGGCTACCAAGTGAGTCCCAGGAAAGGCACAAAGCTACACAGAGAAACCCTGTCTCGAAAAACCAAAAAAAAAAAAAAAAAAAATGGTGAAGTGGGTAGAGACGCTTGGCATACAAGCCTAACTCCTGGATTCCATCTTGGAGCCCACATAGTGGAAGACAACGGTGAAAGCCGAGAACCACACCCCACGCCCACCCCGCATACACACACACACAAATAAATAAACATACATTTTTATTCTAATTTAAAAAATAAAGATCCCCCAGTAACAGCTGAGTTTATTGTAGTGAAGTGTCTCAAGGTGGAGCCCCAGATAACATCAGGTTTGGGGAACAAATGATTACAAGGTTTAATGTTAGAACTTCCGCCCTCATCCACCTCTCCTCTTGGAAGTGGAGAGGAGGCTGGAGACCAAGCTCTACCACCTCTCTCAGGTGCTGAGGTGATACAGTTCAGTGACAGTGCTGGCCTGCCATTCATGAGGTCCTAGGGTATATCCCCAGCAGCACAGCAATAAATAATACTCTTTAAAAATCCAGAATCTCTCTCTATAGCTTTAGCTGACCTGGAACAAGCTAGACAGACCACCCTGGCCTGGAACTCAAAAATATCTTCACGAATACTTTTTTTTGGTTTTTATTTATTTGTGTGTTGTTGTTTTGGTTTTTCGAGACAGGGTTTCATTGTGTAGCCCTGGCTGAACTCACTTTGTAGACTGGGCTGGCCTTGAACTCACAGAGATACACCTGCCTCTGCCTCCCGAGTGTTGAGATCAAAAGTGTGTGCCACCATCACCTGGTTGTTTTATTCTTTAAGATAGAGTCTCTCCAAATAGTCCTGGCTGTCCTAGAACTCACTATGTAGACCAGACTGGCCTCAAACTCACCGAGATCCATCCGTCTGCCTCTGCCTCCTGAGTGCTGCACCACCATGTCTGGCTTTGCCTGAATACCCTGGAGGGCTGGGTGTGTAGCTCAGTTGGTAGAGTGCGTCCCTGGCATGCGTGAAATCCCTGATTGTGAACCCCAGCGCCTCATAAGCCAGGCACGGTGCTGTGTTCTGGAGGTAGAGGCAAGAAAGCAGAAAAACAAGATCATCCTTGACTACACAGAGAAGTTGAAGCCGGCCTGGGCTACCTGAGACCCTCCCTCAAACAAAATTGAACAGGGACCGGTGAGATGGTTCAGTGGGTAAAGGCACTTACCACGGCCCGGCGATCTGAGTTTCAACCCCAGAACCCACATGAAGGTTGTTTGAGCTCCACAAAAGTTGTCCTTTGACCTTCACATATGCACACATACACACAGTGCGTAGGAACATGCTACTTAATAAAGTACATTTTTTAAAAAAGTAAACTTGAGCACTTGGGAGGCAGAGGCAGGAGGATCTCTGTGAGTTTGAGGCCAATCTGGTCTACAGAGAAAGTTCTGGGACAGTCAAGGCTATACAGTGAAACCCTGTCTCAAAACACTCCCCCCAAAAAAGTAAACTTGAATAAAATTTTATTTTTTTCTAAAGATTTATTATGTATACACTCTTCTTCCTGCAGACCAGAAGAGGGCGCCAGATCTCATTACAGATGGTTGTGAACCACCTTGTGGTTGCTGGGAATTGAACTCAGGACCTCTGGGAGAGCAGCCAGTGCTCTTAACCTATGAGCCATCTCTCCAGCCCTGAATAAAATTTTAAATAAACATCCTTGAACAAGATTTGATGAGTTTCTGGGTTGCTGAGCATATGGATGCTGAAAGTGGTGTCTCCTAGCGGGGGCGTGGGACCTTCGTACCCCAACTCCTCACCTGTCATCTCACAACCCCATCTGGTGTCCATCAGTATCCTTTGGACAAATAGAAGGAAAGTGTTCCCTTGAGTTTGTGAGCTATCCTAGTAAATTAATCCATCCCCTGAAGGGGTTTGTGGGAACCTCAAATCATTTCTGGTTGGTCAGAAGTTCTGGAAATCCAGACCTGTGGACGGAGTGGCCTGGGACTGAACCTGTGAGTTCAGACACTACCCCTAGGTAGATGAGTCAAAACTGATTGAATTAGAGGATTCCAGCTGGTGAGCACGGCTGGATTGCTGGTGGGAAGAAATCCTCATACATCTTAGTGAGCAGAGGCCACAGAAGCATGGGAGGAAGTCTGGGGATAGGAAAACGCTTTGCTTGGATTCTCCCCCCAGTGTTTAATACTCCAAATCACTGAATTGTACACCCTCGGCTACATAGTAAACTCAAGGCCAGCCTGGGCTGTGTGAAAACCTGTCTTTAGAAACAAAATAAAGTAAACATCAAAGGGTGACTTCCATGGTGCGTTTGCTGTATCACAGTGAGACTGAGTTTAGACGAAACATCAGAAAGAGTCAGCAAATGAACGAGGAGAAAATGAGAAAGCCATGTGTGCCTGGGTGAGCTGGCTCCCTGCCAAGCCAAGGAGCTGCAGCAACTCTCGGCCATGTCCAGGTTCCTTTTCCCTGCCTTTGCCTTCCTCTCACAGGGGCTGGCCTGGCTGCTGCCCAGGGCCCAGAGCCTGCAGAGGTCCTAGAGCCAGCCATCTGTAAAGCGTTCCTGGTTGTTTGCTGGCCACGTGGCATGGGCCTGTTAATTCTGTTAGCTTGACACAAACTGTAGTCATTGGGGAAGAAGGAACCTTCATTGAGAAATGCCTCCACTAAATGGCCTGTGGACATATCTGTGGGGTATTTGTTTTTTTTTTTTTTTTTTTTTAATTAACGATTGGTGTAGGTGACTTTTTTAAATGGTAAATTTCTTTTTAGTTAATGATTGGTCCACTGTGGGCAGCACCATCATCCCTGAGCAAGTGGTCCTGGACAGTGCAAGAAAGCCAAACTGAGCAAGCCATGGAGAGCAAGCTAGCAAACAGTGCTGCTCCTCCATGGCCTCGGTTTCGTTCCTGCCTCCACGTTCCTGCTCTGAATCCTGCCTCGGCTTCCCTCCATAACTGACTCTGATCAGAAAGCGTAAGCCACATAAACCCTTTCCTCCCCAAGTTGCTTTTTGGTCATGGTCTTTAACACAGCAACAGAAACCTAAGGAGGATGTGACTCCAACAACTTCCCCGCACCTACATCCCACTGCTTGAGAAGAGCATTGACTGAACTTGCTGGTGGTATTTGCTTCTGCCAGATGGAGACTGGTCCCCCAAGGCTCTGAGCCAGCCCACAGGACCTGACACAAAAGGGGAACCCAGCCTTTGCTACAACGAGTATTGTGAGGAATACCCATCTTACAGATGCGAAGACTCTGACACCCAGTGATGGCCAAAGAGCCATCCAACACGGAGTAGGCTTTCGGTCTTCGCTCTCTTTGAGAGCTCTTCCCACCCAGGATGGGACCTCACCAGTTAAAGGCAAAGGTGACCGAGCTAGCAGAACCAGCTTTTCTGGAGAGCTCTTTGCCAAATACATCCAGAGCTCTAGAAGGATCGCCATCCTTTGACCCAGTAGTTTCTTGTGTAGGGCTCTAGTTCATAAGATAAGGCATGCCACCCAGACAAAGATGTACATAGGTACCCATCATGGTGAAAAGTGGAAAACAGTCCAAACATCCCTGACATGGACACAGCCTCGTGATTGGATAGCACACACCCACTTAATGTACTATCTCTGTGGCTAGTGACATAAAAGGCTTGGCTGGTAAAGGTGCTTACCACCAAAACTGACCACCTGAGTTTGACCCCTGGGGTTCACAGGGTAGCAGGAGAGCACTGACTCCTGCAAGAAGCTGTCCTTTGACCTCTACTGTGGCATGTATGTGCCCCTCCTGCACACACCAAATTAATTAAATTAATTAATTAACATACTTTAAAATTTTATCATGTCTTTGAAGAATTTTTAAATACCAGGGAGGAAATATAAGAGAGATGACATGTTCTAATGATCTTGATAATTTTGTTTTTGTTTTTGTTTTTTTCAAGACAGGGTTTCTTCGTGTAGTTTTGGTGCCTGTCCTGGATCTCGCTCTGTAGACCAGACTGGCCTTGAACTCACAGAGATCTGCCTGCCTCTGCCTCCCAAGTACTGGGATTAAAGGCGTACGCCACCACCGCCTGGCCTTGATAATATTTTTAAAGAGCCACAATAGCAAATGCACACAGAACAGTCACTACCCATTTTCAGCTTTCATGGCCATCTGAGGTGCATAGGTACCCCAACTCTATTCTGCAGTAATTCCTTAGCACAACCTAAAAATCGATGTTTTATTTGTCAAATGAACAGGCTAACAGTGGTCCTCTTTAAATGAAATGATACATTATTTTAGTTTACTTATGAATTTTCTGTATTTCCTGGGTATATGCATGGTTTCATTTTCTGTAATGTGCTGGGATTGAACCCAGGGTCTTGTGAGGACTAAGTAAGCACTCTATCTGAGCTACAAACACAGCCTTAAAAAAATTTTTTTTAGGCCAGAATGGCCTTGAACTTTCTTTTATTTCTTTGTGACAGGGTCTCACTATGCAGCACAGAGTGGCCTAGAACTCACTACAGAGCACAGGCTGGCCTTGAACTTCCTATAACCCTCTCACCTCATCCTCCAAGTGCTGGGGCCGGAGCTATCTACCATCATTCATGGCTCTTTACCCTTAATTTTTTTTTTCTTTTGCTGTTACACATCTGTAATGCAGCACTTAAGAGATAAAGGCAGGATGATGAAGTGTTCAAGGTCACCCTCAGCCACATGGTGAGGTTGAGGCTTGCTTGAGTTGTATGAGATACTATCTCAAAATAATAATAATAATAATGATGATGATGATAATAATTTTTTCTTGTGAGTCAAGGCCTTACTAAGTTGTCCAGGCTGGACTTGAACTCAATGTGTGGACCAAGAAGGCCTCAACCATCTGGAATTACAGGCCTGCCTGGTTCATTTTTCAGGTTTTTACAGCAAGAATATCTGACTTTTATAATCAGAAATTTGAAGTGTTTTGTTTGTTGGTTGATTGGTTTTGTCTTTGGGTTTTTTTTTTTTTTAAGCATAATTCCATCCAAGAGAAATTAGAAGTGGTCTCCTTCCTGGGGCACCTTATCAAAAGAGGTATTCCAGAGCTGAAGAGAGAGGTTCAGTGGTTAACAGCACTCGCTGCTCTTGCAGAAGACTCAAGTTCAGTTCTCAGCACCCACCTGGTAGCTCCCAACCATCTGTAACTCCAGTTCCAGGGGATCCAATTCCTTCTTCTGGTCTTCTCAGACACCAGGCACACACATGGTACACATGCATACATACCCACAGGTAAAACACTCATACACATAAAATAAAAATAAGTAAAACTTCTTCTTTTTTTTTTTTTTAAAGAGAAAGATCACAAAAATCCTCTGGAAGGAAATTCTGGTATTGGGGGGACAGTAGATTTATAAATCAGTGTACAGCCTCAGTCAGGTGCTCTCTGTGAGGCACTGTGGGGGGCAGTGCTAGGCACTTATCCCAGAAAGACTCATCCCAGGGCCACGCTGGCCCGGAGCCCTGGCTAGGAGTCAAAGGAAGTGTCCCAAGGCCATAGCCATGGAGATTGGCTTCAGTACAAGGCCTGTGCTGGCTTGGGGCTCCCAGCACCCAGCTGAGGCATGCCCCAGGAGTGCACACGGGCCCAGGGCTGCCAGAGCAATGCCAACGCTGTCACTCAGGAACGCAGCTGCTAGAGGCCATTCACGCCCCATCGGTGCCCACTCAGTAGATGGTGGATGGTGAGCGGCAGATGTGTCGGAGCACATCAGGGTAGCTTCACCCTGAGCTGCATCCGGACAACCGAACAAGGGCAGGGGCACATCCACAGCCTGAGGCTGTACTCTCAACCCCAAACATCCTAGGCAGCAGCCTGACTTATGAAACACAGGCGCAGCTTTACATAATCATGAGGAATGGAGACCGATGGCTACCAAGGCCCCCAGCCTCAGCACTAGGTTTTCTCAAGATGGAATTTTCTTTTGCTTTCTTCTGATTATAAAAGCCAGTTGTGGCCATTGCCACCAAATCCCTGAAGGAAAAAAAAAAAAGTAACGGGCAAAGAAGAAACTATACATCTCTCTCAGTCTCACCCTTCCAAATCTTTCTAGCCTTTCTGATTTCTGCTGAGTCCATATGAATGGGTGTGAGCATGGCACACACACACACACACACACACACACACACACACACACGCACACACACGCACACGCACACACGCACACACACGCACACGCACACACATGCACACGCGCACACACGCACACATACACACTAAAAAAATGAAGCATGCATGCGTGTGCACGTGTGTGTGTGTGTGTGTGCGTGTGTGTGCGTGTGCGTGTGTGTGCGTGTGTGTGCGCGTGTGCGTGTGCGTGTGCGTGTGCGCGTGCGCGTGTGCGTGTGTGTGTGTGTGTGTGTGTGTGTGTGAGTGATTTAGAGGTCAGAGAAGAGCTTGCAGGAAAACAATTCTCTCCTTCCACCGTGTGGGTGCTAGGCCTCAAACTCAGATCGTCAGTGTTGGCAGCAAGCTCCTTTTCCCACTTAGTCAGCTCTCCAGCCTCCCTCATCCCTGTAAATGCTTTTAAAGAAAAGATTTGATTTGATTTTGACTTTGACACAGAGTCTCACTATGCAGCCTGACTGTCCTGAACTCACTGTGTAGACCAGGCTGGCCTCCACCACACAAAGATCCACCTGCTTGTCTCAGGTCCTGGGATGAAAGGTGTGTCCACCACACCCAGCCCCTTGTTTGTGACAGATATCTACCTGTTTTTCTGTCCCTTGACTTTATTCAGGTAAAAGTGTGCAATGGACAGCTCAGCTTTTTTTTTTTTTTTTTTACCTAGGTAACCCAGTCTGGCACAGAACCCCCGTCCCTCTGTCTCAACTTCATAAGTGATGAGATTGCGTGGGTGCCAGCCCTCTGAACCCAGCAAAGCACTGCGTCCAGGAGTACCCAGTTCTACCACCCTATGTCTTGCTGTCCGAATCCCAGGACCCCAACACTATTGCCTGAGGGTCTCATTACCAATGCAATGTCCTAGGCCCAGCTCTGTAGAGACAGGTCAGAAAGTTGGATGTGATGCCAAGCAGAGGACTGTCACATCTTCTGGAGCCACCATGGAGCAACATTTCCCCATGGGTCTTACTTTCTACTCCCCAGTCCACGTGCCTTAGAAAGACTCCTTCTCTCAAGAGATTTGGAGCCAGGCAAACGTGCCTATAACCCTAGCACTCAGGAGGTTTGGGGTTTAAAGGCCAGCCTGGGCTACATACTGAGACCCTGTTTTTAAAAAGAAACAACTTTAGAGATTTGGTCTTCCCTTTGGCCTCAGTCCCTGCCCTGTACCACCACAGATGCCCGTACAGGGGAAGCATCCCTCAGGACCACCTCTTGGCATAGTTCTGGGTCAGTGAGCATGAGCTCTGCCAGGTCTGGGCTGGGAAGCCTGAGCCTCCATGTCTGAGATTCCAGTTCAGGCCGATAGCAGGAAGGCTGGACTCTGGCTTCACCCAGGGCCTCGGCCAAGGCACAGAGGCTTTGTAGGAGGCCAGGAAGATGCCATGGTAATGCCACAAGCACTGTTCAGGGAAGAGCAAGTCAGGGGGCCAACAGGAGAGGAGGCCAACAGAAGAGGTAGCAGACCGCATCAGAGACACAGTTGCAGTTGGCTATAGAAAGTGTGTCTATGTGACAGAGCACGTGAGAGTAAGTGTGTGGGAGTGGTACAGAGAGTATGTGTGTCAGACAATCTCAAACCTAGGCTTCCTCCAGCCTGCTCCAAGTGTGATATTCTCCCCCAACTAGCTGCCCTGTGCAGCCTAGCTGAGCAATGCTGGCCTTTCCTGCTGGGGTGAATGCGGAGCTCTATTCTCTACATCTCATCAACCTTTCTGATCCATCATCACTGTCAAGTGATGTCTCCTATAGCCATCCCAATAACAACACCAGGGTGCATGCTGCCCACTCAGCACCCCTAGTCGCCTGCCAGTACATCCTAGTGGTCGTGATGTCCCTGGAGCCAGCTGAGGGGGGAACTAGATTATGAGCACTTGCACCCTAAGGGGGCCTACCCTTTGCAGGAGATCCTGTGTGGGTGCTGAGGGACAGCTCACTTCAGTGTGTGGCTCTGCTCTTGGGTTGCCATGACCTCTGCTGTCACCTGACACTGGCAACAGGACATCTGTGCCACTTCCTACCTTCCAACAGAGCACCTTTGTGTCTGAAGGTGAACAGGCTAGAATAGAGGGCACGAGCTGGAGGACCAGATTCTCTCTGGTGACATCTTCCTGACACCTCTCTTTGGGTGCAGCTCTGACACTGGCTGGCTGTGTTATCTCAGACACTGGACAGTGATGCTTTCATTTCACCGCCATTTATTGGGCCCCTACTATGTACAAGAGGTCACTGGAGTCCGAAGGGGTAGAGCCAGAGGTTAGAGCTCTCCTCCTCTATTCTACTGGAACTGACATAACATAATTTGGTGGCGCACGCCTTTAATCCCAGCACTCTGGAGGCAGAGGCTAGTGAATCTCTGTGAGTTTGAGGCCAGCCTGGTCTACATAGTGAGTTACAGGCCAGTTGAGGCTACATATAGTAAGACCCTATCTAGAAAGAAAGAGAGATAGAGACGGAGATGGAGACAGAGAGACAGAGAGAGAGAGAATGAAGCTAGAAAGCAGTCTTTCTTCAGACCCTGGCAATGAGAAACACCAAGAGAAAGCAGGAGAAGGGCTTTATTGGCTCAGGGTATAGCAGGGACATTCCTCTAAGTGGGAATGGGTTTGGTGGGTTTTTGTTTTTGACACAGAATTGCCTTATGTAGCCTAGGCTGGCCCCAGTCCTCTTGGCTCAGCTTTCCCAATGCTGGGATTAAGGTGTATACCAGCATGCACAACTGAGTTTCATCTTGTTGTCTGTGTGCTTCTGTGAGTGCACGTGCACATGTGTGTATGCACATGTGTGCAGGCCAGAGAACAACTTCAGGTTTCATTCATCCTGTGCTGTCCATCTGTTTTTAATTTAATTTTATTTTTTGAGACAGTATCATTAAGCTGGAGCTTGTAAGTAGGCCGGCTGCACTAGCTGGCCAGTGAGCAGCCTGAAGCCAACTGTCTGCCTTCCCAGTGTTCCGATTTCAAAGTCACATGAGACCACACCAGGCTAAATAAATGTAGGTTCTCATTCTTGGGTCCCCTGAAAACAACAGCAGTACTCCTAACAACGGAGTCATCTCTCTATCCTGGATCTTAATGTTCTTAAAGCAAGGTGTGGTGATTTGAAGAAAACAAAAGGTCCCCATAGGGAGTAGCACTATTAGGAGGTGTGGCTTTGTTGGAGTAGGTGTGGCCTTGTTGGAGGAAGTGTGTCACTGTGGGTGGGCTTTGAGGTTTCCTATGCTCAAGCTACACCCAGTGTGGAAAACAGTTCACTTCCTGTTGCCTGCAGATCAAGATGTGGGACTCTTAGCTCCTTCTCCAGCACCATGTCTGTCTGTACACCACCATGTTTCACCATGATGATAATGGACTAAGCCAGCTCCAATTAAATGTTTTCCTTTATAAGAGTTGCTGTGGTCATGGTGTCTCTCCACAGCAATAGACACCCTAACTAAGACACAAGGCAAGGCGCTAGTGTGCTAAAATAGAGAGGGTTGGATGCCACAAAAACAAGAGAATGGGAGGGAGGCTGGGGGTGTATGGGCTGAATTTTATTCCAACAGTGGAGGGAGATCACTGAGGAAGCAACAGGAGTTTTCTCTGGCAACCACAAGGAATGTGAATAGGAGGCTCAAAGAATCTGGGGTGTAAGGGAAGCAGGGGAGCAAGAAGGGAGCTGGAAGCCAGGTGGAATCCAAGGTCTTGCTGAGATGTCTCTGAATAAAGACCCATACCCATGGACAGCAGATCTACCCCAACAAACAGGAACTAGCAACAGCCAGCCCAAGATTCCGATTACAAAGCTGGCCTTGGGGAAGACCAAAAGAACTGAAATATGGCTGAAATTCAGGATGAACTGAACCCAATAAATGTGGAACCCCAGGATGAAACAAGATCTTAGAAGCCAATGATGGCCAAGACCCTAGATTCCCAGAGTGGAGGTAGGAACATTTCACTAGAGTGGATACATAGAAATTAGCATCCTTTTTATTAATTGTTATCACATAAATATGTATTCCTAAATATAACCTAATTGGTTAGAATGTTACTCGTATGAGTGTTTTCAGGGTTAGTTGCCTGTAGATCTTTAAGTAGTGTTGAAAGAGAGCAAGGAGAGGTATATGGGAGAGTTTGGAGGGAGGAAAGAGAAGGGAGAAATGTTGTAATTATATTATAATCTTAAAAAAAGACATTCAGATATACAGAAACGAACATTCAGAAATAAAAACATATACCTCTCTAACTTATTTTACCATTCCCAAATAGATAGTGATAATTTTCCACCGAAAAGAAGATGATGATGAAGATGAGTCCCCGCTGTGCCATTGAAGAGGTGGAGAAATGAAGAGCTACGCTGGGAATCACTGCCCTCAGGGCCACAGGGTTGGCAGGCCCAAAGGGTTCCAAGGTTTGCCTCCTTGACCAGTTAGCAGCCTGAAGATAGAGGTGGCACTTGCCAAGGCTCTGACGGTGGAACACTCTGAGGCCACATCACTCCAGTCCCAGGTCCAGTCCTCAGCAGACAGGAACCAGGAGAGCCAGCCTCTATGGGCAGGGCCAGCAGAAGCCAGAAGCTATAACGCACCACACTCAGTCTGATTGGGACACCTGGGAAACAGGCCAGAGAGGGAGCACTTGGGGGCGGGGTGCTCACCAGCACAGGACCCATTGTTTCATGACTGTGAATTTGAGCTATGTGGAGGACACAGAGAGGACCTGGCCTGAGGCTTTACTGGTGGCCACTGCCTCTGCCCAGCACGCATTCACAGGCTTGCCTTTATCTCCTCTCTGTAAAATGCAGCTTCCTCCTCCCGAAACAGTACTGACCTGAGTGTGCGTCATGGATTCAATGAAAGAGATCCAATGAGACCGGGGTGGCAATGCTTTCGATTACCTCCACTCTGGGATCATTCTTCCAAGGCCCAGCAGGTCTGGTAAGAGTAGTAGGTGCTCCTGTCCCTAGGACCTAGAGGCAAACCCACTAAACTCACCGTAGGCCCTACTAGTTTGAGACCAGCCTGCTCTAGTGATTTCTCAGTATTACCATTACTGGCAGTGTATAATCATTCTCATGCCCTGTACAGGTTCCTAAAGCCCTGGGCTCTTTTGGAGCTGAGACAGTCTGTTGCGGCAGACCAGCTACCCACCAGCTCTGTGACCTTAATCGGCCTTGCCAAGTCTCAACCTTTTCCTTAGGAAAGTGCAATTACCGATGAGTATCTCTCCTCTCCCAAAACAGCCGGCGAGCTCTGAGCCACGCTTAGAACCTGGAGCAGTGGTGAAGTTACTTTGTTGAAATTGTTAGCGTCGGTGGTTAATTCCAACAGAGCACTGTGCCCAGGCAGACACCCCAGGCCTGGCAGCTTGTAAGTGTCCAGAAAGTGCGGGGCGGGGCTGAAGGCCACTCGTCGGCCTGGGGTGATCCGGCGCCCCGCCCCGCCCCCGCCCCGCCCCCCTGGGCGGGTCCTAAGGAGTCTTAACGCGCCCGCCCGCCTCGCCGGGCCTCGGCCGCCGCTTGTCACCGCCTGAGCCGCCACCGGCTCTGCGTCTCTATCCCCAGCGTCCTCGTCCTCGCCCGATCGCGCCATGGAAGGTTACCACAAGCCAGATCAGCAGAAGCTGCAGGCCTTGAAGGACACGGCCAATCGCCTGCGCATCAGCTCCATCCAGGCCACCACCGCGGCAGGCTCCGGGTGAGCGCACGGATCTGGCGGGGCGGGGAGCCGGGTCCCACGGTCTCGCTGACTCCGTGTCGCGCTGCACGATGTCGCCACGAGGGCGGCGGCGGGGGCGCGGTCAGATGGCGGAGTCTTCCGCTGCACCGGAGCGGCCGGGTTCCGCCGCGTGGGCCTCGGCCTCGCGAGCGCCTCCAGCCGGCCCGGGTTCCCGGCTCCCCCTGCACCCCAGCGCGCCTCCGAGCTCCGCGGCTGCACCCGGAGGCCACCATGACTGCTGGCGGGAGAGCCTGGCGCACGTGGGGGCCCCATCCCTCTCCACCAACCTGTTGGCTCCACTGACTTGCAGAGGGGGAAACTGAGGTTCCGGATTTATATCAGTTGTTCAAGGTCACAGCGAAAGCTGGCATTTCAGCCCTTGCACTGTAAGCGGAGAATGTGTGTAGAGCCCACCATTTTGCAGGAGACTCGGGGCCCACCCTTCCCCGCATCTCTAACCATGCTCTCCTCCTCGACACTTATTCCTAACCCTGCCATCTGTGGGTTGGGGTCCTGCTTTGGATCCCGGCGCCGCTGAGGACTTCAGGGTGGGGGCGGGGAGGTGACTCGTGTTCACAACACCCTGGGCATGAGAAGGAAAAGGGAGACTAAGATCAGACCCGAGCCAGGAGGTTGCAGTGCGAGGCCGGGGGAAGGAGGTTTGCCAAGCTTGGAGAATGAAGGCGCGGGGCCCACACGGAAAGGGAAGTTCTGGGGTAACGGTGTTTCCACACTGGGTGGTTTCAAGAAATTCTGAGGTCTCCGTCGGACCTGGTGTGAGACCACTGAGATAGGGAGGTGTGGGCTTCGCGGAATGGTTTGGGGGAACTGGGTTGGGAGTGTTCAGAAACCCAGCTAAGCTGTGAGTTTAGAACAAAGACCAGAATTCTGGATTCTGGCCAGTTCCATACAGGATATATTATTAGAGTTAGTCTCTCTGGCCTTTTAGCGCGGGTTCCTACTTACCCTTCGTGCTTTTGAGACGGGGTGTTCTCAGAAGGTTTGGGCTGGGAGCCCTTTGCCACTGAACTTCCCATTCATACTTTGGACCTGTTATCTCTCTTGGGTTTAGATCGCTGACTGTGGTGTAGGGTGTTCCCTGCCCAAGTAGAGACCTGACTTCCTTTCAACACGGTCTTCTCCTTAGCTTAGCACAGAGTAGGTCTTCGTGTCCTATATTGCTTGTTCTCTACTGGCCCCTACGATTCCCTTCAGGTCTGAAGTCTAGTCAGAGAGGAGCGGTTAACTAACTGCTACCTCTGCAGCTGCACATTCTACAAAACTGATAAGCATGCAGACCTTGCCAAGATCAGGGAGCAGCTAGGTGGGAATTCCTGGAGTAACACAGCATCCTTGATTCCTTCCTGATGATCAGTTTACACATGAAGACGTTGAAAAGGAGTGTGTTACGTCATTGGCCCAAACTGGTAGTCAGTGGCTACCTAGTACAGCCTGGCGTGGGGCTGGCTTCTCAGAAAGTTCTCTTAGGCGTAGGGCGGATAGCAGGCTGGAGGATGAATGAAGGGGCAGAGGAAAGCCAGGTATAGCTTGGAGAGAAATTAAGTAACATTTTCAGCTGTAAGAGGGCTTACTTCCAAAGCAGGGGTGGTCTCCAGGGGAAAGTGTTGCAGGTGGCTACAGAGTTACACCAATGTTTACATTGTAGCCTTAGGAATTCCCTGGACTCTGAAAATATCCATGTGCAAAATGACAGAGGTGGCTATGTAAAATACGATGTGTGTGTGTGTGTGTGTGTGTGTGTGTGTGTGTGTGGTGTGTGTTTGCATGTTTGGGTATATTTTAGGTGCAGAAAAGTACTACTTGGGAAAATGTTTTTTCAGCAGGAAGTAACATTGCTCCTCAAGCCCTGTCACAAGAATGATTTTGAAATGTGTGTGCAAAGAGGATGATTGTGTACAGAAAATATTCCAGGAAGGCTTGAGATGTGAGTGTGTTCTGGCTCCTGAATGTTTATTTGGAGGCTCACTGCAGTGAGTGAGTTCCATCAAGTGAAGGCAGGTTCAGTACTGAAGTTCTGACCCAGTCAGGAGCAGATAGACGAACTGACCACCCAATCGATATGTCCCATTTTCTGGGACAATTTGGGATGTGGTAGAGAAAGAACACTTTGGTCCAGTCTTCACTGGCCACCCACTGAGGCTGGACATCCTATCAGTTAGGGTCCAGGTTGCTGATTTCAGAATGGCAAGCGGTCCTGAGTGGACAGTATTGTCTCATCAGCCCTGTGTGCAGTAGGCCTCATCAGGCCCCAGAAAGTCAGCACACTGGCCTCTGTGTGGGGAGTGGGGTGGGTGGAACATCACAGAGGCCTTTCTGTTGAGGCAGCACCCACAGTGGCCGGACTCGCTGGGGTCATCTTCCACGTGCCGATGCCGCTGTGGCAGGGGTCCAACTCATCCAAGCTTTAACAAAAGGAAACTCCAAAGGCCTTGTCAGAAGTGGCCGGGTTGCTGAGTTTAGTAGTGAAAGTTCTCAGCCCTCACCTTGCAGGGCTAGACTGTGTTAGCCAAATGCAGCCAAGTGTCATCTGCGGGAGCACCCCAGTCAGGCCTGACTTAAAGGGGAAGTAGTCTGTGCTTTCAGGGAGTCCCTTAGTGTTTCTGACTCCACAGCTTTGGGGAGAGTACCTGGGAGGATAGGGTAGGCCCAGACCTGGCTTGTGAGCACGAGGAAATAGATCTAATCCTTCTCTGTTCTGAGCAGCGATGTCCTTGTCAGGAAGACCCTACTGTTCTCAGTGCCTCAGTTTCTCCATCTTTAAATGATGGGATCATAGAAAGCCGGTTAGTCTTTTTTTTTTTTTTTTTAACTGTAATAAGATACATGAGGCACTCTAACTTTACAAAGAAATTTTTTCGTTTATCTTGGTTTTAAAATTTGTTTATTTTGGTTTTACTTTGTTTTTAGACTTATTTTGTGTGTGTGTGTGTGTGTTTTGCCTGCATGTATGTATGTGTACATGTACATGTCTGGTGTCTATGAAAGTCAGAAAGAGAGCATTGGATCCCTTGGAAGAGGAGTTTATGGGTGATTGTGAGCCATTGGGTGGGTGCCAGGAATTGAACCTAGATCCCTGGCAAGAGCAATAAAGTAGTTCTAACCCCTAAGTCCGCTCTCCAGCCCAAAGAAAAGGTTGTTGGGTTTTTTGGTTTGTTGTTGTTGTTGTTTAAACTTGTAATTTTAGATGGAGAGAATCCAAACACGTGAGGGTAAGGCTCATGGTGGGAATATGAGAGAAGAAGAAACAGCTAAACAGGAAGTCAAAGAGCATACCCTCTGCTCCCCCAAGGACCTTCCAGTGTTCCATACCACCTCTGCACCCCGGTCCAAACCTCCAACATGTAACACATAAATAGCATCCAAACCATGATTTTTAAATCAGGTCCCTTAGGAGTGAGGTTGAGAGTTCGGGGTGAGCAGACCCTGGGGTCTCACTGCCTGCTCTTGAAGTGGCTGGAGCTTTTCCTGTTCCCCAACTCCGGCATTCAGGGGCATTTTGACCAGATGTGCAGAAGACCCTCTCAAGACTCTAGCCCCTGTGTGGCTTCAGCCTCATGGGACAGAACAGGGCTCCCAAGGGCCAGCTTCTTTTAGGCTGCCTGGGGACATCTGACTCCTCCTGCCCCTCCTGGCTCTGACTGAGGTAAGAGCAAAGCGGTTGAGATTGCCCCACCACCACCACCAAGCAGCAGCAGCAGCAGCAGTCATGTTTCTCAATTCAGGGTGAAGACACCTGGCAGCTCTTGAACTACTGGGCTCTTTGCCTGGGTGAGCCCTGAATCAGCAAAGCTAACGGCCAGTATTCCTTAAACCTGGGAACAAAGGGGCGGGCGCTAATTGGGGTCTGCTGGAGATCACTTCGTGGCTTCCTGTGAACTCAAACTGACTCCTAGAGTTGGCCTCTTGTCTCCAGAGCCTGGTCCCATGGAATCAGGAGCAGTTCTCTTTCCCCGGGTGTCCAGGACACCCCTGAGACCAGGGACCTGGACAGAGCTGGGGCCGTAGTATCTAGAGGTGAGGTCGAGCAGAGCTCACAGTGGCGTCTCTTGCTTAGAAGTTGGCTACATCCCTGGATGGAGAAGAGTGTGATGGCTGAAGGCTGTACAACTCGTCTGGGAAGTACAGACACCTGAGAACTTCCTCCACTGGCCTCTCAGCACTGCCCTCCTTCCAGAGACAGAGCAGTAACTGCCCCGTGGAGGGACACTTTGCAGAGTGAAAGGTTTTAAATGTCCATGTCTGACTTGTTTTGTTTTTGTGGTATTAGGGAGTGGACCCAGAGCCAGGCAAGTACTCTCTACCACTGAATTGTATTCTCAGCTAATTCTGAGATTTTGTTGTTTGTTTTTCAAGACAGGGTTTCTCTCCGTATCCCTGGCTGCCCTGGTACTCACTCTGTAGACCAGGTTGGCCTTGAACTCAGATCCGCCTGCCTCTGCCTCCTGAGTGCTGGGTTAAAGGCATTCGCCACCACTGCCCAGCTAAGATTTTTTTTTTATATCTATGGTAATTTTAGTGAATTTATTACCTTTAATTTTAGGACATGCCCCAGCCTCTGAAAGACCTCTCTTGCCCATCTGCAGTTTCCTCCCTTCCCACACTGGCTCAGCTTTCCTGTCTCTGTAAATTTAATTCTTCTGGATATTTTATCATAATGGAATTGGACAGAATGAGGTCTTTTGGGTCTGGCTTCTTTCACATGGCATAATATGTAGATTTGTTCACGTGATAGCATGGCTTTTCATGCTTCATTTCTTTTTACAGCTTCCCTTGTATGTCACACATTTTCTTGCTTTTGTCCTACCCCTGCTGGTGACTGGCACTGGGTCTCTGGACAGGTCACTTGACTTCTGAGGACCCTGACAGTCCCGACCCTAAAATGAGAAGGATGTTAGACCTGATCTGTGATGATGTCAATATGGATATTAACTGGCTCAGGAGAGGTGTCGTCAGACAAAGATCTGAAGGAATGGCCTGAGGTCCAGGATCAGATTCATTCTGGGTGGGAATCAGCTCACTGTTTGAGGGACTTCCATCTGATACCCTGAATTTATTAGAAACAAGGCCTTACCCTATAACCCTGGCTGGCCTGAAACTCACTTTGTAGAGCAAGCTGGCCTTGAACTCATGGGAAACAGTCTTGCCTCTACCTCCCAAGTGCTGAGGTTACAGATGTGTGTACCACACTCAATTTACCAAATATAAGGGGAGGGGAACATGTGCATAAATTAACCAAGTGTGGCAATACACATCTGTAATCCCAGCTCCATTTGGAGGACCCCAAGGGCTCACTGACCATCCCGTTTAGCCAGTGGGTGGGTTGTAGGTTCAATGAGAGACCCTGTCTCAAAAAATAAGATGGGATCGATGAAGGGAGGCGACTTCTTTGTCCTTTTCCTTATCTCCCATTCTCCCAGAAAAACACCCCGAATGCCCCTTTATTCTGTTTTATAGTGTGTATACACTGCATTTGTATGTATTCACAAACAATGTGGTCGTCTCTGTCATGTCTCTGGTGTGCTTTTCTCACAGGCTGTGTTTGTGAGGTAGCGTTGATGTTGGGTCTGTAAAGGGTAGGTCCCTCGCTGCCTCTGCTGTCTGTGTTCCCTCGTGTTTCATTCATCTGTCCTGTTGGTGCATGCAGCATTGGTTCCAGACCATTCCTTGCTGTTTAACATGGGAACCTTCTTGTGTGTCCCCCAGGGTACACATGGAATGTATGTTTGCATTCTTCCGTGTGTTCCTGTGTGTGTGTGTAGGCTTGCTGGGTCTCGGGGAACAGGCCTCTCTGACACAGTCTTTCTATGTGGTCAAAGTGGCTCACGTTTTCCATCTTTTGTTCGGGTACATTTGGGTAAACTACATTTCCCCAGAACTGTTTTGTTTTCAAATCTTTTTATATCAGGTGGGTCAGAATAGTCACCATATATTTGTGCCTTGAGTCCTATTAAGAACAAAAAAAACAAGCCGGGCGGTGATGGCACACGCCTTTAATCCCAGCACTCGGGAGGCAGAGCCAGGTGGATCTCTGTGAGTTCGAGGCCAGCCTGGGCTACCAAGTGAGTTCCAGGAAAGGCACCAAGACAGAGAAACCCTGTCTCGAAAAAACCAAAATTAAAAAAAAAAAGAACAACAACAACAAAAAAACAAAACAAACAAAAACAAGGTCTTTACTGGAGCCCAGGCTTTGAAATGGCCGTCTGCCTGCCTCCTTCGGGCTCCCAAGCTAGGGTTACAGGCATATGTCACCACGCCTTGCTCTCACTGCTGTGTCTGATACTGCTCTTCTCATAAGAAAATGAGTCACAAGTTGGCTAGATTTTTGGTGTCTTCCTGGTGTCTCCCCACTCCTCGCACCCCTTGTGAACTAGCTTTTGGTCTAGAGGTGTATGTAGTGTGCTGTCAGAGGGCTTGTTCTCCTTGGCAGCCTTGGGTTTGATCCCGGAACTGGCCCTCCCAAAAATAATAATTTAGAAAGAACTAGCTCTGGGCTCTGGTTCTTTATAGTATGTATTTTCTTTTAAGATCTATTTATTTATTATGCATACAGTATTCTGCCTGCACGTGTCCCTGCAGGCCAGATGAGGGCACCAGATCTCATTACAAGTGGTTGTGAGCCACCATGTGGTTGCTGGGAATTGAACTCAGGACCTCTGGAAGAGCAGTCGGTGCTCTTAACCACTGAGCCATCTCTCCAGCCCCATATTTTCTTACTGTTTCATGAAATTCTAGGGTTTTTATTTATTTTGTTTTATGTGTATGAATGTTTTGCCTGTATGTCTGTGTACCACATGCATGTGGTGCCGACAGAGGCCAGAAGAGGGTGTTGGATCCCTGGGGTTGCAGATAATTGTCAACCTCCATTGTGAGTGCTGGGAATTGAACCTGGATCCTCTGGAAGAGCTGTGAGTGCTCTTGCTCTGAGCCACCTCTTCAGCTTTTGCTTTATTTTTAATTTTTTTTCTGGGCTGGAGTGTTAGCTTGGACCTTACAAGCTTTAGGACCTGAGACCCCCTCAGAGCCCATGGACGTGGTGGTGTATGCTCGTAATCCAGTGCAAGTGAGGCAGAGACAAGTGGATCATGGGGCTTAGTGGCCACCCAGTCTAGCTTAATTGGTGAGTCCCAGGCCAATGAGATTGTCTCAAAAATCAACCAAGGACCAGCGGTAGTGGTGCACGCCTTTAATCCCAGCACTCGGAAGTCAGAGGCAGGTGGATCTCTGTGAGTTTGAGGCCAGCCTGAGATGTTACACAGAGAAACCCTGTCTTGAAGAACTGAAAAGTAAAAAATAATAAAAATCAACCAAGGTCACAGCACCTGAGGAAAGACCACCAAGACCATGCCTTGGCTCCTTCATGCACACACATGTGAACCTGAACACATCTTTTTTCTGCTCTCTTTAAGTTCAGTCCAGTTTTTTTTTTTTTTTTCTAGTACCCCCTTGGGTGCCCGAGTCTTTTCTTTTGTAGATTTTAAGCATTGGAGGCTGCCATGGTGAGGCCATGAGTGCTTGGTCTCTCTGGTTTGTTCATTCACCTTGAGGCCCCTTGGGGGATTTTCTCTGGCCTTTTCCTACTGGGAAGCCCAAGAGTAGGAATGAATGTTATAGGGGTGGACGCCCTCCTGGAGAGGGGACCAAGGAAGCTTGTGTGTGATCTGGAGAAGGCCAGTGTGTGTGTGTGTGTGTGTGTGGTGGGAGAGACATTATTGGGACCTGGTTCCAAACTGCACTCTTTCTGGGTAGACTGAACTGATTGAGATTGTAGATGGCCCCCTGGGCCAAGGCAGAGCTGATTGTTTAACAAGCCGCCGAGTGTACTTGTAACTCCTGTGCAGCACACAGAACAGGTGGTAGGGTGACTATCCCCACCCCTCACGCCGCCTCTGCTCAGATGCATCTTCAGCTATGTTTTCCATGGCACCCGCAGGTATCTGATTCAGGCAGGCTGGATTGCAAGGAGCGTTCGGTCTTGAAGCCGCAGGTCCCTGTGCTTCTGGCCCCACAGATGTTCTAGAAATTTGGGCTTGAGAGTGGCCATGTCTCCTCGGTGCTCAGCACTTTTTACAGCATCCTCTCTCGATCTTTGGCTCATTGCTTCTCTCTTGCCTGGAGTGACGGGCGAACCAGAGTCCTGGTCTGTAGGTGAGCAGTTGAAGGCCCTGAGGGGTTTGGCACCTTGTGCCCTCAGCCACTATTGTTGCTGGTTGGTCTTTGGTCTTTTGGAGGACCCTCCACCCAGCTCCCAAATAAATCACACACATGGAGGCTTCTTCTTACTTACGAATGCCCGGCCTTAGCTTAGTTTCTAGCCACCTTTTCTTAACTTAAATTATCCTTTTGCCTCTGGGCTTTTCCCGTTCTCTTACTTCTGTATCTCACTCTTACTCCGTGGCTTGCTGTGTAGCTGGGTGGCTGGACCCTGGAGTCTTCCTCCTTCTCTGGCTCCTAGATCTTTATCCTCCCAGATTTTTCCCTCTATATATTCTCTCTGCCTGCCAGCCCCGCCTATCCTTTCTCCTGCCTCACTATTGGCCGTTCAGTTCTTTATTAGACCATCAGGTGTTTTAGACAGGCACAGTAACACAGCTTCACAGAGTTAAACAAACGCAACATAAACAAAAGTAACACAACCTTAAAATAAGCCACTAGTGGCAGTGGCCAACCCACTTTGTACCTTTGCATTGGCTCTCACTGGTTCCCCGAGACCCCTTCACAGCATCCCCATTCATAAACAAAGAAGCGGAGCCTCCCGGAGATGAGCTAAGTCACATATCCCACATGATGCAGCCCATATCCACACACCCTGCCCCCGCTGAGAAGGCACTTAGTGGGTTTGAAGACTACATCAGCACCTGGTGTTGTAGGTACCCTCTTCAGGGGCCTAGCAAGGAAAACATAAATCAATAGTTTGTAACACATATCAACTTGTGGGATCTCCTGTAGCTCCTCACCTTCCTCCATGTCTGCTGTGTGTGAGCTTGGGCACTCCTCTGCCACAGACGTCACTCCGCCATACAATTTCTCTGGGTGTCCTCCTTAGTTATGGCCATGCCAGAGTGTCACCCCTTGGTCAATAGGCAGAGTCCCTGCCCTTATCTCTCTTCTTTGGGCCCTTCCTTCCCTACTGGGGCTTCCTCATAACAAGCCATGCCATTTCCCATCCCCCCCCAAATTTTATTGCATTCATTTTAAAAAAAGATTTATTTTATTTTTAGTTGTGTGGATATGGGTACGCATATGTGAGTGCGGGTGCCTGTGGAGGCCAGAAGAAGGTGTCAGAACCCCTGGAGCTGGGGTTAGTTACAGGTAGCTCCTCATGTGGGTGCTGGGATCAGAACTTGGATCTTCCAGAAGAGCATTTAACTGCTGAGTCATCTTAGGAATGGGGCTGTACTCAGAGGGTAGGAAGGGCAGTTGGCCTGGGTGTTCTCAACTGAAGTGGGCGCTGGGGGCAAGGGGTGAGGGTGCCTCTGAGACAGACAGGAGTCTCTCGTTGACATGTCCTCACCTCCCTCTTTTCAGGTGTAGTGTCTTTCCCCCATGACCAGGAGTTCATAGAGATGGTGAAGTATGAGGCTATCTATCGTGTGTTGGGAACGTGGGAACTAAACCAGCATGGACAGTTCTGGATTCCTCTACTAACCTGTCTATTGCTGGGAGCGATTTACCGCTAACCTGATGGGGGAACCCCAAGAGGGGAGGAGGCTGCTGGTGTGAATCCCACCCAGGGTTGCATGTGCCCTTGGGCTTGGTATTGGCATGTTTTAGTGTGAAGCGCCTCGAGCAACAGCATCAGGGCCGAGCCGAGCTGCATGTGTGGGAGGCCGATCTTGATAGAGTGTGGCTAGGCAGACTCTGCAACTGGCCGAGAGCGACAGCCTCTGGCCCCATTCCGGGGTAGGGACCGGGTTAATCAAGTGATCCTGTGCAGCCTGAACTCACATAGCCTCTAGGATATAATCCTTGTGCTTTCTAAAACCATTCAGTTGTCAAAATAAGACTCTAAAATAGAGACCCTACCACTCCAGAACTGGAAGGGCAGCTTCCTGCTTTTGCCAACCCCACCTCAGCTCTTATCTACCCGCAGGCAGGAGGGGTTTGTTATTTTTATAATGATAGCCTTTGTGGAGATGAGCTTGTGTGTTGCACGTTTCTGTATGCTAGCCTTCAGAGTGTCCATTCAAAAAACAACCAGAAAACTAAAGTCCGATGTTTCAGTTTGCAAACCTTCCCTTACCCCTCTGCTCATGGCCCCAGTGGACCCCGGAGTGGGCAGACTGCTCCTTATAAGCAGGTGGATTCTGGGCAGTCTCTTTGGGGTGTGGCTCCTTGACCAGTTAAGTCCCTCTAGGAACTCCTAGGTAGGGACTAAGCTCCACCCCCCATACTGGGTACTCTTGGGATGGTATGGCAGTCCCTGGTACCCAAGCCACTCTAGATCCTAAGCCACCAACAGTAGCCTTCTTGAAACACATACTATGTTTCTAAGTAGTGGGAGCCCATGGCTCCGATGCCTGTGTGTGTCTCCTCAGAACAGGCATCCCCAGGCCCCTGACACATGCCAGAGTGGATGTTGTAGGCCAGGGTCTGTGGCCAGGATGCTCATGCCTGTCTTCTCTCCTTGGCCACAGCCACCCCACATCATGCTGTAGCGCTGCCGAGATCATGGCTGTCCTGTTTTTCCATACCATGCGCTACAAGGCCCTGGATCCCCGAAACCCTCACAATGATCGCTTTGTGCTCTCCAAGGTAAGAGCCCTGCTGCTAGCCACACCTACCTGGGGCCGGGCCCTGTGGGTTCCCTGGAATGGTGGTGAGCGGTAGCCCAGCCCCAGCCCACCCTTCCTTCCCTACCTGCTCAGCCTACTCCCCGCTCTATGCCTTGTGCTGAACTGACAAGTTGAACTTGAGCTAAGGGACCAAAATTAACAGGTACGGTAGTCTGGGTACATCAGAGACTTAACAAAGCGGGGTAGGGGGCAGAAGAACCTGCGCTTCTGCTGGGTGTGTGCTCAGGTTTGATGCTGACAGGCAACACTGAAATCCAGGTCTGGAGATCCTGTGTCACCTTCTGCCCGAGCCCCTCTGTGTTGTGCCAGCGTTCTGAGGGCCAAAGCTTTGCCCTCCTCGTGAGTGACAGTCCACTACAGTTGGGGAGGGCCGACGCCCCGTGTTTCCTCTTCTAGTAAAAATCACAGCCGCCAACCATACCACAACTGCCCGAAATCCACCTGTCCTCTGGCCTGGCTCAGCAGCCTCTGGTTTCCCGGGGCAGGCTGTGAGGCTTAGAAGTCTGTCCAAGTGTGTCCCATGCCAGCAGCCGGGATTAGGGTGGCGGCCGCCTGCTGGGGTTTTGGACTTGTCCAGCTGCACAGCTGTGCCCCCTGCACCTGTCATGGTGCCTGCCCACTTTGGACTGTGGGAACTTTGGGCTGAAAACCAAGCGTCTGGAGAGGGTTGAAAGGGGAGAAGTAGCCTTCACTGGCTTCCTCATCTGAAATGGATATCCTGGCTGGCCAGCTCAGCCAAGCCCGGGAGCAGCATGTGCAGTGGAAACGGTCCCTGCAGCTCTGCCTCTGACCTCCTTGTGCACCTCCCCACAGGGCCATGCAGCTCCCATCCTATATGCAGTCTGGGCTGAAGCTGGCTTCCTGCCCGAGGCAGAGCTGCTGAACCTGAGGAAGATCAGCTCTGACTTGGATGGGCATCCTGTCCCGGTAAGTCACCCAGCAGGGAGCCTCCTGGGCCTCTGCCTCATCTCCCTCTCTCCTAGGCACAAGGGAGAGGGGAAAGGCAGAGGAGCCGACTATGATGAGGAAGGAAAAGAGAGAGGTCCGTGGGGTGATGGCAGAGTGCTAGTGGTACCTACCTAGGGAAGGAAGTGCTTTGCCCCTTGGTGCCAGGTTGATCCCAGCACATACTGATGTATCACAGGCACACTGTGGTCTAGGTGTTCACGAGGGCCGAACACTCTCTATTATAATCTGTTATAATCCCCGTCACCCATCTCTAGCTGCTTCATGTGATCAGCTGTGTTTACAGAGGAGGCAGTTGAGACTCTGAGAGGTTTAGTTCCCAGCCTGAGGTCACACAGTTCACTAGGGTTTAGAATTGAACCCACTCCCAGAGTGACTTTGCTGTCCGAATAAGAACTCAGTCTCGCCGGGCGGTGGTGGCGCACGCCTTTAATCCCAGCACTCGGGAGGCAGAGCCAGGCGGATCTCTGTGAGTTCGAGGCCAGCCTGGACTACCAAGTGAGTTCCAGGAAAGGCGCAAAGCTACACAGAGAAACCCTGTCTCGAAAAACAACAACAACAAAAAAAAAAAAAAAAAAAAAAAGAACTCAGTCTCCAGAAGGTCCTTCTGCAGGGCAGGGGTTCACTGACTTTGGGTGGGGATGCTGCCCTGGCTGCCATGGCCAGAGAAGCCAAGATCCTAGGGGGTGAGTTGGAAACGCTCTTTCCTGGCCCCTTGAATAACTGTGGATCTCTCTTACGACAGAAACAAGCCTTCACCGATGTGGCCACTGGCTCCCTGGGCCAGGGCCTGGGAGCTGCTTGTGGAATGGCATACACAGGCAAATACTTCGACAAAGCCAGGTAACCCAATGCTCCCCACTCCTACCCTTGGTAATTTTGAGGGGGTTCCTCAGTGGCCCAGGCTTAGCCCCTCCTACATTGCCCCTGGCTCCTCTTCCTGCCTGACTGGGGCTAAGTAAAATCAACATGTGCCCCCTTCTGCCCTCAAAGCCCTGAGATGGTGACGTGGCCAGCACTCCTTTCAGATGAGACCAACTCAGACATAAAGGACCCTCCCAGAGTCTGGCTGTCAGGTCAGGTTTGCATCCTGAGTACATAGTGGTACCATATGCCCTCAGTCTGGTGCCCGGCTCCTGAAAGTGTCAGAGCAGCCTGCCTCCCCACCCCCATGTCTGACAGGAAGCTTGGCCGGGGCGACCTGCCTTTGTGTATGAAGAGGATTAAATTATGTTCTGGAGGGCAGGGTCCTCGAGGCACCTCCCATCAGCTAGTGTAGAGACTGAGGTGGGTGGGTGGGTACAGCCTGGTGGATAGGGTAGCTATTCTGGCCTCAGGAGATTTGTCGAACTCCTAGTGCCCTTGGGACAGATTTCAGCCACTTGATCTGCTGTGGACAGGTTGCGCCTAGGAAGCAGAGTGAATAGGCTTCTAGGAGTAACCACTGGTCCGAACAGTTCCTCCAGTCCACCATGTGGGAGCAAGGCTGAGTGCTGGGTTTCACCTGGAGAAGCCTCACTGAGGGCAGGGGTGTGAGGGGTCACTAGGAAGAATACTTACCTAGATCTTCTGGTCTGAGTGTCCCGAGGCACACCCATCGTCCCCAGGTGCCCTGTGGGCAAGGAGTTTCCTAGGAGGGCTGGAGGGGACTGGCCTACAGCCAGGAACATCCCACTTCCCTGTCGGCCAGCCCTGCTGAAGAGAGGCCACAGCCAGGTCCCTCTGGGGACAGGTGGCTGTAGGAAGCCTGACTGCCCCGCCCACATACCGGGAAGCACCTGCTGTTCGCAGGAAGTTCTTGGGCGTGGGGCTTCTGGATCAGCTCTCTGGAGAGCCCCAGTCCTCCCAGGACCCAGCCCCTCAGTCCAGGGTCACCCCCAGCACAGCCTTGGCCGCAGTTCCTGGCTGAGCTTTAGGGCGAGCGTAGCTACACCCAGAAATGATTCACTCTGAGATGAAGTGTCGCAGAGGATGAGGTGTATGCTTAAGAACATTTTATCTGGCCTAGAACCAGAGAAGTGAGTTAATTATTCCCTACAGCTGCTTGAAATAATTCCCTGTGAAGGATCGTTTTCTGACCTTGACATAATAGAACAAACCAGTGTAGGGAGAAGGGCTTTAGTGGATTCCCAGAGGCTGTGGTGGCTTAGAGCCAGGGTTAGCTGAAGCCTGGGCCCTCAGACAGTATCGTGTAGGGGTGGGGTTGTGGGGGGTGAAGGGCCAGGGCACCAGGAGATTATCGGGCCCAGCCAGGCACCCAGAGCTAGCATGCTGATGGAGCCAAATGGGTTGCTGGCATACTCTCCCTGCAAGCTCTTTTAAACATTTTTTTGTTTTGTTTTGTTTTAAAGTACATTTATTCATCAACAATGATACAATTTTAAAAAAAAAGTTTCTCAGTGTTTTCTAATTGCTGGTATGTTGCTCTTTGAGATTCAGGGACAGTAAATCAATGTCCCAGGGTTTTCAAAATTATATTTTAGACGTATGTCTAACAGTCTTGATGCTCTTGTTATTTGAGTTGCTAAAATTCTTGTTTACAAGAATAAAATACACTAAGTTTAGTAGCAGTTAGAAAAGAACACATCCTAGAGAGATGGTCCATGGAAAACAAAATTTAAAATTCAGGTCCCCTGGAAGATAACAGCCACTGTGCGGTTACACGTGGACACTGCCTACTTAGCACTGAGTTACAGAGCAAAGAAAGAAAGAAAGAGAAAGAAAGAAAGAAAGAAAGAAAGAAAGAAAGAAAGAAAGAAAGAAAGAAAGAAGGGAGGGAGGGAGGGAGGGAGGGAAAGAAAGAAAGAAAGAAAGAACGAAAGAAAGAAAGAAAGAAAGAAAGAAAGAAAGAAAGAAGGAAGGAAGTGTGTGCATGGCCTTAGCTCTCCTTTTCTTATTTATCATTTGTAGTTCTAACTGCTGTGGTTAACCTTCAGTTTGTGGTCACTTTGCCTCAGTTTCTTTCACAAGTGGCTGGAATTACAGGCACGCATCACCAAGTCTGGCTCCCTTTTCTTGATTCTTAACCCCTTTCCCTAACTGAAATCTAATAAGGTGTTTCTTCCACATTAAGTCTTCATAAAAGGATTTACAAATTTGTAACCCTAATGTAAGTTCACATTCTGCTTTTTAAAACGCTAAACTTTCCCCCCACCCCCCATACCCCTACCCCCCCCCACCCCACACCCTACAACCCAACCCCGGTTTGTCATAGTGAGGAGGCGAATGTGCATATGCCGTGGCGAGGTGTGGAGGTCAGTGGATAAGTTGAGGACAATAAGGGACTTGGGGAGTTGGACTTTGGTGGTCAGGCGTGGCATCGGGTACCTGCTGAGCCCTAAAACATCTAAACAGTCTATCGTGGCCATTTCCTCAGGGCTAAACTAACAAGAGATGCTTTAGTGTCTCTAATGTCCTGTCCTGTGGGTATACCATGTGTCACTTAGCCAGTCTTGTTGGACGTGCAAGATGGTTCCCGTGAGCGCGGGCGGGCCTTTCTCTTAGTTCCCGATGCCACCTTACAGCCCCCGGCCCTTATTTGTTGTTTCCTTCTAATCCTGTAGAGCTTTTATTTCTGTGATCTAAGGAATGGAGTAAACGGAATCTATCCCGGTTAACATTAAGCTGGCATGCTGGGCAGTGCGTGCCTTTGATCCCTGCACTCAGGAGGCAAAGCATGTGGATCTCTGTGAGACAAGGCTGCATAGTGAGACCCTGTCTTAACTACAAAAAACGAATCGCACACATTAGGCAGGCACCTCTACCTGAAACTAACAAGTTTTTAAAGACTGGCCTACGTCTTTGTGATTTTTCAGCACGTCTCACATCTTTGGGGTTTTTTTGCAGGCCGAGTGAAGGCCTTGTCTATACTGGGTTAGTACTCTTCCACTGAGCTACTCCCCCAGCCCCAACATCTTTGAATTTTTTTGAACCCTGATGTGCAGAGTAAGTCTAGTATTGACAATGCTGTCATTGACTACCGGGTGCCTTCTTAATTCGCAGCCTCTGGAGAGCCATGCTGACAGGTCTTTAAGTGGATCACAGTGTAGTGCCAATCCCTAACATTTGACATCTGGCATCTCCAGCTAGGGTTAGCCCAGGCTTCTCTAGGCCCCCCCACATCTATTCACAGCCTCATTCCCAGCATCTCAGGACCTTAGGATACTCTCCTCTCCTTAGTCTTTTGACCCTGTGGGGCCAGCCCTGTCTCTGATCTTGAAGTACAAGGCTATGTTGTAAGCCAGCTTGGTTCCAGTCTGACTTTGTGGAAGTGGATTGGACATGGGACACAGCCATTCCACCTCCCTAGAAACTCTGGAGGTCAGGATCCCCACACGCCTGTCTCTCTGGCTCTTATCATGGAGGTCCTTTTGGGGAGCTGCTGTGTCAGACCAGAGCTCCTTTGGGGTGTTTGGGCCCCAGTAGCCTTAGGAAGAGAGAAGATGGCTAGAGGAAAACCATGTTCCAGAAAAGCATGTGTCTGAAATGCGGGCCCTCCCGTCCAGGGTACCAGTGGCCCCACCTAGTAGACACCTCACAAGAAAAGTCCCAGCCTGGGAAACATGCAGGAAGTTCTGTGGCCTGGGCCTGTGGAAGTGCTGAGTCATGCTGACAACTCCGGCTGTCTAGCTATGGGCCTGCAGTCAGTTGGAGGGCCTTTCTCTGTGAGTCCAGCCAGGCAGAACCACACAGCTGAATACTGGGCAAGGTGTGGGGGTACCCACCTCCCCATCCTGACACCCCTCCCTCTGTGTGCATTTCTATACAGCTGACAGTCCAGGGCACAGTCCGATATGTAACTTCAGACGCAAGTCCTTTGACTGATCTGAATGTTTTCTTGGCCTCTGTGGATTTGGGGAATTCCTCTCAAGGAGGTCACTCAGCTCAGGGCCCAGCACCAACCATGGGGCGGGCCCATGATGGAGGCAGTTACTCTTGGCTACTGCTGCAAGACCTCCAGATCCTCACCTCCCTTGGGGCTAGGGGGTCTCTGAACCAGTCCTGTGCCTCTGGCCTTACCTCTCTTTACCCCACCCTCCAACAAAAGCTCTGCTCTCTCAGTAATGTACCCTGATTTCATACTCGTACCTTGACACCCTGCTTTGAGAAGACCGCCCTTGCCGGTGTGGAGGGGAGAAAGCCGTACTGGAGGAACTTGCAGAGAGCCTCCCTGTGAGGCACCTGGTCCCTGTGCTGAGCAGCTGTGCCTCGTCTCTTCCCCCAGATTGAATGAGCCTAGGTTCCCAAGGTCCCGTCTATCCAGTCTTTGCTGGGGAGGGGTGCCAACCCCCCAAGTCCTTCAACCTCTCTTCCTTCTAACTCTTGCCTCAACAGCCCCAGCTCTGATTCGTGCTGGCCAGATCCCCATCATCTCAGCAGCCGGTCCTGCGGCTCCTGGCAGCTTACTTGTAGAGTGTGGGCTGGCCTTAGGTTCCCAGTGATGACATTGACCTTGTCGTGTCCCTGCTGCCTGCTCTACATGGCCATATGTGGCTGGCTGCACCTCTGTCCCGGTTTCTTGGGAGGGTGGTGTTGAGGGCCTCACTCTCCCAGGAGAGAGGGACCAGCCCTCCCATGAGCTTTTGTCCACAGCTACCGAGTCTACTGCATGCTGGGAGACGGGGAAGTGTCCGAGGGCTCTGTCTGGGAGGCCATGGCCTTTGCTGGCATTTACAAGTTGGACAACCTCGTTGCCATTTTTGACATCAACCGGCTGGGCCAGAGCGACCCAGCTCCCCTGCAGCACCAGGTGGACATCTACCAGAAGCGCTGTGAGGCCTTTGGGTATGTATGTATATTAATATACCCAAAAAGGTGGTGGTGAGGGCATAGCTCAGTGGTAAAGCCCTCGCCTAGCATGTACAAGGCTCTGGGTTCAATCCCCAACGGTGGTGGGGTGGAGTAGAGTGTTAGGGTTCACAGCACTGTCCCAGCTCCTTGACAGAGGTTAGATAACGTGGTTGAGCGTATAAAAGTCTGCAATATCTATGGAGGAATCAGGTGCACACTGAGCCAAACATTTTATGAATCTAATAACATGTGGGCTCCAAACTCGGTGCATGGTCTCCAAAACATCTCTTAGGAAATGAGTGGATCAGGACGAAAGGACGGGGCATGAACTAAGCTTTGAATTATTTGAAAGGAGGGAAATTAAAACTAAGCAAAAGAAGCAGACTAATGTAGGGGAAAGGAAGAAAGTCCAGATTGGAAACAGTCGTGTCTTAGACTTTCCAGCTGGAGTTCGGCCATGGGGTGGCATGCAGGCAAGCTCCCAGATGCTGGGCCCCATCTTTCCCTGGGGGCTTTTCAGGGTCCTCTGGCACCTGGCTGCCCCTGACCCTGTGCCACCTCTGTCCCCAGCTGGCACGCCATCATCGTGGATGGACACAGCGTGGAGGAGCTGTGCAAGGCCTTTGGCCAGGCCAAGCACCAACCAACAGCCATCATCGCCAAGACCTTCAAGGGCCGTGGGATCACAGGTCTGTGTGTTTCCCCATCCCCAGAGAGACCCTTGTGCCTGGAGAAATGCCTGTCATTTTCCTAGAGTGACTGACTGGTCTCAACTGAGCTGTATAGACAGACAGATGCTTCCTGAGTGAAACAGCCCCTTAGTGTATGGTGTCACTCAATGGACTGTCCCTGCCAGCTCCAGCCATCTGCCCTGGGTTGCAGTGTAATGTGGCACTGTGCAGCCCCGAAGCTCCTGGAAAGACCTGAATTCTCCCCCAAGGAAGCAGGGCACTGGGGTAGTGCCTGGCGGAGGCCTTCACCAGGCGTCCGACAATGGTTCCCTGCTTGAGAGTGAAGCAGGCATAGTCCCTCCCCGACACCCACGGTTGAACTCCAGATCCCTTGAGGATCAATGGAAGGGTCAAGCTGTAAGTGACCAGAGACAATGAGAAATCTCACCCCAGTTCTAATGGTTGTAATAAAAAAGACAGAAAATAGAACTGGGGATATGAGGCACATGCCTGTGGTCCCAGCACTCAGCTGGTGGAGGCAGAAGAGAATAGGGTGACCCTTGGCTACTTAACGAGTTTTAAGCCAACCTGGTTATGTGAGGCTGTGTCTCCAAAGGAAAGAGGGGCTGGCAAGATGGCATGGTAGGTAAAAGTGACTGCTGCCAAGCCGGATGGTTTGAGTTCATCCAACATTGAGATTTAGGTTTGGAGGTGACTCAGACTGCCTGGTACTGACTGGGAGGGTTGGTCTGTCTGTTCTTGGATCTGCTTAGGCTACAGTGACAGAAGGTGACCTCAGAGGGTGTTAAGCCTCACTGGTCCCCAGACGGTGAAGCTCTGAAGGGATGGGAAGACCTCACTCTGCTCACAAATGTGTTGGATAAACTTAGTAGTTCTCTCTCCTTCTGGTCGTCTGCTTCGTTTTCCGTCAGGGGTTCCTCCCAACTCCCCCCAAAACTGAGTCTGAGTTCTCTAGCATGGGCTGCAGAGTCTGGGGCAAGGGCCTACGGGGACAGTGGCAAAGGGGACACACATCTGCCCACACGTGGCTCCTCCTCCTCCTGTTCATCTGAGCCGTTTCCCCGAGTGGTGGGCGGGCATGCAGAAGTCCTCTTCTGTGACCTTCTTTTCCTGTCCCTAATAGTGCCGGGTTCTTCTTTTCCGTGACACCGCCATTCCCATGATTTCCCTCTGTGGATATCCCTACCTGACCTTCTGTCTTCTCCAATACCCGCAGGGATTGAAGACAAGGATTCATGGCATGGGAAGCCCCTCCCCAAAAACATGGCTGAGCAAATTATCCAGGAGATTTACAGCCAGGTCCAGAGCAAAAAGAAGATCCTGGCCACGCCCCCTCAGGAGGATGCCCCTTCAGTGGACATTGCCAACATCCGCATGCCCACCCCACCTAGCTACAAAGTGGGGGACAAGGTACCTAGTTGGCTCTTTAGTGATGGATTGAACTGGGTTGGAGCTGGTTCTCTGGTTTCCCGGGGTCTAGGCCTCCTGGAAAGGAATGAGTCTGTGGCAAACAGGGAAGCTGAGGCTCCTTGTCTGTTCCTGATGCCGGAGTTATGTGCCCGTAGAGGCTCAGAGGGCGCGAGGGACTTGGTCACATAGTAAGCTTCTAGTTGAAAAGATTAGCGTTCAGGGCTCCTTCGTGGTCTGGTAAAGGCTAGGTGGAGCGGTCTTGGTCTATGCTTTTCTCTGAGTAAAGCTCTCAGTGAAGCCTGCAGCTTTCTGTCTCCAGGCCCTTGGTCTTCTTGTGTTTTGGCAGTTTCCAGGTCTCACTGGGCTCATTTTTTTTTTCTGTTTCCCTTTTTATATTGTTGTTTTGAGTTTCTTGATGCCAAGTTTCACCGTGTAGCCCAAGTTTGGCCTCAGATTGAACAAACTCTTGCCTTTGCCCCTAGTGCTGGGGTTACAAGCATGTGCTGCTCCTATGCCCAGCCTCTGTTTCCATGTTTATAGCCCCTCAGAAGCTTCAGACAAGACCCCAGGCCTCAGCCCTACACACGCCTCGGTGGTACTCAGAGCCTTTGTTCTCCCTACAGATAGCCACCCGGAAGGCCTATGGACAGGCCCTCGCCAAGCTGGGCCATGCCAGTGACCGCATCATTGCCCTGGACGGGGACACCAAAAATTCCACCTTCTCGGAGCTCTTCAAAAAGGAGCACCCAGACCGTTTCATTGAGTGCTACATTGCCGAGCAAAACATGGTGGGTAGGCTGAGGGGCACAGCCAGCCACAGCTGCAGAACCACCATGATGGGGCAGCGGCCGGCTGAAGCCCTCTTCCTCCCTGGGGCAACCATATTGGCAATGCCAAGTGTCAGCCGTGGGCCAGCTCAGAGAAACCACAGGAGCAACTAGGACCCCACACTGACCTTTGACCTTGAATGGCCACTTTGGGGGTGATTATTCCCAAGGGACAGTTACACGTGGGAGGAGCTTGCATGTAGGACAGGTGTGGTGGTAAAGGGGACCTACTGGCCCATAGAACCTTTTTTTTTTTTTTTTTTTGGTTTTTTCGAGACAGGGTTTCTCTGTGTAGCTTTGCGCCTTTCCTGGAAATCGCTTTGGAGACCAGGCTGGCCTCGAACTCACAGAGATCCGCCTGCCTCTGCCTCCCAAGTGCTGGGATTAAAGGCGTGCGCCACCACCGCCCGGCCCTTTTTTTTTTAAAAAGATGGACTCTAATGTATCCCAGGCTGCCCTAGATTTCAGTATGTAGCTAAGGCTAGCCTTGAATTCCTGATCCTGCTATATCCCAAGTGCTAGGATTACAGACGGCTACCATACCTGGTATCAAAGGAAAATGATCTTGGGAGAAGTTTTGAGGTGATTATTTCAAGTCATAGGAGTCTGGGGTTGGGAAACAGGTTACAGATCTACAGAGGTCTCGCGTGAATTAGCGTGCTAGGATCATAGGCTCTTCCACTTCCCACGTGTGGCCTCAGGAGGGTTCTGGGCTCCCTGCTTCTTCAGGGCTGACCCGCCCTTCCTGTCCCCAGGTGAGCATTGCTGTAGGCTGTGCTACCCGCGACAGGACAGTGCCCTTCTGCAGCACGTTCGCGGCCTTCTTTACTCGGGCCTTCGACCAGATTCGCATGGCAGCCATCTCGGAGAGCAACATCAACCTCTGTGGCTCCCACTGTGGCGTGTCCATTGGTGAGTTTAGACCAGATGCTAGCACCCACTACCTTCCTCAGAGCGGTGGATGTGGGAGGGGTTGGGACCAGGGAGCCAATCATCATCTCCTTCATCTTTTCAATACCCCAGGGGAAGATGGGCCCTCACAGATGGCCCTGGAAGACCTGGCCATGTTTCGGTCAGTCCCCATGTCAACCGTCTTTTACCCGAGCGATGGAGTTGCCACAGAGAAGGCAGTGGAATTAGCAGCCAATACGAAGGTTAGTCATGCAGCTGTTCTTTTTGAAGTTAGCTCTTCTGTAGAGAGGCAGAAGAGGAGGCCAACACAGAGGCAGAGTTGGTCACTGGATGCCCAGGGAGGCATTTCCTGACCTTGTTGTGGTGTTTGTATAGCTTAAAGAAGTGAGACCAGGAAGAACAAAACATACCATTCTTAGTACATCATGGCATCCAGTTGGACAGTAGACAATATTTGCCCTGCTTGAGTTGAAGAACAGAGTAAATGGTTCAGATCAAGAGCTGCCCTGCCACAGAGTAGCATATAGAGTTTCCTGTTTCTTGCCTGAGAGCAGGGGCCGGCCTTACTGAGGCATTCTGGAGACTAGCCCCACCGAGAAGTCAGGCCAGTCAGTCTGCTTTCTTGCTTCCAGTCTGAGATTAGCCACGCTGGGAATGCTCCTCATGTGTTTAGAGGTGCCAGCCACAGGGAACAAGTCCCATCTCCTTGCTGTGGCAGCTGGGACGCAATGACTGTTGTTTATAATTAATTGATGGCTGGCAGAGGCTTGCACCTGGGAAAAGTGGCCATCTAGAAAACTCTGCCCTCTGTCACAGGACAGATCTAAGTGCTGTCCTGTATTTCTCAGTTTATCTGTTCCAATCTCAGGGCATCTGTTTCATCCGGACCAGCCGCCCAGAAAATGCCATCATCTACAGCAACAATGAGGATTTCCAGGTTGGCCAAGCCAAGGTCAGTGCCCTTCATGTCTGAGAGAAACCCCAGAGAGACACAGACCCTGCTGCTACTCCCACTACCAGACCCTAACCTGGCTCCTAGTCTGAACTTCACTGTCCTCATGTCACCCCCAGGTGGTTCTGAAGAGCAAAGACGACCAGGTGACAGTGATCGGGGCTGGTGTGACTCTGCATGAGGCCTTGGCCGCTGCAGAGCTGCTGAAGAAAGGTAAGGAGGAAGGGACCAGGAAGGTCGCGGACTGAGCGATGTCTACATGTTACACAGACTCTTATCTAGTTAAAGGGTGACCCTGAAGCCACCCTTTGAGTCATTACACCATGTCCAGCAAGTTCTGGGACATCTGATGACTTTAGTCCCAACCTGTGGTCCCAGTACATCATATCAGAGGCCTTGGAGCCGGACAGTGAGGCTGGAGTCACAGCTCAGCTGGGCTCTAGTTAAATAAATTACTGGCCATCATTGTGCCTCTGTTTCCCCGTCTGTAAGCTGGTTCTTAACCTTTATGACTGTCCTGAGGACTTAGGTGTGACTTTGCATTAACACTATTATTACAGGTATTAATGTTAGCTAGTGATATCGTAGGGCAGACATGAAGCGCCTCTCCATAGGATCACCAGACATGCCACATCTCAAGCTGTGAGCACCAGGAAGCAAAGGGTAGTAGCTTGGTTTGGTGACTTCAGAGTGGCCTGTGCGGTATGGGGGGCAAACAGGCCTGAGGCTGTAGCAAGACAGGCCTGAGAGAGGTCCAGAAAGCCCCTCCCAGGCTGGGCGGCTGGGTGTGGTGAGCATCTAGCTTTTCTCCCGCGAGGGTCGCTGGCTACAGCTGTTCTTCCTATCACTCCGTAAACCTTTGTCTTAGATCAGACATCTGAAGCCCCCCTTTATCCTCAAAGGCATAGGAGGATGAGGACCCCCACACACCAATCTGTCCTTGGACAGTCCACAGGGCACACAGCTGACCAGGATCTCCCAGAGGGCATTGGCAAACAAAGGCTCAACAGTCAGCCCCCAGAGAGTGATTCTTCCTTGGCCCATAGCTATGAGACAGTCTCCAAGGCACCCCATTCAGGATAAGGGGCCGCTGAAGTTCCACCATAGGGCAGGGCACAGCATGCAGCCTTCTCTTAGCTGTGTTCTGGTCTTCCCTCACAGAGAAGATCAGCATCCGAGTGCTGGACCCCTTCACCATCAAGCCCCTGGACAGAAAGCTCATTCTTGACTGTGCGCGTACAACCAAAGGCAGGATTCTCACGGTGGAGGATCACTACTATGAAGGTAATTGGGCTGTACCAGACTGGATCAGGAAGGCTAGAGAAAGGAGCAGGGGCCCGGGAGCCAAGGTGTAGACAGGGCTTGGAATTCCTCTGAGGGCAGTCTGCCTTTGCCACTCAGCACTGACGGGGCCTCGTGGAGCTCAGCCAACCAGCAGCTGTGAGTTAGCCGGGTCCCTAAGCCAAAGCCTAAGCCTCATAAGAGGCCAAGTCCCGACTGTACTGACATAGGGCTGTGGGTTTTCTGGCTACATACAGAATGTCCTTTTTAATCCTTTCAAAGCATCTTCTACAAGTACATGCCACTTCTTTCTTAGAGATGTCTCTGGGGAAGACATGAGCTTCGAAGGTCTAGTGCACAACTTGGGGTCAAGCTGACCTCCACCTGTACCGCACATGTGTGCACACACATACTAAATAAAGAAATAAATGGAGGAGCTGGAAAGACTCAGCAGTCTTCCAGAGGACCTTGGTTCAATCCCTGTCACTAACATAGCAGTTTAAAGCCATCTATGACTCCTATTCCAGGGGACCAATTTAAGAAAAAATAAAGTGTTCCACAGGCACATTAAAAATATTTTAATTACATAAAGTTAAGTGTCATGGCAACATCCCAGCACTCAGGAGGCAAAGAGAGGTGAATGTCTGTGAATTCAAGGTCACCTTGATCTACATAGACCAGCCAAAGCTACAAAGAAGAATGGATGCAGGCTGTCTCAGGTGGTAGAGTCCTTGCCTAGGGTGCAGGAAGTCCTGGTTTCCACCCCCAGCACTGCATAATCGGGCAGGTGGCTCACACACAGAACCCCAACTTTCTGGAGGAAGAATTAAAAGAATCAGAAGCTCAGGATCATGGATCAGGCTTTTTCTTTTAGGCCACCAACGAGCTCCCAAATCATGACACAGAGACTTAGTTTTGAAGGCTCGGCCTAGCTTAGGCTCGTGTCTGGCTCGCTTTTTTAACTTAGATGAACCTGTTTCTCTTTATCTACCTTTGGCCTCTGGGCTTTTTACTTTTCTTTCCTTCTGTGTATCTTACTTTCACTGCCTCTCATATCGGGCTGGCTGGCAGCTCTGGTTTCCTGCCCCCGGAGTGTTCCCCTCTTTCTCCTCGTTCTCATCCTCCCTCATTCTTTTCTCCTTCTTATTCTTCCTGCCTGCCAGCCCCGCCTATCCTTTCTCTGCCTATCTATTGGCTGTTTAGCTCTTTATTAGACCAATTAGGTGTCTTAGACAGGCAAGGTGAGACAAATGCAACACATCTTTACGTAATTAAACACACATCCTTACGTCAAACAAATGCAGCATAAATAAATATAACATGCCTCAACACAGTTAAAGTAATATTCCACAGCATAAACAAATGTAACATATCTTTACATCCTTACATCATTAAACAAATGCAGCATAAATAAATATAACACACATCAACACAGTTAAAGTAATGTTCCACATCATAAACAAATGTAACATATCTTTTTATAGTTAAAATAATATTCCACAGAGGCTAGAGAGATGGCTCAGTGGTTAAGAGCCCTGGCTGCTCTTCCAGAGGTCCTGAGTTCAATTTCCAGCAACCATATAGTGATTCACAACCATCTATAATGGGATTGATGCCCTCTTCTGGCACTCAGGCATACAGGTAGACAGAGTACTCATGTTAAAAATAATAAATAAATAAGCCGGGCAGTGGTGGCGCATGCCTTTAATCCCAGCACTCGGGAGGCAGAGCCAGGCGGATCTCTGTGAGTTCAAGGCCAGTCTGGTCTCCAAAGCGAGTTCCAGGAAAGGCGCAAAGCTACACAGAGAAACCCTGTCTCGAAAAACCAAAAAATAATAATAATAATAATAATAATAATAAATAAATAAATAAATACGTTGTAAAATAATAATATTCCACAGCAAGGTCATCCTAGACTACAGTCAGTTTGAAGCCGTCTTGAGCTATCTCAAGGAAAAAAAAAAAGAATAGAGTAAGAGTGCACATTCTAAGTAATGGATTACTTATTCTATTACTGTGATGGATTAGTGATGTCTGCTCTGGCAAGGGGAGTGGTGCATATGCAATCTTTGACATTTGGGCTCAGACTAAGACTTACCTGACTTTCCTTTCTCAGGTGGCATAGGTGAGGCCGTGTCTGCTGCAGTAGTGGGTGAACCTGGAGTCACTGTCACCCGCCTGGCTGTTGGCCAGGTACCAAGAAGTGGGAAGCCCGCTGAGCTGCTGAAGATGTTTGGTATTGACAAGGACGCCATTGTGCAGGCTGTGAAGGGCCTTGTCACCAAGGGCTAGGGAGGGCATGGGGTGCTGGGCGGGGGAGCTGCACATTCCTGCGAGGTTCTGGCAAGGTGCTCAAAGATGTACTGAGAGGAGACAAGAAGACGTAAATATATGTTTTGAGAAAAATGAACCCTGAGACCATTTTTTCTCTTTGTGAACATATCCAATGCAGGTTGTGGGATGGATGAAGGGAGAGGGAGACAGCTGGTGCTCTCGGCTTGGGGTCGGGATCTGGGTGTCCCCAGGAATCACCTTCCCCTGTCCAGCTTCTACAACTGCTCCCTGCCAGCCACAGTCAGGGCACACTGACTGTACCCTGCCTTTTAGCCAGTAACTTTCCTGGCTCCTTCATAGCCTCCTCATGTCCCCTAAGGTCCTGCTACTCTGCTGTCAGAGCTTGGAGTAGAAAGACTCATTTGTTCCTAGTCTTTGTCCTTTTGGGGGACATGAGCCACTGGTAGACTCCCTGGTTAATACTCCATGCCCTTGGGGAGGATGAGGCACATTTGTAGAGCTATGCCCTTGTCTGCCCTTGAGTCTGGGCAGAGGGAGCTGGTCAAACTGATCAGCTAGTGAGCTGCTTGGCCAGATCAGATCTGGTGTGTGTGGCACCAACTCCAGAAACAACAGGGAAAGTAGGTCTCAGGAAAATGACTGGGACTTCTCAGTGGGTAACTGGGTTCAGGGCAAACCCTGGGAGGGAGGCCTTGAGCCCCACATATTAGAAAAACGTCTTTAGGGGCTGGAGAGATGGCTCAGAGGTTAAGAGCACCGACTGCTCTTCCAGAGGTCCTGAGTTCAATTCCCAGCAACCACATGGTGGCTCACAACCATCTGTAATGAGATCTGGTGCCCTCTTCTGGCCTGCAGGCATACATGCAGACAAAACACTGTATACATAATAAATAAATAAATCTTAAAAAGAAAAAAAAAAAGAAAAACGTCTTTAGCGAGAAAAGCAGGCAAGCCATCTCTCTGCCTGTGACAACTGAAGGACAGTAGGAAAGGGCTGCTTCTCAGCCAAGAGTTTGGAGCCCTGACATAATTACAGTGTTTTTTTTTTCTTACATAGTTCATAACAACAACAAAAACCAGTAAACCTTAAAACCAGAAGTCGGGGGTGCTTGGTCACCACCTGGTGGTCATCTGTGGTACTACAATGCTAAGCACACGCCCTGCATAGGAAACTGAGGAAGGAAGGAGACTAGGGAAGGCATTGTGTCCTGAGCTCTGGGCAGCAACTGCTCCCAGCAGGTGATGGAGGTGATAGTAGCATTACTGAACACCTCCAGTACTTTGTATGCATATATTTTATTTATTCCTTACTACAAGATAGCATTTTAGAGGTGTGTCTCAAAAGACATGCCTCTTGGTCTAATGTGGAAAGTAAACCAAGTACAACTTCGTTTTTTTGTGACTCTTACCTTTTTTGTCCCTGTGGCCTCCTTAAAGGAGAAGCTATGCAGTCAGCCTTACGTAGAAGTCCTTGTTCTGGAGCAGCGCCTACAGCTTAGTGCCCGTGTGTGCAAAGTTGCTGAGCTCTCTAGAGGTTCCGGGCCCACGTAAAGATGTTTCCAAGAGCAAAATGGGACAAGTACACTCCGCTGTAGGACCTAGGAGGCTCTGCTTAGCCTCCACCTGCTGTGAGCTGAAGGGTTTGAGCAGGATTAACTAATGCAAGGCAGACGGATGAGAACTGGAGGTGCTAGGGCTTGAGCTGGTGCAGGGCTCTGAGAATGGATTTCATAGGTGCCTGGGTCAGCTGTCAAGTACAGTTAGGGCAGACTTGGATATGCATAGCTTCGAGGAGCATGTGGGGGTGGCTAGACCACTTGCTAGCTTGTGTAAGGCTCTGGATTCAGTCCCTAGGCCGGCAAGGGGTAGGGTCGGGGGAACACTTGACTTCCAAAGTGGAGACGGGAGGGGATGCTTCCCTCATCTTCAGCTGCCCGGCCTCTCCAAGGCCCACATCTTCAGCTGCCCGGCCTCTCCAAGGCCCACACGCTCACCAAGGAGCAGAGCTGGAGCAGGCAGGCAGGTGCCTGGGGAGGGAGCAGGCTAGCAGAGCTCCCAAGGCCTGTGGCACAGTCACTTAGATCCAGTCCTACAACATCAAAGACTCAGGAAACCATGACCTTTAGGGACCCAGGGGCTCTAAGGAGTGAGTGAAATTGCTGCTGCTTTTTGGCTGTGGAGGATTCCAGAGTGTGCTGGACTCCCCAGACTCTCAGGCTTTGAGAGTCTGGGGAACCCTGCACTCCTCCCTTAGCCCCTGGGGAGGTAAGAAGCCTGGACGGAGCATGGAAGCATCCTTGTAGCTCCTGGGCCTACTCAGGACCAAGGCTCCAGGCTGCACAAAGGCCCCAAGTCTGACTTCTACAGCAGTGAGAGCCTCCTGCAGCAGGTAGAAGGGAGCACAGCTCCTGTCCTCCACACCACCACACGGCCAGGCCATGCATGTGATGTCAGGCCATGTGACCTGGCTCATTTCTAAGCCTCCAGCTGCACAGGGGGCAGAGCAGGGGGAGCCTCACAAAGCTTCCACATCACAACTCAGGAGGAACAGGTCTGTGGAGCCCCACCTCCAGGGCTCCTGCTGCCTCATCTGTTAAATAATGACAGCTTCCTTCGGCTGCTGGGAAAATAAAGTAAGAGGCATTAACTAATACCATTAGTACATTGTCAGACAGATAAGGGCTCAAAGATGTTGCTTTTCCTAGCAGCTCATTCAAGGCAAGTAGCCTTTAGCACCAGGTTTCCTGTGATTACAGACATGGGGCTGTCTGCAATATGTGAGTCAGGCCCAGAAGTCAGGAAGCTGCCCAGCATGCTTGGTTGTTAGGCATGATGACTGTTATTAACACAGCCCTGTCATGTGTTTTGAGATCTAGTGACATGCTATACAAGTCACCCTTTCAAACTACAAGTCAATGGTTTTTTAGTATACTCAAGTTGTATAACATTTTTACCATCTCTGAATGGGAAACATGTGTCCTTTATCCACCACCCTCACGGCTGGGATCCACACTGCTGACTGCAAAGCTGGGCTGATAATGTCCAGAAGTAGGGAGGAATCCAAAGCCACAGGAATGCCAGTCTTGGGCTCTGGCTGCATAATAAAACACAATGGAGGCTAGCAGCCACATCTGTGAGAGCCAGTGAAGGAGAAAAGGGAGAATAGGAAAAAAACTGGGAGCTGGAGAGAAGGTTCAGTGGTTAAGAGCACTGGCTGCCCTTCCAGAGGACCTGAGTTCAATTTCCAGCACCCACATAGCAGCTCCAACCTGTCTATACCTCCAGTTCCAGGAGATCTGACACCCTCACATAGACATATGTTCAGGCAAAACACCAATGCACATAAAATAAATTTAAAATAGAAGCAGGCACACAAGCCTTTAATCCCAGCACTCAGGAGGCAGAGGCAGGTGAATCTCTGAGTTCCAGGACAGCCTGGGCTACACACACACACAGAGACCCTATCATGAAAAACCCAAAGGGTTTGCTGGGAGGAGCATTCGGAACCCCAAAACAGCCTTCATCCAGCATGAATGAATGATGGCTTGCCCGTAGCCACATAGAGTTTCCTTCCCTCCTGTCAACCCCCTCCTATACGCTCCAGCACCTACCCTTTAGGTACGTGCAGTCAGGACAGAACTGCATACAGAATACTTCAAGGAGCACAGCTGGGTGTGGCCAGACTTCCAGGTGGGGGTCCAGTGACCATCCCTCCCGCCTCCAACAGGCAAGCCCCAAAAGCAGGCATAGCTGACTGATGAAGATGGAGACTTTACCTCAGAGGCCTGAGGGTTCAGGAAGAGACCCTGCATGCTCCTGTGTGTGGAAACTGAGTTTAAATTCATATATATTCAGATGTGTGTTTATAGGTCAATGAGCTAGAAAAGGGACCCTAGAGTGGAGGAGCTCTTAAGGGAGGGTGGGAACTAGAGAAGATAATGGAACTGATGTAATAGAAAAGCAGAAGTGAGAATTAACTGGGGGAAGGGGAAGGAAGGGTCACAGGGGTGCAGTGGGCGAGAGGAGTGGATGAGAACAAAGGATGTGGCTTCTAGATAGGAATTTTGGAGCCTGTCATGTGGCCAAATGGCAGTCCCCAAGTCTGGCATCTCTAGGTTCGCCCATTTCCTCACAAGTCAAGAGCAGTTTGGAACTTGAGGTTTAAGAGAAAAAGGAACGTGTCTGGGGTTGAAATGGAGAGGGAAGTGTAGATGTAACCAACGGTCTTATTAAATAAGAAACACAGAGCCGATTCAGAGAAGAAAGCCAAGAGAAGAAGTGGGAGGCTGGGGAGATGGCTCGGTTGGGTAAAGTGCCTGCTGTTGTTAGCATGAGGACCTCAGACCCGAGACTCCACATGAAAGTCAGGAGGTGTGTGTCTAACTCAGCACTAGGGAGCAGGATGGCAGGTCCCAGAGGTCTCCTGGCCAGCCATTCTAGTTTAAATGACAACTTCCGTTTCAGTGAGAGACCATCTCAAAAAGTAAGGTGGAGAAGGGATTGTGGAAGACACGTGACACCAACCGCGGGCCTCCACGTGTACCCTTGCAGGTGAGTACACCAGTACATGCACGTGCCTGCACTCCTCCACCCCCCCCAGACACACACGGACTGCCCCTAACAGACCCAGACCCAGGGCAGAAGGAAGCCCAGATCGCATTCTTCATCCAGGCCCTAACTACCAAACAGCTATCATTTCCAAAATCAGTACCTAAAAGTCCATTTCTACCTCCATCTCCTTCTTAGACTCAAATGTGAGACTGTCCACAGAGTTGTACAGGGATCACATCCCCTGCAATGACTTCACACCTGACCGTACTCGATAAATGTTTTCTGCATATTTTTATGAGGGAAGGACATTTGACAGAGTTTTAACAACAAAATATCCGTATCTCACACTTTAAATTCTAGAAATCTCCATCTCTACTGTACGTCCAAAAGACTGAAATCCAACACCACTCGCCTTTAAATCTTTAATCCCAGTTCTTGGGAGGTAGAGGCAGGTGGATCTCTGTGAGTTCAAGGCCAGCCTGGTCTACAGAGCTAGTTCCAGGATAACCAGGGCTGTTACACAGAGAAACCTTGTCTCCAAAAAACAAAAATCAAATAAACAAAAGAGAAACAAAGTTACCAGCTGGGCATGCCTTTAAATTGGGCACTCAGGAGGCAGAGGCAGGTCGATCTCTGAGAGCTCTGAATTTGAGGCCAGCCTGGTCTACAAGGCAAGTTCTAGGACAATCAGAACTGTGCAGAGAAACCTGCTACACTGAGAAACCCAGTCTCAAAAAAACAAAAACCCGAAATAAACAAAAAGCAGCGGAACGTAGTTACCCTGAGCTCCTCTTCCGCCCTGGGCCCTTTAACAGCTATCTAACTAAACTTCGGCATCTGATCTAACATTCTTGTGACTAACAGGTAAACTGCTAAGAATGGCATCACTGCCCGGGGCAGGCCTCTGGCCCTGACCCACCCTAAAGCTAAGAACACTAGATTGCATCTGAAATTTTTTTTTTTTTTTTTGAGCCGAGGATCAAACCCAGGGCCTTGCGCTTGCTAGGCAAGTGCTCTACCACTGAGCTAAATCCCCAGCCCCTGCATCTGAAAGTTTTGAGAGAGGTTTCTCTAGCAGCCAGGAGCCTGCTTGCGTCCTCCTACCTACAACCTTGCTTCATGTACTGGCTTATGACTTCTTTTGTTTTTTTTTTTAAACATTTATTTTATGTTCATTGGTGTGAAGGTGTCAAATCTCCTGGAATTAGAGTTACAGACAGTTGTGAGTTGCCATGTAGGTGCTGGGAATTGAACCCAGGTCTTCTGGAAGAGCAGCCCATGCTCTTAACAGCTGAGTCATCTCTCCAGCCTGGGTTTATGACTTCTTTTTGTTCTGTGTCTGTGGACATTCCTTCCTCCATGGTGGAGCACATTATTTAATGTAATTGGAGCATCCAGGTGGCTGAGGCAAGAGGATCTTAAGTTTAAGGTTAGCCTGGGCTATATCATGTGATCTTGACTCCAAACACCAAAAAAAAAAAAGCAAAACAGAACAAAAAAATCATTTGAATTCTTTTTTTTGGTTTTTGTTTTTGTTTTTCGAGACAGGGTTTCTCTGTGTAGCTTTGCGCCTTTCCTGGAACTCACTCTGTAGCCCAAGCTGGCCTCGAACTCACAGAGATCCGCCTGCCTCTGCCTCCCAAGTGCTGAGACTAAAGGTGTGCACCACCACCACCACCACCACCACCACTGCCCAGCCCATTTGAATTCTTATCTGCCTCAGAATAAGCATTTACTTGTTTCCTCTGATGAGAAGTCCTTGTTTGAGGTCTACAGTCTCCAGACCTACAGCTCTCCCCAACAGGGCAAACCTCTCCACAGTGTCTCACTATGTAGTCCAGACCGGCCTTGAACTCACAAAGATTTTCGGGCCTCTGCCTCCCAGGGATTAAAGGATTGTGCCACCACACCCAGAAAGCTTTAAAAAAAAAAAAAAAGGTGTGTTTAGGCATTTTTGTGGAAGCCAGAGGACAACCTCTGGAATCTGGCCGGAGAGCTTCTAGCGAGTCTCCTGTCTCAGCCTGCGGTTTCTCCGCAGGAGCACTGGTATTACAGACGCCTGCTTTACTAGGGTTCCGGGAATCTGAACTCAGGTTCTCATGTTTGCCTAGCAAGTGTTGTACCCACTGAGCAATCTCCTCAGACCCCAGCTGTCTCTTGACACTTCCCACACACAACACAAGCCCAGGGAATCTTCTAGAAGCTGACAGAACCACTCTCCAACTCCTTGACCACCATGGCTACCTGGGAATGAATCCTAGCATCCAGGCAAGGCTGTGAGTGAGCTCCCACCCCCCAGTCCACCACCACCCACCCCACCCCACCCCATCCCTGCCCGCCCGCCCTCCCACCCCCCTCCCCCGCCTGCAGTCTCTGCTCTGTGTCCTGGCCCCAAACCCTCAGTTCCTCAGCAGTCTCTTCCACTTTCTTCTCAGTTTCCTATCCAGGCCAAGCTAAGGAAAGCAATAGTCAGTTGTCAGTTTGGTCACAAGAAACAAAAGCTTGCACCAGACAGTGGGTGGAGGGAGCTTGAGGGTAGGAAAGGGTTTGGCAGAAACGTCTTTTTTTTTTTTTTTTTTTCCCCCAAAATAGGGTTTCTCTGTGTAGCTTTGGAGCCTGTCCTGGAACTCACTCTGTAGCCTGGGCTGGCCTCGAACTCACAGAGATCCGCCTGGCTCTGCCTCCCGAGCGCCACCACCGCCCTGCCGGCGGAAACTTCTTGAGGAGCGGGGATTGAAGCGAAGTCTGAAGGTAGAGCCTGGTTTGGACCGAGAATGAGTGACGGGAGGATGGGAGAAGGGGGTGGGGCCTGCTGCGGGAGCACCCTATTTAGGAAAAACCAAACACCCAGTTTGAGTAGAGGATGTCCGCAAGCAGACTGAGGCTGGGAGATGGGGCCTTGGTGCAGGGAATAGAGACGCCAATCATAGGGGAATGGGGAGTCCATCCTGGGTGGCCTCAGGCAAATCCCCCACCTACCAGAAGGGACTGTACTTCCCTTACAAATAAGACACTCCCTCCCTTAGAGGACCACAGCCCTTGGATCCACTTGATCTCATAGTATGAATATGCTGACCGGGGAGAGCAAAGGCAAGAAGAGACTCCCAGATGAGCAACCCAGAGTCCAGCCCTGGCTCCTGCACCCACAACTCTGAGATTCCAAGCAAGCCTTGTTTTCTTGGGTCCTCAACCAAGAACAAGAAGACATTGAATCCCAGGCTTCTGATGAGAGCCTTAAAGCTGCTTGTCCCAGGCCTACCTTGTCTCTGGGGGATTCCCGTTTACCTTGCAGTTCATGTAGATTTTGCTACCATGGTGTCATGCCATGCATTTGTAATTCTAGAACTGGGCAAATCAGGGCAGCAGGTAGACTTCAACAATACTAAAAGTTCACGGTGGCCGAGAAGCACAGAAAAGAAATGTTCACCATTGCCAGTTACTAGGAAAAAGCAAATCCAAGCCACCAGAGACTTTCATCCCTGTTACAATGGCTATTTTAAAAGTAAAATTAGGCCTGGTATGGTGGCCCATGCCTTTAATTCCAGCACTGGGGAGGCAGAGGCCAGCCTACAGAGAGAGTTCCCGGTCAGCCGGGGCTATTACACAGAGAAACCTTGTCTCAAAAAAAATCAACCAATTGGGGCTGGAGAGATGGCTCAGTGTTACGAGCACTGGCTGTTCTTCCAGAGGTCCTGAGTTCAATTCCCAGCAACCACGTGGTGGCTCACAACCATCTGAAATGAGATCTGGCGCCCTCTTCTGGCGTGCAGGCATACATGCAAGCAGAACAGTGTATGCATAATAAATCTTTTAAAAAAAAAATCAATCAATCAATAAACAAATAGAAACCCTGTCTTGAAAAATCAATACATAAATAAAAGTAAAGGTAAAAACAGGGCCGTACCAGAGCTGGGACACTAGAAGGTGCTGCCGGCTCTGGTGCATCTGCTGTGGGAAGGGCTGGATGGTAGCTGCCAAGTGCTGAGACCAGTAGACTACCCCAGAGCAGTAAGCCTCTAGCCTGAGAATGTGTTGAGCCGTAAGTATCTGGCTTCGATAAGAGCACTGGCCCATAGCTGTCCTCTGTGTAAAATTAGTTCTATTAAACATTGGAATGGTGGGAAACGGCCACAGAGGAGTCAAGACGTAACCCCCATCTGTGAAGACTCTAATACCTCTGAGACCATAGAAGGCGACGGCACCATCAGAGGGTTGGCACGATGGCTTGGCAGGGAAAGACGTGTGCCACTGTGCTTGATGACATGAATTCTGTCCCTGGGATGAACATGAGAAAAGGAAAGAACCCACTCTGAACGTTGGCCTTTGGCCTAGACAAGAGCAGCCTTTGTTGAGCTAACCTGATAACCTGAGTTCGATCCCTGGATCCCATGGAGTCTCCAAAGTTGTCCTCTGGCCTGTATATACACACCCCATGACATTCTCGCACCCCCTACACACATCATACGTAACACACACACAGTACTACTACTACTACTACTACTACTACTAGAAATAAACGTGAAAGACGAACATTAAACAAACAAGCAAGCCTGCCTCAGTGACACACCTGTGATCTTGGCACTCTGGAGGTTGAGGTAAGATCTGAACTCAAGGTCAGTGTGACCTACCTAATGAGAACTCTGTCTCTAAAAGAAATTACATATATGGCTGGAGAGATGGCTCAGAGGTTAAGAGCACTCACTGGCTGTTCTTCCAGAGGTCCTGATTTCAATTCCCAGCAACCACATGGTGGCTCACAACCATAATGTAGTGGGATCTGGCGCCCTCTTCTGGCATAAAGTCAGTAGAGCAGTCATACACAAAAATAAATTTTAAAAATTACATACATATGTAATTTGTATTTATATACAGGAAAATACTGCTTTCTACTCTAGAAAATGTAGTTTAAAAATAACCCTTTACACCACTTAATTGTAGTCTTGGTATTACCCTTTACTTAATTTTTAAAATGATTACATTCTTTAGTTCATATAGAAAATAATGGAGGTTAGATTTTAGAGGTTAAATTCCCAGCAACCACACAGCGGCTCACGCCCAGCTATAACTCTAGTTTCAGGGGATCCAATGCCTTCTCCTGGCTGCCACAGACACTCCGTGCACATGGTGCACAGAAATGCATGCTGGTAAAATACTCACACACACAAAAGATAAAGTAAGTGTTTAAACAAAACTCACAAAACAGTGGATTTCATTATGATATTGATCGTAACGTTTGTAGATCATTATCGTTTGATCATATCATTCTCCGTTAACCCTTCCTGCTTCCAACACTGGTCCACCAACTTGCAGCAAACACTCCAGCTTTTGCTTTCATTTCACACACACACACACACACCACACACACACACACACACATACATACACACATACATACACACGATTCTACATACAAGAGAAAATGTGCTATTTGTCTTTCTGAAGAAGATGTAGATGCTTCATAAATTTTCATGTTATCCAGCCACTCTAATCTTCTCTGGAGCCTTCCATTTTTAATTAATGTACCACCTGAAGTGAGCACACCTTATTTTGAATGCTTTGAAAGAATTCTCGAATTTCAGCCTGGGGTTTGTAGCTCAGTGACAGAGCACTTGCCTTGAATGCATGAGGCCTTAGGTCTAATCCCCAGAACCAAAAAAAAAAAAACAGTTTCCTAATGACTTTCACAGCTGCAGGACTACCTGGGCCATTTACCTCTTCCTGGGTAAGTTTTTGCAATGCACTGTTAAGGGGATTTGTTCTTCTTATCTGTGGTAGTTTGAATGTAACCACCCTCCCCAAAGTTCATAGGGAGTGACACTATTAGCAGGTGAGGCTTTGTTGGAGTAGGTATGGCCATGTTGGAGGAAGTGTGTCACTACAGGGGCAGACTTTGAGGTTTCCTATGCTCAAGATACATCCCAGTGTCTGGGAGTCTACTTCCTGTTGCCTTCTGATCAAGATGTAGCCAGCACCATGTCTACCTGCATGCCGCCATGCTCCCCTTCATGATGATAAGGGACTGAACCTCTGAACTGTAAATGAGCCACCCCAATTAAATGCTTTCCTTTGTAAGAGTTGCTGTGGTCAGGTGTCTCTTCACAGCAATAGAAACCCTAAGACATGATCTAACCTGTGCTACTTTAGCTGCATCTACCCTAGGAACTCTTACTTTTATCTCTTCCTTTATTCAGGGATTATTTGCATTATATTATTGAAGGTGACAAATATTTGGTGACTTTCCAGAGATCTGCCTATACTGTCCACCATTTAATGCCATGTGGTCAGAAAACATGTTTCATGTGACCTGAACCTATTGAAAATTGTTTTTTTCTTTTGTTTATTTTGAGGAGATTGACTTTGTTTTGTTTTCTATTTGAGTCAGGGTTTCACTATGTAATCTGAGCCGTGTATTTATGGAAATCCTCTTGCCTCTAGCTCCCAAGTGCTGAAATTACAGTAGTATAATCCATACCCGGCTTTGAGAATTGTTTTATGACACATGATCATTAAAAGAATGTCAGGGCTGGTGAGGTAACTGAGTGGGTACAGGCACTTGCTACCCACGATTCAGTCCCGAGAACCCATGGAAAGGTAGAAAGAGAGAACACACTCCGGAAAGTTGTTCTCTGACCTCTACACATGTGCCACACACACACACACACACACACACACACACACACACACACACACACACACACACACATCCTGGGCATGAACACATATAAATAATAATTTTGAATTTAAAAAAATGAAGAAGCTGGAGGGATATTTCGGTGCTCTTCCTGAGGATGTGGGTTCAGCTGCCAGCACCTACATCAGATGGCTCAAAATCACCTGTAACTCCACGTATAAGGAGATTCAATGCCCTTGGTCTCTGTGGACACCTGTACACACATACTTGGCCTCTGTAGGCACCTGTACAGATGGACTTGGCTTCTGTGGACACCTGTACACATGTGCTTGGACTCTGTGGGCACCTATACACAGATACACACACACACACATAATTAAAAGTAATTAAAGTAAATCTTTTTTAAAAAAAAAATGAAACTATATGTATAATACACACATATATGACCTTGCATAAGATAAGTGATCACTAAATAAGTGATCAAATTTATGTTCCATCGCAGATAACCTTAATAATTTAGAGTCTAAACACATCTGAAAAGATTGAAGAAACTACCAATTTTGCTTCTTCAAAAGCAGATTGCTTCCCCTCTCTGAATTATTTTTTTCCCCCAGTTCTCAGGATAGAACCAGAGCCTTGTAAATACACGGCAGGCAACCATTTACCACTGAGCTGCACCCCAGGTCCATCCAGCCAATCCAATCTCCAGGCCCTGCACAGAGGAAAGCCACAGACAAACAGATGAACAGTTCCTGTCTTCCAGGCCAGCAAGCTCCTGAATCTGGCTGATGAGCACAATGCAGGTTCCCATCTGTGACAGGACAAGGCAGGTTCCAGGTCTAAGACAATGCCTCGCTGCCCTTGATTGCTTGTTTGTTGAGACAGGGGCTGTATAGCCCAGGCTGGTCTCAAATTGTCTAATGAAGCAGACAATGACTTTTAACTCCTCATCCTCCTGCCTCCACCCCTAAAATGCTGGGATGATAAAAGTGCTCCGCCACATCTGGTTTGCAGCGTTCTCTAGCACAGACAAACAGGATGAAACTTCTGAAAAGATGTCTACTAAGCCAAGAGAAAATAAAAAATGAATCAAAAGGAAATAAAGCTGTGGAATATCTTAAGTATAACATTAACTGGATTTTCCATACATTTTTATAAAGATTTATTTATTATGTATACAGTGTTCTGCCTGCATGTATGCCTGCACACCAGAAGAGGGAACCCGATCTCATTATAGATGGTTGTGAGTCTTCTCAGGACCTCTGGAAGAGCAGCCAGTGCTCAACCACTGAGCCATCTCTCCAGCCCTCCACACATTCTGTGGACACACCTGTAAGGGTGTTTCTATAAAGAGTTAACCGAGAAGGGAAGACCCACTCTGAGGGAGGGTGGCGCCATTCCATGGGTCTGAGAGACTCAGGTGAGAAGGAGAAAGTGAGCTCAGCACCAGCACGCATCTCTCTTTGCATTTGACTGCAGATCCGATGGAACCAGCCGCCTCATGTTCCTCCCACCATGCCTTCCCCTCCCTGACTTCTGTGGAGTCTTTCTGTGTACACACATCCCACCTGAGAAATCTGCATGCTAGCCCAAAATGGGGTCCTAATTTCCAGATTAATGTACATTTTGGTGGCATGAAATCTCTTCATTCTCATTCTCTCTCTCTCTCTCTCTCTCTCTCTCTCTCTCTCTCTCTCTCTCTCTCTCTCTCTCTCTCCTGCAGTTCCAAACATGACAGAGTGACAGGTGATAGGATGGAAAACTTTTAATATTTAAAAAAGAAATTAAATATTTTAATTCAAAGTTGTCAATGATGCAAACCCGGGAGGCAGCCTACTTTAACAATTTCATTCCTTCTCTCATTAACAAACCAAAGGAAGGTTTCATTCTGGCTTACAGATTGATGGTTCAGTCCGTCAGGGAGGGGAAGGCATGGTGGGAGGAACATGAGGCGGCTGGTTCCATCGGATCTGCAGTCAAATGCAAAGAGAGATGCGTGCTGGTGCTGAGCTCACTTTCTCCTTCTCACCTGAGTCTCTCAGACCCATGGAATGGCGCCACCCTCCCTCAGAGTGGGTCTTCCCTTCTCGGTTAACTCTTTATAGAAACACCCTTACAGGTGTGTCCAGAGGTTGCTCTTGAGTGATTGTAAATCCCACCGAGGGTGTCAATAAGACTTCAGCATCACAGCTACATACTTGTAAATTATCCCACGTGAGGACTGCCAGGCTCCCTCTCCTCTGTGTTTCTCAGCTTCCTTTCAAGAAGTGGTTTTCAACCTGTGGGTTTTGACTCCTTTGGGGCGTGTCGAGTATCAGACATCCTGCAGATCGTACATTTACATAACGATTCATAACAGTATCGAATTTACAGTTATGAAGTAGCAACGAAGTGATTTTATGGTTGGGTTTGGGGGTCACCACCACATGAGGAACTGTGTTAAAGGGTCGCACCATTAGGAAAAGTGAGAACCACGCTTTAGAGTGAAGTGTTGTAGACTGTGAAATACTGAATGCTTGGGGACATTTCTGGATCAGCTTGCTTTTCTTCTTATACTGGGGCATGTTGTTTTGCACAGGGCAGAGGCCACATAAATGGCTAGTCAATAAAGTGGGTAGCTGCAAAAAAGAAGAGCAATATGTTGATGGATCAATCTGAGAAGACTTCATGACTGTGGGTGGGAGAGTGACACACAGATGTGCTACTAAGGATTGTCTGACTAAGCTGCACAGAAACAGTTTTACGGTTTGTGCACAGTGTTCCAACAGTGATGGCATGTACATTATAATGTCATGTCATGCCATGTGACCTCTGGGGCTTGCCTGTGCAGTTCTAGGTAAGACTTCACTGAAGCTACACTATTAGTCCATCATCTATGAAATCATTGTTTCCAGTCTTCTTGTTCCTTTGTGTAGATTCCTGTTTCCATCTGGAATAATTTTTCTTTGGCTTTAACTCTGGTTTTTTTTTTTTTTTTTTTGAGACAGGATCTCATGTAGCCCAGGCTGGCCTCCAGCTCCCTTTGTAGTCAAAGATGACCCCAAACTGGGACCCTCTTGTCTCCATCTCCCAGTGCTGGGATATAGGTATGTGCCTACATCCTGGAACCTGACAAATCCTTTTTTTTTTTTTTTTTTTTTTTTTTTGGTTTTTCGAGACAGGGTTTCTCTGTGTAGCTTTGCGCCTCTCCTGGAACTCACTTGGTAGCCCAGGCTGGCCTCGAACTCACAGAGATCCGCCTGGCTCTGCCTCCCGAGTGCTGGGATTAAAGGTGTGCGCCACCACCGCCCGGCGACAAATTCTTAATGGATGCCATACGTTGTCAATTTTATCTTATTGAGTGTTGAATCATTGTTGAATGAGTGCATTCTCACCATGTAGTTCCTGGCCAGGAACCTGCTATGTAGACTAGACTAACCTTAAAAGGCTTGTGACCTCCCTGCCTCTGCCTCCAAGTGCTAGGATTACAGGTGGGAGTCATCACATCCAACGATTCAAATGTTTGGTTCGTTCTTCCTTCTTCCTTCCTTTCTCTCTTCCTCTCTCTCTCTCTCTCTCTCTCTCTCTCTCTCTCTCTCTCTCTCTCTCTCCTACCTTTCTTTCTTTCTTTCTTTCTTCCTTCCTTCTTTCCTTCCTTCCTTCCTTTCTTTCTTTCTTTCTTCCTTCCTTTCTTCCTTTTCTTTGTTCTTTCCTTCCTTTCTTTATTTTTCTTTGTTCTTAAAGACAGGGTTTCTCTGTGTAGCCCTGCCTGTCCTGGAACTAGCTCTGTAGACCAGGTTGGTCTCAAACTCAGAGATCCACCTGCCTCTGCCTCTCAAGGGCTGGGATTAAAGGCATGTGCCACCACGCCTGACTTTGAACGGCTTGTTTTCTAGTTCCATAGATATTCTTAAACTTCATTCTACAATATGCTTAAATTTCTTGGAAACCAATGGATCCTTTGGGTTTTGCTTCTAAGTTTTATTAGGTAGGACTCCAACAATATCTAGTCTAGAGTTAACTTTTATTCTGCTACTGTGGCAAAACTTCTCTGAGTATAATACACTATGACCCCTAAATTATGAGGCTTTCCAGTCTGGATGCTGCATCAGGCTCCACTCCTAGGCCCATGTGAGGTCTCAGGATTGTCCCAATTCCTTCAGATGACTCTCTTCCCTGGTACCAGGTAGTATTCTCAGCTGAGGATTTGAAGTGTGGCCTCTACAGGTATCTCGGCTTATCTCTCTCTCTTATCTCCACAATGAGGTCACTGTGGTCGTGTTCCTGGGTCTGCATCCATGTTGGCCTCCTGGATGTCCAAATGTATCCTTTTCTTGGGAGATCTACACTGCTGTATGTGGTCCCCCTTCCCCGTTCACAGCCTGAGACCACTGATGAGCATTGAGACTGGGGTGACCATGGGTTGTTTCTGATCTCTTAGATAACACTGGCCTTGGTTGCCTAATACTGGGTGTGTTTAGAAGTGTTGTTTCATACGTTTTTACAGGTTTTCTAATTGTTTGTTTGTTTGTTCATTCCAGGAAGGAAGGTAAATGTGATCTCTTTAATTCCATCTTGGCTGAAAGCAGGATTTCACATCAATGTTCCAGACAGGCATACCTGTAGAGACAGAAGACTTATCAGTGGTTGCCTAGTTCTGAGAGTACACGGGCTTGGAGGATAAGGGGCGAAGGGTATGGGTTTACATTTTGGTGATAGCAATCTTCTATAACTGTGGTGACACAGTACAACTCTGACTAGACTAAAAGCCACTAGATTGGGGTGTAGTTGGTTGTTTTACTCTTTGTCTCTTTGGGAGACCTGCCACCCAGCTCCCAAATAAATACACACTGAGGCATGTTCTTACTTACAAATGCCCGGCCTGAGCTTGACTTGTTTCTTGCCAGCTTTTCTTAAATTATCCCATCTACCTTTTGCCTCTGGGCTTTTACCTTTCTCTATTTCTGTGTATCTTTTCCTCCCTTCTTATTCTATGTCTGGCTGTGTGTCTGGGTGGCTGGCCCCTTCTTTTCTCACCCCTTCATCTTCCCTTCCCAGGTTCCTCCTCCTAATTATTCTCTCTGCCTGCCAGCCCTGCCTGTCCTTTCTCCTGCCTTGCTATTGGCTGTTCAGCTCTTTATTAGACCAATCAGGTGTTTTAGACAGGCACAGTAACACAGCTTCACAGAGCTAAACAAATGCAACATAGAAGAATATAACACATCTTTGCATCATTAAACAAATGTTCCACAGTATAAACAAATGTAACACATCTTAAAATAATATTCCACAACATTGGGGACTTTTTCAATTTTCAAGATTTATCTATTTTATGTGAATGAGTGTTTTGCCTACATGTATGTATGTTTGTGTATCACATGTGTGCCTGGGTCCTGCAAAGGTCAGAAGAGGGCTTTGAACACACAGGGACTGGAGTTACAGATAGTGAGCCACTGTATGGGTGCTGGGACTGGAACCTATGTCCTCTGCAAGAGCAACAAGTGCTCTTAACCACTGAGCCAAGTCTCCAGCCCCATTTTTTTTTTCAGATTTATTTTATTTTATGTGCAGGAATGTTTTGTCCACATGTATGTATGTGTATCACCCTGTGTATGCCTGGTGCCCACAGAGGTCAGAAGAGGGCTGACCCATATCTCCAGTCCCAAAATACTTTTTGTCTCTTTGAGACAAGGTCTCTTTATGTAGTCCTGGCTGTCCTGGACTGGTTGTGTAGACCAGGCTAGGCTGGAACTCCCAGAGCTCCCCCTGCCTCTGCCTGGCAAGTGCTAGGATCAAAGGCATGTGCTACCACTATACCCAGCTCTGAACTGGGCACCTTAGGTGAGCAGATTATATGGTATTTCTCAATAAAACTATTGAGAAAAGGACCAAGCAAGGAAAGATATGCACCTGAATGAGTAGACTTGGAAAGACGAATGTCAAAAACATGTACAGAGCACAACACCTGCTTTAGAGTGTGGAGCATGTCTCTACTCAGAGGCTAGACATAGAGCGCATGCAGACAATTATTTATAGGAGGCTCGAAAATATATTAAATAAAAAAAGTAATGTGTGTGGATGAGATGAGGGTAAAGGCACTTATCCTTAAGCCTGATGACCTGAGTTCAATCCCCAGGAGTCATATAGTGGAAGGAGAGAACCAACTCCTGTAAGTTGTCCTCTGACCTCCAAACTGGACTGTGACACCTGTGGCCACACACACACACACACACACACACACACACACACACACACACACACACAAATATTAATAAATAAGTATAAAATAACGTGAAATGAGCCGGGTGGTGGTGGTGCACACCTTCAGTCCCAGCGTTCGGAGGCAGAGGCAGGTGGATCTTTGAGTTCGAGGCCAGCCTGGTCTACAGAGCGAGTTCCAGGACAGCCAGGGCTACACAGAGAAACCCTGTCTCGAAAAACAAAACAAAAAAGAAAATAATAATAATAATGTGAAATGATCTTATAGTTCTCAACTTTCCTGATGCGGTGACCCTTTAATACAGTTCTTTGTACTGTGGTGACTCCCAACCATAAAATTATTTTCATGGCTACTTCATAACTATAATTTTGCTGCTGTTATGAACCATAATGTAAATATCTGTGTTTTCCAATGGCCTTAGGCAACCCCTGTGAAAGGGTTACTTGACCCCCAGAGGGGTCATGACCCACAGGTTGAGAAATGCTGCTCTAGACGGTGCTACTGTGCTGTTTCCTCCCAAGAGGAACATTCCCTCCCACAGTGAAGCTTCAAAGGTATAGGAAACTATGAAACATAGGAGGCCGGGGGAACCTCAGAACATGTGGAAGACTCTGGAAGCTCAGAGACTTAACAGAACTCACAAGGCCCCTCCCCAAAGTTACATAAGCAGCAAATGGCTGCAGAGGGACAGCCTCTTCCTTGGAGTCACCTACTATTCCATGGGTGACTTCGGGGATGCAGCCTGGGTGAGTCGGCAGCCGTGCTGGGATGGAATTTTGGTGGCACAGCTGACTCTGAGTCACCGTGCTCCTGCAAGTAACCCTAGTAAACTCCGGAGTTCACCAGGGCAGACTTGGGTGGAGTCATTCCTTTGGTCTGTCAGTGTCCTGTCTGAGGTGAGTAGGTGTTTGTTCACGTATCCTGGAAAAGTCACGCAACTCAGGCTAGGGAAAGCCTGGGGGGTCCTGTGGGACAGAGACACTCCCCACAGACTAAAAGCAGGTGCTGGCTCTCGGTAAAGGAGGAAATGGGGTGTGTCTAGGGGCTGGAGCTGGGCTGGAGTTTCCAGGGAAGTTAAAAGGGCTGCAATTACATCCTCAGTGTTTTTATTTCTTGGTCTGAGACAATCTTTCTAAGTTGTTTAGTATCTGAAAGTTTGCTTAACAATTTCATTTGTCAGAAAGAGTCACTATCCCCCCTCATGTCAGGGCCCCTTCCCTCTACGTGTGTAAAAGGCCCATGCGGGGTTCACTTTCTTTTCACTGCCTCAGAAAGATCACAGACACGCAGTACACTCTGCTGTAGCCTCTTGGGTTGAAGTTTACTGTTTGCTTTCTGGGAAAACCTTCACTTTCCCATTAACCCCCAAGGCATTGATCTCCTCCAGCTTTGCTTAAGCCTTGAAGCAGGCCTTTGAATTGGCAGAGGACTGGCAACTGGGGCTGGGGCATGCTTGCCCTCTGTCCCCAGGTGAATCATGAGGCCACTGCTGCCAGAGCTGAGAGCCCATGTGAGCACGGTCATCCCCTCTGATCAGAAGTGCCAGGCTCAGCTGGGCAATGGTGGTGGCGCATGCCTTTAATCCCAGCACTCGGGAGGCAAAGGCAGGCAGATCTCTGTGAGTTCGAGGCCAGCCTGCTCTGCAGAGCGAGTTCCAGGAGTGCCAGGCTCATAATTCCCACCACCTGTAGGTCACAATGCCCATTTCTTATCACCAACCCAGGCACTGGTTAAACCACTGTGGTAATTTAAACCTGTCAGCTCCCCTCCGGCCAGGACTGAAGTAGGGCTGCCAGTCCTATGCCCTCAGTGCCAGTACCTCACTCAACACTGTGGGGACGGGGACAGCCACCAGGGATGGAGGCACTTTCAGGGGCCACACATTCACATTCTCACACTCAACACCCACAGCTCCCAGGCCTCCATGTTACTGCAGCTTCTCCACCCCCAACCTCCCTCCCCCCCAAACCTCCCTCCCCCCAAACTCCCTCACTCCCAAACCCCTTCCTCCCCTAACCCCCCCGGCTGCTTTCCTGACCTCAGCCTCCTTCCTACTCATTTTTTTTTTTTAATGTTTCAAAACTTGGAAAGGAAAAACAAAACAAAAACTTGGAAATGGCACATCCATAAAGAAAAACACAGAACAAAAGTGCCGTGTACAGAACTGTCATAAAAGGACCCGGGTAGCCAGCTGGCAGGTCAAGAGTTAGAACGGCTGTTCTTTAAAAAACGCTTTTAAATCACGAGTCCTTTTGCACATAGACAAGAGCAGAAACTAACTAAGCATTTATAGACCCACCACTGTGCTCTGGGGGGAGATTCTAATAGATTTCCTTGCATGTTCACTCTCCTAGACTAGAACCCAGGGCCTTGCTCTGCTCGTGAGCTACTATGGAGCTACACCCTAGACCCCAGGTTTTAATAAAACGTTACTGATGGAAGTCAAGGCCTTGAGGTTCCCTCACTCTCTCAGGTCTCCTTCACCTCTAGAGCCCGAATCCCCATGAGGCCCTAATCTCCTGGGTTGCAGGCATCTAGAGTCTGCATAGGTCCAGGCAGAGGGTATCACAAGCCACCAGGAGTGGCACTCACCTGCAGTCCCAGCACATATACAGGAGGCTGAGGCAGTAGGATCATGGGTTTGAAGTCAGCCTGGGCTACTGAATGATATCCTTCTAGAAAAAGGAGGTGGAGGAGGAAGGTCTTCACAGTACACCTCCCTTTCCTTCCCATTTCCTGTACCCCTTTTAAAAATGTTTTGGATGCCGGGCGATGGTGGCGCACGCCTTTAATCCCAGCACTTGGGAGGCAGAGGCAGGAGGATCTCTGTGAGTTCGAGGCCAGCCTGGTCTACAAAGTGAGTTCCAGGAAAGGTGCAAAACTACAGAGAAACCCTGTCTCGAAAAACCAAAAAAAAAAAAAAAAAAAAAAAATGTTTTGGGGGAGGGTAGGTTTTTGTCACATGATCTCACTATGTAGTACAAGCTGGCCGAGACTCACAGTGTGCGGATTTTAGGTATGAACCACTCCTAACAGAGGTTGGGGATGTTAGTGGGATTGAAACAGGAGGCTTCCTTGGTCCTCGGATCTCAAAATAGAAAGAATCAGTATTGTGCAGGGAATGCAGCCCACTTCTTGAGCTACGCTTCTTCTGAAGACATTCCAGTCATTTCTAATTGTTCTTTGGCCACAAGCATTTTTGCCTGTGAGGCGCTCCAGGCCACCAAGCCATCTCTGAATGGAGTCACGGGGGTCTCCAGGGATGGTGCCAAATTTTGCTTTCAGTGGGAAATGAGGCCAATTTCTGTTCCCACTGTTGCCAACAGGGACCCAATGCTTTGCATCCTACCAGCACTTAATGTTATCAGATTAAAAGACATCCCACTATGGGACTTACTTGTTTTGGGGTATCAGGAGTAAGCTGTCCCCTTTTCCAGGGAACATTCCTTGGTGCTGGTGCCCACCCAAGAAAAGCTAGCACATCTTCTCCATGCTCACAGATCCACTGCGTTGGAATCCTCTCACACACCTGCCTTTCCAGAGACCTCGAGGCCTGCTCCTTATCAGCCTGTTTCCCTCCGTCCTGCACAGCCCTCACACACAATCAGTGCTTACTAATTGCTCAAGAAGGCAATCAGTAAGTCTGGGCTTCCCTTCAGGGTCATGACCCCCACTGCACCAAGGAATCCTCCAGCATAGGCTCTGCCTTTAGAAACTGCTCAAGAAACGTTGTAGCAACCTGTGCCTCCAGGCCCTGGATGCTACAAGCCAGGGATCTAAGCCAGGGATCTGGAGGCCTCCGGGCTTTCCCACCGTGCTGCTCTTGGAACAGGAGCAGAAAGTCCCGAGAGCAAAGGGACACTCGTTTTGTGTGGGTCATGAGACCAAACAAGGGTAGAAAAGGAGGCACACCACAGGTCTCGCTTGCTCTCACAGCGGCTGCCTCTTTGCGGTGGAGTTTTGTGACAGCGGTAATTACCACCCTTCACATCACTTTATTTTAAATTGTGCCAAGAACGGGGACATTTGACATTCAAATTTTCTTTCTCATAATTTAAAGCCACATGGCATCCGTTTGCAGTTCCCATCAGCCTCAGGTACTTATTTTCTCACCCTTGAGCTGGCTGATGGTCCCAACTCCACGGGGGTGGGTGAGTGGGGGTGAGGGGTGGATAGGTGGGGGGTGGCAAGATGAAGGGCCCTGCTGTAGAGTCCTGACTCCCAGTCCAGGGCTCCTTACCCTACTGCTGTGCCTGGAAAGTGCCTCATCTCCACCCTGGCAGGATTCCTGGGCATTGCTTAGCCCAGCTATACTTTACACTTAGGCATACTTAGCTGGAAACCCACTTGAAAACATTGAACATGCTCACAGAGTTAAGAATAAAGCCAGCCGGGTGGTGGTGGCACATGCCTTTAATCCCAGCACGTGGGAGACAGAGGCAGGTGGATCTCTGAGTTTTGAGTTCAGGCCAACCTGGTCTACAGAGCGAGTTCCAGGATAGCTGAGGCTATACAGAGAAACCCTGTCTGGAAAAAAAAAAAAAAAAAAAAGATTAAGACCCATTAAGGTTTCCAGAGCATGGACTGGGTCTGAAGTACCTTGAAGAATTTTCCGTAGTGTCTGTTAATGCCCCCCACAGTGGGCACTATTGTGTACATGATATAAATGAGGACATGGAGGGTCTAAGAGCCTCAGTCCACGGGCACCTAGCTTTTTGGCTCTGGGTCTGTGGTATCATTGTACCTCAGGGCAGGTACTTGGTATAGGAGGTCTGTTCACTTCAAAGTGGCTGAAAACAGAAACAGGAAGGGGTGGGGCCCTAGTAGCCCTTTCAAGAGCACGTGTTCAGTGACCTCACTTCCTTTTACTAAGACTACCTCTTAAAGATCCCACTTCCCTCCTATAACTCCGCAGTCTGGAGCCGAGCCCTGAGCAGCTGGAACTAGGCATGGTGGTGTGTATACCTGTTACCCCAGCATTTGGGAGGATGGGTCAAGAGGATTATGAGTTTGAGGCCAAGCTGGGTTGTATGAGACAGCCTTTGACTGTCTCAAAGAAGGAGGAGGAAGAGTTGGAGAGACACCTCAAAGGTTAAAGGTGCTTGCCACCCTTGTAGTGGACCTGAGTTCATTTTCCAGCCCCCACATCAGACAGCTCAAAAGTGCCTGGAACTGCAGCTCAAGGGATTCCAAAGCCACACTTCTGGCCTCGACGGGTACCTCTATATACATGTGCATACACACACACACACACACACACACACACACACACACACACACACACAGAGAGAGAGAGAGAGAGAGAGAGAGAGAGAGACAGAGAGACAGAGAGACAGAGAGAGAGAGAGAGAGAAAATAGATTTTAAAAAGAAAGAAGCAGACCTGCAGGATGGCTCAGCAGTTGAGAGTACTTGCTATCAAGACTAGTGACCTGAGCTCCATCCTTGGAACCCAAATGGTAGAAAGAGAGAACTGACCCTCTTAAGTTGTACTGTTATGTCCACAGGCATGCCACGACACATTAGCATGACTGTGTGCACATGCACACACAATTAAACAAATAAACGTAACTTTTAAAGAAACAAAACTCCACAGGAGCCTTTGGAGACTACTTACAACCCAAACCCAAGGAACCTGCTAGGGTCTTACAAGCAAGTAAGTAAGAGTAAGCAGGTGTAGGCCGGGCGGTGATGGCGCACACCTTTAATCTCAGCACTCGAGAGGCAGAGGCAGGCTGATCTCTGAGTTTGAGGCCAGCCTGGCCTACAAAGAGTCCCAGGACAGCCAGAGCTACACAGAGAAACCCTGTCTCGAAAACAAACAAATAAGCAAACAAAAGAGTAAGCAGCTGTAGACCCAGAGGCTACTCTAAGCCTGTGTTCTACAGTTGGACCGTCAGCAATGCTAATTCCTGGACATGCCAGGTGGAGGTTGAGTATGGGTCCGTTATCAGCAGGGCCTTTACTACTGAGCTATTGATATACCTGGGCCAGAGCTTAAAAACATCTTTGAAAAATTTGAAACATAAAACCTTTTTTCCAAACAGGATATTCATGAACAATTAAGCTAACAAAACCTATTTTGTGAAATGCGTTGTTTTTGACTCACTCTCAAGAGAGAATGTATCTGATTGGCTTATTTTTGAACCCAGGATTTAAAGGCCAGGAAGTACCTTGCTGCACCGTTGCTGGGAGTGTCTAATATGCTGGGGCCTCCTTAGCTGCCTGGCCCCTGAACCAGTTTCCAGGCCTCGGCTGGCCACGGTAATGTCCCAGGCAGGACTGAAGATTAGCTCTGCTTCCTCCTGCCCTCTCCTAGCACAGTCAGGGGAGAGCAGAGCGCGGGCAGGGCCGTGCCTGTGTGAGCTGACCGAAGCTCTCTGTTGCCACGTCCCGCGCTCTCGCTTGCTTACCCAGACTCATTTGGACACACTTTCTGACCTCTGGCTGTGACCTAGGCTCACTGTGCTGTCTGTGAACTTGCAGAGGGCAGAAAGGAGGGGCCAGGCTTCTGACCTACAGGAGGTGGTATGTTGGGGACATATTTGACCATCCCTTTGGAAGGTTTTCCTATGTCCCTGTGACTGCCTACTCCTGAAAACCTGGTCCAACACTACCCCTTTCCCCTTTGGCTCCAGTTACCAAATTGTGAATCCGTGGGCTGGAGAGATGTTCAGAGGTTAAGAGCGCTACTGCTCTTTCAGAGGACCTGGGTTCAACTCCCAGCACCCACATGGCAGCTAGCAACCGTCTCTAGCTCCAAGATCTGACACCCTCACACAGACATACATGCAGGCAAAATACCAATACAAAATAAAATAACAAATTGTGAATCCACAAAGATACCCCATTGGGGACCTATAATCTCCAAGGGCTTTCCAGGGCCAAGCCAAACTGTCTAGCCCCCTCTAGCTATCCTCTTCAGTTGCTGCTCGTTTTCTCTCCTCTTGGGACCTCTGTGGACCAGGAAAGGGCATCTTCCCGTCCTCCTCCTGACTAGTGTTGAGCAAACCCAGCAGCCTGTGAGCAATTATGCTCATTGCCAAAGGAAGCATGACAAGGGGGCCAGCTCACAGACTCCGAGGAGCCGCCCAGAGCTATGGGGCAAATCCTTCACTCTTCAGACCCTCTGCTGACTCACTGGTGAAGTGTGGGGCTTAACAGCCATTTCCTCAGGGGCTGTTGTGAAGCTGAATTACAGGCCACAATGCAGGGAAGAGGCACAGTGCCTGACCTAGCTCATCTTCAGGAGCTGTGGGCCACACCAAGTGCATGCCAGGCATACTCGTTCATATCTGCTGAGTAGGGGCTCTGAGAGATACCTGTAGGGCTCCCGGCATATGGCAGGCACCTGCTCTTACCAAGGAAGATAAGAACTCAGGCACGTAGCACACACGCCGGCCCACCCACAGCACATGTGTCCACTATCCCGACTGAAATTGGGAGAAAGATCAACCCCAACAGGCGTTTTGGAAGAGGAAAGTTCTTTCCCACAGGGCCTTGGCCTTTGTGCAGCACTTAATGTGGGCTGAGCAGCAAATGTCAGGCCTGAGGATGTATTTAACACAGGCGGAGGGAGGAAACTGTGGGTCTTCTAAGGCCCACTTAAAAAGACTGATTTAGGAACAGACGTTAAGTTTCAGATTGAAATCACCGAGGCTATAGCTCTGAAGGGTTGAAGTCAATCAGATAACGAGAGTCAGAGAACGCCTCAGACCTCAGGAGCCTAATGCCATCTGGGCCATGGTGACTCTGGCCAGGCTCCCCATTTGGGGAGCTTTTCTTGGTCCTCTGTCTCCTTGTTTTCAGATCTGTGTGATGTCCTCCCTTTGGTTGGTAGTCAGGATTCAGAAGAGCAAACCCAGCTATCCAGCCTCTGGTCTCCCACAGGCCGTCATCCAGGGACCTCTGCTAGGCACAGTCATGGGGGGAGGGATCCAGAGGTCCCATCCAGCTTTGATGGTTCCAAAGTGGAAGCCGGTGCCTGGAAGAGCTGTAGAGGGGAGTCCTCCTCCTCAAGTGAGGCAGCCATGGGAAGTCCTGGAGCCCTCTGAGCCCTTCCCACCCTCACAAATTCTGAATGAACCCTTATTTCCTCTTATTAGAACCTACTGAAGATGTGGCCCGCCCAGCTGTATCAGGTGTTCAAATATTAATAAGGATGTGTTGGGGAATGTGGCTACCACTTTAGGATCGATATCATTCTTTGGGACAAAACAGATAGTTGTTTATGCAAGAAGAGGTATTGCCTCTGTGTCTCTGGGTCTCTAGCAGCTAGAGACTAACAGTTTAAAGTGAGGAGGTGTTCAGCATGGTCCCTGGCACGAAGACTGGGCAGATGAGGCTGTCCTTGCAGCACCTGCTAGATGGCCTGCCTCCACTAGGGGGCGATGTAGTCCAGTCAGGCAGTAGGCAAAGCAGCCCTGCCAAGTGGCCACCTCACAGAGCCACCGATTTTTCTGTCTGCGGTCCTAGACACAGAGCAGTGTCACAGAGGCTAGAGATCCCAGCCTCCTCCAAACAAGAGCTAGCTTGGCAATGCTGACAAGTAGCTTAGATTTCCAAGGTGTGGCTTTTCTGAGCAGCCTTCCCCAGCTTCACTGGGAAATATGCAGATTCTCACCTTGCCTAACTGGCTCTCCATCGTATTGCACATAAACATCAGGAGAGCTTTCAAAATGTGATGTCTGGGCCGCCTTCAAGATCAGAATGTAGTTAGACCTGGCCAACCTGGGCACTGGGTTCCAGGGCTCGGCCAGGGCCGAGACCCCTGCTTAGAACTTGGCACAGAAGACATGTACTTTTTATCAGTATGCACAGCTGACGTAGCCTGGATTCTAAGTGACCGACTGACAGACACTTGAATTCCAGGTGGCCTAACAGACACGCAGAGTCTAGCTGGTCCTTCCATCCATCCATCCATCCATCCATCCATCCATCCACACACTCATTCACTCACTTGCGTATCTTTCTTTTCCATAGCTCTGCCCTGTACCCCTTAGGTATCAGTGCCCTCAAAGGCAGGCATATCTGGAGCTAGAAAGGTGGCTCAGTGGTTAAGAGGACCGGACTTTGATTTCCATTCCCTGCAATAGATGGCTCACATCTCCGTGATTCCAGCCCCACAGGATCTGGTCTCTGAGGGTACCTACACTTACACACACATGTGCGCGCGCACACACACACACACACACACACACATACACACACACACACACACACACACACACACACACACACACACACACTTAAAAACATATATTGTTTGTTATTGCCCTGGAACTCGCTTTGTAGACCAGGCTGGCCTTGAACTCACAGAGTTAAAGGCATGGGCGACCACACCGAGCTGAAAAAAACATATTTTGAAGCAGGCACACGGAAGCAGCCAGGTGGAATCCCATCGAAGCACTAGTTCTCTACTGAGCTCTTTTTGCAGGTTCTTGTCCCTGCGCCTGTCGGGGACATCCTTAAACAGCTCCCCGGATGCCCAGACCTCGGCTCACTTCCTGTTTCCTCCCGTTACATGGTTAACACGTGTAGAAGTGGCATCCTAGCAAGTCTGGGCAGGAGGTTCTCGAGTACCCCTGTCTGAAGGGGAAGCATTGAGTGATGGATGGCTACATATTAGCTGCCCACCTGCAGTCCAGTCAGTGTGGAGTAGAACGTTTCTTCTCACTGAAGGGCAGGGCACAGTGGCTGCTGTTTACTAAGTCTATATGCAACACGTATTATCAACACCATTGTGTCGTCACAGCCAACAGCAACATCATGGTCAGCCCCATTTTCCAGTGGAGGAAATGAAAGCGGGGCTCTGGGAGATGAAGTCACTTGCTGAGGCCACTAGCACTGAAACCAGGGCAATTTGACTGAGGAGCCTGCGCTCCTGTCCCCAGGCTCCGGAGCATCCGTGTTCATCTGTCCTGTACTGAGTCGGGGGTACTTGCTCTGTCCTCCACACTGAGGACTGAGCTCCTTGATGTTTGCCTGTCCACTTGCCAAGGGAAAGGGCAACCTGCCTTCCTCCTAGATGCCAGGAAAAGTGGCTTTGAGTCTAGCATGATTGGCACTTCCTTAGGCCACAGTCGGGCCTGGCACCTACTCAAAAGCTGGGAACAGGTCTAGAGACACGTGCCCTTCCAGGCAATCAGACAGTGACAGTGTCCCTGGGAGCCACTTCCCATGGGGAATCAGGCTTCCTGAGGCAGGTCCCACAGACCTACACTGCGCCACCAGGCATCAGCACCAACTGGCCCTGTATGAAGCCTTCCGGAACCAGCTGCTCCACGAGGCAGCACAGATTAGTGACTCCAGTCTACAGGTGGGGAGACTAGGCTGTAAGAAAATGATCCAGGGCGTGGGTAGCGCAGTGAAACTCAAACCTTAGGCCTAGTTTCTAGATACTGTGTTCCAGCCACGCCTCACTGCCCGAAGTTGATAAACCACTCAGCCCTCCCTTCCACAGAGGAGGAACCCCATCTTTGCATGAAGTGCTGTGTACAAGGCTCTGACTTAGAGTGCCAGGATGGCCCTAAAGGTAAACACCACTACTTCTGTGCTATGGCCATTGCCCATGGCCTCATGGGGGTTCTGGGGACCTTTGCACGTCGTAGCAGAAGCAGGAGACTGGGGACCCTAGGGACCTCCTCTGGACTTCCATTACCCCGGGGTTCTCCAGCACACCCCACGTCACATTGTCTGTGAGCCTAAGCGGGATGAGTGTCACTGCTCCCATGTCCAGGCTAGCGCGGCACAGGTACAGTGGGAGACAGGAGTGCTTCTTGAGGATGGAGAGGGCAAACTCCACTTCCATCCTTACAGCTCTCCTTGGGTCGGTTCCAGTCCATCCTGCCTTCCCAGGCTGTGGAAATTTGTACCTCAGCCCAGAAGAATGAACTGCTGGCAGTCAGCAGCATGGCTACTGGACCAGCCAATCAGAGGCTAGGACTGCCTCAGCCACCTCCAGGACAAAGAGCCAGCTGGGCCCTAGGGGCTGGACCAGAGGGGCCCAAGGGAGAGCCCTGTCTGAGACCTGTGCCCCAGAGGCAGGCAGGAGGGAGGGAGGGGACAAAGGAAGCTTGTAGAATGGGGGCATAGAGGCCATGAAGACAGCCCCGCCAGTGACTGCATACCAAGGCCACGCTGGCTCACAGGCAGCTGCCAGGTGCTGTGTCTTGGAGCCAGGCTCCTTGACTGGGCAGGCAGTGAGGTCAGCACACTGGAGCATGCCTGGCCACACCATCCAGGAGCTAGGCATTTTCTCTCCCACCTGCCCCTCCCCTCTCCTCCAGGTAGGCAAGGACTCTTGTGGAATAATTCTAGAACTTAGACGCTGACTCATCTCTCAAGAATAAAGATAAGCACGCCGGGCAGTGGTGGCGCACGCCTTTAATCCCAGCACTTGGGAGGCAGAGGCAGGTGGATCTCTATGAGTTCGAGGCCAACCTGGTCTACAGAGTGAGATCCAGGTCAGGCACCAAAACTACACAGAGAAACCCTGTCTCGAAAAACCAAAAAAAAAAAAAAAAAAAAAAAAAAGAATGAAAAAAGAATGAAGATAAGCAGTAAGATGTGCAGTTACAGCCTGGCATGGGGGCACACATCTTTAATCCCAGCACTCAGGAGGCAGAGGCAGGCGGCTCTCTGAGTTCAAGGCCAGCCTGGGCTACATAGCAAGCTCGAGAGACCCTGTCTCATAAAAACAAAACAAGACATGCAGTTACAGCTGTCACCTCCTTGCCTGTCTCCATTTCACAGATGAGGGCGTTGATGCTCAAAACAATCAAGGGACATGACATTTGTTGGAAAGCTACTTTGATTTGGGATTTGAATCCAGATATGCTTAAAGGCTTTTTCCTTTCTTTGTCTTCTGCTTAATCTGGGGCCAGCCTCTAAATCTTTTTAAAATTATTATTTTTAAGACAGGGTTTCTTATAGCCCAGGCTGGCCTTGAAACTCACTGCGTGGCTAAGAATAAACCTGAAGTCCTGATCTTCCTGCTTCTACCTCCCAAATGTCAGGTCTATACAGTGCTGGGGGCGGGGCTCCATGCATGTTAGGCAAGTGCTCTACCAACTGAACTACATCCCACGTGCCCTTTTTACATTTACCATCTGTGTGTGTGTGTGTGTGTGTGCGCGCGCGCGCGTGCGCGCGTGTGTCGCGCACACTGATCGAGTGGGAGATGGAACCCAGAGTTTTATGCATGCTAAGCAAGCGCTCCATCCCTGAGACACACTCCTGGGCCTAAGCCTCTGCTAAAGCTTTTAGGCCTGGCTTTCCACTTCTCTCAATTTCTGGGCTGACCTTCTCTGCCCAGCGACAGATTATAGCCGGTCTCACCTCCTACCATCACCCCATAGAGACATCTGGGGTTCCTGCAGTCCCAGGGCCCTGGAGCAAAGGGAAACCCCTAAATACAAACACATTTGCATGAAGACGCAGGGGTCTGTGACTACAGTCAACAGTGGCAGGAGCACCTGCTACCAGCTTCCTGGGACATAAAAGTCCCCACAGCCAGGTTGGTACCATTCAGTGTTTATTTAGACACACATAAAAGAACCTTGTAGTTCAGACAGCTTGTGCTTTTTTTTTTCTTTTGGTCACATATATATACATACACATACATATATATGTGTACATGTTTTTTTTAAAAAAGGTCAACACATTACCAGTCTCCTACATGCTTTCTATACTGAGCAATATATACAGCCTATTATATATATGTGCATATATATAATATATATTTCAATAACTACATTCAAGTAATGAAACACAGGATTTACAGTTTCCCTCGGATGGCAAAGGGAAAGGAAATTCACAAACAGTTCACAGAGGAAGTACTGTGAGCCCAGCCAACAAGAGCCGAACCCTCTGAGGGTGCAGGGGCAGCAGCAGAAATCACCCAGTCACCCGCTGTTGTCCATGGGCATGCATGCGGATGCGAACCAGGGCAGACTGGCCTGCTCTGCTGGCGTGTAAAGCAGGTCTGGGAGCTCACTTGTCCAGGAGTTGCTCAAACTTGGGATTTACAAAGGAGAAGCCTTGGAAGGCTGCCTGGTCCATAGAGTCGATGAGGTTCTTGTCACTGTACGAAAGGCGGGGTTTCTCACTCAGGAACTCTTGGTCAAAGTTGCTGTAGTCTGCAGGGGATTTCTGTGAGAGGAAGGCAGCAGAGGGTGAGTGCGACTGTCGGGGTATCTCCAAGGTCTTTCAAAGGCATGACAGGCACCCAGGCCTCGAGGTCCTGGTGGGGCAAGCCAGGGCAGTCCACTCAATCGGGAAAGATGATGTCACTGGTCACCTAAAGGCAGTCCCACCATAGGGGAATGCTATTTCCTCAAGGGATGAGGAAGGCAGGTGGGGAGCACTGGATTAGTAAGGACAGGGGACATGGTCCAGAACAGGGGCATGAACTACAGCCTATCGGCCACATGTCTCCTGCTCTGTTTTTAATGGGGCCTAGAAGCTAAGAATAGCTTTTGCTATTTTTGTTTAGCTAGTTTTGGTTTTGGTTTTAGTATTTTTTTTTTGTTTTCTTTTTTTGTTTGTTTGTTTGTTTGTTTGTTTGTTTTATTTACTTATTTATTATGTATACAGTGTTCTGCCTGCATTTATGCTTGCAGGCCAGAAGAGGGCACCAGATCTCATTACAGATGGTTGTGAGCCACCATATGGTTGCTGGGAATTGAACTCAGGACCTCTGGAAGAACAGCCAGTGCTCTTAACCGCTAAGCCATCTCTCCAGCCCCTGGTTTTAGTATTTTTGAAACAAAGTCTCATGTAGCCCAGGCTGTCTACAAATTCATGATCCTCCTGCCTCAGCCTCCCAAGCGCTGGCATCATCTGCCAAGCACCACCACTTCCAGCTCTAGCCCCTGTGATTTTTAATGGTTGGGAGGCAAAAAAAAAAAAAAAAAAAAAACAAAAAAAAAAAAACAATTAAAAGGATATCCAATGTCATATGAAAATGAGGTCAAATGCAAATTTCTGTGCCCACAAATCAAGTTTTATGACTATACAACCACACTCATTGTTGACATACGAATTATGGCTGCATTGAGACTGCCTGGCCTGCAAAGCTCGAAATACTTATTCTCAGTCTGTCTATAAGAAAAGTTCCTGCCGGGCGGTGATGGCGCACGCCTTTAATCCCAGCACTCGGGAGGCAGAACCAGGCGGATCTCTGTGAGTTCGAGGCCAGCCTGGGCTACCAAGTGAGAAAGGCGCAAAGCTACACAGAGAAACCCTGTCTCGAAAAACCCAAAAAAGAAAAGTTCCTAATTCACTGCCCCTAAGGCCTGGACAAGATAGTAACAGGTCTCTGGTGACCCTTGGGACAAACTGAGCTAGAGGGCTCGATCATTCAGCTAGCACTGGTTTGTTTGGCAAATTGTTGGGACTCACATCCAGGGCCCCGTGTGTGTGTATGTGTGTGTGTGTGTGTATGTGTGTGTGTGTGTGTGTGTGTGTGTGTGTGTGTGTGTGTGTGTGTGTGTGTGTGTGTGAAGCAAGTGCTTCACAACTGGCTACATGCCGAGCCCCCAGTGCCGGGTTTGGATAGAATCAGAAGCAACATTTTTAACATGGAAATCCAGATTTCTGGCTTCTTTTGAAAACCGGTGGATTAGAGGAGCCCTGGGTTTACTTCCTTCCTTCATCTGACCCCACCCCACAGTCCTAGAGAGAAATGTTACTATTCTATTTGTAGAAAAACAGGCTCAGAGACATTAGGCCTTGCTCTGTGGCCAGAGGTTTGATGGGTGAAAGATTGGAACCTGGTTTTATTTTGTTTTTGTTCTTTCAAGACAAAGTCTCATGCAACTGAGGTTGGCCTTGAACCCATGATTTTCCTGCCTCCACCTCCCAAGGGCTGGGATTACAGTTACGTGCTACCATGCCTGGCTTTGTTTTTTTTTTTTTTTTACCTTTATTTGGGGAGGGCACTGACATGCTAGGTGAGCACTCTGCCACTGAGCTGGCTATACCAGAGCCCTTGGGCTTACTTCCTGGTAGGCCCATTCTTGGGGCTGAGAGCCCACTGCCCTGTTCACTATGCCCGCCCTGTCCTGCCCCCAGTGGGGCATCACACCTGACTGGTGTGTGCAGGAGAAATTTCTCTCAGTAGCAAGAGCCATGTGCTGCTCTTACAGCTGGGTCAGCTTGTCACCCTGCTCAGGGAGCCTGTGAACAGGAGCTCCACAAGGGAAAGTGCCCTGCTGTCTCAAAGCACAAATGTGGGGCATGTCACAGAGACTGCCCAGTGGGAACAGTATGTCCCAGCAGAGGACAGAGAGCAATCGAGAGGAAGGCAGAGAAGAAGCTGTGATCACAAAAGAGACACAGTGTCCTAACTTCTCTCTTAAAAGACAGGATCATGCTGTGTATCCTGGGCTTGAAGTTGAGGACCTCCTGTGTCCATCTGAGTGTTAGGATTACACGTGTACATCATCACACCCTGCAAGTTCCCAGTGATGCAATCCGCTTCTTATCTCAACCAGTCCCAGTGGCCTCTGAGGATCTGGGGCCTTGATGCAAGCATTGTTCACTTACCAGGAATACCCTCTAGCTGCCCTCTGCCTGGTCTGACATCCCAAGCCCTACACACCCAGCAGTTCTTCCAGGCAGCCTTTCAGACCACTCTGTTCCCTGCATCCCAGGCTCCTACTGACAGACCCTCTCAAAAGCAACCCATAGATGTGTGCCCTGTGATATCTCCCACACTGCTGTCTTCTGTCACAGATTGTCCCCAGTGTGCAAACGTCTTGTCTGGGCTCCTCTAGCTCTGGGGCTTTTTCTTACTTCACCAAAGCCCAATACAGTGCACCCAACAAGGACTTGGCATGTCCAATATCGATTGGAAAATGGATGTGATTGATGATTAGACAGATGGAGCATGGAGGTGAAGTCCTAACTCTGGTGGTCAAAACATAGTTCCCAGAACACAGAGTACTGAAGAATTTCGTTACAAGATGGCTGGCAGCAGGCATGGTGGGGTGCACCTGGAAGAGGACAGCTGCAGTCCCAAGTTCTGAGTCAGACTGAACACCACAGTGAGGTCCTGTCTCTGTCCTTCTCTCTTGGACAGGGTCTCACTATGCAGCCCCGGCTGACCTGCACTTACAAGGCTCTCCTACCCGAGCACCAGGTGCCTCCCCACCACTACACCACCTCTCTGTTGTTGTTCTGAAACAGGGTTCCACGACGCAGCCCGAGCCAGCTGAAAAACGACTATGAAGACTAGGCTGGCCTCAAACTTATGGTTACTCTCCTGCTTCTGCCTCCCAAGTATTGGGATTACAGGTATGCTCTATCAGGCCTGTTTCAGCTTCTGCTTCTTACTTGGTGGTACTAAGATCAAACCCACGGCTTTGTACATACGAGGTTAAATGCTTGACCATGAACTGAATCCCCAGTGCCGACTGTCTGTGAGACTGCTGGAGCTGGACTGAGGAGATTATGAGAATGTAAGGGCTTGGTACAGCATGCCGTGGAGAACAGGAAGCAGGCTTGTTGGAAAAGGGAAAGGGGGCGAGTGTGGGATTGATGCAGGAAGGGGGCAGAGCAAGGGAGGGACCCGGCTTAGAACGGGGGTGGGGTGACATACCACTTTAGGCTTGAAGGGCGGCTCCACCTTCCGCTTCTCCAGCAGCGCCCAGTTGATGGTCTTGAAAAAGGGGTGAATCCTGATGTTTCCTGTCATCCCCAGCCTCTTGACCGGCTCCCTCTCGAACAGCTGCAATCCACAGGGGCCTCGGTCAGGACTCAAGGCCATGGGAAACTGGAGTTTTTGCAAACTGTGAACAGCCCAAGGGTCGCAAGGCTGGACAGACTCAGCCCAGGAGCTCGGGGGCCGAGGGTAAGCTCTGTGTTTTACCGACACCCACTGTCAGCTGGGGTGCTGAGGGTTACTGGTTTCTATGTGCTTCTATCAACTCTGAGGCAGTTTGAAGATAAGGAGAGGGAGGTTAAGTGACCCACCCAAGGTCACCGACTAGTCACAGACAGAGCCAGGACTTGGCCTCAGGTCTGTCTGTCTCCTGACCTCTTAGTCACCACACCCTGTTGATTCCAGACAGGGGACTCAGAAAGGAATGCCTAGAAACAGGGACAGACCAAGGCTTGGGATATCTCAGGCATGGAGCCCCAGGGAGGCCCTATTCCAGAGACAGGTCCCCCTGAAACCCCAAGGCACAGCCAGGCTCACCTTTTCCATAATGTCCTTGGACTCTTTGGTGATCCAGCGGGGATAGTGTGGTGTGTCCACTTGGATGGACTCAAAGAGTTCATCCTCATCATCGCCATGGAAGGGTGACTGGCCAATGAGCATCTCATAGAGGAGGACCCCAAAGGACCACCAGTCCACAGAGAATGTGTACTTCAGGCCCTTCAGGATCTGGGGGCAACAGTGGTGAGGGTAGGGCACCAGGCTTCTTCAGGAAGCCCCCTGGCTCTACCCTAACAAGGCCAAGGGCATAGCTGAGTGAGAGACATGTATTCACCTCAGGGGCGATGTAGTCAGGGGTGCCGCAGAAGGTGCTGGCCTGGTTCTCTCCAAATATATTCTCTTTGCACATCCCAAAATCGGCTATCTTGATGTGGCCATCCCGGTCCAGCATCACATTGTCCAGCTTGAGGTCCCTGAAGAGAGGAAAGGACAGAATAGCCCTGGGCGCCCGTTCTAATCCCCCCAGCCTTGCTGCCACATGCTGGGCTTCAGCCCTGCAAGCCCACAACTTTCCCTTGGAGCACAAGAGAACACAGAGGAGAAAGGGAAGAAGCTCAGGATGCTAAACCCAAGTGCCTTCTGGCCGCCACCCACTGTGCTAAATGTGGGACACACAATACCCTACTCCCCGAAGCCCCGAGTGACATCACTTGCCCCTTGTCACCTCACCAGCTGGCAGATATATCCCATCCCGCTTCTACCCAGCTCAGGTTTATCTAACTCAACAAGGGCAGGGACCATGTTGGTTTCCCTCATTGGTCACCTGAATGGGAATACATAATAGAATGTACAAACAGTATAAGGATCATCTCTGCTTCAACCACCGGACAGCCTCCAGTGATGCTAGGCATGGACCGCAAATTGGAATATGTCTCTCACTCCTGAGTTTTACTTATCATTATTTTTTTATTTACACATTATATATGTGCGTCTGTGGGTGGGTAAGTGCACAAGTGTAGGTGCTCACAGAGGCCAGAAGAGGGCGTCAAATCCCTGGAACTAGAACTATAAGCAGTTGTGAGCCACTGGATGTGGATGCTAAGAACCCAACCCTAGCTGGGCGGCGGTGTCACACACCTTTAATCTCAGCACTCGGGAGGCAGAGGCAGGCGGATCTCTGTGAGTTCGAGGCCAGCCTGGTCTACTGAGCGAGATCCAGGACAGGCACCAAAACAACACTGAGAAACCTTGTCTTGAAAAAACAAAAAACAAAAACCAACCCTGCAAGAGCAGCAGGTGCTCTAAACTGCTGTCTCTCCAGCTCCCCACTCCACCCCAGAACACTGCAACACCAGTATTTGATACACACTGTCACATGGCTTGGTTTGGTTGATTTTCTTTTCTTTTATGAGATAGGGTCCCAATATGCAGCCCACGATGATTTTTAATTATTTTTTGTTTGAGACAAGGTCTGACTGTGTAGCTCTGGATGTCCTATGTAGCCCAGGATGGCCTCAAACAGAGATCTGTCTGTCTCTGCCTCGAGAGTGCTGGGATTACAGAGGTGTAAAATCACAACTTGGCTCCACCGGTTAGTTCCAGCTTGAGAAATAGTTTCATATCATCCCACATCAAGATACAGAGTGCAGCTTCAGCCCTTCTGGTGAGTGTATGGCATTCCACCATAGGGTAGAGCATAATGTATTGGATGAAGACTTAAGAAGCCAGTTCATATTGGTGAAGTCTTAGATTGCTCGGTTGGGGGCTTTGGAGTGAGAATAATGAGCATAACGTAGGGAGTCACTGTACCTGCCAGGGCTGCCTCCCTTCCAACAGCACTGAGTATGGGCAGTGAGCTCCCAGCTCCTGGGGCTGGTGCAGGAGCAGCAGGAAAATTCTCACACCGAGTTGGGGGTTAGGCAAATACTCAGCCACTTACTCACTCTAAGCCGGAATTGTGACCAGACTAGGCACCAACCACCCTTCTCAGAAGTCCCAGGGGCCCCAGTACCGCCAATACCTGTAAATGATGCCTTTGCTGTGTAGAAACTGGAGCCCACAGATGATCTCAGCCGCATAAAACCTGAGCAAGAAACAATGTTCCAGGATTTTGCCCACCAGTCCCATCACCTTGCCCCGGGACAGGAAATGCTATAAACAACTCTACCAACACCATGGACCAAACCAAGCACGTTTTTTAATCAGGTAAGTGGGGGCTGGAAGCCTAGGCAGCGAATTTGAAGGGAAAGCTAAATAAGCCAACGGTGTGTTGTAGGAGGGCATTTCTGTTGACACAAGTGTGCAAACACATGCCGCTAATTTAGGGGTATACAAACACTTGAAGACATTACTACTGTCGTCTAGGGGTCACACCCCACGGTCCATGTAGTGCAGGGCACTATCCATTCTGCTGTTCTGGCTGGCGCCCAAAGAGACGACAAGGACCTAGAGTACCTGTGCCAGCCCCAGAGCCAGAGCCTGCTTCCCACACAGTGTCCCGAGTCTCCCTAGGGCAAGCTCTGTCCTGACTCAAGCTTTTCCTGGGGAGGGAAGGGAGGATAAAGGGCAGAGTGGCAGTACACTCAGCCAAAGTCCCTCTCCTGACAAAGGGCCCTCACATACATAGCCCGGTAGAGTTCGAAGCGGCCTTTGTCCTGAATGTGGTACATCAGGTCACCCCCATTGAGGAACTCCATCACGAAGAACAGGTGGTCCTGGAGTGGGACAGGAGGTGAGCAGAGGTAAAGGGACAAGTTGAAGGTACCCCTGCAAAAGATCACGGAGCCCCAAAAGGAAGTAGAGGACACAGGACCTGGGGTGAAGGTGACAACTTAGGAGGTGTGACTGTAACAGACACAGCCCCACTGTGAGGGATAATCAGGTCGGGGCACGGGCAATGATGGGGAAGGCCAGAAACCTTGGTCTGGAAGGTACAGATGAGGTGGGTGAGAAAGGGGTTCTCCCAGGCGAGCGCCAGCACCCGCTTTTCCACCATGGTGCATTCCACATCATCATCGATCAACACCACGTCCTTCTTCAGGCACTTGACTGCGAAGTACTGGTCTTTGCCCTTGAGCTCTGCAAGCAGTACCTACCAACGGGCAGGATATTGAGCAAAGGCCCTGCAGGTCGCCAGCACCCAGCCTCTGGTGTGCAACAGGAACCCCCTGAGCCCTGGTCCTCATGCTGCTCTCTCTCACCTTGCCAAAGCTGCCTTTGCCCAGCACTTTGTGGAAGGTGAAGTTATTGATGTTGCACCGGGTGCTCCCCTCCCAGATCTTGCCGTAGGTCCCATTGTTGTCTGTTGGAGAGAGAGAGAGAGACATGACTCCTCCTTCCCAGGGCACAGGAGAGGAGAGAAGGGGCTCACTCCCCATGGTGCTACCTCTTCCCTGAACTTACTAGACAGAAAGACTTACTGGAGTCCCAAGGGTGGGCTGGGGAAGGGGTCAGAGAGAAAGGGGCTCAGTGCCTCAACCCAGGACTCACTCCTCAAGGAAGACCCGCCCTTTTCTTTGCTCTGTTGGGGAATAGGAGCTTTAAAGGGGATATTTGGCCCAACTTCACCTGGGGCGTCTTCCTTAGAGACTCCTGTCTTCTTCTCGAATCCCTGGTATATTCCAACATTTTCTGGTGATCCTGAATCCAGCTTCCGTAAAGATCTCTAGAGAAAGAGCAAAAGAAGGAAGCCAAATGGTTAGAACGCCTAGGCCAGGAAAAGTACCCCCACCACAATATCCCCTCTCAATTCCAACGGTGTCAGAGGGGCAGAGCCTAGGACTCCCAGGCCACCCACATTCCTTCCTTCCCCTGGCCCTGCGATCTGAAAGGCACAGATTATAGGCACAGAAATTTAGTAAACTGAACCATACCTTCCTAAGCATTTAATAAATTGTTTAATCCCATTTCTTTTTTCTAACAGTTTTTTACATTTATTTGTGTGTATGTGTATGCACACATGTGCACACATGCATATACCACAGGACAGCTTGTGGGATGCTTCTCTCCTGTTCTGTAGGTTCTGTGAAAGGAACTCAGGCTGTCTAGTTGTGTGGAAAGTGCCTTTACCCACTGAAACATCTTGCCAGCCACTAACTTCATTTCTGGCTTTAGAAGTTTACTCTATAGTTTTATTATCCCTTAAGTTCCAGTCATATGTAAATACACACAGACCATGAGAACCCCTTTCTTATACACCCAACACATACACACTGCACATTTACATACCATATACACCTACACATATCATATGTATCATGCATGTACATGTATTATGCAGACATGTATATACAACATACACTCCACATGCCATGTACCACCCACCTCTACATATCACATACTGCATACATACAACCACACACATACACCATGTAAACAAACCTAGACTATGCACATACAGCATACATATGTGCATACCACATACTCTATATACCACCTACCCATAGATAACATACTCTGGACACACATGCTACATACCAAATAAATACCACATACACATATACACTCACTCATCTCTCACACACATAACACCCACACTACATATATCATATATACCATACAATATACCACACATTGCACATATATCAGATTCTGTCCTTATTCAAAATGTCCCAATGCTCAGCTCTGCAGTCACCATCTCCCCTCAGAACTGCCTGAACGATGAATTTCCCAAGATTACAAGGCTACCTCTGCACCACTTAAATTCCTCAATGACCTTGCAGAAGCCTCACCCATCTCAGGGCTCCCCGGGCATTCTGTGAGCCCTGATACCCTCTGCTTGCACCGTCCTATGTCCAGATCCCACTGCCCCTGCTTACCTGGGTCACTTGGTTCAAGGCCTCAGCCAAGAGCTTCTGGTTGATGCCACACAGGTTGGCCACCTTCTCCCGGCATTTGTGGTGCACATTCATGCCACAGTCTGCAAGAGGCACAAGTGGACCGCCAGTGTTAGGTCTCAGAAATGGGCAGGGAGGGGGAGGGAGGGAGGGAGAGAGGGAGGGAGGGGGAGGGAGGGGGAGGAGAGAACTTTTGGACTGTTGAGCTTCCAGGGGTGAGGGCATCTGAAGCCACCACGAGCATTTCAAGTATGTCGTGGTTTAAGTACAGAAAAAGAAAGTATCTGGAGGCAGTAACTCACACCCATAATCCCAGCAACTGGGAAGCCGAGGCAGCAAGACTGCTCTGCATTTGAGGCCAGCCTGAGCCACACAGTTCCAGGTCAGCCTGGGCTACAGTGTGAGGCCGAGGTCAAAGAAAGAAAGAGAGAGAAAGAGAGGAGAGGGAGATGGGAAGAAAGAAGGGGAGGGAGGGAGGCAGGGAGGGAGAGAAAAGAGAGCAAGAGAAGAAGAGGGGAAGGGGGACAGGGAGGGAGGGGGAGGGGGAGGGGAGGAGGAGGGAGGGAGAATGGTAGCTAGTTATAACCCCTTTAACATCTGGGACAAGCAAGATAGGTAGCTTTCCTCAGGCCTTGAGACTCCCCTGAAGGGAAGCCTGTGATAAGGGAGGCTTGGGAGCAGGGCCGACTAGTGTGTACAAGCCTTGGTTAAGTATTTCCAGTCACTTGCTCCTCAGTGATCCCCAGCGGCACACTTGAGGATGCAGCTCAAAGGGTCTCATAAGTCAGGAAGGCCAGTGAGAAGGGGTTCCCCATAAATGAGGGGTCCCCCCAAGTGAAGGGTAGACAGATGAGAGTCCTTTGAAGTCTTAGGGAAAGAGGTGCGGCATCACGGTGGGTGCGGGGCTCAGGAGGTCGGGGGCAGCTGGGATCTGGGTAGCACACACCTTCACACTTCAAGCCCTGCTTCACCAGTCCCCAGAGCAAGCTGCCGCAGTGGTCACAGAAGGTGGGGCTCATGTAGTTGTAAACCTTGAACCGGTGAGGCATGTCAATGTTGAAGCGTTCCTTCTGGAACTAGAGGGAACGGGTATTACAGGTCAGGGGTCACAGGCCAGTTCTCCCCCAACCCCGTGCGGTGTCAGATCCTTAACAGGGTCCCCCGAGGTCTGGGAATCGCAAAGGCCGAAGAAGGAAAGGAGAGTCTGGGGCCCCCACAGCCCCCCGCCTGCCCAGTCCCCAGACCCCGGGGGCCCAGCTCACGATGGTGTCCCGGCTGTTGGCCGCAGTGCCCGTGCAGCGGCCGATGATCTTGTCAATGCATTTCTTGTGGATGGCGGCGTTGCATTCTTGAAGGAAGGGGCGCAGGCCCAGGACAGGGAGGGGGAGGCACCAAGAGAGGCAGAGTCTGAGCTGGCACTGCTGGCCAAGGACAGCCCTCTGCACAAAGCCAGCCTTCTCGCTGGCCGCCCACACCCTCACCCTGCACAGGCCTCAGCCCAGGGCTTTATTTCTTCCTCCTCCTGCCAGCCCTTCCAGAAGGGGCCTGGAAAGGACGGGCAAGAGATGGGCCAATCTAAAGGGCTGTGGAAAATAGAGAAGGTCAGGAACTCCCGGGGTGGGGTGGGGGGTGGGCAGAAGGGAGGCTGTACGGGGGCCGGAGAGCCTCTCTTTCCCATTTCTGTATTCCAAGTCAGCTAATAGCTGCTAAGTAAGCTCTGTTTCACACGGACACAACATGACACGCCCCAGTACAAAGACACCTGTAAACACATACAAAGCTTGCACAATCATGACAATAGGCTTCTTAGACTGAATGCTCACTACCTGCTCAGCCCTTAAAACACAGCGTACATATTTTACCCCAGTGGCCTTCACACTTTATGTGAATGGACAAGGAAACAGAGGCACTGGGCCAGTGCTAAGGAACTTGACCTTGTAGTGAGCAAATGATAGGACAGCTTCTGCTGGCTCACTCCTGCAGTCTGCAGAGTCTGCTCCACACTGCATGTCAGGGTGAAAGGTACGCTCACACCTGTGCATCAGAGATACTTGCACACACAAGCACACCAAGTCAGGGGAGTGCTAGTGAAGATCTCACACCCACCCCTGAGGGCAGAGACAGTGTGTGTGTGTGTGTGTGTGTGTGTGTGTGTGTGTGTGTGTGTGTGTGTGTCTCCCCATGGCTGGTTTCCGTGTAAATCTCTACGACAGCCTATTTTTGGCAACAATCTGAGAACCTGCACAGAGTTGGGAAGGAACACACAGAACTGGCTTTGACAAGCTGCAACAAGCCAGCCCGGCACTGACTTGAGCACACACACGCATGTACACAGGGCTCTCGTCCAGACGTGACATCCAGACCCAGGGATGCAAACAATGGCATGTGTAAGCACACTCACGCACGCGTTGAATAGAGGAAAGACTCACGCCGGCACTTGTAGCCTTGCTTGTTGAGGCCCCTGGAAGGCAATGCCCCAGCAGAGTGAGTGAGGACACTTCAGTTCAGTCCCTTCCTTCCCATGCCACCCCCAGCAGGTGTCACCAGCCCTCACCAGACAAACTCTTTGCACACAGAACAGAAGGTGGGCTGCCCAAAGAAGGTGGCGATGAACTCATGGTTCTTGATGTAGTGGATTTTGGCCTGTTTAATGGCTCCACGGCGGTTCATGGTTGGGAACTTGGCCTCCTCCTCGCTACGCATAGACTGTTTGCAATCTATGAGCCACAGGGTGAAGTCAGCCCCAGGGTCCATGAAGGACGCTCCCCCTGCAAATCTCCCAAGATGGTCCCAACATAATCCCATGGGAGTTGCTTCCTTAGGCACCAGTGCAAGCTCTGCCCCTGATCTGGCAAACAAGCTTGCCCCTGCCCCGGTGGGGAGTCTTACCCCCATCCTCCAGGAAATACTGCACAGACATCAGCACCTTGGCCTGAGGCTGCAGGTCCAGCTGCAGGGGTGGGAGGGAGATGTTAAATCCGTGAGGGCGGGCCTGACCCTGGTGAGACTCAGAACCCGCCCCATGGCTCTCCCCCAAGGCCAAGGGGGGAGCCCTATAGCCTGGCCAGACACCTGCCTGCCCAGGGTGGGCAGGGCCCCGCCCAAGCCCCGCCCAACTCTGCACCCAGGGTATTATTACATTTGGGGAAGTGAAAGGATTCAGCCCACACCCTGCTAGGCCCTGTGGCCCAGCAGCAGTGTGAAGGGAAACTCCCCACCCCACCCCCCATGCACATTCAGACACCACACCACCATCCCTGAAACACACACACTGTGTACTCTGGGACAGGTTCTTCACTAGCCCAGATCATCTAGAGGGAAGGGCCCAAGCCTCTATTCCAGGACCCAGACCCAGTGGCATTTTCTCAGGAAGAGCATATGGCCAGGGGGCTCCTGTGTCCCTGCCTAACTGGCTGAGAGTCTGAGCAGCCCTGTGTCACACCCTCTCTTCCATCTGGGTGCCTTCATTCCTCACTGAAGGCTGACCAGTGCTTCCAATGGTCACTGAGTCTTTTTAGTTAGGCTGCAGAAGCCTGCAGGGTTGTATGGGCCTGGCATTCTACTGCCACCAAGTACACCACCAGAGATGCATGTGGGCACAGGCATGTGCAGAGTCCTCGTTTCAGCAGGTGAGTGGGCAGGCTGCCAGCTTCCTTCTCTTATCTCTTGGCTGCTAAATATCATGATGTTGGTCCCATGCCTGGCTAGACCTGTACTATCCTTAAAACATCCCCAACTAGGAACAATGGGTGCCTCTCAAAACAGAGCCTGGTGTTGGAGCAGGAGCACACCACTTTACAGTGCATATCCTGCCTTTCCAAAATTAACGGGGGTGGGGAGGTTAGGGGTAGAGGGGAGAGGTGTAGTTGCAATAACCAAGATAATTCCCTTCACCACCTACAAGGTGTCATATTCTGCAGCGTCTCCATACTTTGCGGTGCTGGAGATGGAATCTATGGTTTCGTGCATGTTAGACAAGCACTCTACCACTGAGCTACATCCCCAACTCTAATTTTATACTTTCACATTTTGAAACAGGATCTCATTACATTCGTTACCCAGCAGATCTTGAATCTGTGGCCATCCTGCCTCAGTCTCCCAAGTACGTAAACCTCAGACACGACAACTAGCTTGCAATAAAGCACTGGATACTCATGCTCATTCTGACAAGAGACCTTGAGGTAAATCAGGGCCAGGATTCAAACCACAGTGGCTACAAAGTCATACTGGTAATTGGTCCTGATGCTGTGGTCACTCACCAAGACCCATCCCGCAAGCACACAATGCACATGCAAGACCACGGCCCGCGAGCCTCTCACCCAGAACTCAGCCTTGCCATTGTTCTTCTTGCAGCGCTCGGCCAGCACTGACACACCCACGGTCACCTCAGACAGTGGGTCTTCAGCTGCCCGCATCAGCACAATCTGAATGACGCGGCCTTCATAGATGTGGGCATCGAATGTTGACTTCCACTCTGGGTACATGGTGGGCTTCTTCTGTACCAGAGTCTTCCCTCGCTCTGCAACAGAAAGTCAGGCTAGGACTCCTAAGTCCTTCCTTCCCTCCTTATCCCTCATTGCCACACGACCTGCTCTCCGTCCAGTCCCGAGGCTCGGCTACGGCTCTCCAGCATCCCACGAAGCACCCAACGGCCTCCCGTGTCTTTAGGGTACTCTGGTGGGCCCCACCTCTCGTCTTCGCTCCTGCTGTTCCCTTTCCTGTAACCCCTTTGCTCCAGCTCCATTTCAACTTCCCTTTCTGTTTGCATTCACCCAGTGAACACATGTAAGAGTGGCCGCATGCCAGCCATGGACTGGTTGGCAAGGAACATGGCCTGGCCCTGTCTCAAGTCCCAGACAGAGATACAAACCACTGTATTCCTCAGGTAACCACTAAGTCACAGCTGTATAGGATTGAGGACAAAGACCGTGGTTCTAAACCTTCCTGCCATCAAGTGGCCTGACCCTGACATCCAGAGACTTCCTGGAGGAAGGGCAGCTCAGCTAGAACCTAAAAGGTGTACCCGGCAGGGAGCAGAAGGTGAGACTCGAGTGAAGGGTGTGTCCTCCAGAAAGCCACCCTGACCCTAGGCTCCCTCAGCACAAGACTCATCTCCTGTGACCTGTCCAGCTCCCCCTGCTGGGGGACAAGGCAAGGCCAAGCCAGTACTGGAACACAATAGCCTCAGTGTCCAGCTCAGGGCCTGGCCCAAGAAGACGTGGAAATCATGGGGTGAAACCCAAGATATAGGAGGCTCAATTCAATCAGTGTCAAACCCTGGAGAGAACTTGGTGGCTTCTGTCTTCCTGCATCCTCAGCAGGGTAGCTCAGGGAGACAAGAAGAACCTGGGGGAGAAGGTCCCATGCCCCTCTAGGCACTAGCTTCCAACTCTACCTGTGCTGAGTGCCTCCTTCATCTTCACAGCACAGAAAGGCTGGCTTTCGTCCTCTGTCTGCAGGGAGCCCAGCTCATAGGAATTGAAGGAGATGCGCAGGAACGGCGCCATGGTGAAGCCTGCGGAAGATTGTGCACATGAAGGGATGAAGCAGGACAGTGACGCAGAGGCGGTGGAGACCGCTGCCGGGATGCTACTCAGGCCCCCACTCTCCACAGAGCTCACCCACTGGAACTGCCCCACATGGTACACCAAATGCACTAGTCTCTGGTGCCAATGGGGAAAGCTGGGCAGACTAACCTAAGTCTGGGCTTGAGGCACCGCTGGTAAAACTAAAAGATGGGAAACCGGACTTGTTGATCGACAGCCACCGTGCTGGCTGCTTTTCTCTCTACCAGGTCAGGATACTGTCCCCATTCCTGAACTGGACCCTGGAGGCATTTGATTGTGATCTTGAGGCAATCATTTGGGGAAGTCACTCAGTGTCCCTCTCATGGCCAATTACTGACCACCTAAGCATGCCAGAGACCTAGTATGTATTGGGTTCCCCATTCGGTGCCAGCAACTGCTCTCTTCTCTACTGGCTCGTGAAGCCCCCTCTTGATTCTCGGTTGATTTTGCTCATAACCACCTACGCAGAGAAGCATGGCGAACTGAGTCCTGTTTCATCAGCCAAAGAACCCACTCTTTAGATGGGCAAACTGAGACTCAGGCTGAGCCAGATGGAAGGCTAGAGCTCTACTAACTCTGCCCTGACTTTGTTCAACACACCCCACCCTTCTGAAGACAAGCCCCTCAGGGCCACATGTCTCCTGCCTATTTAGATTTCCTGTCCTTTCAGACTGAGAATGGAGGCGGTGACCAAGATCCTTTCCAGGCAGGTAAGGAGGTGTGAAAGGAACACAGTGGGGGATATGGAAAGGGGGTGCAGTTTCACATTTTTCTCCAAATATAAAACTGTATTTTAATGCTGAGTGTAATATACAAAGCTGGACTCAGGGCACCCTGAAAAATACACACACACAGACACACACACACACACCCCAAAAACAAAAACCCAGTTGCCCAGCATGAAGCAGCTCCATCCAGCTCCTTAGCAGGGCAACCAGAAGAGCAGCCCGGTCTTCCCAGAGCTCCCGGTCCAGATGAGCTCAACAGGAAACACTGACCTCAGCCTGCAGCCCAGCCCAGAGTGCCCAGCCGGAGCTCCGGGCCACGCCAGAGCAGAACAGACAGATTAGAGAGGTTGATCCCACAAAATCCTGCCCAGGTCTGGCTCCTGCTCAGTAAAAGTGAGAGCAGGTGTACAACCTCAGCCTGTGCCCCCAGCCCCCAGTCTCAGACCTGAAACCAGCAGGTGGGCAAATGCTGAGTGCTAGACCAGTGCCCGTGAGAGTTTGGAGGGCAGAAACGGAGAAGCTGCTGCGGGCTCCTGGCCTGGAGTATGCATGAGCCTGCATGGTGGTGGGCTTGAAAGGCGCAGGTCTGCAAGAATAAGACTCCTGGTGTGCTCTCCACTGTTGGGATAAACGCCATGACCAGAGCAGCTCGAGGAGGAAGGGGCTTGTTCATCTTACAGCTTACAGTCCATCACAAAGTACGGGCACCTGGATGGAGGAACTGCCCAGAGAGCAAACTGTTCCCTGGCTTGTTCTCCAGGCTGGCAGCTACCTTTCTTATACCTCCCAGGACCACCTGCTCAGGAGCGACCCTGCCCACAGTGAGCTGAACCCTCCCACACCCGTCAAGAAAATGCCCTACAGACTTGCCTATAGGTCCATCTGATGGAGGCATTTTCTCAATAGGGGTTCCTTCCCTCTCTCACACGATTCCAGCTTGTGTTAAGCTCACAAAAAACTAACGAGCACAAGGACTTACACAGTCATGGAAGTGAGTGTGCCTGGGAGGCCATGTGGGAACATGATATGATGAGACATCAGTAAATGGTGGCGTGAAAAGCAAGCTACAGAGGCCTGGCGTTGGTCACATGTAGGAATCTTGGACGGATGTCCCAAATCCCCAAGGAAAAAAGACATCTTGGACCTCCTACTGACCTCGGAGTCCAAGGCATCAAGTGCCCCAGTGAGTGCTTTCAGGGTCTGAAGTAATAAGCAGGGCCCCTCCTAGCACACACTTGCCACATACCAAAGGTCAGATCACAGCGGGCACAGTTATCTCAGTGAGATAACTCAGGAACAAGGCAGGGTACTGAGCAGCTAGCTTAGTACCTCAGAGGGTAACGCCAAACAGCCAGAGAAAAAGCAGGAGAAGGGGCCTAGGCTCCTCGGGGACAGGAGATTAGAGCCATCCCAGTGGCAAAATGGTGAGGCTGGCTAGACACAGGTTCTTGACACCAATGCTGTCTTGGTTATGTGGTTATTCAGACCTCCTGAGCTCTGAGTCTCTGCAACCTCACATTCCAGAGGAGGACTTGTCCCTGGTCTCTAAGCTGTTCTGCTGGTGTCTCATTAGCCCACTAGGATAAGTGCCAACGTCAGCCTGACAGACAGAGGACATGCCTTCCGGTTAATGCTACCCCTGTGCCCTACAGGACACCGTCTCTAAGTCTGCTCATATCCCCACTGTGTCTCTTCTCCCTGCCCACAAGTCAGTGAGAGCTGGGAAACTGTCCCCAATTCTGAGACAGGAAAACCATGTCTGCAGGAACTTGTCAGCTCACCCTGGACTGTGTTAAGCACTCCACACACTTGCTGGCCAGCCTCTCCCCACAGCTCCCCCTGGCGTCTAGCTCCGCCTGCAGGCCCAAGGCTTCCCTTGCTCCCAGCTTGCCCTGGGCTCACAGAGCTGTGTGGAAGAGACAAGGAGTCAGAGCAGTCACAGGAGGGTAATGCCCGGCTCAGGACCCGACCCATGGGCTGCCCTTGCGGCCTCAACTTCGGCTCCCACTCACAGCAGCTTACTGTTACAAGCCACTGGAGGGAAAACCACAACCACAGCAGGTCTGGGCCCCAGCCCTAAACCTGCATCCAGGCCGCAGTGCTACTTGCACTGGGGTGCCGTGGTCTTTGTGGGCTGCCATGAGACTACCCAAGAGTCATTCAGGGGTCAAATCACCTTGCCCCCAAGTTCCTGGGACAAAAATGACGGCGAAGGCCCCTGCTGGTGCAAATGCCCATTTGGTCCTCACTTGGAGTACTCGGACCCTAGAAGGGAGACATGATACATGAGCTAGCTAGCATCTGCTTCCATCTCAGTGTGACCCCGCGAGAGGTTCTGGGCAATGGTGTCCATCTGCACAACAAATCAGTGTGCCCCACAACCTTGCTGTGTTGTGGAGCAGTGGTGGGAAGAGGGGGTAGGACAGAAGCGCAGGGGCAAGGTGTGCCCACTATTTATAAACCCCATGCAAATAGGCCCAGGGCCACAGGCCCCAAAGGAAGGCCACTGCCTCAGCCCCAGGCTTTGCAGGCCCAGGGGACAGCAACTATCCTCACAGCATTCCACGAGTGTGTGTGTGTGTGTGTGTGTGTGTGTGTGTGTGTGTGTGTGTGTGTGCAGGCAGGCCTTCCCCATTGCTGGGGGCTCCGAGTCTCTATGCTCCTGCCCCTCCAGTCTGTCTCTGACAAAGAGAGCAGGGGAAAGAGACAAACAGCCAAGCTGCCAATCTCAGCTCACCCGCTTCTAAGAAAGACTGTCTAAGATGACAACATACAGCATTAGCCTTGTAGTTCTATTTGCTCACTTTTCCCTTATGTAGCCCCAGGAAGTGTTTTCTGGATACAGAAAGCAAGGCTCAAAGAGGGTATATGACTTACTCAAGGTCACACAGCTGGTAAGTGGTAAGCAAGTGGTGGGAAGATTTGATGTAGGCCTGCTGGATGCTACAATTCACTTCTTTCTAATGGACTATGCCAAGGAGAGACGAAGAGAGGAAAGAAGGCAGAAATGGAGACAGGTAAATAGAGCAGGAATAGCACAAACACTTACGAAGACAGAAAAGCGAGAATGTAGAGCCGTGTGCTTGGCTGATCTATTCACCTACCCTCGTCCTGAATCCTGGTCTGGTCCTAGGCCTGCCCTCAAGGCCACTCATCTCCTCTTGCACAACAAGGGTGGTACAGAGCCCTGAACTACTGTTTTCCTCCATTTCTGAAAACATGGGGAACCGACCTGGTCCCTAGCCTTGTCAGAAACCAGAAGCCTTGTGGTAAGGAAGGCAGTGGCTAAGCCACCGCAGGCAGGTCACCTTTTCCAGAGCAAATAGAAACCTGTTTCCAGCCAGCCCAAGGCACTGAGAGAGGCTAGCCTCAGGGCACTGTTGGCATTCCCACTGGGTGGCTCCAAGTGTGGTGAGAATGGGAGCAGAGACTGACATGTCCACCTCCTTACGGTACAGAGGGAGAGCTAAGGCCAGGCTTCCGCCTGAAAGGCCTCAGCTCTCACAGTCTCCCTCTACCCTGGGCTGGATCTGTCTCACAGGCCATAGGGTCATGTCCACTGGACAGCGGGGAAAGCTGGGGCTGGGGATGGAGAAGAGAGACCTTGATCAGACAGACTGCTATGGCCAAGTGTGAACAGGCCCACGAAAACATGAGCTGGAGGTCCTGGTGGGTCACCTGACTTCTTCAACAGCTACCTGGGAGCAAACCCCTGAGGAGTCCTGAGCCTACTTCACGTAGCTCTCTACCATCCATACCTGCCTAACCTCAGGCTGGCACTCACTGCCTGATCATAGAAGGTGCCATCTGCTGGCAAGACTAGATGCAGATGGCAGCAAAGTGATGCCCTCCTGGGGCTGCCACCCTACCTGGTGTACAGGTCTGGGAGGGGTGAAGGAAGGAGAGGAGAGCAGACATAAGTCTGGTCATGGGCCAGGATGGATTGAGAGGTGATGGGACTAGCAGGGGAGAGGAAGCTGGCCCTGCAGTCATGAAGAGCAGGCCAGGTATGAAGAACAGCCAGTCTGTTAACAGAGACCTCTAGGAGGATGACCTCCACAGTGGAATTCCCAGACAGAACCAAGTCAAGGAGGCCATGAGCTTTCGTAACTCAGGAAATAGGTCCTCAGGAAGAGCAGCGAGAAGGCCTCTACCAGAGCCCATGGTCTCAGGTCACAGCCAGGTCCCAGAACAGGGATGCCTTCCACGGGACGGATCTCATGTCCTGCCACTCCCCCTCACTCCATGGGACCAGTTACTGCCCCCCCGTACTCTCCTCCCCAGATTCTTCATTACTCTGTTGTTCCTCCCCGCTCTCCACACCCCAGCAGCCCTCTCTCAGCTGTGACTCCTCCCACAGCATGGAACCCTCTCAGCTAGCACTGTTCTTGGAAGAAGTCAGATACCTCAACCTGCCATTTAAGCCTTCCCACATACTGGCCCCATCCTGTTCTCCCTCTCAAATCCCTCTGGCGGCTTGGCACCTCACCTGCCAGCCCCCATGAACCTGTGCACGGCCCTTAGCCAGAATGGCCTTCTTCTCATGTATCCATCTAGATAGTTCCAAAAGCCAGCCCTGGTAATCTCTCCCTACTCCTGAGGAAGGCAGCTGCTTCCCTATTAGATAGTTCCAAAAGCCAGGCCTGGTAATCTCTCCCTACTCCTGAGGAAGGCAGCTGCTTCCCTATTGGTAACCTCTGTCACCGTCTTAGGTGCTGAGGACTTGGGTTTGCTGTAGGTGGGGTGGTGTCTCTACCTCTAGTCCAGTCATCTCAGTCCCGGCTACATGATGGCTACTCAACAATCCCACTACTAAGAGCTGGTGGTGGAGCTCAGTGGTACAATACTTACTTGCCTGGTATAAGACCCTGGATTCAATCCTTAGCACACACACACCCCCAAAAAACCCCACAAAACAAAACATGAAAACCTGGATTAGTTACACGCAAGTGTGGTGGGCACTGTCTGTCTGTGATTCCAGCACTCAGCAGGATTAGGAATTCCAGGCCAGCCTGGGCTACAGAAGGACCCTGCCTCAATACCAAAGAGAATTCCAAATACAGTCCATGGGAATAGGAAGTGGGCCTCAGGTGGCATAATCATTCTTTTCCAATTGCACAAGGGTTGGGCTACCCTAAGAGTCAAGTGAAAGCTGGGAGTCTTCTCTCAGGAAAATATGCATGCAGTGACATGATTCTGCACAGAACAGGGTGGGGGCTGGGGCCACAAGAGTCTGCCTCAGCCCCGGGTCAGTCCCAGCATCGAATGCCTCAGACAGAGCAAGCTGATGGGATGCATGGTTTGGAGGAGGACTAAGGAGCACTAAGCAGGCTGGGAGCAGCTTTGCTCCGGCAGTGAGGATTGTGAGTGAGAGTAGAAATGGACCTACAAACATCTATTGGCTGGGCTGGCTGCAGGGTCTGTAGCCTGAGCGACATCACAGCCGCCCCGCCAGAGGGCCAGGACTCAGGTTCCTGCCTGTAAACTGGCTCACAAGCCCTCTGCCAACACACACGGGGTCAGGAACACTTCAAGGGCACAGCCTGCTGCACCAGGCACGGAACTGTAGTCATCTGCAGGCCCCTGAGCTCAGGGACCTCTGAGCTCAATGAGTGGGAGACTTCCAGGTACCCGTGGGGGAGAAGCCAAGGCCCTTCCTGGCCCAAGCCAGAAGCCAGCTCCTCTGAGGACAAGAGGTTCTCTGTGAGGAGCCAGGTGGAGGGGGAACATCCAGGACTCTCCAAAAACAACCACACACATGGGCACACATGGGCACACCAACTAGCCTACATACAGTCAGACATGAGGAGTCTCCTTCGAAGGTAGACACACAGAGGTACACACAGAGCCCTAGGATGACACAGTGGCATACAAAGAGGAACACCTCCCCCACACCCACAGCTGTCACATGTCAACACAGCCAGGCATGTGGGCGTATGCACACACGCATGCATGCACGCATACACACACACACACACACACACACACACACACACACACGCAGTGTGATAAGCCATATTATACAGATGGACAACAGACCCACACGAGGCACAGAGATGAACTCTGATTAGGTTCTGGCACCAAATACAGCTTTTCCTGTCACAGTATCCTTGAGCATAATGGCTGGGGAGAAAAGGAGAGAACGGGAAGGAGAGCAGGGAGCCAGGCCAGGATGGGCTTGCCTCCTCAGGAGGTCCAAAGAGAATTCCAAAACATGGAAGAGAAGGGACAGGCTGGCTGGTCAGGCACATCCCAAGGCAGGCCTTAGCCTGCCCACTTGCCTGCAGGGCCCTGAGGGGAAGTGAGCCAGTGCTGAAGCTGGAGCTCACAGGTGGCTGTCACAGGCCTGGTGAGTGAGGGGAAGACTTGTAAGTGCTGGGGGGGGGGGGGGGGGGAGGCAGCCCACACATGCCCTCCAGGAGCCCCAGGCTCACAACTGCAGAAGATGACCAAGGGGTTGAGCAATTCAACCAAAGCCACAAAGCCAAAGGGGGGCCAGGAGCGGGGAGGGGAACAGTTTCCAGCTCAAACTCTTAGACCTGCCCATGAGGGGCTATGTCTGCAGGTAGGGACTGCTCTGTTGGCCAGAGTTAGTGGTCCCAAGCCCTTGTCTTATACCTTCTCTCCGCCCCCCGTCAAAGAAGGTCCCCAGAATGCTCAGATTTACAACAGTAAACTGTTTTGTGTCTGGGAGAAGGTAAAATGGCCACTTTGGTCTTTTGCTATCTGTCTATAACCTCTAAGATGGGCAGTGTGCAGAGGGCAGGGACCAGGACCTCAGGGATCTGGAGAAAGCAGGAAGAGCTAGAAGCACCCACAGGTGGGCCATCCCCCTCATAAGTAATAAACAGAGAAACTGGTGAGCTCAGGCCTAAATGGGCTGGGATGTAGTTTAGAATGTGGCCAAGTCTCTCCAGGAGCTCCATTTGCAATATGGGAATGATCATACCCATATCCCATGCTGAACGTGGGGCCTGGAATGAGGCAGAGATATACACAGAAGTTGTGAACACTGCTATCTTCCTGCCTGGCCCTCTCTCTCCCACCTGTTCCACTACCCCATCTCCAGTTGTCCCTGGTCTTCTTGGGGTTAATCCAGCTGTGGGATGCCCTAGGCTGCCTGCTACTCCAGGATCCCATCTAGGTTGGTGTAGTTGAGTCTGTGGTCAGCAGCAGCCCCTGATGGCCTAACTGTCTGTGTTTTGATAACCTAGACCCCTAAGCTTTTTCCGGCTCTGCCACTGGCAGACCCCAGAGATACTCCTACCGTGACCCCAACAGCCCCGCAGTCTATACTACGCAGACATCTGATCCAACCTTGGCCTAGTGACTGGCCTGTTTACCCAACACGGCTATAGATGTGATCCAAAGCTCCTGCTGTTGTGAAAACAGCGGCTCAGTGACCACAGGCCTGCCCTCCTGGCCCCCAGGCCAGGGCCTCTGAGGGACAGCTGTTCCGTCTTGTATCTGAGGCCTTTCAAACTTTCCCACCAACCCAGCTTTAGACGCTCAGGTCTCACTTTGGACCTAAAACCCCATACTGTAGGCGTACGTGCCCACCTGGCTCTCCAACCTCACCACATGAATGAGTCAAAAAAAAAAAAAAAGCTCAAATCAGCCCACAGCAGCCTACTGATGTCCCACTTCCATGTGTCTTCATCTGCCAGGAGTGCCCACGTTCACAGTCATCCGGCCAGAAACCTGGGGCCGGTTGTCTGCTTGTCTGCCTTCCCCCATGCAGCCCACTCCCCAGCCTGCCTTTGTAGTGAGCCTCCATGCCTCTCCTGCCTCCACCTCCTACCCCAACCCGGTCCCTACTGCTGAGCCCAGACTGAACACCTGCCTGCCTACCGCTCACCCTCCCCTACTCTGGCCCCCACAATCCCTATGCCCTAGCTCCAAACAAGGCTTTCAAGACTTTTAAGACAGTAAAGCAAACCCTGCCATCCCTGACTCAGCTCCTAGTGTTTCCCACCAAGTCCATCAACCTGCAGCCTTGACCTCCCTGATCTAGGCAGCTGCCTTCTCCTCACTCCTGGGCCCTGGCTAAAGGGACCCCTTTCAGTTCCCCGACAACCAAGTTCACTCTATAAGGAGCTTCTGAGCTGCAGTGTTCTGTCTTCCTATACCCTACCCCTACAGTGGCTCCTTCCCATCATTCACGCCTCACATGGACATCCCTGTTCTGCCTATTTCACAGATGAGGCAACGGAGGCTGAGAGCGGTCTAGTCTCTGGCTTGGGTACACAGGCAGGAACAACTACATCTGAGAATATCTGATGTGGTGGAGGTCTTACCCCTGGACCTTCAGGATATCCTCCCTTACATTTGGCCCAGGTTCCCATTGATCTCCAGCCCTCCAACCTCCTGGCCCTGTATGCTACACTACCATCCTTACCATTCTTCATCACCAGAGACTCCCAGCCTCTTGGCCCCAAACAGCAAGGGGCAAAGACGAGCTGACTTTCTCTGTATTCCTGGGACATGAAGGTTCCTCCCACCAACTGCCACAAATCAGTGATGCAACAAGGATGGATGTACATGCCCCACTTTCCAACCTAATCAGTCCCAGATGCCTGACCCTTCTCTGACCCAAAGGCTAACTCCAGGGGTCCCAAGGATAGGTAGCCTGATTAGAGGGCTCACCACCCACCTTCTCATTCCAAACCCAAAGTCCTGCAGGGACCCAAGCAGAGCGGAGCCCTAAGCGGCTAGCTGTGGGCTACCTTTCCCTTCTCTTCATACATTGTTGTGAGATCTACTTTCTTCACTTTGAAAGGGAGCGAGGGGGACACAAACAGGAGCAGGCTGTGCTGCTGACTGTGCATAGCTACTCTACCCTGGGGCCCCTTCTGAAGAGGACATGCGACCCACTGAATCAGTAGAGCCCTCCCCAACGCCTAGTATCGTGAGGGCAGCAGAATTAACAGAATGGAGGACTTCTCAGCTGGGTTCCACAGCCATGTGGCTGTGACACCAGGATACATTATCAGTATCACTTGATGGATTTGCATAGTTACTCTGCACCAGGCACTGAGTGCTTTACATGCCTTCCGTTCCTGCCATTTTTTCTTCCTTTGTTTTGTAGTTGTTTTTTCCAAGACAGGGTTTCTCTGTGTAGCCCTGGCTGTCTTGGAACTCACTCTGTAGCCCAGGCTGGCATCGAACTCACAGAGCTCCACCTGCCTCCGCCTCCCAAGTGCTGGGATTAAAGGTGTGAGCCACCACTACTCAGCCAGTTCTTGCTATTTTGCATACACTTACTGCTGTTTCCCAAATAGCTCATAAAAATGAACATAAACATGATTTTGTCAGAGGAAAAAAAAACCAAGGTACTGAGTGTGAAAACCACTTACACAGATTTATCCACACAGCTGCTTGGTGCTACCTAATTTCTGAAACACAGAAGGGGTACTGCCACCCCCACGGGCTGTACCTACTGGTGCTGACGCCCCTTTGGCCTACAGGCTTGGAACAGGGAGGACCTGGGGTTGTGGGGCCGCAGGCGACTTACTGGTCTCAGGCCCCTGTCTTCCACCCGAGTTCCAGACAAGCCTGGGCAGTCTTGGTATGGAAAGCCTAGTCAATTGGCCTAACCCACAGGCCAGACACCACTCCCCTCTACAGGCAGAGCTGGGGTGAAGCAAGCCGCAGGCCGAGCTGGTCAGTCCTCCTCTGAAACCACTTCCTGGGCAGCCCAGAGGAAGTGAGTCTCTGGAAATATCATGGACCAGCTGGGTCTCTTCCCTGGGCCCAAGCCTTGGAGGGCAGACCCCCAGGAGAAAAATGCCCTGCTGGACAGGCCCCAGAGTTCAGCAACTCCACTCTCTCCAGGCATAGTGTGAGGACAGAGCAACTGTAGGTCCACCATTGGCCTATGATCACCTTGGTCCCATGACTAAACAGCCCACTCACTTCCTCTTCTGTGGCACTAGCCACAGCTTGCAGCAGCTGACTGACCCCTCCTCCACACTTGTGCCCCTATCTCTAACGCCAAACCCTTGTCAGCCTGAGGACCTAGGTCATGTGGGCAGATCCTTCTCTCAGTGTGGCCTAACTTCCTTCAGCCCTGGTGATATTTTATTTTATTTTTTTGAGACAGGGTTTCTCTGTGCAGATTTGGCTGTCCTGGAACTCACTATGTTGACCAGGCTGTCCTCGAACTCACAGAGCTCCACCTGCCTCTGCCTCCTGAGTGCTGGGATTAAAGGTGTGCGCCACCCCCCACCCCCGCCAGCTAGCCCTGGTGATCTTAGCTATACCTGGAAGCTCACTGTCAGGTGATAGACTCTGGCTGCCAGAAGTAGGTAATGATCCAGACCAGGGCTCGCCATCTGACCTAGCATGGGCATGTGTGATGTGTGTAGATAGTCACAGAAGGAAGTAAGCCTCTGTATGAGTGTCTGAGTGTGTCCCTTGAGGAGATGCATGTGAACAACTGTGCTTATGTGTAGGCGGAGTGTGCCTGGGGCGAGTATGCCCAGCGCAGCTTGGCTTGGTCTACCTGTGTGAGCACGTGCGTGTCTCTGCCAGCCAGACAGGTGATGTTTGAGAGTTTGCAGTAGGCAGGCTCTGTGGCTAATAAACTTGAGGCTAAGTGATGGGAGGAGCTGGCTTCCCTGACTTCAGGCAGCTGAAAGCTCCAGGCAGATCAACTCCTCCCCACCAGGTTTGGGGCAGGATGAACAGATAGAAGACCCAGTGAAGATCCTGCCCTTGTCCTCCCTACCCCCACTGAAGTGAGAACCTCAATCTCCTCCCTCTCCACACTGAGGAAGCTTCAAACACACCCACAACCCCTGCACCAACAGCGACTAACAGTCGGAGGGTGGGAATGGGGGCTGATCAAGGGAGACCACACCTGCCAGCCTGTCCTGTCCCTCCCCGGATTCCAGCACACACACTCACACTCCCCCATACATGTACACATACACATGTGTGTGTACATGCAGACCTTTGCTCACTGGGGCTCCTCTAGTCACACACAGAACTACTTCCTTCCTCCCTCCTTTCTGTCTCTTCCTTCTTTCTGTTTGTTTTGGGTGCCGGGCTTTCTACTAGCGTCACACACGCTGGGCACACTGCCCCAGAGCTCGGGCACCAGGCGCACAGGACTTGATTGCGCCAGGGACTCAAGGAAGCAAGGCTGGCCAAAGGGGCACTGCTAACTTCAGGGACTTGCAGCCTTCCCGGGCATTCCTCGAAGACGATGCTCCGCAGAGCCTAGTCCTGAATCAGGAGGCGGAGGAGAGACTACTCAGTCCTTCTGGGAGACCCCATTCTATTCCCGGCCCAGCATTCAACCCACCACGGGGCACAGGTGAGCCTGTTTCCTTGTGACATGAGGGCAGTTTGAGGAACCATGGAGAAACTGACACATCCACCCCAACCCTTGACATTTACATGCAACTTTCCCTCAAATTGACCAAAAGCAGTGTCATCGCTCCTTCCCCCACGTTACCAGTGGGTTCCCGTCCTCTGAGCTCCAAGGTCACAGCCACGGCCAGGTATCCGGCAGGAAGTCCCTTATGAACAAAGCAATGGGCACCCCCGCTGGACACTCTGCTTTACACCCAGATCACAGCTTTTGAATGTACCCTGAGATCCAGCCAGTCCCAGTGGAAGAAGACAAGTCTCGAAGACGAAGGGTACCCTGGCACATTGCCCACCTGCCTGAGACGACCCATCCTACCTGGGCCTCCCAGCTCCTGCTTGTCCTGGCTCCTAGAGTGCTGTAACCACTCACTAAGCACCAGGAGTAAGTAGGCCCAACGCCCTTGCCTGGGCCAATTCCCAGCAGACCTGTAGGAACAGGAGAAAACAGCTGAGCTGGGAGGCACAGCCAAACAGGCTCCAGCACCAGCCAGCGTTGGCACAGCCAGCACCGGCCAGCTCAGCTCTGCTGGGCGAAGGAGTTCAAGCTTTCCTGGGCTTGACTTGCTCTTCTGTCGTTGGCTGTTAGGCTCCACTTCTCTCGGGACCCAGCTATGTGTCCCTCCCACGTTAGGGTCTAGAATACTGTGTCCTTGCCCTTAGAACACTTCGAGCATGGTAAAGAGGCCATGGGACACGGCTGGGGTGGAGGGTGAACACCTGCTCCTGTCAAGGAGGTGGACCTAAAGGTTTTGGAGTTGCAGGATACAATCAAGCACCAACCTCAGACAATTTCTTTGAGCCTTTTTTTTTTTTAAATAAAGACAGGGTCTCACGTAACCCAGGCTGGTTTCAAATTCACTATGTAAACTGAGCGAGCCTCCCACCCTTCTTTTGTTTGTTTGGTTTTGTTTTGTGAGACTGGGTCTCTTCAAACTTGCAAGATCCGCCTGTCTCTGCCTCCTGGTGTGGGGATTAAAGGCATGTCACTGTGTCCAGCTGTAAGCCTATTTTTTAAGTGGGGGAAATATTACTGCTCCAATGCCCCAGGTGGCTCTGAGGCTTCAAAACATGTCTTGCCAGCTCTTGTGCTGGATTCACAGTGAAAACAAAAGATGACTGGAATCCAGTGAAACACAACCTGTAAGCCTAGCTAGTTACTCAGGGGCCTGAGGCATAAAAAGCGAAAGTTCAAGGCTAGTGTTGGCTACATGGAAAGTCCAAGGCCAGCCTGGGTAACCTAATGAGACTCAAAAATTAAAGAGTTTAGGATGTTGTTCAGTGATGCTTCCAAGTAAGGCCCTGAGTTCAATCCTCAGTACCACTAAAAAAGCGACAGAGGAGAACATAATGGATGGATAAGGATGCATCTTAGTCCTTGTTTTGTGGTTTCAGGTGATTCTCACATTACTATTGCACCATTATATAGTGAAAAAAACTGAGACCTAGAGACACCCTAAACAGGAGGATGGCAAAAGCAGCAGTGCCCTGGGTGTCCTGGCATTCCCACTACAAACCAGGTGGTCCCCTGCGGTGGTGCATGCCTTTAATCCTAAAGCACTCAGGAGGCAGAGGCAGGAGGATCTCTGTGAGTTTGAGGCCAGCCTGGTGTGCAAAGCAAGTTCCAGAACAGCCAGAGCTGTTACACAGAGAAACTCCGTCTGGAAACAACAACGAAGTCCCACTGCCCCAGCTAGAGACCCCATCACTACTTCCTGGAAGCAACAGCAGCCTCAGGCTTTATCTTTCCATCAGTACTTCAAATTATTTCCAGTTTAAATTTAAACTCCAATTATCTGTGCCAGATAAATGGTGTCAGAACCCTGGATCATCACAATTCTGAGTCACCCCCACTCCCCACAGCATAGCTACAGAGACTGGGAGCCGGCTGGGGTGGAGCTGAGCAGGTCTGGGGCCTGGCACTCTGTGAAGAATCCTGCTTCCTGCCAGCAGCCAGGGAGGCAGGGAGCGGCGAGTGACATGCTGTGTGGGAAACATGGTTGGGAACTATCAGGGTTTCATTCATCCCAGATTCCAGAAGAAGGGCACACACAGCCAGGAACGCCCCCCACGTAAGACTTCACACGTGCAGCGGGCCTTCACTCTCAGTGTGGCCAGGACTGCTGAAGAACCACCAGTCCCTGAGTCCTCGCTCGCTCTGTTCCACAAAGAAAACTCAGCGCACAGAGGCCTGGCTTGGCACTCCTGACCTTAAAGGGCATGGTAAGTACTGGAGCCCATGGCTTTTTTGGTCCAGAACCACTGCAGCCCCAGGTCTCGTCTCCAGCTTTCTCCATCTCTCGGGGAGCCAGGGCTGGGCTTGTGCATGCAGAGCACACACCCAGCACCTCCTGTCCTCCCTAAGCTCATTCACAGCTAGGCACTCGCCTTCCCTCCCAGTCCTAGCCACATACCCTACACACCTCCTGCTGCTGTCACCCACACTCAACCGCTCCGTTACCCACAACCCGTCACTCCTCAGCACATACCTGCAGTTTCATACAGTCAGACTGTGAGTCTCTACCAGTCACTCTCTCACTCCAGCTCCATACCGCCAGTGTCAGCTTCAGCACAGCCCTGTCATCTACCACAGCCTTCACAACATCGTACAGACTGTCACTGAGGGAACACACACACCCTACACACACACACACACACACACACACACACACACACACACATACATACACACACACACACATACATACACACACACATACACACGTACACCCTACACACACACACACACACACACACACACCCCACATACATACACACCACACACACATACACACACACACACACCCCTACACACCACACACACATACATACACACATACACACACATATACACATACACGCCACACATACATACACCACACACACCCTCCACACACACACACACCACACACACACACACCACACACACACACACCACACACACATACACACACATACACCACACACATACACATATACACACATACACCACACACACATACATACACACATATCACACATACACACCACACATACATACACACATACACACATATATACCACACACACCCCTCCACACACACACATACACCACACACACACACACCACACACACACACACACACACCACATACACATACACACACATACACCACACACACATACACACATACATACACACATATCACACATACACACACACATACACACCACACATCATACACATATACACATATCACACACACACACACACACACACATACACCACACACATACATACACACACATCACACATACACACCACACATATACACACATCACACACACACACACACACACACACCACACACAGGCACCACACACACACACACACACACACACACACACACACACACACACACACACCCCACAGCTGCCCTCTGCTGGGTGATCCACCACACCCCAGGCTAATCGAAAGCAGGAACGAGGAAACCCAAGGACCAGTCCCCTCCCTCTGTACCAGATCAGCCTGGTCACAGAAGATCAGCAGCAGAAGGAGAAGAACCAAAAATGATTGCATGCACTTTTACACAGACACACTCACACACAAGCATGCCAATAGTGTGGCTCCCACAATTAAAGGATCTAATGTACTCATGGCCAGATGGTCACCATTACATGGTGCACATAGGACTTTTGGGACACATAGGGATACATATACATGAGTAAGCAAAGACACATATCATAAAATATAGAGGGGAGACCAATGACAATTCACCAAGACACGCTGTATGAAGTTGCAAGGGCCATGCATGGAGCCTCAGGACCCAGCCATATATACATACAAGCAAGTCACACGTGGAAAAGGACACATTCACAGGGCAAGTCCCACAGTGACAATCAATACACAAGGAGACGAGATACACAACATACCCACAGGCCTGGACACAGATACTCCAGCAGCAGAAGCCAAGCTCCTCCAAGGGCCCAGGGTAGGGGCCAGAAAGGAATACCCCCCACTCATTCTAAATCCTCTTGACAGGTTTAAGTGGAGTTGCTTAGGGAGGCTCTCTTCTCTCCCCTCCCCTACACCCAGGGAGTTGGGGAAGTGGGAACAGTGGTTGTGCTTTTGGTCTCCCTCTCCCCTGCCAGCCAGCAGGGCAGGGCACTCCCATCCCGGCTGCCCTCAATCACCTTACTGGGCCCCCAGAGGGAGTGGCGCCTCTCCAGTGGGACAGAGACTGACAGCACCAGGCAGAGGCTCCCGGGAGAGGGGGCTCAGAGGGGCGGAGAGGGCAGGGGAAACGGTAGAGCCTGGAGCCACGCCCAGCCCAGAGACAGATGGGGAGCCAAGAAAGACACTGAGACTGAAAAAAGATAGGGCAAGGAGGCGGCGCGGTCGGCCCGCCTGGGATCCAGGCGCAGGAGGCTAGGACGACGGGCGGCCCGGCCTCCGCCCCGTGGTGGTGGAAAGGACTGGAGGCTGGACTGGCAGGGGCCTGTGCGCGTGGGCCGGGGGCGCGGCTCCGGGAGGAATGGGTCGAGGGGGCGGCGGGCCTGGCGGGGGTGGGGAGACGGAGTACGGGACGGCGAGGGGCAGCAGACTTGGCCTGGGAGCGGAGGACCAGGCAAGAGGGGGTGGGGACCGACGAAGGTGCAGAGGGCCCCAGGGAGATTCCGGACCATCGCACGGACCCTCGGTGGGGCCGAAGACACCCAGGAGGGTAAAGATGCCGGGAGCAGTAGGGCCTGGGCTCCCGCCGTCGAAGAGAGGGTCAGACCAACCAGGGGACCGAGGCACCGGCGGGTCTCCGTGCTCGGCGGGACTTTGGCTGCTCATGGCTCAGTTTCTCAGTTTCAGAACCGGGAACCGGGGAAGGAAGAGGGGGAAGGAGGCCACCGGAGAGAGAAGAGGGGGGGAAAAGGCCGCTGCGCCCTCGAGTTAGCTCGGACCCCGCGCCCGGGCCCAGCTCACACTCACCTCCCGACGCAGGGCCAGGCGCCAGGGGTCCCGGCGGGCCGGGGTCTGTCTCGTGGCGCGGCTCTCCTCGATGCGCGTGGACGGGGAGGTCAGCACCGGACTGATCAGGACGGGCCCGGCGGCCAGGGGGGGACCGCCCGGGTCCCGGCACGGGGGGGTTAGATGTCCAGGGGCCGCTCGCGGGATCCCGCGGCCGCCGCCTCCTGCTCTGGCGCCGCGGCACACGGAAGTGCGAGGGGGCGGGGCTGCGCGACCTCACCCAGGTGCCGGCCCCGGCCCCGCCCTCACTCAGGACCCGCCCCACGGGCGCCCGCCCCTTCGAAGCTCCGCCCACGAGAACGGGGGGCCCGGCGCGTCTCAGCCTCCTTGAGTGCTGGTCTCAGTCCCCTGATCTCTCAGCCTTCCCTGGCTCTCGTCGCGCCTCGCCTGCCAGTCCTATCTCAGGGGACTATTTTACAGAGGAGGACTCTGAGGCCAAGGTGGGGGCACAGCACACACAATGGAGCCTGGGAGGCACCGGCGGGGGTTCCCCAACTACTCGCGCCCACGCCCGGGACTCCCCACTGGCCAGCTGGCCCGCCTCGCCTGGCCTCACTCCTCTTCCTGCTGGCTTGAGCCGGGCGGCGAACGAACGGGCTCAGTGCCCGCCGCCAGGCCTGCCGATCCCAGCCCTGCCCGAGAGAAGGAGCTGGGGAGGTCTCCAGGGCGAAAGGCTCTAGCCAGTCTGAATCGGCGGCGCTGCTCCTCAGACAGTTCTGGGAATTGCCTCTATCCCCATCTTCCGCAGTCTGTCCTGTGCCCACGATCCAGAGCTCCCCTCGCCTCAATCAAGCGCATAAGCTTTCTTTCCAGAAGTGGAACTCGACCATCAGCCGTAACTCATTCATTCGTTGTTCGTTCATTAAGGGTCCCCTGGGCCCAAAGTCTGAGCACCGCTGGGAGCCAGGGAGTCCATTTTTCTGTCCCCAAAGCCCAGAGCACTAAGATGTTACATTATACTTACTCAAAGAAATGACTTCCCGGGCTGGTCATGTAACTCGGTTGATAGGGTGTTTGTCTAGCTTGCAGACATCTCTGTGTTTGATCCCCACCACAGGGTAAACCACAGATGGAGGATCAGAATGGTACTCCAGTACTCAAGAGACAAGGCAGGAAGGGAGTTCAGTTCAGCCTTAGCTACATAGCAAGTGGAGGGCATGTAAGACCCTATCTCAAAAAACAAAATAAAAGATGACCTTTCCCAGGAGGCTGAAAGAGGGTTCTAGGATCCTGAGGTCCCTGACCTCTTTCTGGGGGACCACCTAGAAAGAATATAAGTCCAGATGGCTCTTTGCCATCTGATGCTCAAGAGAAGTGCCCCCCCACCACATGCGCCCCCAGAGGCCTGAGACTTCCCGGGATAGGGGAACCTGGCAAAGATGTAGGTCTCCAAACCTTATTTTAAATATATGGTGGGGATTGGGCTAGGGAGAAAAACCACAATGACTCATCCTGCTACTGTAGACAGAGGAAGGTTCCGGGTCCTTCCATCCTGGAAGAGAGGCAGGCCCAGTTTGGAAATTAGTATTTAGGTCCCCAGCCCTGATAACTGTCCCCCTTCCATCAGAGCTGACTCCGGCCAAATTGGACTCCTTCCGGAGAGACAGCCGCTTTTCTGCTCACATCAGGCTTTTGACTACGCTGGGTTATTTTCTCCCGACACCTCTCTACCTGTCTTGACTGTCTCCTCACATGCTACTTACTCCTCCTTGATGCCCAGTTGTTATCCATGGCCTTTCCTTGAGCTTAGGGGCCTATTTAGCTCCCCTGGGGTTGGGCTGAAGGAAAGGGCGGGCAGGGTAAGCTTCAGGTGACCTTTGCCCACCTGGAATCGGGTTTCACCCTATCTTCTGACTCCTCCTCCAGAACCATAGCAGCCAACCCAGCCTCGCCCCTCAACATCAACAATGGACCTGCCTCTGCGCCAGGGACCACAGCGGGAGGGCCAGCCACCAGCCCTTTCCTCCTACCTGCTGCTTTCTCCCTTGGAAAAGGGAGATGAGGAATGATGGTGATTGAGAACGGGGGAGGGGGGGAACGGGAACGGGAGCGGGGACACACAGGACGACACTGCCCAGTGTTGGGCTCTGTCTAGGTGCTGGATGTGTACCTTGTGTGTGGTCCTCAAGCACCCACAAAGTGAGGACCACTATTAATGGCATCTGTAGTGACCAGCAAGGGGAACTGTGATATAATAAGATGGAGAGAAGCTAAGACTGATCTGGCCATGTTCCGGATGCAGGCGGGCTTCTCTCCAGAGATCGGCCCAAGGGCCTTAGAGGAGACAGGCTTGTGTTGAAGTCAGGGACTTCAGGCCCAGGTTAGCTTAGGATCCCTGCATTGTGGAGCTGGGTACAACACTGGGTAGTCCTGGGTAGGGTCCAGATGAGCTGTCCCTAACCAACCTAATAAGGGCCTGCTGAGGCCTCGAAGGAAATTTTATCACATGCTGACTCTATGACCCTGACTGTATCATCATGACCACACCTCTCTCAACCTAAGTTCTCAAGTACGAAAGAGGATGTGGAGAGAGAGAGAGAGAGAGAGAGAGAGAGAGAGAGAGAGAGAGAGAGAGGAGAGAGAGAGAGAGAGAGAGAGAGAGAGAGAGAGAGAGAGAGAGAGAGAGAATACAGTCTCAGCCAGGGTGGATGTCTGCTAAGGACTTGGTCTCTATATTCAGGGTTATGGGAATGGCCATTGGGCTAAGTTACAGGTTCTCGGTACTGAAAGGGTTCTGGATTGTCTCTCATGACATGGGTATAAATCCTCCAGCAAGGCTGGGCTCAAAGCCTCCCCCTTCCACCTGCCCCACTTCCTCCTCTTCACCCCTCCTCTGCCAGGTTAAGGAAAAGCCAAGGGACCAGATGTGGGTGGAACTGAGCAGTAACCACCCAGGGCTGTTCCTCTGTGGTTCTCTGGAGGGTTTGTCCAGAGGAGAGGACGAAGATTCCTGCCACCCTGGCACTATCCAAAACCATGAGCAAAATAGGGTCCTAAGACCTCTGAAGGGGAAGTCTAGGATCCAAAGGAGCAAGGTGAAAAGGCCACCCACTGTCCCTGAGGCCCGCCAGCTGGAGACAGGACAGGGTCCCCCACTTCATCTCGGTCAGCAGCCAGTTCTTGTCCTATGCTCAGTACCGTTTGCTGTCTCTGCCTGTGCCATCATTCCAGCCCTGAAGCTCCGGCTGCCAGGGCAGCCATCTCCGCCATACCCAGAGCACCGGCCTGCTCAAGAGAAAGTGGACTCATGTTTCTGGGACAGGAAACACAGGCAGCAGGAATGATATACTGAATGGGCAGCTGCTGGGGATAGTGGAGCCTGGCAGGGTTTTGTTGGGGGTCGTGAGATGGGAAGGGTACTTGGGACATGCCTACGCCTCAGGCCACCAAGGCTGCCACAGAGGTTTCAGCCTCTGGCACTAGGTGAAGGTCAAGCAAAGTCAGACTAGGAAGGTCTTATGGGTAGTGTCATATGGCAGAGGAGTGTTGAAAAGTTATTGCCTCACTCTGCCCTGGACCCGTGATTTTACTACGCGTAGGCTTCCTCATCTGTGGAATGCAGATGCTAATAATGACATCTGCTGGTTGAGATGGAGCTTCTGAGACCAGAGGAGCAAGCTCAATCTGGGTTGGTTCCAACGGTTAACACACAGTCAGCGAGGCTGAGCTAATCGTCTTCCATAAGTTTGTTAGGTGAAACTTGAGGAACTCCTGGGGACAAATGGGGAAAGTCCTGGAGGACAGAACAGCACACGGCTTTCCTGCTGCTCTCGTGGGTGCGGCCCAGCACTGACCCCAGCACAGTTCTGGCCAGGCCTGTCTCCTGAGCAGGCTCCTCTGTCCCAGTTCCTCACAGGGACCTGGGAGCGGCAGGGATGGGCAGTGGAGCTGGGGCTAGTCACCAATGACAGCTAGAGACTGCAAGGAACATCCTGGTCTTCTGCACTGATTGCCCAGAACCAACTCAATTTACCTCTGCTGGGGCTTACACTAGTGTGCCCACCCACAGAGAGTGAAGGCCAGGAGAGTGCGGCGGGGTTGGGGATGGCTTCACCAGCCCCTCGCTTGCTCTTGTGTGGTTGCCTCAGTTCCTCTGCAGATGATAGCTCATTGAGCATTTGGTGGCTGACAGGAAACTGAGGACAGGGGATGAGATAGCCTGGGATGAAAGAAGGTCCTTGGAGGAGCCAAGGGCTGTAGACAATCCCTCCAGAGACTCAGGCCACACAGCCCTCACCTACAATGGAACCCACCACCACCACCACCCCCGCACCATACCACACCCCTACCCTTCACCCTTCTACCCCCAGCCTCTATCACACCACCACCACCCTTGCACACACACACACACACACTCCCCTTGCTGCACTGGTGCTGTGCACTGCTGTGCACAGGCCTGCAGCCTTGGCCCTCCCTGCCCTAAGGAAGTATTTCCCAGCCAGGAGGGGAGGTGCCAGCCCTCCACGTGATTCTGGCCAGACTATAAAAGACCCAGCTCTATTCCTGGGTCACATAGCCACCTGGAGGCTGCCAAGACACTGACACCTGCCCGGGCACTGCCTTGCTGGTAAGGACCTAGCCTGGTGAGGACCCAAAGCTGGAGATGACCGATAGGCAGGGAGAGCTACAGAAACCTGAAAAAAAAAAAAAAAACCAAACAAAGACGGTTGGCTGCTTTGATGGAAAAAGGGATGTGTCGTTTAAAGCAAATGAAACAGGCCCATTTAAAGAAGAAAGTAGAATTGCACAGATCTCCCCAGGCAGTCTACCCACATCCCTTTTTAGAAGGAAGTGACTCTGCCCTCTACTCTTCCAGACTGAACAGAGCAGCCTGGAGCTCAGGACCTCTTTATCCTTGCCTTGAGAGTGGGAAGTGGAATTGAGGTCCCTGGCAGACTTCACTTGGCATCTCCTGGCAGGGCTCTGTGCAGAGGCAGTGGGTAGTGCCCAAGAGAAGTGGTTGGGCCAGTTGGACCAGCAGAGCCCGACCTAGCAGCCTACAGTCAAGTCCTCCAGAGGTACGAGAGGCCCTGGGGCACTTCTGCCAAGCCCCTGCTCTCTCTCCACTTCCCAGTCTCCGCTTTGCTCAGTTGGTGTTTTGCTCCTGGAATGTCTTTCCATCTAGCTCTTAGCATCCACCAAGGCCCCGCACAAATGGCCCTTCTGCAGCCTTTACTCCTCATGAGCCCACCCCCCACTACATCCTGCCCAGGGCCTCTCCTGAAGCATAGCCCCTGGGCAGAGGCCCTAGGCTGGGAAGAACCAGTATGCAGTCAGCACATTGGCTGGCTGTGTGACCTGGAGCAAGTGCCAACCCTCTCTCAGCCTCATATTCCTCAGCTGTAAGATTCACAGTCCCTGGGGCTGCCTCGAGACTAAATTAACATTAGCTACAGAGAGCCCAGCCCTGTGTCCAGCACTAGAAACAAGCAGCTGGGCTTGTCCATCCCTCTGCCCCAGACCTCCCCTGGCAGAGACTTGCCCCATTTGCCAATCCCAGCAGCTTGTGGTAGGCAGTAGTTGGCAAGGGAGGCGCCTCCCCAGTGTAGGATGAGTCCCATCCTCCAGCTGCCCACCCAACCCCAACCCACCACCTTCACAGGTCCAGGTCAAACTTCTGCCCACAGCCTTTTGTGGGCATAGGCTGTGGCCATCTTGGCCGCAGTGGCTAGGCAGGCAGCCAGGTTGTTGAACAGGCTTGGACAGGAGGAATTGTGCGCCCTTGAGGTTAAAAAAAAAACCAAAAAACAGTCAGTACTCAGGCCGGCACCCCAGGACCTATGACTACAGTGCAAATGGGGTGCCAGGAGAAGGTTATAATTTCTGGATATGGGGTAGAATTTGGGTCAAGGACTGGAGTACAGAATTTAAGTTCTCAAGTAGGCCACATATAGGGTAGGGACTCAGCTGGCTTCTGACATCCAGCCATACCAAGCTTTCTTAAAGTGTGCTTTGAAAATGAGGCCTCAGCCACAGGTACCAGGCCCAGGATCACAGGAGTGTCCAGGCGCAAAGGAGATCTGGGACCCAGCTGAAAGCTCTGAGAAAAAGATGAATTAGACCTTTAATTTGTCCTCGGGTTTTATAACCTAGAAGCTTGGGAAGTTCATGCTGAGGTCTGCCCTAGCTCCTTCATGTTCCCAGACCAACCCTGCTGGCTTGGTAGAATGGGAGGATAGATCCCTGGGTGCGGATTGCGGCTGGCCAGAATGGGGGAGGGGTGCTATTTGGAGGCCAGAAAGTTGAGGAGGGAATACAGAGGGATCGGTGGGTCCCAGTGCTGGCCTCTAGGGCTGCAGTAGGAGTGAGTTCATGCGTGTGGATTGAGGTGCCAGCAGGTGCCTAAGAATGGGGAAATTAGCAGGAATAGAGATTGTGGAAGCACTCCACCTGCCATCTTGTGTCTCCAAACTTTCCCTTCCACACCATCCACATCAGACACTGGAGTCCTCCAGAAGTCCCAGGAATGTTTCTCCGTCCCCCAGATATTCAAGAAGGCCAGTGTCAGCCCAGTCTCAGCCCCCGTGGGGGTGCCACACATTCATGGTAGAGCTACAGCTCTGAGAAATACAAAATGACCTTTCCTCCTTAGGCTGAGCCTTCTCCAAGTCAGAAGGCACTGGTGGAGCAGGTTCCCAGGCCCTAGCCAGGTAGCAGTAGGCCTGCACTGATCAGTCCTTTGTCCCAGCCCCGACTCACTGTGGGAGCTTGTACAAAGCTCTATCATCCTCATGTCTCACCTGACTTCTCTATTCATTCATCGGTCCTCACCTCTGCCACACTGCCTTGGGTCTCTTGTCTGACCATTTTGCGGTCCCCTCTACTCAAGAGACTGCCTCCCTCAGCCCTGACAATCTTATCTCTTCATAGCAGCTATGTGATCCTCTTATAAAGCATTCAGGACTCACTCCTTGGCCCTGGGACTGATCCTGGACCTCTTAGAGCGAGGTCCAAAGTTCTGACCTGCCATTAGCCCATGTGACCTAGGCTCTCCTTCGTCCTCTGTCAGCCTCCAAACTCCAGGAAGATGGATACACAGACCCCACAAAGTCTTTCCTCTGGGCCTTTGCACATGGCATTTGCTTTGCCTGAGATATAACGCCTAGCTAAGCCCTCTGTGTTTAAGTGGGCGCCGGCTTAGTGATACCTCCTCCTCCAGGAAAAATGTCTGTTTGCCCTGCCCCACTCACCATCCCTGCCCAGGTGCCAAGCCCCAGGCTGATGCTCCACCTCCACCCCAGATTACTGATAAAGTGTGAACATAACCAGGAAGACATGAGGGCAGAGGATGCTCAGAGGGCCTGAGGATGCTTCCCACAAGAAGCAAATCCTGGGTAGCCCAGAGAGTGATGGTGAGTAGGTGTGAGATGAGCAGTAGATAGTGGATGTTAGATCAGGTTGCTCCGCCTGTTCAATGCTCAGGACAACCCGCCAAGTCCGAGCAGCCCTGAAGACTCCGAGACTCAGAAAGGTGTGCTCAAAGCCACTCTGTAGGTCAGGTGGCCCAGCCACATCCCCGCAGTCTGGGAAGGCCACACTTCCCAGATATCAGGACAAAGACCTGCTGGCTTCAGAAGCGGAGATGCCTAGGTTCTATGTAGCCCCTCAGCGCCCCCTTACTATGTAACCTCAGATAGGTAGCTCAGCTTCCCTACAAGATGATGGCAGCATGAGAGTCCCAACTGTCAGGGGTCATGAGGTGTGACGGTAGAGCGAGGGTGTGGAGGAGCAGGGTTACAACCCCTCTTTTCTACCTCTCGCCCCCTCCTCAGATGTGCGTTGGGATCTGATGGGAGCCGGAGCAGGCGCCTGCAGCTTCTCTTGCCTCTGTGCCCTTGGCAAGGAGCCTCTCCCAAGCTCCATGGGGGTGACCCGGGCAGTGTCCTCAGTAGAGGGGATTGCAAATGGCTAGCCAAGAGACCTAGCTTCTGTCTAATTAAGGGCCTGCTCCTGGGGTACATCAGATATTCCCACTCATGCCACAGATGAAGAAAGCAAGGCTTGGGTAAACCCTTGCCTGAGACCACACAGGATGTTACAGGGGACTAAGGCGAAAGTCCAGGTCCTGCGTTTGTCTCTGGGGTCCTTGGCCTGTTCCTCTGTCTATAGGCATCTTAGCCAGACCCCACCGTCTCAGCTTCCTGAAGGAGTTAGAAGTCAGTATGCAGTGGGCCTGCCCCAACCTTACAGGTTTTATTGAAGGGAAGTGGCCAAGGTCAAGAGAGGGGTGCTGCTCTTCTATAGGGGCGCTCAAGCACTCAGTTATGTGACTTTGGATAAGTCATCCTCCCTTTGTGGTTTCAGATTCCTTATCTGTAGATGGGGCTATTATAGCTCCCCCTAAATCTCCCGACGTCAGACAAGATAAAGGTTTAGCCCAGTGCCTACATCAGAGCAAGTGTTCCATGGATGGCTGCTGACTCTGTTATTGTGCTTTTGTAGAGTTTGGGATTTTTGTTTGTTTTGTTTTGTTTTTGAGACAGGGTTTCTCTATGTAACAGCTCTGGCTGTCCTGGAACTCGCTCTGCAGAGCAGGCTGGCCTCAAACTCACAGAGATCTGCCTGCCTCTGCCTCTCAAATGCTGGGATTAAAGGCATGCTGGCTGCTTTTGTCTGGTTTTGTTATTAGCAAGGTGAGTTTTATTTTTTTATTTTTTTGGTTTTTCGAGACAGGGTTTCTCCGTGTAGTTTTGGCGCCTGTCCTGGATCTCACTCTGTAGACCAGGCCAGCCTTGAACTCACAGAGATCCGCCTGGCTCTGCCTCCTGAGTGCTGGGATTAAAGGCGTGCGCCACCACCACCCGGCTCGCAAGGTGAGTTTTAAAGTGAGACAGGGAAACGTACATGGCCTGAAGCACTTTGTCTAATTTCTAAGGCTTGTAGAAGCTTACTGAAAATCCTGCCAATGTAGACCCCATCAAAACCTATAGGATAGGGAGATTAAGGCCCCAAGAAGCAAAGTGACTTTCCAATTATAGACTTCATTCACTGGAGTCAAGAATAAGTACCCACTAAATGCCAGCCTCTATGCTAGGGCTAACCAAGCTGGGCTGGCTCTGTGGAAGGGTAACTCTGGCACCAGTCAGGATGATCCGGAAGGAATTCCTTAGTGGCAGAAGTGGTATGGCTGAGAAGACACTCCAGGTGGAAGAAACAGCCCGGGCAGAGGCATGAGAGCAGTACAGCCACTGTGGAATTGCTCATTCCAGATACCAGGGGGAAAGGGTGTAGATTGAGGGCTGGAGCATGGGCTTCACCCCGGACGTCAACGAGGAGAGCATCCTCAGTGGCCTAGAATGCCATGTGGAGGCCTGGGCATGTATTGAAGAGATTGGAAAGTGAAACTCCAGAAAAGGGGTTTCCCAGACAAAAGTCAAAGGGAGGGGTAAGCCCAGCACTTGTGAGTGCACTGGGCCCTTGACTGAAGGAATGGTAGAGGCACAGCCTTTATACTTTATGGGCTTAGGACCACCAGAGCCGGGACGAGTGCCCTGCCTCATAGACAATGCCTGTGTGCCATGCAAGACCGGAAACTGAGAGCCGACTCCTCCACCTGCCTACATATCCAGCTGCCCTTGCCAAAGGAAGCACCAAGGCTGAGTACAGCCCGCTCCGGGAGGACACTTGCCCACATCAAAGGGCACACACGAGTGAGTCCAAGGAGCCCTTTTCAGTCTTTGCCCTTCCGACCTTTGCTCAGAGAGCTTAGCTGGCTCAGCCCTTAATGATGGGCTACTGGGAGTCTGGCAAGGAGGCCCACTGGTGACTCATGGATAAGGGTATCAACGTGAATGTGGAGTTCCAGGGCAGCTGTGAAGGTCCTTCCTCTCCTTCCCTGTCAATTCTTTCCTTTTTCTTAGTTTCTCTTCTTTCCTTCCTTCCTTTTTTCCTCCCTCTTTCTCTCCATCTCTCTCTTCTCCCTTCCTTTCCTTGCTGGGAATGGAATTCAGCTCTGCGCACCCACTTTACCACTGAGCTGTATAGCTTCCGGCCCACTGTCGAGTTCTAAACCTGAGTAAGAGTCTCTGGGTTCCCAGGTGCCAGTATCCTGCCAGCTGCCAGTTCATGCCCTAGCTACCGCCTCGCCCCCAAACCTGAGTGTCACATCCTCTCCTCCTGATCGCTCCCCATTGCTACCACCCACTTGTCTCCCACCCTACATGGGCTGAGTATGCAAGCAGGTGCTTGGCACTGACCAGCTTCCCATGATGGCTTCCCAGCGACATTTCTCAGCATGCTCGTTGTTTTCCCCAGCATGCTGGGAGTCTGTATAGAACTGGCCAGGGAGGGTCTTATCCATGGGAGTCAAAATGGACAGGGCTAGTCTGCATCTCTGTGGGTCTCTGCATCCAGGTGTGCAGGAAGGCCCTACCCTGGAAGACCCAGAGACATCGGAGCTCTGCCAAGGGTTCAGGCGCTGCAAGCAGGGAAGTACTCAAGGGGAGCAACAGTAGCGGAAGCCTATCTGTGCTAATGTCTGTGAGTGTCCAGAACCGCAGAAGCACAAACAGGGCACTTGCCGCCCCCCGGAATCTGCCTCCTGGGCTCTCTGCCTTTTTCGCTGCTTTTGGATAGAGCATTTATGTTTGCAAGTCTCGATCTTTTTCTTCCTTGGCATAAGTGGGTGGGTAAGACAGTGCATATGTTTGTGCATTGTTTTGTTTTGTTTTGTTTTCTGAGACGGGTTTCTCTGCATAGTCCTGGCTGTCCTGGAACTCTCTCTGTAGACCAGGCTGGCCTCAAACTCAGAGATCTGCCTGCCTCTGCCTCCCGAGTTCTGGGATTAAAGGTGTGGGAGGGCAAATATTAAAAGCAATGCAGGAGGACAAGAGAAGGGCCAGGTACAGACATGACCTCTAGAAATGCCCTTGAGGTGCTCCATGTCACCCCAGTGAAACTTGTGCTGGCTAGATGTCATGCACACCTATAATCTCAGCACTCAGGAAGCTGAGGCAAGAGGATAATTCTCAGTTTGAGACCATCCTGAGTTACATAGTAAGTATTAGGGCAGCCAGGGAGAGTGATAACCTGTCCAAAAAAAAAAAAAAAAACTTGGCCAGCATGAGCCAAGACCTGTGCATTTGACGGAAGAAGGAAAGGGATAGAGTTGGGGCTAGCTAGGATAGAGAGCCCATTGCCCCTCCCCTGGCTTGGCTGCTTTGTGCTGTATCCTACAGCTCTGGTGTGCTTCTTCCTGGCTTTTCAGGGTTCCCTGGGCTGTCCAAAGAGGACCGCCCCTCCCCCCCCACCCCCTGCAAAAACAGGCAGGGCAACAGGAATCTCTATGTAGACTATGGTTTGCAAACCTTGAACCCTGCCTTCAGAGGTCAGCCATCCAAAAAATAAATAAAGCAAAATAAAATAAAATAAAATAAAAAACAACCTTTGTTCCCATCTGGGAGCAGCTAGCTGGCACAAGACTGCCTCAGGGCACAGTCTGTGCATCCAAATAAAACCTGAAAAATGCTGCCCCCGCCCAGCACTGCAGAACTCTGCTGAAAGGTAATTATAGGTGGCCTGAGCTGGCCAGCTCAACCCAGTTTAGTGCTGCTGGGCCCAGGGCCAGGGACTGTATGGAGCTCTCCCCTTCTTGTCTTATTCTGTCCTAGGCCTTTAGGATCCTCAGCTTTGATGCTTTCTATCAGCTCACATGTCCCCCGATCTTGTTGGGGATCCTCTGGGCGTCTGGGTGAATTCTAGACTCTGAAGAAGGTATGGAGAATGTGAGTTTAGAATCTCTACTGAAAACCGTCATTCCAGCTTCCACACACTCAGGGTGCCCAGTACCTGGCAGGCTCTGAGCTGATACCCGCTCATGAAACTCCCATGTTGTACAGGTGCCGTCTTTAGCCTCATTGTACAGGAGACACCGAGGCCCAGGAAGTCTAAATGACACATCCGTTGTCACACAGCTGGTAGGTAGACAGAGGGGGCCTCACGTCTTCACTTGTGCTGAGTTTCAGGCCAGAGTTTATAACCGTGAGGCTAGTTTCTCACTAAAGCCGCAGGAGAAAAAGTGAGCAGGTAACTGGGCTGGATGGAGTAAGCAGTATCCACAGCTGGGGGGACAGATGGAATTTTTGGCCTATTGGAGTGTACCCCAACTGTAAAGGTTTGAGTGGCATCATGAGTTAGTGTCCGGAGGAGGAGACAGAGCGGTAGACACTAGAGTGGACACTTATCTGGCTTCCTTACTGCCTGGTCTCTCTGCCATGCCTCCTCCCTTGAGCATGCCCAGAGTTTTTTAGCCCATCAGGAGCCTACCCCCACCCGTCCACTGCAGGGTTCCCTATCCCTCCTGTGTTCACACTCTCCTGGCCCTAACAGGGATGCCTAAGTCTGAAAGGCATAGAGACTTAGGCCCTCCCTCCTCTGGCACAGGGACTTACTGCCTGGGCCTCTGCCAAGATTTATCTCTGGAACTTGCTTTGAAATACTCCTGGTCCCCACTGCTGGGTGAGGGTCAAGCTGTGACCGCCCTTGTCCCTGGGCTCAGGACTTCTGTCCATACTACTAGAAAATTCTTATAAGCATCTATTAATAACCGACTCTTGTTGCATGGCATTGACTTCTAGTCTCTTCTTCCTTAGTCCCTTCCTGGCTCTTAGTAATGCCATAGTAAAAAGATCCCGTGTTCATATCTGTTATCTCCACACTGAATGGTGTCTCCAAATGACCTCTGCACTGACCTTGTTACTAACCAACAGGGGGCACCACTCTTCCTGAGTCCCGACTCTGTGCTGACTGCTGAGTGGAAGGAGTGGGTGGAAACGTCTAGGTGGGCTACCATGCAAACTGATCACTGCCTTTCTTGCCACTCCTTCAGGAATATAGCTCGCCATCCTTTCACAGCTCCAGGTGCCACGGGTCACCAGTTAGAGTTCTCATGAAAGTAAGGAACCTATTCACCCTCCTTTCTATACCCCACCCCACCCCCCACCAAAAATTGAGGCCAGGCTCCGGCCAGGGCTTCTTGTGTAACGCTGTCCTTGCGCTGTGCCACCGCACAGTGCCTGTGCCCTGATTTCTGTCCTCGTTCTCACTGCCTGACCCAGGATGGGGAAAGGCAGGCAGGATCATCTGTCTTCTTGTCTCAGGTTCCTGCGAGGCTATGATAGCCTGGTTGGGGACACGGCCCCAAAGTAGCACAGTGTCTCTAGACAACGGTGTCAGAGGACTTTCACAGCCTTTACCCTGTCTCCTCCATCCTGGGCCCTTGGCTGATGGAAGTCTTCACAAAGCTGCGCTGGGACCTGAGGATTGCAGGGCTGTGGACCAGCCTCCTGAACAAAGCAGCTCCCTCTGCCCCCTCCCAGGAAAAGACTAGAGCTGCCTTCTCCCTTACCTGTTGCAGCCATTCAAACATATGGATCAGAACTCAACCGTTTGCTTAAGCCTGGGGTGGGGAAGGGGGTCTAAAGTCTCCCTGAGCAGAAGCAGAGGGGCCTGACTCAAGGCCCTGGAGGTCGGTAGGAGAAAGAAGTCAGCTCTCAAGTGGGTTCTTTTGTTTGTTTTACTGAGGCTGGCCTTGAACTCCCTGCATAGTCGAGGTAGACATCATAATCACAGCAGCCCTCCTGCCTCAGCCTCTTGAGTGCCCTGATTACAGGCGTGCGTCACCATCCCTGGCTCTCTCGGAGGATTCTTGAGGAAGGATTAGACTTGGATCAGACGGACTGAGCTCAAGCCCTGCCCTGTCACTTGGACCTCAGTGTTCTGACCTGTACAATAAGATAAACACAGTAACGCTTATCTCCTAGTGGTAGAGTGCTTGCCTGGCACATGTGAGGCCCTGGGTTTCATCCCAGCACCACAGAAACTAGAGAGTTAAACGAAACGAGGCATTCTCTTCTACCCTCTACATGGGTGACGAACACCGACGACACCAGCCTTTGCATCCAGCCCCCGGGGAGAAGACTCCTCTTTCGGAACTGACAGAAGAAAAGCAGATGAGTCACCAGGAATCACATCATAAGAGGCAGGAGGTGACCACGTGGAGGAAGCAGAGCCCAGGAGGGGCGTCCCAGAGGTCACGAGACACCCTGCTCCCACCCAGGAAGTCAAAGAAGGAATGACTCCTAAAAGATTGAGGAGAAGGGTGGTCCAGGCCTGAGCAAAAGTGAGGTGGTAGTGATGGTGCATACCAGTGCTTCTCAACCTTCCTGAGGCTGCAACCCTTTGATACAGTTCCTCATGCTGTGGTGACCCCCCCCACCCCCCACCCCCAACCATCAAATTATTTTTGTTGCTGTTTCACAAATGTAATTTTGCTACTGTTATGAATTGTAATGAATCTGATATGCAGGATGTCTTGATATGCGACCCCAGGTTGAAAACTGCTGGTGTATATGAAGGAGCTCAGCCAAGAACACAGCAATTATTTAAAAACTACAGGTCAGGCCAGGGGCAGTGGCCCAAACCTGTAATCGCAGCACTCAGGAGGCTGAGGCAGGAGGATTGCTGCAAATTCAAGGCCAGGCTGGGTTTCAGAGAGAGGACCTGACTCAAAGAATATAAATAAATAAATAAATAAATAAATAAATAAATAATCCAAGGCGGAACCCAGACAGACGGTCCTGGATGTGGGGCAGACGAACTGGGTCGGCGTAGCCAGAGAGCTGCATTATTTACTGCCTTGGCTATAAAATATTCACATGGCTTCCTGATCATTTATGGTGTTTGCTTTCCTGCCTTTGGGTTCCTGGCAGGTAAATTGTGAGCCCTGAAGCTCACCCGGGGGAGGAGACTCAGGACACTGGCAGAGAGAGAGCTCTTAACTCCACGTTCATCTAGCAGGCCTGAAGTCCCCACCCAGGGAACTCCCGGAAAGCCAGGAATCTAAGAGTGCAAGGGGAAGCGCAGACCAAGGTCAGGCTGTAGGGAGAGGCCTGTTTCAGAGCAGGACAGAATGGTGCCCCCTGGCCATGAGGCCCCGGACAACTGAACTCCTCTCATCCTGGTTTCATGGTGGTAAAATGGGACTAACAATAAATAGCATGGTAGTCTCTTTGTTTTGTTGTTGTTGTTGGTGGTGGTGGTGGTGGTGGTGTATGTGTGCATGTGCGTGTGCGTGTGTGTGCGCGCGCGCGTGCGTGCATATGTGTGTGTGTGTTGATGCTGAGTGTCTTCCTTAGTTATTTTCCACCTTAGTTTTTGAGACAGGATGTCTCCTTGAATCTGAAGCTCACCTATTGGCTGGCCATTGAGCTCCAGGGATCCACCACACTTCCCTTCCTCCAACAACGGGGTTAAAATTGCACCCAGCTTTCCTAGCGGTGCTGTGTATCCAGACTCAGGTTCTTAGCTTGCACAACAAGCACTTTACCACCTGAGCACCCCTCCCCAGCACCCCAGTCCATTTCCTCAAACGAAGTCTCACTAAGTTGTCTGGTTGTCCTTGAACTCGTTCTATAGGTCAGGTAGGCCTTGGGCTTGTGATCCACTCATGAGAAGGAGATAGGGTGGTATTCAAGTGGACCAGCAGGCCGGGCCCTTAGACAGCCCCAAGCTCTTCTAGCATACCTGTAGCCCTCACCCAAGGTACTCCAGGCAAAGCCAGGAATCCAAGGGTGCAAGGGGAATCACAGGCCAGGAGGTGCCTCTTAGTTCTCTGAGAGGAGAGGGCTTCTCAATCTAAACAAAGGTGGAGTTCTGCACAGCTGGAATCGATGACGCCTAGCAAGTGGGGACCCAGGCCCTTGGTTCAGAGACTTACAGAGACCAGGGGGAACGTGAGCCCAAGACTTGTGGGCTCCAGCATGGGTCAGCAGGATAGGAAAGACATCGAGAGGGCAGGAATGATGAGGTCTACAGATTCTTGGAAGGAGCTTCCCATTCTGGATGTAGACAAGACAGGATTTCTCTGTGTAGCTTTGGCGCCTTTCCTGGAACTCACTCTGTAGCCCAGGCTGGCCTCGAACTCACAGAGATCCGCCTGTTTCTGCCTCCCGAGTGCTGAGATTAAAGGCGTGCACCACCATGCCGGGCCCCCAGAGCATTCTTGGACCACATCATCAGCATCTCCACTGAGAACACTAAGACTAGAGACAGGAGGGATCAAAAGGCCATAGAGAATTGGAATTGGGACCAGAAATTAGGAAATTGTGCCCTAGCTCTAAAAGTCTTTGATCTGTGGACTTCTAGTTAACAAGACCCTCAGCAATCACCTGGCCCAGTTCCCCAGCTCGGTACCCAGAGTGTACCCACTCCAACCCTGTTTGCCGCAAATCGTTCCTCTCCTTCCCTTCCTTTCTCTTTGTCTATGGCAGGGGCGCCCAGCCTTTGCACCCAGGTGCCAACAGAAGAGAAACCACTCTTTGATACTTGGGTCTTAGATACAGTAGTTGAGCAGCGGTACAAGAATGAAGAATGAAGAATGAAGAAGCTCTAGGAAGCAGAAAGGCAGTCCAGAGAGGAAACCACCCAGTCTGAAGGGAACAACGGAGATGAGAGCTCTGTGCAGAGTTACCCCAGAGGTCTGGAACAGCAGCTTAGGGGATTTTCTTGCCATGTTTCTCAACAGCATTTTTGGAGGGAACTTCCTGCAAGGACTCACTGCTCCCCCACTCCCCACCCCCACCCCACCCCCGGTCAGCTGTAGCTCTACAGGTGCAACTGGCTGGAAACCCCACTGCTTCTCCTGGGGGGGGTGCTGGAGAAACTAGGGCCTGCCTCGCTGCCCCTCTGCCCTATTATATCCAAGGAGAGAGCAGGGGCTGCTGAACCTTAGCACCAGGAACTCAAGGATAGGGCTGAGGACCATGGCCCTCTGAGCAACATCCTGGAAAACCAGGAAATTGAAATCTCTACCCTATGTCTGAAGTCCAACACCAGCCACTCAGTCAACAGGGTCTCATAGTATAGCCCAGATTGATCTTGACCTTGCTTCTCTTCTGCCTCAGCCTCCCAAATAATGGGATCATAAACATGCACTGCCATGCCCACTCCACTCAGTCTTGAGGCCAACTTTCAGCCATCCAAAGGATCCACAGTTTTTTTGGGTTTTTTTTTTGTTTGTTTTTTGATACAGGGTTTCTCTGTGTAGTTTTGGTGCCTATCCTGGATCTCCCTCTGTAGACCAGGCTGGCCTTGAACTCACAGAGATTCACCTGGCTCTGCCTCCCTAGTGCTGGGATAAAAGGCGTGAGCCACCAACGCCTGGCAGGATCCACAGTTCTTTACTAAGAGTCTACAGTGCTCCAGGCATTGCATTATTATCTTAGTTTTACTTGACTCCAATTCTGTAAGGTGAATACTATTATGTAACTCCATTTCACAAATATGAAAACTGAGGCCATACAGAGTCAAGTTACTCTAAGATGGAGCTGAGCAATTTTATATTTCTTCTCTCATATTCTAAGGCACAGACATGGAGAGCCCCTGGTATTCACCATATCAACATTTGGGATTTCAAGTGTTTGAGAATGACCTCAATGACCAGGTATGTTCTGTCTTAGCATTGTTGCAGCAGAATTTGAATCCTGTCTACGTCAAGACTGGTGTTGGGAGAGAGTCACACATTTTGAAGCTAGAATGAAGAGAACCAGGCTGAGCTCTTGGCCAGCACCCCATTGGAGTCAGGTCACTTGACCCCTTTCTATAATCACATAAACTTAAGCTAACTGCTTTACTTCTTAAGCTGTAAGAGGAAACACACAAGCCAGGCTTTGAAGGACTCTGGTAAGGACTGTGCTTGGGCATGTAAAAGTCCGGATACTCCTGGAACATAGTAGGTACACAAGGACAGTGATAATGACCATGGCCCATAAAAATTGAGACATGATTCAAAACTTCTTGGCAGGTCTGGAAGCCCAAGCTACTGGGAGGACAAGAAGGGTGATCCCAAGGGGGTAGGGTGGCCATGAGTACCATGTCAGGGAGACATGAAGGTCAGCCCACAGTGACTGGCGGATTGACTCAGGGCTCTGGCCTGTGTGTGAATGCCGTCTCTGTGTCTTCCTAACAGTGTGACCAGGCACAAATGACTCTTCTCTAATAAGATGTGCTGAGGAGATTAAATGTAATAACCTTTCAGAGCACTGGTTCTGCCCCTGACACAAGCTTACCAAATGCAGGGATTGTGATTATTTAATACCTGCGGTCTCTATGGTATCTGTGAAGGCTGGTCCAGACCAATCCCTAGAGTGGTTCCTGGCTCCCAGCAAGGTCATAGAGCGTATCCCCCTAGCTTCTGTTTTCTCTGAGGTAGAATCCCTCTACTACCCACAGGGAAGAGAGCTCCTCCATCACTGAATAGGGTTAGGGGTGTGGCCATGGCCTTCTGACCTTTGGCCCTTTCAACCGGCTCCACTTCCTCCACTAGGTCTATCAGGATATGGGTCAGGACACTCCGTTGTGGGGTTTTGGCACCTTCTACCTTGTCTCAGCTCCACTACCAATCTGCAGAGCTCCTCGCTGACTCCCCAGCTAAAGTAGGCCTCCAGATCACATCACCTGCTGTCTTGACTTTAAGGCACTTATCTGGACCTGTAATTATCTTATTGACTTGGTGGCAGTTACTGGTTTACTGTCCAGCACCTGCTGGAGAGTGCCTGAATCCAGGGTCCTTGAGTGTATCTTAGAGCTCTGGTTGGTGCTTAGCACCTAAGGGACACTAATCTGTGCACTTGCTGAGTGCACCAATAGTAAGCACACAAGCCAAGGTTCACACTGGAGGGAGGTTCAAGGACAGCAGATAGGAATGAATGCAGACAGCCTGGGTTCCAGACGCAGCTCTGCTGGCTATAGCTGTGGGGCCTGGGGCCTCGATCTCTCCGTTGATATTCTTAGGTCTTTCAGGTTTCAGTTCCTTTCAGGTCCCAATATTCTGTGCCTCTAAGGGACCCCTGCCAGGCTGTAACTCTAGGAAGCCTTGTTGGCCACTGTGAAGCAGGAAGTTGCCATGACAAATACAAGCATATTTATTTTGAAATATTTTCTCAGAATGTCTGTGCCCCGCGCCATGAGTGACTAAGCCCAGAGAATTCTCCTTTCCCTTGGGGCAGCCTCCGAGAGCATATGACTTGGGACACACACACACACACACACACACACACACACAGAGAGAGAGAGAGAGAGAGAGAGAGAGAGAGAGAGAGAGAGAGAGAGAGAAAGAGAGAGAGAGAGAGAGAGAGAGAGAGAGAGAATAATATACATGTTCAAACTCACAAACTCACTCACACTCATATAGTCCTCATTACACTTGCTTGCACATGTATGTACCACACAACTCAAGTGAACACTCACACAAATGTACTCATACATTTCCTCCATACACAGAGCTCATTTATCCATCCTCACACATGTTCATATACTCAAGAGCACAGAAATGCAATCACACATATTTTCACTCTTTTGTACCATTGTGTACCCCCACCCCACATTGTCACATCAACTCAGGAGCACACACATAAACTCACCCTGAATACACACCATTACACTGCATGCACACGCTCATGTGTATCCTTACACACACACACAAAAAAAAACCCACATATGCACCCTCACATGTAATCACACACATGCCTATATGAGCATGCACCAACTGGACCATTACACATGTAGTTACACCCACACATGCATACAGTGCTTATATACTCTTATGCTCATTCTTGCAAAGGCTTACATACTTTCACCTTTTACACACATGTTCACTCACATGCTCATATGCAACCTGCAACACTACTCATACAGCACATACACACCTTCACACATGCACACATACACTCAAACATACATTTATTGTTGTGCATGCTCAGACATCCAGATACACATAAACTCATTCAGTCACATACACTTATACACTCAAACACTCACGGACACATGCACACCCTTTTCTATTGCATTAGCCTGACCTCTCCCCTCCCACCATGGGCAGCTTGCCCCTGCTCTCTTTTCCCTCTTGGTTCTATTTATTTTTCTTAGCTATGATGAGCATATTTGGAGAGGGATCTATTTTCACCCTATCTGGAAATATGTTTCCCCTTGGCCATGAGCTTGGCAGATCAGTGAGAAGAGTCCTACTTGCCATGTTGTGGGCTGGAAGGGCTAAGGTCACACCAGGATGGAAACCAAAAAGTCAGAGGCAGGAAGGCTCTCCGGGGTGATCTGGCAGCTTCAGCTAGGGCTGCTGCCTCTGAGGAGCTTTTAGGTCACCCTCACAGAAGCAGCCGTAGCTGAAGAAGTTAGCCCCACCCGCTTGCTGCCTCCACCTGACCTGGGTTTTCCTGCCCCTTATCACCTTGTTTTTTATTACTTTATTTTTGTTTTGTGAGATAGGGTTTCTCTGTATATCCCTGGCTGGGCTTGCTCTGTAGACCAGGCTGGCTTCAAACTCAGAGATCCACCTGCCTCTGCCTCCCGAGTGCTGGGATTAAAGGTGTGTGCCACCACTGCCTCCTGCTCTTACCTTGTTTTTTTTTTTGTTTGTTTGTTTTTTTGTTTTATAAGGCATGGTAGCTTTCTGGTCTCTTTAAATTTTTATACAGTTAAAAGTAAAAGTTCTATGTCAGGATCATTTCCTTTGCCCTAACATACATGAAGACCTGTGCATGCTCACCTTCTCCTTTCAGCTTTATAACCAAGGGACTGGTGGTGTCATTATTCTACAGTTTCACAGATGAGAAAACTGAGGCTCAGAGAGAAGAAGGGACACCAGTCAGGGAAGTATGGGGTCCTTCTGTCTTTCTAGTCTCCGTCTCCAGCACTCTCCAGTCTCCAGTCCTCACCCTGCATAGCTGCCTGGAGATGGCCAAGGGCTGTGTGACTGGCTAGTTGGTGATGGTGGATGAAACTGACTCTCAAGGGTGGATGCACAGAGGGCGCCTGCTCTCTCTGTTGCTTCCCTGGGTAGCTGCGGTGCCCGATCAGCTTCTGGCTGCCAGGTATTGATCGCAGCAGTGCTGGGTTCGGTGAGGCCCACCTCAGGGAGGGTGGATTGCACAGACAGAGCCTCTGAAACCCGAGCTTCTTGTCCAACAGCACATCTTCCCGTTTTGGAGTTCCGTCCTTTCCCATTCTACAGCCTGGGAAAGCAGAGCAGAGCAACGCGTTATGCCGCGAGCGTGGTCCTGGCTTTACGTGTCCCTTCCCATTCCCTGGCATGCTGGGATGTAGTCAGCCACTTGGTAAATATTGGTGAAAATCAGAAGAACTTAAATGTGGACTAAAGATTTAAATATAAATGTATCCAAAGAAGATATTCAAATGACCGTGAGAACATAAAAAGTCATCCGACATCACTAGTCACTAGAGAAATGCAAATCAAAACCATAATACAATACCATTTCACACCCACTAGGATGTCTACGACCAAAAAGATGGAAAATAGGGGACTGGAGAGATAACTCAGCAGGGAAATCACTTGCCACTCTAAAAGCCACAAAAAAGCTAGGCGGGTGTGGTGACCTGCCTGTGATCCAGCAGCGAGCAGATTGTCTGAAACAGAGAACTCTGGGCTCAGCCAGAGACACTGCTTCATTACATACGGTGGAGAGCAACCGAGGAAAAAGCCTCTCTCAGGCCTCCACATGCACTCAAACACTTGCATGTGCATTCACACACACGGGTGCTCACACACACACACACACACACACACACACACACACACACACACAGTGCATATTGGCAAGGCTGTGGAGAAACTAGAGACCTTATGCGTTGTGAATAGCAATTTAAAATTGTACAAAAATGTGGAAAACAGCCTGGCCATCCCTCAGTGGTAACGTGAGTTACCGCAAGACCTAGCCATCCCACTTCTAGAGAACTGAATGCAGATGTCCACATAAAAACTTGCACACAGAAATTCATAACACAACACTATTCATAACAGTAAAAGGGTGGGAACAACCCACACGTCCATCAACCACGAATGTGGAGCAGCCATACAAAAATTATACGCCAGCAAAGTGAGCCTGAGAAAGAACAAGAGGCAGAAAGAGAAGGAAGGAAATAAGGAAAGTGGGAGGGAGGGAATGAGGAAAAGAAAGGCCAGTTAAAAGAATCTTTATGGGCCTAGCTCGATGGCGCACAACTTTAATCCCAGAACTTGAAAGGCAGAGAGGCAGGGGATCCCTGAGTTCAAGGCCAGTCTGATCCACATAGTGAGTTCCAGGGCTACATATTGAGACCCTGTCTCAAAAAATAATTTTATGGGAATGGAACACTGTTAATTATTAAGCGGCACAATGTTATTTATTAAGCGTCACTGTTTACCGAGAAAAGCCACAAGGTGCAACAAAACCCACTTATAAGAGTTTATTAGGGGAAGGGAGCAGAAGGGATGTGCATAGGCCTATGGGGAATGACCATGCAGGAAGAGAGAAGAGGGGTAAGTGGAACCCACTTTTATAGATTCCCTCGGCACACGCACGTATGGGCTTACATAACTACGCAACACATGTGCATAGATTACATGATCACGCAGCAGGCGGATTACGTAGGACATAAGGCCCTGGGTTAACTAAACATCTTGCCAGCACATGCGGTCATGTAGCTGGGGGAGTGGCTAGGAATTCTAACAAACACAATGTTTTTCATCATTCATGGGAGGAAACGATGTCAGCCCTGTTGATGTAAATATGACAAAATTGATGGTAATCACCTGTATTTGTTGAGCGTGTTCATTCTATGTGTCTGGAAATGTAGATGTTTCCATTTGGATTATCTCGTTTAATTCTTACCATAAGCCACATGGCAGGTTCTACTGCCGCTTCCGTTTTATAGACCATGAAACAGTGACACAGAGGACCATCTGAGCTCGGATCAGTTCATCTCCAAAGCTCACAGAGACGGTTCTACGTGACCCCGCTTGTCTTCTTCCTACATGGCAATTCACACCCACCGAGAGACAAAAGACAGGGATGCAAGTTGCCACCACAGGTTATCAGGGCCTGGGACGGGAGGCACTTGGTGTCTGTCCCTGGGCTTTTTCCAAGGATATACCAAAGTTGGTAGAGTGCTTGACCAGTATGCATAAAACACCACGTTTAATCCTCGGCAAGGCACAAACCAGGAGTGATGGGCACCAGTTGAGAAACTGGGCTGGGAGCAAGTGGGGCTACTTCCCAGCCAGACGGTGGTTTTAAGGGACAGGAAACTTAGCACGTGCTTAGAGGAGGGGTGGCCTAAACCCTCACCTGACTCCGATTCAAATTCTTTGGGGTTTTTGATACACAAGGGCAGCCTCATGTGACCTTTCTATGTATGTAGCCTTGGGCCTCAAGAGCCAAGCCCCAGGGACAGTTCCTTTCCAACCACCCCATGAGGAACTCTGTGCCATTTCCAGACCAACTATGAGTGGGCCAGGGACATTTCCTCACCAGGGACTTTTTGAATTCCTAAGAAGTGAATTGAAGGAAATGGTAAAGGGGAACCTCTGAGGCTCTGCAGCTAGGATTCAATCCCAGCTCTGCCACCCGTTGGAGTCTCAGTTTCTCCACCTGTAAAATGGGAATAGTTATATTTTGTAATTAGCCCACCTTATAAGGTGAATGGGAGGATTTGTTGAGGTAAAATGCAGAAAATAGGGCCTGGATGAAGATCTAGAATCAGAGAAACAAAAACTAATAGCTAGTCGGGCAGTGGTGGTACACGCCTTTAGTCCCAGCACTCTCGGGAGGAAAAGGCAGGCAGATCTCTGTGAGTTCAAGGCCAGCCTGGTCTACAGAGCGAGTTTCAGGACAGGCTCCAAAGCTACACAGAGAAACCCTGTCTCGAAAAAAAAAAAAAAACCAACCGAACAAACAAACAAACAAAAAAACCGAAAAAAACAAAACAAAACAAAAAACCCTGACAGCTAGACTAGTACACATTTTGTAAACCTTTTCGTTTATGAGGCTAGGTCTTGATATGTAACCCAGGTTGGCCTTGAACTCATGAAGATCCTGCCTCAGCTTCCTACATGCTGAAATTGCAGATGTATACAACTGTTTCATGAGCTTGCAGGTGTGCTCAACCCTACATCCTCATTTGCCATACACAATGCTCATCTTCACACTTCCTCATACTGCTTGCATATGACCTGGCACTCAGACTTTCACATCCACAGACAAATTCACAAATATGCTTATTCATATGTGTGCACATACGTACCCACGCACACTGTCTCAAAGCAGAGTCTGGCAAGTAGAGCATGCAAATTCACACTGATCTTGCCCCCATTCATAAACACCTGTAACTGATTTTTTTTTTCAAGACAGTGTTTCTCTGTGTAGCCTTGGCTGTCCTGGGTGCTCTGTAGACCAGGCTGGCCTCGGATTCACAGAGATCCACTTGCTTCTGCCTTCCGAGTACTGGGATTAAAGGCGTGCGCCACCGCACCAGGCTGAAAGATTTATTTATCTATGTATTTTATGTATATGGGTACTTTGTCTACAAGTATATCTGCACACCGGAAGAAGGCATCAGACAATTGTGAGCTGTCATGTGGGTGCTGGGAATTGAACTCAGGCTCTTTGGAAGAGCAGTAAGTGCTCTTAACCATTGAACCATTTTTCCAGCCCTGATTTTGTTTCTTGAGACAAGGTCTCACTAAACGGCTGAGGTTCCTTCAAACACACAGCAAATCCTCCTGCCTTATCCTCCCGACTGCTGGGATTACGAATGTGCACCACCATGCCCTTAATTTGTATTCATCCACACGCTTGTGTTCACCCTCACGGACTTGCTGTTCTCAGGGCTGCCAGCTCAACACTGGCCACAGGCTGGTGGGTACAAGAATTCTGCACCAAGAGGTAGCCACAGCCAACTCCTGGGTCCACCCACAGGCTCAGCAAGTACCCTCCTCTGGGCTTCACTGGCTCTGCTTTCTCTGCCCTACATGTCCCTCTGTTTGATCAGTCCCTCTAATCCTTCAAAAACACCCCCTGAAGGGAATCTTCCTTGATGCTTCAGCAGAAACATCTCTCCACCCACTCCTGTCCCTGTGTTTCCCTTGCAACTTTTTAGCACCTCAGTCTGCCTGCTCTCACTCTGGGTTTTTCCCAAGAGAGGCCCCTGAGCCCCGAGAGGGCGGTAATATTGGCTGATTTGCTTTTGTGCCCCTTCCAATGCCCACTTCAGAGCACTAGATCTGGAATGAGCCATATTGATACCGTGGGTATTGCAGGCTACTCTGCACAAATCAATCTTCAGAGGAGCCAGGCAAAACCAGGGTCTTATGGCTGCTTTTCAAGCTTCACACACCACTGCATAGAAAGACCTGGGAGCCAGGGACTATTGTGTGCATAATTCCTGGCACAGATGTTCTCTAAGACTCTCATTTAGGCACTGTCTCTAGGCACTGATATCCTGACCACTAGCCCCAGGAGCATGGCCGATTGGGGGGTTGAACAAGCCCATGACAGATCTCAGGACTCATTTTGCCCACTTTGGGCAGACAGATGCTCCAGACCACTGGAGCAGATTTCTCAAGGTGCCTGAAGATCCACCCTCAGGCAGTACTTCCCAGAGTTTTGTCCAGTACATCATAACCAATCAAGGTAATATAGTAAGTTCCAGGACAGCCCGGGCTACAGAGTAAGACTCTGTGCCAAAGGCAAAACAAACAGACAAACACCACAAAAAACAATGCAGATTCTAGAACCCTTCCCGAATCATAGCTGCCGAAGTGGAGCCCAGGAATCAGAAGCGACAATGGGTCAATCCTCTGGTGTAATCTTGATTATGGGACTGACAGCCATACTGCTCAGTTCACATTCTGGCACTTCCAATCACTACTCCTCCAACAAATCCCTGACCTTTGCCAAGTCTGTTTCCTGGTCTGTAAAATAGAGGGGACAACGGTCTTGTTGGACTGCTAGAGGAGTTCAGTGTGATCATGAAAGTACAGGATCCAGCACGCTGCTCTGTAGACTCAACAATGTGGACCGTTAGGATCACAGCGGCCTTCTCCTGCCCCACTTTCAAGTGAGGGGCAGAGTGCTGATGTTCTGTTTCAAGGAGGAGCCCTGTTGAAGGTTTCCTGGACAGCAGGAAGCCTTGGTCTAGAAGGGCCCTCACCCAGCAAGCCATGCCACCTAGTGGCTGTTATGACCTAGCCCTGGTGCCTCCACTCAGCTGAACCTTTACTCTGCCTTCCACCCAGTGGCAGCCTCCCATCCTGCCCCATTGCCCTGGAAGTCCAACTGGCTTAGCATCAGCCCTGGCACCTCCCACCAGTTTAGTAATGAAATTGGAGGCTCACATCAGCTTTCCCTGGCAGGGAGGTCGCCTGGCACAGAAGCCAGTGGAAGGGAGGAAACCTGAGGAAGCCGGCAGGAGCTGTCTTCGTGATCACTGTGTGTAGTCTTGAATTCTCAAGGAGTCTGTTTTACTCTTTTGTGATTGATTCTGATTTGGTATTTTATGGCTTTTTTTCTCCAGGTTTTGTTGTTGTTGTTGTTGTTGTTGTCTGTCTCCCAGTAGAATTTAAGATCCTTGTGGGCCAAACTTGTCTACTAAAATTCTTATATCTACCTTAACAGGACAGATGATGTCGATATTTATGTCTACATCTATCCCTAGATCAATATCATAGACTCTGGGGCTTAAACCCAGGCCTTCACGAATGCTGGGCAGTCACTGTACTACTGCACTATAAGCCCAATCCTAATATCTCCACTCAGAACAGTCAGCACATAGAGGGTCACCCGGTTAGTGAGTGGCAGAATGGGGATTCAAGGGTAAGTCTGTCTGATGGTCAAGACTTCATGTTCGGAGTCTCAACCATCTACAGAGCTTATTTCATTTGAGAAGATGAGGACACAGGGGCTTTGAGCCATGCAGTTCAGCTGCAGTAGCAACAATGGTATGCCAGGAGACATTTATGAGAGTTTAGGAATGTTCTCTGCCAGTACTGTAGCAGGCAAATCCTGCTGGGCTGACTCCTGCCTACTTGAAGCTCCCAGGCCAGTTAAATAGAGATGCATATTTTCATCTCTCCACTGTAATACAGACTATTCAAAGATCTATACACGAGTACAAAGTGCTTTAAGGCGCTATCATAGTCAGCTTGAGCTGATGTAACAAAATATCATAGACTGGGACACTTAAATGACAGAAATTTATTTCTCCAATCCTGGAGCCTAGATGTCCAAGATCAGGGTGCCAGCCGGTTTGGTTCTGGTGAGGGGACTCTTCCTGGTTTGTAAATGGCCAGCTTCTTGCTGTGTCCTTTCACAATGAACAGAGAAACCATTTCTCTCAAATACATTTTTTTAGGTGCTGAGGGTCAAACCACGTGTATGCACATGACAGGCAAGCACTGTATCTCTGAGCCCCATCCCTCAAATAGCTTCTTCATACAGCCACTGGTCCCGCCATAAAGGCTACACCTTGGTGGCCTAATTACTTCCCAAGTACTCTCCTAATGCGACCACTCATTACATGAATTTTGAGGAGACACAGACATTTAGTCCATAGCAAGTACTGACTATAGGTAGTTTAGGAGTCAGGATCAGAGCCCTAGGAAGGCAAAAAGCACTGCCAGGGAAGAGATTTAGGCAGAGAAGGTGACAGAAACTAAGAAAAACCAGACGGGGCCTCTTGGAGGAATGGTAAGGGTTCCAGGTTTTTCATTTGTTCGTTTGTTTTGAGACAGAATTTCATTATGTGATCCTGCCTAGTCTGGAACTTGCTATGTAGACCAGGCTAGCTTCATACTCACAAAGATATGGTTGCCTCCCGAGTGTTGTGATTAAGCGCTCCAAATTGGAGGATCTAAAATGTACTGATATAGTGATGATGTGAAATGTGAAAAGAAGTTGAGACCAAGGAAGGCTTAAGAGGTTAGAAAAAGATGATCATGTATGTTGGAGACTTTGCAAAAAGTGTATAAAGTGCTTCTAGTCTGTTCTTTGACTCTGATCCATTCTGCCCAGGCCTGTGCTGTGTGGATGGATTTGAACAAGGCATATTATACCTCCAAGGCTTACTTTCCTCCTCTCTGACAACTGGGCCCAAGTATCAGAGCTTTGGGAAGGTCTCTACAAAATCACATACATGAAAACGCTGTGTCCAACTTTCGGTCCTCAGTTCTTCCTCTGCAAAATGGGGAGAAGTCCTGTTCAGCCTAACTGGGGGAAGGGTGCTGTGAATATATTTGTGTGAGAGCCAATGGCCAGACTAATGAATCTCTGCTGAGTGCTTTGTTCCCCTGACACCATGGTTTGTTTTTCTTCGCTTTGTTTTGAGACAGGGTCTTCTGTAGCCTAGGCTGGCTAAGGATAACCTTGAACTTCTGATCCTCCAGCTTTCACCCTGTGTGTTGGAGTTCAGGTATAAACCACCAGGGTAGGAATATGTGGTGCTGGGAATGAACCTAGGGTTTCATGAATGTTAAGTAACCACTCTCAGCCTATGACACCATCTTCTAAGACTGGCCACAGAATTTGATTTATTTGCAAGAGAGACACATTCATAAAAGGAAACAACTTTCATCCAAAAGAGAGGGCAGGGGCTGTAACCTCTGTGGTAGAGCACTTGCCTTGCACGAACGAAGCCCTAGGTTCAATCCCCAGTACTAGGGAGTGGGGCAGGGAAGAACATTAAACAGGCTAGCAAATTGGCTCTGCAGGTTAAGTGCTTGCCATATAAACTTGCCCATCCGAGTTTGATCCCAGAACCCATGCAAAGGTGGATATAACGGACTCCTGAGAGTTGTTCTCTGATATACACACACCTACACTATCCATAAACAAATATTTAGGTAGAAAACCAAAACACAAACAAAGAAGATGCCAGCTTGGTGCGGTGGTCTATTGGAATCTCATCACCTGGGAGCTGGAAACAGGAGGATCAGGAGTTCAAGGCCATCCTAGACTCTGTCAGTGAATTCCAGGCCAGCCCTGGCTACACAGCAAGACCTTATTTCAAAATAACAGCTGCAATCCCTGCACTTGGGAGCCAGAGGCAAGTGGATCACTGAGTTCGAGGCAAGCCCGGTCTACACATCGAGTTCCAGGCTAGCCAGAGCTACATAATGAGACGCTACCTCAAAAAAAAAAAAAAAAAAAAATCAAGCCAAAACCAACACACAAACCAAAAGACAACAGTTAGGTCTGGGGATGCACCCCAGTAATCCCAGCGTCCTGCTGCAAGTTCTAGGCCGACATGGACTACAGGGTCCGAAGTTTAACACTCTCGAAACAACAACAGCAACAACAAAAAGGAAAAAAAAAAAAGAAAGAAAGAAAAAGAAAATGAAAAAAAAACCAAAACCAAACAAGAGCAAAACGCGACTAAGACAGCCTAGCAAGTTGCTTGGACACGCAGCTTCTTGTGCCCCGCCCCCGCCGTCAAAGTCCCCAATCAGGAGCGAGCCTGTCCGTGACGCCATCTTTCCGCGTCGGAGCGGGCGCGAGCTGCGTTTCCGCCTCTGAACCGTGGCACTGAGGCCATGGGTAGCCAAGAGGTGCTGGGCCAGGCAGCCCGCTTGGCCTCCTCGGGTCTCCTGCTGCAGGTATTCTGCTGTGCCAGCTCCAGCGCGTGGTTCCGCCCCCAAACCTCGAGGGGAAGCTGTCCTGGGTTCCCCGCGCTACCGGGGGTTCCATAGGAAACCACGCGGCGGGGAGGGGCGGCGGGTCTAGGAGTTGGGAGACTGCGGTCGGAGTCTTGACTGAATGACTACAAACATGCTGTTTCCTTTCTGAAGATTGCACTTCATGTAGCAGTAAGAGACAGGTCAATCAAATGGTAGAAGCAGAGGCTACTTAGTGCTCAAGATTCTGAGACTTTAAGGGGTTCATTTCTTGTGTGTTCCATTCTTGGTTATCAAACACCTTTCATCAGTTCTGATTCGCATTGAATTTAGAGAGACCATATGGCATAGCTAAGAACAGGGATTTGGGTTCAGGCAGTACTTGCTGCGTGACCCAGAACAAATCACTTCAGCTCCGCAACCTTAGCTACTTGTTGACAGAATGAGGACAATAGTATCTAATTCAGAAAGCAATTTGCAAGTATTCTTTGGGATCATTTGAATAAGCTCACTTAGTACAGTACCTCAATCCTAGTGTGCACTTAATAAACTGCATTTTCTGTGTGTCCTTGGACAGGCTATTTGTGACTTTTTTTTTTTTTTTCAGATGACACTTGTCAGTTCATCTAAATCAGCGGTCTTCAACCAATGGGGTCAAACCCTTTGGCAAACCTCTATCTCCAAAAATATTTACATTACGATTCATAACAGTAGCAAGATTACAGTTATGAAGTAGCAATGAAAATAATTTTATGGTTGGGGGGAGGTCACCACAACACAAGGAACTGTATTAAAGGGTTGCTGTGTTAGGAAGGTTGAGAACCAGTGATCCAAATAGTATCTAAAGATTCTTTCTGCCCTACTAGTCAATTCTTCTAAGTCAAATTCCCCGTTTTTCTCAATGCCTTATTCTCCAGCTTATCCATCCAACTGCACAGGAGTCCAGAATCTTCCTTCACCATTATCTTAGGCACCAAGAGGTTAGGAAAGAGAACCTGGCCGAGTTAGACAGGTTAGATGACTGTTTTTAAGATAAGAATTACTTGGGTTAGGTACAGTGGCCTTTAATTCCAACACTCAGGAGGTAGGGGTGAGTGGTTCTCTGTGAGTTCAAGGCCAGTTGAGCTCCAGCTAGGCTAAGGCTATATGTCGAGACCCTGTTTCAAATAAAAAATAAAATTAAAAAAAAAAAAAGCTAAAGCAAAATAAAATTGCTTGGCTTTTTCTGAGCATCAAGTTGTTTTTTGTTTGTTTGTTTGTTTGTTTTTGAGACAGGATCTCTCTATGCCTCCCTGGCTGTCCTGGAACTCACTGTCTAGACCAAGCTGGCCTGGAACTTGGAGATCTATTCTGCCTCTGCCTCCTGAGTGCTGGGTTTATAGGCATGTACCATTACTCCTGGCTTTTTAATTTTTTTTTAATTTATTTTATTTTTGAGAAAAGGTATTGCTATGTAGCCTAGGCTGGTCTTGCATTCTTGATACTCTTGCTTCCGTTTACAAAGTGCTGGGGTGACAGGCATGCACCACCACCCCAGCAGCGTCCTCATTTCGAATGAGAGCGGTAATACAGCCTTACAGGGTCCTTAGGAAGATGAGATGAAGTCCTGTTATGTCCTGGCACATTACAGGGTGCTTCTCAATGTTAGCCGCTTCTCTTAGTGTGGTAAGTTTGTGAATGCAGTGTAGGGATGAAATATGGTAAGCTACGTAAAGGATATAGAAAAACACTTGCACACCTATGTGCTGAATGAATGTTGGCTACTCTGTTTAACTCCATTTGTCTAGTTCTTTGTTTTCTTTTTCTTTTTTTTCCACTTTGTCAACATGGTTTTATTGGGTTATGAGACAAACAAAAAAATCCATTATTTCCACGTCTTAAATGCTTAAATAATTTATGTCCTTCGAAGTAGTGCCCATTAAGACACAGGTATGAAACTCTGTTCCCAGAGACTTGATTACACTGAGGAGAAAATTATCACCATGTGATTCTGGCTGAAGGCAGGCAGGAGAAAAAGCTGCCTGCATAGTGTCCTTGGGATCATTGCATCCTTTTTTTTCCTTTTTATTAATAATGAATTTTCTCTTCTTTTTACATACCAACCACAGACCCCCCCCCCCTCCTGCTCTTGTTTCCCCATTTCACAGTATACATGACTTCTGTTGTGTTACACATAGTGTTTCCTTTTCCATACAGAAAAGAAACAGGTTATAGAAGACACGCAGGAGTAGGAGTCCAATGACTTAACTGTAAAATTGAACTGGGCCATTTGTTTGCTGTTTGTTATTAGGCGGATCCTTTCATTCTGTGTTTTGCTTCGGGCACGTTTGCCTGGTTGTTGTTTGGTGTTGGGAGTTGAACCTAGAGCACCACATGCTCTAAGCAAGTCTTATCACTGAGCTGTATTTTCAGCCCTGGTTGGCTTTTGTTGTTGTTTTGCTATTGAGTCAGGGTCTCACTATTGAGCTCGGGCTAGACTAGAATTCTCCAGGTAGACCAGACTGGTCTCAGTCTCAAACTCAAAGAGGCTGGCCTAGTTCTGCCTTGCGAATGCTGGGATTAAAGGTTTGTGCCACCATGAGTAGCCCGCTTGGTTGTTTTTAAGGGTCAAATAATTAACAAATGTAAAAGCTTTTATAAGGCTTTCCCAGGTGGTCTTCCTACCCGTGTGGTCTTTGTGATTTCCACCATGGCGTACCGCGGCCAGGGCCAGAAGGTGCAGGAGGTGATGGTGCAGCCCATCAACCTCATCTTCAGATACTTGCAAAATAGGTCTCAGATTCAGGTCTGGCTGTATGAGCAAGTGAATATGCGGATAGAGGGTTGTATTGTTGGCTTTGATGAGTACATGAACTCGTATTAGATGACGCAGAAGAAATTCACTCTAAAACAAAGTCAAGGAAACAACTGGGTGGGATCATGCTGAAAGGAGACAATATTACTCGGCTCCAGAGTGTTTCCAACTAGAAACTGGCAAGCACTCGAGAAGTTGAAGAGGTTGAAGAGGACATGTAGTGTTTTTAAAGGTGTCTGCTGCTGGGAGCACAGTCCGAGATTTATTCATATTGTTTTAGTAGCCCTTATGTTATTATCAGGTGACAATAAATGCTGTGAGGTTGTTTTTTTTTTTTTTTAAAAAAAAGCTTTTATAAATGTGAAGTCCTTTATGAAAGTAAATGCAAGGTATGTTGCTAATAAGGGCCACTGGGTGGCTTTAAAACAAAGGGTAGCCCTAGGAAACTTTATTAGCTTTATTAGACCAAACCTTTATTCAGAACAATTAGAAGATACTGATATGACCTTAAGTGTCTTGGACAATAATAACTTTCTAAATGTACATGGTTTTTGTTGTTGTTGTTGTTGGTTTTTTTTTTTCTGAGACAGGGTTTCTCTGAGTAGCTTTGGTGCCTTTCCTGGAACTCACTCTGTAGCCCAGGCTGGCCTTGAACTCACAGAGATCCGCCTGGCTCTGCCTCCCGAGTGCTAGAATTAAAGGCGTGCGCCACCACCGCCTGGCAAATGTACAATTTGTCATCAGCATATATGTTGTACAAAATGATGGGCTTTATAATTGTATATATGGATTTTTAGAATAGTCATAAAATACAATTCCTTGGTTGCTTTAGTTCAGTCTTCTATGCTTCCTTAAGTTATATTGCTGATACTTATGGTAGCTTTGCAACTGCATTTTATTATGTAATTTGTGAGTCTTAATTCTGAGCCAGTCACAGGGTACATTTTTATTACCTTTAATTTATACATTAAAAATGCTTTCACTTCTATAATCTTATTTTAGTCTTGTAATCAACCTTATGAGATATTTAGCCTCACTTGACAGAGAAGATTGAGGCTTGTAAAAATTAGAAGATGATGCATGCATTTAAGAGCTAAGTGATGGGTTGAGACTCAGCTGAGGACTTTAATAAGTCTATGAATTGGTTTCCCGCCACCAGCACTGAGTGTAGAATTTGGCGTATATATATGAACTGACATGTTTCTAAGAGTCTACAGAGCTTCTGTCAGATAGAAAAGATCATCTGTGGCTCCATAAACATGGTGATAATCTTGGCACTGGTAATACTTTAGGAATAGTGTTAATGGCCAAGAGATTTTCAGACCATAGTAATCCTCTAGTCTACACTGATTGGCTCTTCCAAAATGGCAGCCATGTATATATGAGTAACCATGAGCAACTTAACACTGAATTGATTTGTCATTTGTGACTGGAATGAGGAGAGACCATGAGTGAGACTTACATCCTATTCAACAGCTCCATTTGGGAGCCCCATTTAATTGTAGGTTCTTGGTTTTCTTTTCTTTCTTTCTTTTTTTTTTTTTTTTTGCTTTTTGTGGCAGGGTTTCTCTGTGTAGCCTAGGCTGTCTGTCCTGGAACTCACTCTGTAGACCAGACTGGCCTCAAACTCAGAGATCCACCTGCCTCTGCCTCCCAAGTGCTGGGATTAAAGGTGTGAGCCACCACTGTCCTGCCCTGCCCAGCTCCTAGGTGGTTTTCTTTAATGGACAGGTTTGAAAGTCTTAGAATGTGTCCCTGTTAAATGGCAATAGCCTGTTTTCCCACTCCCATTTTACATTATCTTATTACTACAATTGTTATTGAAAAGTTGCATCAACTCTTCTCTGGAAAGGGAGTATTCAATAAACATAGTATTTCTCCTGTGTAACTAAGAAAATCAAATTTCAAAAAGATTAAATGTCCTTGGAATTCCCTAGATATTCCAGGCAGAGAAGAAAGAAATTAGATCCCAGATTTCTAGTGAGCCTATTCTACTACTCTGTAGGCTCTTGTTTCTGTGTGTTGAGTTTCTAAATGGGATTTGGGAGTGGCCAGTCTTCTGACGTTGTCATCCAGAAGTGTGTTGGGCAGCATCTCTAGCTATCTTGGGACTCCAGTGGCCCATTGGCTGTAGGCTGAGTACGTCTGGAGAAGGTATTAGGAAGGGCCCTGGATAATGTGAGCCATGATTGCAGTTGTGTCTGTCTCCTTGACTTTGAGCTTGAAGATTCAATTTGTCCAGGTTTCTCTATCCCGTTAGTAAATAAGGGAAACTCCCAAATAGCTTCCTGGGTTCTTTGCCCACTGCTCAGGATGGTGAGAGCCTTTAAGGAATTCCAGTTCACAGAAACCAGGTGAGGTAAGTGAGAATCTTGGAGAAGAGTCTCCATAGCAGAGCTGCTGTGTGTTATCATGTTGGGAAGGACAGCAACCTGGTCCTCATTTCAGTAAATCCCACCATAACTCATGTATTGTCTTCCAGGTATTGTTTCGATTAATCACCTTTGTCTTGAATGCATTTATTCTTCGCTTCCTGTCAAAGGAGATCGTGGGCATAGTGAATGTCAGGTAAGAGGAACGCACCCTGGCCCTGTCCACAACTCTCATTACGAATCACAGTTTTTCTCAGATTGTACCCGTGTGCCACCCTCAGATTTTAGAATCATATACCTTTCCCAGTAGCAGAGCCTTTTAGCAGTGGGCTGAAGAGAAGTTCAGGGTGGGGGATGAGAGGGCCCTGCTGTGTTTAATGGACTCATGCAGCGTTTTCCATTAGCAGCCTCCACATGCACATTTCTCCCCCAGCTCTTCCGGTTTTTCTGCTCTTAGAACCCAGGAGAAGAGTGGGAGTAACTCATTGCAAACCCTGTCTCAGGTATAATCCAGTGTTCTCGTCCTGCTGACAGCACAGGAAGCAAGAATTCTGTAGTTCGTGAGGATGTGCCTCATAATTGCAGGGCTGGAACAGCCAGCCACCTTCACTTCCTTCCGCCTCAGTGATTTTGGAGTTGAGATCCTGTAGCTGGGATCAGAGCTTGAATCCTTGTGATTGATTCTGTGGAAAGTGACCTTGTTCTGTCTTAGACTCAGCGTGTGTCTTCTCTGCTCGACGACACCCACACTTACTTTGTCTTCCCAAATGACACAAAAACGAATGAAATGATGTCTTAGAATAGCTCAGCTTCTCAGGTGTGTCTTCATATCCTGATAAACAAGACAGTATGTTCGAGACAGAATTTCATGCCTGGTATTTACCAACCAAACACTTCACAACATTTTTCAAAGAGCCTAATGGCAGTTCTCCAATTTGGGATTGGCAGAGCAGTCACCTGGAGCTTTGTGCCAGGTAGGGTTCACAGTCTCAGGAGGCAGTGGTGAAGCAGAGAGATGCTGTTGAAAAAGCAGAAAGGAGGGAGCAGAGTTTTCTCCCCATGCGTTCTCCCCCAAACTGCCAGGTTTGTCAAGGCCTCCTTGCCAGTCTTTGCCTGCTCTTCCTCACTGTTCAAGGTGCAGCTTTGGCTCCTCACCTGCAGTGTTGGATGGGCTATGGGGAGCAGGATGCACTTAACAGCCTCCTCAGGCCGCTGGCTGTAGAGGCAGGTAAACCAGCTGCTTTTCTCTGGGTGTGCGGTACTCAGGCAGATCCCTCTGAATGGGGGTTGCGGCACCCTCTAATGGCTGCCTACTTTGCTGTTTGTCCTGAAACTCTGACTAGCACCTCCTTGTGATGGAACCTCTGCACAGAGGCTCCAGTGTCATTAGGAGGTCCCCTTGCTATGAGTGGTGATAAGCTGCTCCTTTCCTCCTTGTGGCCAGGACCACACCTCTGCCCACAGCCATAAGGCTGCAGACCCTCAGGTCACTGCCACACTTTCCACCTCAGATGTAGCTGTGGACACACAGCGTCAAGTGTGCCTTGTTTGGGTCCTAACTCTGCCCTGTGGATTGGACTTGGGGAGGGGTCTGGTAAGAGACATTGGAGCCCTACATCCCATCTGTGGTTTGGGGTTCCTTCTGTCTCTTCTGTGGTGCTTTACACATGCTAGTCAAGTGCTGCACGGCTGAGCCATATCCTTAGTCTCCTTTCTACTTTTATTTTGAGATAAGGTCTCACTGAGTTGTTCAGGCTGGCCTTGAACTTGTCTTCCTGCCTCAGCCTCCCATGTAGTTGGAATCACAGGATAACCATTGGTTTATGACCAATATCTTTTCTTGTTCCTGTTGTTGGAAAAATCTTAAAGGTTCTTTCAATAACAAATTAAAGACAAGCCTGGCAGCCTTACCAATTCTACATTTGCTTTGTAGACTAACCCTGCTTTACTCAACAACCGTCTTCCTGGCCAGGGAAGCCTTCCGGAGAGCCTGTCTGAGTGGGGGTGCCCAGCGGGACTGGAGTCAGACCCTCAACCTCCTGTGGCTAACGTGAGTTGTACTTTAGCAAATGACAAGTTCTAAGAACACACATGCCAAGAGTGTTACAGTGAAATGACGGATCCTGCCCAGAGCTGACAGTCTCCAGACTGGGTTTTGGGTCATAATTTTAGCAGCAGGAAGGGAGAGTGTCTGTCTGAGTTGGAGATGTTTCTTACTTGGTCTTCTCTCCGGTAGGGGGTGGGGGTTCAGGGTGGGGCTTGGGGGTTCCTGGCTTCCTGCTCCACTCTTTATTCCTAATCTCTTTGCCCTATAGTTTCTTTTGAGCTTTTCGCAACTACTTTTTTTGTTTGTTTGTTTGTTTTTAGCATTTTAAAAGGTCTGGTAAGACTTTCCTTACACCTTCCTTCAAGTCTTCAGAATGTTCTTGTAGACCAAGTATGCCAGCTGAAAATTAGAATGATTTTCTTCAGTAGAACCCTGCTGAGAGGCTGGTGGTGGGGGTGTTTCCCAATGCCGCCCTTGCATAACTCTGTTGCCTCACAGAAATGCCTGTCAGAAGGGCCGGCAAGTGTTCATTTCGTTAGCAAAATGACTGCCAGCTGTGGCGTTATATTTAAGTGCCCTGGATACACACATGAAATGAGTTCCATGCTGGGGACTGTTGGTTATTTGGGGTACAAAAGCCATTTGTATAACATCTGTCAGCCATTCTACGCACAGGCAACAAACAGGTTGTTTCTGGAAATTTTCCTTATGGACTTAGTCTAAGCCCGTGGATATAGTGCAGGCTTTGGAGTTCGATCAGGATTGGGTCCCGCTTCTGTTCTTGGCCTAATTACCAGTCCCTTTCAGCCTCGGTTTCCTTCTGAGTGGGGATAATGACTGGGGATCACTGTGAGGTGCAGTGAGATAAAGCGTTCAGTTAGAGAGCCAGGCATGTGGGTGATGCCTGCATTCCCTACTAACAGCTTCTTATTGTGGAAATTATTTTTATTATGCCTATTATTTCCACTCAATATTACTATTTTAATGCATTTTTATACTTAAGACAAAAGTTTGTGTACTAAAAAACATCTTTTCTATTCTTCTAGTGTCCCCCTGGGTGTATTTTGGTCCTTACTCTTGGGCTGGGTCTGGTTGCAGTTGCTTGAAGTGCCTGATCCAAATGTGGTCCCCTACTATGGAGCTGGAGTGGTGTTCTTTGGTCTCTCAGCAGTGGTGGAACTTGTGGGAGAGCCTTTCTGGGTCTTGGCACAAGCACATATGTTTGTCAAGCTCAAGGTCAGTGAACTTCTTGTGAATGGGAAAGGTGAGCAGTGAGGGAAAGTGTGGGGTTTTGTTGTTATTAGTGACTGTTTTTGGTCAGAGTCTCACTACGTAGCCCTGGCTGGCTTGGAACTGACAGAGATCCACCTGCCTGTGCCTTCCAAGTGCTGGGATTAAAGGTGTGTGCCAGCATGCCTGGAACTGCAGTTTGTTTATCTATCTATCTATCTATCTATTTACTTTTATATGTATGGGTATTTTGTATACATGTGTGTCTATGCACTAGCTAGGTGCCTGGTGCTTCTGGAGGCCAGAAGAGAGGGTTAGTTCCCCGGGAACTGGAGCTACTGACAGTTGTGAGCCGCTGTGTGGGTGCCGGGAACTGAACCTGGGTCCTCTGGAAGAGCAGTCAGTGCTCTTAACCACCGAGCCATCTCTCCAGCCTTCAGATGTGTGATATTTTTAGAAAGCTTTTTATAGGAGAGAATGACTTTTCTAGATTTGATTGTAGAGAACTAATTAGAAAAGGGTAACGTGATACATTTGTTATCTTAAGTTTGTCAGATAGGCTGTGCTAAAGTTTGTTCCTGCCAACTGAGTCGTGATGGTGAACACATACAATCCCAGTACTCCAGCGACTGAGGCAGGAAGATGGTATATCAAGGCTAGTCTGGGCTACATAACAAGATTTTATCTCAAAAGCAGGTGGGTGCTAGGGAGCTGGTTCAGTCGGTGAAATGCTTGCTGTACAAGAATGAAGACCTGACTTACTGTCCCTTAACCCGTATTATAAGCCATGCCTGTAATCCCAGCCTTGGAGAGGCAGAGACAGGAGGATCTTAGGTCCTGCTGTCCAGCCAGCCTAGCCAGTCACTGAACTCCAGGTCCAGTGAGAGATTCTGTCTCAAAACATAAGGTGGAGGGCCATAGAGGGAGACACCTGACCTTGGTCACTGGTCCCCATGTGCCAACACAATGTACCTGCTGTGCACACACACATATATGGATGCATTGAACACAGACATACAGCCCTGGGGATGGGGGGGGGGTTACCTATATATATTATAAGGGAAAAACAGGTTTTGTAATAAGCAAGATAATAGAATTAAAATTTAGGAGCTCTATAAAATATTTCAGATTTTTTTAATGATCTTGTTTAGTTGTATGCTAATATTGGTGTTTCTTTTCCTTTTCAAAAATACATTATTTAATTAATGCATAGTAGCAAATATACGTATTATATCTTAAGGCATAACATACTGAAGATGAATGAACTACCCACCCATCCCAAGAAATAAAGCATTACTATTGATGCTTATGTCTAAACATGCCCCATGCCCTCTTCCAGGGTAACCACCATGCTGAATTCTGTGCTTGCTAGGCCTTTTCCTGCTTACTCTTCGATAATATTGCACCTTTACCTCTGTGTGCAGGTACTTGCTGAGAGCATGTCAGTTATCCTCCGGAGTGTTCTGACAGCTTTTCTGGTGCTGTGGCTGCCTCACTGGGGTCTATACATTTTTTCTCTGGCTCAGGTGAGAATCATGCTTTACTCTGTACATGATGGACATTTCTGTTTTCCCTTCTTGTTCCACTGGCATGTGTTTTATGCTCACAGGATTCATACTTGTGGGGACAGTTGGAAACTCCAGAATTTTGGCTGGCTACCACTTCTCCAGCTGCTATATCCATCCTGTTTCACACAGTGGCACCACTAGTGTCCTTAGGGACCTGGGGAAGGTCATACACTTTCCAATTGTCCACATCAAAAACTCCTTTTAGACATTCTGTGGGCAGGTCCATATCAAACTGATCTTTGATTGTATAATAGTCTTATGGAGGAGTAGGGGCTGGGTGGGGGTGGGAAATGAGGGGGTGGGGTGGGAATCAAATTGTATGTGTATTATTTTCCTTGAATTTCAATCAGCGGTTTGCAGAATAGGAGGAAACTCTGCCGAGTGTGTTTTAAACTTAGATTGAAATCTCCCATAATTCAGAGAGAGTGACTCAAGTCCAAGCAAGTACATTTTCCGTTTCAGCCATTTTAGCTCCATGTTACATTTTAGGTCCCTAGTTCTAGCTCTAATACAGATACTGCTAGAGTGAAAATACTGTTTTCAAAAATGAAGCCTAAAGCTGGGCATGGTGGTGCACACCTTTAATCCCAGCACTCAAGACACAGAGGCAGGCGAATTTCTGTGAGTTCAGTGCCTACATAGAGTTCAAGACTACATAGAGAGACCTTGTCTGAAAAACCTAAGTAAATAAATAAAAACGAATAAAATTAAAGTAAATAAAAATGAAGCCTAAGATCAGATATTTACCATATATCAAAAAGACATATAAAGTGGTTTGTAGGTTTTTTATTTTGTTTTGTTTTATTTTTTTTTTTTTTTGTTTTTGAGACAGGGTCTTGCTGTGTAACCTTGAACTCACAGTTTTCCTGGCTTCAGTTTGTCAGTTTTCCTGTGTTTTGATTTGTTTGTTTGTTTGTAGTTTTTGTTTTGGAGACAGGGTTTCACACTGGCCCAGCCTGGCCTTGAACTTAGAGCGGTACCCCTACATGAGCCTCGAAACTCCTGGGATTAGAGGCATGAACTTCTGTGCCTGGATTTCTGGTTTATATGTTTATTAGTCTTTGAGAAGGCAGGTGAAGATGCTGCCTAGTAATGATTTATTTGACCTTCTTTCCTATGTCCTCTGAACACTACAGATACTTTTATGGGACACAAAGTAATTATATTTAAAATTAATTAAGAATGAAAATTGCCTACAAAACCAATTTGAAAATCGATACATAGTTTAGACAAATTCTCTGTAGTTATTTTTTTCTTATCTTTCTGCACCTAGAACTATAGTTTTCATCATTATCCTTGTTTCTGTGTGTTCTCTCTAGCAGGATGAAGGGCCTCAGAAATGCTCACTATGATTGGCTCTTACTATGGGAAAGGCACTTGGCACTGTGTGTTTCTGATGTCACAGCTCCTACCCATGATAGGGTCATAGTTGAGCAAAGGAAACTGAAGGTATTTGTTTCCATACCGTGAGCCCTGTAGGAGCTGCACAGGACAGTCACTGACAGATGTGTTTGGTCCAGTGACACCGTTCATAGCAACACGTGAGCCCTGCCCAGGGCACTGAGAGTTCCCTTGTCAAACCTGCCTCCAAGGTCTTCCTTAAACTTCCCGTAAACCTCACCTCAGAATAAATAAGAATACTTATACTCGACAGTGAAGACAAGCCGCTCAGCTCAAAACTGGGCAAAAAATTTGAACAGACGTTTTCCTAAAGAATATATAAAAATAAATGGGCAACAAAGCACATGAAAAAATGTTTAGGATCAATAATTATTAGGGAAATGCAAATCAAAACCATAGTGAGGGCCTGTTCTGACCTTCAAACCCAGCATTGAGGAGGCAGAAACAGGTGGATCTCTGGGGCTTCAAGGCCAACCTGGTCTTCCTTGTGAGTTCCATGGCAATCAGGGCTACATAGAGAAAATCTGACTGAAAACAAACAAGCAAATAATAGAAGCCACAGTGGGTGTCACTTCATAATCACTAGGGTGGGTATTTCTTTTGTTAGGTATAGAATAACAAATGTAGGCAAGGTTGTGGAGAAATTGAAACTAGTGTATTTCTGGTCTGTACATAAAATAATTCAGTTTCCATGAAAAGCAGTATGATAGTGCCTCTAAAAATTAAACAGATCTTAAAAAAAAAAATTAAACAGATCTATCATATGACCCAGCATTTCCACTCTTAAGTGTGTACACCAAAGAGAATGTTCATAACACTGTTCACAGTGGCCAAAAGGTAGACACATCCCAAATACCCATCAGCTAATGAATTGGATAAACAAACTTTGCTGTGTCCATACAATGGAATACTATTCATCATGCCTTGTATGATGGCCTGCATGTGATCACAGCACTCTGGAGGCAGAGGCAGTAGGACCCTTGCAAGTTTGAGATCAGCCTGGTCTACAGAATCCCAAGACAGCCAGAGGTCAGTGGTAAGAATAAACAATTGCTGGGTGGTGGTGGCACATGCCTTTAATCCCAGCACTCGGGAGGCAGAGATAGGTGGATCTCTGTGAGTTTGAGGCCAGCCTGGTCTACAAAGTGAGTTCCAGGACAGCCAGGGCTACACAGAGAAAACCTGTCTCAAAAAACAAAACAAGATGCCGGGCGGTGGTGGCGCATGCCTTTAATCCCAGCACTCGGGAGGCAGAGCCAGGCGGATCTCTGTGAGTTCGAGGCCAGCCTGGTCTACAGAGTGAGTCCCAGGAAAGGCGCAAAGCTACACAGAGAAACCCTGTCTCGAAAAACCAAAAAAACAAACAAACAAAAAAAACAAGACAAAAAAGAACAAACAGCTACTGATACATTCTACAATATATATAAACCTTGAAAACATACTAAGTGAAAGAAGTGGTCAGGGCAGTTATATGATTCCATTGATCTATAATGTCCAGGATAGGCAGGTCCACAGACATGGCAGTTGAGTGGTTGCTAAGTGAGGGGGGAATGAGCAGTCATTGCTTCAAAGGTCAATAGTTTGTTTTGAGGTGATGGAATATTAAGGAATCAGATAGTGGTGATTTTACAACAATGTAAGTGTACTGCACGTCACTGAATCCTGTAGTTAAAATGGTAACTTTGATCTTGTGACTTTCTCCTGATGGAAACAGTAGGGAGGGTCCTGTGGCTGTGGTACCCTGTCTTCAGAAACCGTGGAGAGGTGGAAGAGCGCACTCATAACAAAGGACATGGGTATTGGCTGCTGTGGCTCACAGCTACACTGCTTGTCTTTACGGGCTGGAGGCCTGAAGGCTGGTGGATAGCAGGCTTCATCCTTGCTTATGGTTGAGAGTAGAGTGCCTAGGAGACTAAGCCCACCAAACCATGTTTCCTCTTTTTACCTACCACATGCCTTTTGACACGAGGTGCCTTGATGCAGGCAGGTAGAAAGAGGGTCTTGGTGACCCTAGTTCTTGAGCTGGGGTGTTGCCATTCTCAGAAGGGAAAGAGGGAAGAAGGGAGCCTGTGACAGGGCCCTTTGGATACTCATTTCCAACCCTCAAACAAAAGCTAGATGGCCCGCTTCTGACCAGAACTGATCTTTTGTCCCAGATGGGTGGAGGGTGAGGTGGACCTTCTTACGACCCCACCTTTTCCTCCTGCAGCTTGAAGCAGCTGTCACCCTGCCAATGTCCTAGGTGGGGAGGAGACAGCCAATGCCCAATTCTGCTTTGTAATCATAAATGACACAGGTTCCACGGTTTATGGAAAACCCGGTCCTAATGATGGCAGATTCCTGACTGTCAACACAGTGAGGACACCTGGAGCCACAGTTTACTGCGTGGCCATCTGCCATGGTGATTCTGTTCTCCAAGAGTGAAGTGTTTGGAGTCTGTGCACCAAGGTGCTGCTGTGGAGCTAGGCTTGAGTTGAATGCTGTGCTGCTCTTTGGAAAGTGCAGTTCATTAAGACAGTTCTGTTTACCTTGGAAGAGAATATTTGTAGTCCTGTTGTAATTATGCTTTTATCAAAACAATTTAATTTCAATCCTTTATTTTCTTGTTTCAGCTTTTCTATACCGCTGTTCTGGTGCTCTGCTATGTGATTTATTTAATAAAATTACTGCGTTCCCCAGAATCAACCAAGCAACGGACTCTTCCTGTCTCCAAAATAACACAACTATTACCCAGTATTACAAGAAGCAGAGTGAGTAATGCATTTTTTTTTTTTTTTTCCCCATTTTTCGAGACAAGGTTTCTCTGTGTAGCTTTGCGCCTTTCCTGGGACTCGCTTGGTAGCCCAGGCTGGCCTCGAACTCACAGAGATCCACCTGGCTCTGCCTCCCGAGTGCTGGGATTAAAGGTGTGCGCCACCACCGCCCGGCGAGTAATGCATTTTTATCTCTTATGGTTTTATTCACAGATGATGGTTATCCTTGAGATAAAGGAACTGCAACTGGCTATTGTTATAGTAGGAAAGATCATTTCACAGGTTGTGTTTTCTGAGTCCTTGCCATTTTCCAGGCCAGGATTTCCAGATCTCATACTGGTGACTTTGGGGCAGGACATTCTTTGCTATGGGGACTGTTGTATGCACTGCAGAATGTTACATCCCTGGCCTCTTGATGCTGCCCACACTACTCCCCTCCCCCAACCCCCATCCATGCAGCACTTAGCGGTGACTCCCCAGAGCCTAAACTACTCCCGGTAGAGAAGCCTCTGCTAGGCCCTATACATGCTGCACGTGCCCCAGGCAGTGCTTGCAGCTGCTCTGCAAGGCTGACATTGTCACTCTTCGGATTGCAGGGGAGTTGACACTGAGCACTTAAGTACCTGCCCAAGGTGAGGGCGGAGCGAAATCAGGGGCCCGCGGGGTCAGGTTCTCGTGCTCAACTCTTTTCCATGCTTTTCCTCTAGTCCTTGTGCGGTGACCTCTGGCAGAGGCAGTCCAGAATTCCGAGAATGCCCGGATAACCCCCAGCGGTTATTTTGTTGTTGTTGTTTCTTTTTGGACCTTTTGGAGACAAAGTTTTGCTTTTTATCCCATACTAGCCTCAAGCTTGCAATCCTCCTGCCTCAGCCTTCTGAGTGCTTGTATGAAAGATGCCATGTCTGGCTCATGGTCACTTTGTTTTGTTTTTTGTTTGTTTTAAATCTCGCTGTGAGGCCAGCGTTTCACATGGCTGCTTTCCCATCAGACCAAATGAGAAAACTGGATGCTGGCATGTGGGAATGGAGCATAGCCTTGTTCCGCTCAACTCTTTCACTCTCAGGCTGTTTGCCACGTAGTTCCTAGCTCCGATGGGTCAGTGCTGCTGGCTGGCCTGAAGCCAAAGCATCTGGTAGGACAGTACACCACACAGCCTTCCCTCAGACACTCGATCGCTCCATGCTGAGCACATGCCTTTTTCTCAGCACCTGTTTGCTAGCTTGCTTGTTTGTTTTTAGTAGAAAGGTATCCACTGGACTTCTCTTTTGTGATTATTTGAAAAGGTAGCCAAACATGGGAATAGAATCTTAGGAGTCCTATGTAGCTAGAGTTTTCCTGCCTGGCCCACAGTCAAGACAAATCTCTGTCACCCGCCAGTCCCACAGCCGCTCAGACCCAACCAAGTAAACACAGAGACTTATATTGTTTACAAACTGTATGGCCGTGGCAGGCTTCTTGCTAACTCTTCTTATATCTTAAATTAATCCATTTCTATAAATCTATACCTTGCCACATGGCTCGTGGCTTACCGGCATCTTCACATGCGGCTTGTCATGGCGGCTGGCAGTGTCTCCTCCCACCTTCCTGTTCTCTCAGTTCTCCTCTCTGTTAGTCCCGCCTATACTTCCTGCCTGGCCACTAGCCAATCAGTGTTTTATTTATTGACCAATCAGAGCATTTGATATACAGACCATCCCACAGCAGTCCTGTTATACAAGTTTTTATTTATTTATTTTTTTTTTGGTTTTTCGAGACAAGGTTTCTCTGTGTAGCTTTGCGCCTTTCCTGGAACTCACTTGGTAGCCCAGGGTGGCCTCGAACTCACAGAGATCCGCCTGGCTCTGCCTCCCGAGTGCTGGGATTAAAGGCGTGCGCCACCACCGCCCGGCTTCCTGTTATACAAGTTTTTAAGAAGGAGCAGATAGTATGTGTCAGAGCCAGGTTCGTGAAGTTGTTAACAAGGAGTGCTCCGTACTCATCAGCTGCTCCTAGCAAACCTTAATCAGGGACAGTTTGGGCTGCCATTGTCTCATCTGTGGGCATAGATGGTTAGGACTGCAGGTTAGAAGAGTCCCTCCTCCACCAAGATCTCCCAGTACCCACTGTTACCTGACCAGCTTTTCATATTGGACCAGCCCCTGTTCTCCAGCATGTTTTGGAACAGAGCAATTGAATTGTTAGTAGCTTCTTTCCATGCCAAATAAGGGTAATAATGATCTATCCCTTTTAAGGTCTTGAGAGCCTAATGAGATAGGACCTCTACAGGCTTAACACTGGCCTGGCACAAGTGGGCATCACCATCTTCACATTGCTGCTCCCAGAGCAGAGGTGGCTGTGTGGAGCGAGGCTAACGCTAATGGCAATGGCATGAGAGCGTCATAGTTTAACCGGCTGTCCACACTGAAAGTACCTGCGCCTGTAGTGTTGGGACAGATGCCCCCATTCTGAAATGGCCATCCCGTGTTTGGTGTGATTCAGGACACAGAAATCCAGGAAGGGATGTTTCTAGGCCTCAGAGTTTCCTGGAGGTTTGGAGAGCAACAGGGATAGAGCTGAAGCCTGTACTCTGGTTTGGTTTGAGAGGAGTCTTGTTCTTTTGCTTGGGCTAGTGCTGAACTCTTGGGCTCAAACAATCTTCTTGTCTCATCTTCCCAAAGAACTGGGACTATGGACTACCGCCAGACCAGGCCAGAGTCTTTATTTTTAAAGTGAAACTGTTGGCTTATATGACCCATGAGGCTCATCGGACGACTTCAGGATCTCCATGAAATCATTTGAACTTTGAAAAAGCCATTTAAGATGAGCGTGATAGCACATGACAGCTACGCAAGAAGCTGAGGTAGAAGGATCAAGAGTTCAAGGACTGCCTGAGCTATATAGTGAGTTTGAGACTGCTTAGGCAGCTTGGTGAGACCCTGTCTCAAAATTTAAAAAAAAAGAGAGTCAGAGGATATAGCCTAGTGTTTATAAGGCCCTGGTTCAATTCCAAGTAGTGCCAGAACGGATGAAGGGAGAGAGAGCCAGCTTCAGGGAGGGGAGGAAGGAGCAGTCTACAGTAACTGCTCTCGGCCAGCACTAACGTGGGCGTTTGCGTTGCATCTTCAGACGGTCCCGTGAGAAAAGTGCTGTTGTCTCCATTTCCAGGTGAGAGGAGTTAAGTGGCTGGAACCCCAAACCATGTAGTTGTTGGAATCCACTTCCTTGTAATTGCCCTGTGGGCCAGCTTTGATCTGTGTGGTTAACTAGTCTTCCAAAAGAACTGGGCCTATTGCCCTTGGTAGTTTTTTATTTATTTAAAGATTGGGAAGTTCCAGGTAGAAAAATTACTCAGGCTTATTATTTTTAAAGGGGTAAAGAGAAGACTTTTAGGCCAGGTATAGTGGTGTAATCTTTTAAACCCAACATTTGAGAGACAGGTGGATCTCTGTAAGTTCAAGGCCAGCCTGCTCTGCATAGTGAGCCCCTGCCTCAACAACAGTAACACCAATGATAAGGAGAGCATAGTCTGCACTCATCCCCCACGAGCAGCTCTGTGCACCCGCTCCGGTGTCCATCTATCCTCACAGTCGGTGCAAGATCAGTTGACCAAATCACAGGTTTCCTTCCTAGTCTGGAGAATTCCAGTTTCTTTATAGGTATTTAGATTTGTTTGTTTGTTTTTCAAAACAGGGTTTCCTCTGTGTAGCCCTGGCTGTCCTGGAACTCACTCTATAGACCAGGCTGGACTTGAACTCAGAGGTGCGCCTATCTCTGCCTCCTGAGCTAGGGTTAAAGGCGTGTGCCACCACCACCTGGCTTCATTTAGATTTGTGATAAATTAATGGCACCTCAAATGGTCACACTGAAGACATGCTTGCTGTGGTGAACTCCGCAGCTTTTCATTTTATTTTGTGACCCACTGAGTTTAGCCACTGTGTGGCCATTGGTTTGGAGTTACCAGTTGGAACTAGGTGGGCTCAGCATTGGGTATACAAGTGGAGACAATGGTTGTCTTTCTCCCAGAAATTTTTTTTGAAACAGGGTCTAATGTAACCCAGCCTAGCTTCTGACTATGCAGCTGAGGATGCCCTTGAATGTAGTCGGTTATTTTAAGGTTGTATTACTTTTGTTTATGTTGCATTGGTTTAACTCTGTGAAGCTGTGTTACTGTGCCTGTCTCAAGCACCTGATGGTCTAATAAAGAGCTGAATAATGGCCATTAGCAAGGCAGGAGAAAGGATATATAGAAGGAGAGATCTAGGAGGAGCGGAGATCTAGGAGCCGGAGGAGGAGGAGGAGGAGGAGGAGGAGGAGGAGGACTCCAGGGTCCAGCCACCCAGTTTACACAGCAGCCACGGAGAAAGAGTAAGACTTACAGAAGAAAGAGAACGGGAAAAGTCCAGAGGCAAAAGGTAGTTGGGAGAATTTAAGTTAAGGAAAGCTGGCTGGAAACTAAGCGAAGCTAAGGCCGGGCATTCATAAGTAATAAGCCTCCGTGTGTGATTTATTTGGGAGCTAGGTGGTGGGCCCCCTAAAAGAGCCAAAAAAACAAAACACTTGAACTTGTGGTTTCTTGTCCTGACTTCCTGAGTGCTGGGTTACCACACCCATCTGAAAGGTTTTTTAATGGTGTCATGTGGAGGAGCTTAATAGTATCCTGCTTTTCCCTCATTCAGCCCCCTACAGCTCCACAAAACAGGACTTCTCTCTCTGAGACAAGGTCTCACTATATATCCAGCCTTAAGCTCTTAGTTCCTTTGTGTGGTGTTGTTGGTATTTTACTCTTTTGTTCTTTTGGGGGCCAGCCACCCAGCTCCCAAATAAATCACACACAGAGGCTTATTCTTAATTATGAATGCCCAGCCTTAGCTTGGCTGTTTTTTTGCCAGCTTTCCTTAACTTAAATTATCCCCGGCTACCTTTTGCCTCGGGGCTTTTCTCATTCTCTTACTCTGTAAGTCTTACTCTGTGGCTTGCTGGGTGGCTGGTCCCTGAAGTCATCTTCCTTCTCTGGCTACCTCTTTCTTTTTCCTCCTCCCAGATTTCTCCTATTTATCCTCTCTGCCTGCCAGCCCCGCCTATCCTTTCTCCTGCCTCACTATTGGCCGTTCAGCTTTTCATTAGCCGATCAGGTGTTTTAGACAGGCACAGTAACACAGCTTCACAGTTAAACCAATGCAACATAAACAAAAGTAACACACCTTAAAATAATATCCCCAGCACTTGTGCCTCAGAGTTTGAGTGCTGTTGCTGCAGACGTGTGCCAGCATGCCTTGCTAATCTCGCTGGAAGATAGAGCTTACCTCATTTTGCAGGTGACAGCCCCGAGGCTTAGCAAAGCTGACCATCTTGCCCATGGCCTTTGGGCTCAGTCAAAAAGCAGTTTAAACTGCAGGCTCTGAGCTTGGTGCCAGAGCTTGAACCTACAGTTTCAAGGGTGGGCTAGGGCAAACGTGGAGGTCAAAGGTCTCGGTGGGAGCCTGAGACCGTAGTCCAGGTAAGCCGTGGAGGGATAGTCATGAGGTGGACAAAGATGGGAGGGTGGGCAAGTCTGGGGCAGTCAGGGACCTGTGAGGCCTGGGATGGGAGGAGAAAGGGGAAGGGAGAGAGTGCTGTATGGTGGCGGTGATGGCTGTGGCCTCAGGCTTCCCAGGGACTTAGCAGTGTGAGAGGGCTACGGCTGATCATCCTGAGTCAGAAGTTTGGAAGGGAAGAATGACTCAGCAGGATGAGCTTGACTCTGGTTCTAGGCCTTTCGTTTAGTTACTGCCCGTCTTCACCTTTCACTTCCCAAGCCTCAGTGTGTCCATTAGTACAGCAGAGCTGTAGGATGTCTCCTTAGGAGATTTCAGAGAAGTTCATGTCCATTAGTACAGCAGAGCTGTAGGATGTCTCCTTAGGAGATTTCAGAGAAGTTCATGTCTGGCTTAGACCAGAGCTCAATAGTATCAAACCAGCTTTATTAAACGGTGTCACCCACCATCCCAAGTGACATAGCCATTCTAAATAAAAGGATATAAGTCCCTAGAATTTGCTTCCTTCTTTTCTTGAGAACCCAAGCCTCAGAGTGAACTTCCTGCCAGCGTGTCCTTAATGAACACTTTGGCTGTAGTAAACAGCGTGGCCATTCCTTCCGAACCACAGGCCAGCTACACTGAAGGCGTTAGGATTCACTCTCCCAAGGACTTTCTCTTTTGAGAGCTGAGTCATTTGCCCAAATGCTTTTACTGTTGACTGGCAAGTAGGTTCGACAAGAGCATCACAGGGTCTGCCATAGTGGCACACACCTCCAGGCCTAGCATCTGAGAGGCCGAGGAGGGAGGATGGCTGCAAGATTTTGAGGTCGCCAGCCTAGGCTACCTAAGTGAGTCCGTCTGGGGAGGGGGTGGCAGGACCCCAGGGCCCGTGGGCAAGCTTCAGCTTTCCATTTCCTTTGAAAAAAGCACAGGTGCTACAGCACAGACCCCTCAGAGGAACACCGTTGTGCCACGGCAGGGGCAATGTGACGCTGGAGATAGATGCTGTGTCCTCACTTCCCCAGCGTCAATCCTGGGCAGAGTCTGTCTGAGGATGAGTGGTCCACAGTGCCCTCTCGTGGTGTTAAGTTGTCTGGTACCTTTTGTTTTCAAGAAAGGAGATGGATGCTCAGTGTTAAAACATCGTGTGGCTCAATTTCCTTCTGCCTGGAGAAAGCATGTCTGTGAGGGAGTTTCCAAATCAGGTTAATTGGGGTGAGAAGGCCCACCCTCAGTGTGTGCAGAACCATCCCATGAGTTGGGATCCTGGACTAAATTGAAAGGAGAAAGAAGCTGAGCATTGGGATTCATTGTTTTTTGCTTCCTGACTGTGGATTCAGTGGGACCAGCTCCCTCAACTCCTGCCTTTGCCTTCCTCTCCATGATGGACTGTCCCCTGGAACTGTCAGCCAGAGTACACCTTCCTTCCTTCCTTCCTTAAATCACTCTTGTCAGGCATTATCACGGCAGTGAGACCAGTAACTAATCCACATGGTGAAGTTAAGGTTATCTTGCTACATAGCTAGATCCCATTTTGAAAGCAAAACAAAATGATTTTGTTTCTTTTTCCTGTTTTATGTGGCTGCAGAAAACTAAGCTTTATAGTTCTACTGGGAAACGTTGTTCTAGATTTAATATCTGAGATTCCAGGATGCATGTGTGACAGAGAAGTGTCCCCACTAGGAACTGAGGGAAACTAGTTACTCCATTGTTCACTTTGTAGTCAGCTTTCTGGCCTAAAGGCCCATAGGTTGATCTTCGGAGTATTTGTCTCCTTATCTTTGTTGTCCTTAGGAAGTGGTGGTGTGAGGCTCCTGGAGGTTTCAAAAGGGTCATAGGTAAAGGTGGGGTTTTGTTGTTGCTGTTGCCGTCTTAATGTCTCCTTTCCTCTGCTGTACCACTTCTGAGAAGGTTGAGTTTTTTCTGGAATGTGTGAGTGCACCTTATAACTGTGCCAAGGCCTTAAGTAGCTGAACCTGGCCTTAAGATAAGGAATACAGGGGTGGAATTTGTTCTTTAGCTTCGTGTGCTGAAGAACAAATCTGTCTGTCTGTCTATCTATATTTATTTTTTTAAGAAAAGTACTGAATGTGAACTGTGTTTTGGATGTGGTAGTGTACTGTCTGGACTTTAAAGGCATCCAAAGAGACAGCAAGAATTCTTTAGGGTTCTTCATGTATGATTTAGGCATGCCTAAGACTTTGCCTTCCAATTTTGGAAGTCAGATTTCTGTTACTATAACAAATACCTGAAATAAATCATAAGGAAAGTTTAGTCTAGTTTTAGTTTGTTTAGAGACAAGGTTTCACTCTATAGTCTAGCTGGCTTCAAACTCACTCTGTAGCCCAGAGTGGTCTTGGAGGAGGTCAGTTCCTTCTGCCTCCTGATGCTGGGACTTCAGGAGCCACAACTCCTGTTTCCTTGAGGTTTTTGTTTTGTCTTTTGAGGTAGGGCCCACTTTGTAGTCTAGGCTGGTCTTTAACTCCCTTTATAGCTAAGGCTGGCCTTGAACTCAGAATGTTTCTGCTTCAACCATCTGGGTACTGAGATTACAAGATGCCTATCCAGAAAAGCTTCCCATCCATGACCAATTGTCCTGCTGCTTTGGACCTATGTCAGAGCAGCACACAGTGTCGGAAGTATATGACTGAGCAAAACAGTTTCCTCCTGTCTGGGATGAGAAAGAAGAGAAGGGGCTGGCTTCCCACAGTGCCCTCCGCAGCACACCCTCGGAGGCCTTGGCCCTTCTCACTGCACACAGGCTCTGCCACTTTCCAGTTGGTCCTGCTGAGGACCAGGCTTTCAACACAAGGCCTTTAGAAACATTCAAGGTTCAAATTATAGCTGCCGTATAAGTTATGTTCTGGTATGTTCTGGTTCTGTGTGCCTAGCACTGATTGATGATTTGATGGGAACTATTCAAGTTGGGGCCTTATGGGCCAAAAGTGAGTTTGCCTCTCAGGTAGCTCTTAGCTTTGAAATGCTGGAAATTTTGTTTATGTTTTGTTTTTCTTTTAGGCATTTGTCAATTGGAAAGAGGCTAAATTGACTTGGAGTTTTTTCAAACAGTCTTTCTTGAAGCAGATTTTGACAGAAGGTAAGTAAAGTAAAAGGTCGCGTTGAGCAGTTGGGAGATCAGAAAAGAAGAAAAAGATCTCACAGGACTGCTGACCCCAGAGCTCTTGTCTGGAGCCCTTGGCAGAGGGCTCTTAGACATATGCTGGCTTTAGTTTGTTTTAAATAATGATAGGGAACCAGTATTTATTTGGCTTTATGTTTTACCTAAGCTGTCTAGTTTTAAAGCTCTCCACAGCCTTATCAAAGATACTCGCTCCCTCTGTACAGGGATGAGGAAACCAGAGGTCGAGATTTAGAGTCCTGTAGTAACAAAGGATAGCTTAATTGAAATCGAAGTCCGTGTTAGTCAGCTTCCTGTTACTGTAGCAGAACACCTGCGACAAACAACTCAACCCCAGGAAAGGGTCAATCTGGCCCACAGTAACAGTATACGATGGTGATGCTAGTGAATGGCAGAGGAGGCTTGCTGGGAAACAGACAGAGAGGGGCAGAGTTTTGATATGTCCCTCAGCAGTGTGCTCCAGTGGCCTGACTGTCTCCCTACAGTCCCTTCTGAAGGGGCTCAAAGCTTGAACACATGGGACTTGGAGGAACACTTCACACTCAAATTGCAGCAAAATCTAACTGGAAAAGCCCAAATTATATCATTTAATAAATTTATTATAAAAGTGTTACATCAATGATAAATTTTGAAAATTAGAGAAAAACATAATCCCATTATCATAACCTAACTTCTATATGTTTTTAAAACTCTTTTAGCAGCTATCTTTCAGCTATATTCCAGCACTTGGGAGGCAGAGGCAGGTGAATCTCTGAGTTCGAGGCCAGCCTGGTCTACAGAGGGAGTTTCAGGACAGCCCAGGGATACACAGAGAAACCCTGTCTTGAAAAATAAAACAAAACAAACAAATAAACAAACTGTTTTGTGTACAGTAGTGAGAGTGTGTGTGTTCCCCTTCTGCCCCCATGTTTCCTGTGCCCTGTCGGGTGCTGAGAACAAAGACAGATAAGCAGCAACTGGCCATGGCCTCCAGATGTTCATTCTCTCACCAAAGCACTGATGTGGCTGTGCTTGGAGATCCTAACTCAGTCAGCACAAGCTCCTTGAGGACCCCTCATTTCTTTTGGAGGACTGTTAGGAAACTGAAGAGGAAAGAGATGCAGATGTCTGAGAGGGGTGTCCTGCCCCAAGGGAGCTTTCGGAATGTGAAGGGGAGCCTTCTCCTGCCAGAAAACAGGGAGGAGCCTTAAAAATCCATTGTAGGTGGTGAGGATGCCCCAGTCAGTTATAGACTGAACCAGAGCTGCTGAAGCGAAACTCAGGCAGGCAGGGGTAACCGAGAATGGAAACACAGTGGGGTAAAGCTTGAGAAAGGAGGCCAAAAAGACAGCTGGGAATTAGTGTATAAAAAGCCTCAACTGCAGAATTAAGGAGCCTGGACTGGGTTTGGTTTTGTTTTGTTTTGTTTTTTTGAGACAAGGTTTCTCTGTATAGTTCTGGCCATCCTGTAACTCACTCTGTAGACCAGGCTGGCCTTGAACTTAGAGATTCGACTGCCTCTGCCTCCTGAGTGTTGGGATTAAAGGCATAATCACCACCTCTGGGTTTGAGCCCGGACTTTTGCAAATACTTTTGAGCCATTTGAAGGTGTGAACTCAGGGATTGACAGGGGACTATACAGTTGTATCTTGGTATCAGATTTTGGTTGAGCATCTAAGGATGCTCAAGTCCCTTGTATAAAATAGTGTATTTTTTTTTTTTGCATATAACTTAGGCATACCCTTCTTTATGGTTTACATCATTTCAGAAGTACTTAATTGTACCTAGTGCAATGCAAGTACTATGTAAAGTTATCATTATACTGTATTATTTAGAGAATAATAATAATAAGCCATACAAGTTCAGTTCAAATGCATTTTTTTTCTAAGTGTTTTTGATTTACAGTTAGCTTGATCATTAGAGTCATAAACTCATAGATATGGAGTCTGACTGTATTTATAAAAGCTAGAACTGTTCAAAATAAGGGAGCGTTAGAGGAGCATAGAGATGGAAACCTGAGAGGACCAATGGGGTTCCCTCTCACACACAGTTGTTTTTACAGGGAGACAGATCAGAGAGAGGAGTCTTGTGAGAAGATGGGAACCTGGCCTTGTAGTGCTTTTCTTTTTGAGTTGCCAGGCAGTGAGAACTTGCTCGTTGGGCCTGTGGCCACTGTTTGGTGCTGTCTCTATCACGGCCAGGGTGTTTCATTTGTGGAAAGAAAATTCAAGCCACACATAATAGTGCACACCTTGAATCCCAGCACTCAGAAGGCAGAAGCAGGTAGATCTCCGAGTTCGAGGCCAGCCTGCAGAGTGAGTTCCAGGACAGCCAGGGCTACACAGAGAAACCCTGGAGAGAGGGAGGGAGGGAGAGAGAGAGAGAGAGAGAGAGAGAGAGAGAGAGAGAAAGAGAGAGAAAGAAAGAAAGAAAATGTGTTCTCCTTTAAGACTTGGAAGTCATTTTCACTATTAATATTTCCACAGTCTCCCCCTATTTTATTGTTAATAGGCTGGTTTTGAAATAATTAATTATTAATAATAATTAATTTGGCTTCAAGACTCCGTCAATAAAGGCCTCAGCACTTTCTGAACTGTTGCTATGAGATGGTGTGAAATTCAGTGTTAAGACATTGAACTGATCTTTAATTGGTTATCTAATGTTTCTCAGAGCCAGGCATGGTGGCACACACCTCTAAGTCCAGCATCCAGCAAGGCATGGTAGGAGATTCTCAAGTTTGAGTCTGTTCTTGCACTCAAAAAAAGGGGGGTGGTCGGGAGTGTATTTATCAATAGAAAAAAGGAAAGAAGAAATGGATGTTGCATTTGAAATGCCAATAACTTTGCTTTTCTATTATAGGCGAGCGATACGTGATGACATTTTTGAATGTATTAAACTTTGGCGATCAGGGTAAGATGGAAGTCTGTAGTGTTTTAATTAAAAATGGATACCACTAATAGATACTAGGTCTTTGATGATGCCCCGTCGTGTGACTTGAGTGGCAGTCGTCAATTTGAGGGGTGGGGCTCATCATAGTCATAAAGATCTGCTCCCGGTTGGTGTGCCTGATTAGTCTCTCAGGGTTTGTGTTATTTTTCAACGTGATACCAGAGTGATGGAAGTAGAAGTAGAGGAAAGCCAGCTCCAGATTGATGACTTATTTTCTAAAAGACTAGTGATAAAAGCACCTTCTCGACTGCATCAAGGGCAGGGTCATGGTTGCAAAACTGTACCACAGATTTTGCAAGATGTTACCATTGGTACAAGACCTATCATTTCTTCAACCACGTGAATATACAGTCTTTCTCCAAATTTACAAACTTTTGACTGAGGAAGCAGTTTGGTTAGTACAGTGTTGGCCTGGCATCCAGGAATCCCTGAGTTTAATCCTCAGCACTGTGGAAAGTGTGTGTGTGTGTGTGTGTGTGTGTGTGTGTGTGTGTGTGTGTGTGTGTGCTGCACACCTATAATCCCAGCACTTGGGAGGTGGAGGTGGGAGATCAGAAGTTCAAGTTTTTCTTGGCTGTATAGTGAATTCAAGGCCTGCCTGGGCTATGTGAGACCCTGTATCCAAGAGAAAAAAACAGATTAAAGAATTTAAATTAAACATAAATTAGAAAAAGAATTTTCCTATAGTGCTGTGAAATTAAGAACTAATATGATTATTGCTCTTCCTTTCTGTTTTGTAGGTGTGTATGATATAGTGAATAATCTGGGGTCTCTTGTGGCTAGGCTAATTTTCCAGCCAATAGAGGAGAGTTTTTATATCTTCTTTGCTAAGGTGCTAGAGAGGGAAAAGGATGCCACACACCAGAAACAGGTAAGGTTGGTCCTCGTGTCATCTCAGGGAAGAACTGTGGGGCAGTCAGTTTTCCTTCAGTTCGATCTGACGTTTCCTTCTAGATCTCCTCTTCTCCTATTCTGCTTTGTGTGTGTGTGTGTGTGTTTTGTTTTGTTTTTCAAGACAGGATCTTACTATTAGTCCTGGCTGTCCTGGAACTCACTCTGTAGACCAGGCTATCCTCAAACTTGGAGTAACAGAGGATGGCTTTGAACTTCTGAGCCTCCTGCTTCAACCTCCCAAGTGCTGGGATTTCAGACACTTGTGTCACTGTAGACAGTTTGTGCATTGTGAGGATTCAAACTCAGGGCCTTGGACAAGGTAGGCAGGCACTCTCCCAACTGAACTAGATTCCCAGCCCTGTAATCACTAAAAATTCTGACTTACTTTAAAAAGTTTTTGGCTCTTTTTTTGTTTTGTTTTGGTTTTTTCTCAAGACAGGGTTTCTGTGTGTGTAGCCCTGCTGTCCTGGATCTCGCTCTATAGACCAGGCTGGCCTTGAACTCAGAGATCCACCTGCCTCTGCCTCCTGAGTGCTGGGATTAAAGACATGCGCCACCACCACCTGGCCTTAAAAAGATTTTAGACTTTATTATTTTATTAATTTACTGTGTGTGAGATGCATATGTGAGTGTACAGGTGCTCGTGCGGGCACATGTAGAGACCAGAACAAGACGTTAGGTGTCTTCTGTTTTCTTTGCCTTCTTCCTTGAGACTGGGTTGCTCACTGAACCAGGAGCTCCCCCACTTCGACTTGCTCCCAAGTGCTAGGCTTTTTGTTTTTGAACATGGGTGCTGAAGATTTGAACTCAGGGCCTCAGGCCCTCGTGCTTGCAGCAAGTGCTCTCTCTTGAGGAGCCTTCCCCTCTGCCCTTCCGACTGACTTGGCAACTAAAAGAGTCCAGGTCCACCCCTTCCATGTCTTAGAAGACACTTTACAAAATGTAATTTATTCCCAGTATCTGAAAGTTAGATCTGGGTCGAAGTCTGACGTAGGAATATTTTCCAAAGTGAACATTGACAATAACAGAATTTCCTGTCATCAATCAGGAGAAGCACAGATCTGACTAGTCTAGGTGAAAATATGAGGATCAAGTGTTTCCAGCAACACTGGAAATTTATCCTGAATGAACTGAAAACTAAACCTCCCACTTCCCACCTAAAGAGACATGGCTTGCTTCTCCCTTTCATTTGCTAATTGTCATAAAGACAAATACAGGCTTCAGAAGACAGGAGAGCCCTCACTGGAAGAACTAGCCTGCACAGGGTGCTCTTCGGTTTGGACTGAGCTGACTTTCTTCCCTTTCCCCTGGCCAGGAGGATGTTGCTGTGGCTGCTGCAGTTTTGGAGTCCCTCCTCAAGCTGGCCTTGCTGACTGGCCTGACCATTACTGTTTTTGGCTTTGCCTATTCTCAACTGGCTCTGGACATCTATGGAGGAGCCATGCTTAGTTCAGGATCAGGTATGTGCCAGACTTTGTAAAGGGTTTGTTCTGATTTCTGAAGAGAAATAGAAGCAGCTCATGAAATTCAGGCCATGTGCACACTTGGTCTCACTCTCAGTAAACAATCAGTGTGCAATCAGCTTGCACCAGGTCTCACTCTCAGTAAACAATCAGTGTGCAATCAGCTTGCACCAGGTCTCACTCTCAGTAAACAATCAGTGTGCAATCAGCTTGCAGCAGGGTGATCAGTTCTCACCCTCACTTGAAGGAGTGGTGAGTCCTCCTTGCTGTGATTCCTCTAAGTGAGGGAGGAAAGCAGAGTGCGGGCTATGATGGGTCTCTCCTTGGTACTAAATACATCCGAGATAGTAAATGCCATGTCAATCTCAGAGTGTGATGAGTAAAAGCCTTGGAAAGAGAACGCAGAGCCATTTGCCTAGAATAAAAGTGATCTAGGCAAGTAAAATTATATATTTAATCTCTTGACTCTTGGTTTGGGAGGAGAAAAGCATGGACTGATTCTGTCACTGAAATACTTGATCTCCAGGCTGCTGAGAATTTCACTGCACTTACAGGTCCTTGAGGTTTTTACCCATTTCAACCTATGCCGGGCTCTAGGCTGACCATCCCTTTGCAGGTTTTTTTGTTTTTTTGTTTGTTTGTTTTGTTTTTTGGTTTTGGTTTTGGTTTTTCGAGACAGGGTTTCTCCGTGTAGTTTTGGTGCCTGTCCTGGATCTCACTCTGTAGACCAGGCTGGCCTTGAACTCACAGAGATCCACCTGCCTCTGCCTCCCAAGTGCTGGGATTAAAGGCATTCGCCACCACCACCTGGCCCCTTTGCAGTTTTTATCCTGGAATGAGCGGACAAGTTTTTATTTTCTCAGATCCCTAGACAAGAACCTGGAAGATTCTCTGCTGCCCCATCTCAATATAAAGGGCCCTGTCAGTACAATTTTACATTTTCATGTTTCAGTTGCCACAATGGGGCTCAGACTTTTGGTACTGGAAAAAAAAAAGGACTATGTTTCTACAACCAAAAGTTGTTAAATTTGAGGAAATGCTTGCTGTGAAGCCTGTGATATGATTTGTGGCTCCCTGGAGTGTGTGCCTTAAGCAGTACATTTCCATCAGGCAACTGCTTGGGAGGCCTCATTAGGAAGCCATTAGGAAGTTTATATGCAGAGATAGGGGATCCAACTGTTTGATGCTATCTCTGACCACTTAGAAAACAGCCTTTGCTTTAACATAGCCATAAGATGTTGCCTAAGCGGGGCCGTCCAGTCATGATCATGCTCCTGTGGTAGAGTAATTCATCCTACAGATATAAATGAACTGCCATCGTTATGTTGCGGCTGCCTCCCAAGTGCTGGGATTAAAGGCACATGCCACCACACCTGGCTCATTGCCTTTTACTATTTACCAAGCTGGCACCAAGCTACCACCCTGAAAAGCCCATTTGCTGTCTGGGTAGCATGAGGGTCTGCACAAATTGCCTACTGGGTTTCCCTCTTATCCCATCTCTCTTCTTGTTCTAACTAGTGCTGTGAGTCCAGATGAATTTCTTATATCAGAAAGCATTCACATCACTGTTCTTCCCAGCCCAGCCCAGTAATTTATTTTGTGATCACTTAAGTATTTTCATAAAACTTGACTTTGCCTAGAAAGGATTCCTGCATTAAGCAGAAAAGAATGTCCTATCTCCATGGTTTGGCCTTATCACTTTATTTATATGTTGCATGTGTTGGTTTATTTAGGTACTAGGAATTGAATTCAGGGCTCTGCAGATGCTAAGCAAACACTCTTACCATTCTCAGCCCAAGCTTCATCAGTTCTGGTTTGTTTGGGGCTGTGTGTGTGTGTGTGTGTGTGTGTGTGTGTGTGTGTGTGTGTGTATTGCTAGGTATCAAACCCAGGACTTTGTGCATGTTAGACCATTGAGCTACATTCCCGCAGTAGTATTGCTCTTAAAAAAGAATTTTAGCTGGGTGTGGTGGCGCACACCTTTAATTACAGCGCTCTGGAGGCAGAAACAGACTGATCCCTGAGTTTGAGGTCAACTTGGTCTACAGAACAAGTTCCAGGACAGCCAGGGCTACACAGAGAAACCCTGCCTCAAATACATAAATAAATAAGTAGACAAATAAGTTCTTTTCAGGTGCGTAAAGTTATACAGCATGTACACTCTTGTGTCTTTTTTTGGTCTAAAGTTTTTGACATTTGTTAATACATGGATTCTGTTTGTTTTTGAGACAAAGTCTTGTGATGTATCCTTGACTAGCCTGGAACTCTCTCTGTAGACCAGGCTGACCTAGAGCTCAGAGATTTACCTGCCTCTGCCTCCCAAGTGCTAGGGTTAAAGATGTGCACCACAATGCCCAGAAATCTTTTTTTTTTGTTTTTTAAAATAATTTCTTTTTTAAATTTTATGTGTATGAATGTTTTGCCTGTATTATGTGCACTGCATGCATGCCTAGTGCCTTTAAAGGCTAGAAGAGGGCATTGGATCACCAGAAGTGGATTTTAGACAGTTACAAGCTACTGTGTGGATGCTGGGAACTGAACCAGGTTCTCTAAAAGAACAGCAGCAAGTGCTCTTAACTACTGAGCCATCTCTGCAGCCCCCTTTTTAGAAGTATTCTTGCTGAGAAGTATTACTCTGAATGGAAGGCCCCAGTGTGCTTATCCTTTTTCCTGTTGCTGGTCAGTTTGTGTGATTATGAATAGAATCAGTACACATTTTGTGACCGTGGGTATTCATTTTTGTTGGATGGATACCTAGGGTGCAATTGCTGGGTTATAGTTTGAGTGATCATTTGTTTTAGTAGAAATGGCTCATTCAGGAAGCATGGTTTGCATGCTTGAAATACCAATACTCAGGAGGATCATCTTTGGCTATATAAAGAGTTTGAGGTCAGGCTGGAGAGATAGCTCAGCAGTTAAGAGCACTGGCTGGCCTTCCAGAGGTCCTGAGTTCAATTCCCAGCAACCACATAGTAGCTCACAGCCATTGGTAATGAGATCTGGCGCCCTCTTCTGGCCTGCAGACATACATGCAGACAGAACACAATGCATAATAAATAAATCTTTAAAAAAAAAAGTTTGAGGTCAGCCATGGCTCCATGAGACACTGTTCCCCAAATGACAATGAAAGAAAGAAAAGGAAAGAAGGAAGGAAGGAAGGAAGGAAGGAAGGAAGAAAGAAAGAAAAAAGAAAAAGAAATTATTTGCTCATCTCTGTTTTATAATAGTCCTCTGAAAAGAGAGGAATCAATCTCATGATAAAGCTTCTAGTCTTTGGTCTGTAATTTTAAAAAATGACACGTGTGTGTGTTTGTGTGTGTGTGTGTGTGTGTGTGTGTGTGTGTGTGTACACGTGTGTGTGTACTGGTGCCACACATATGTGGAAGTCAGGACAGCTTGCAGGAGTGAGTTCTCTTCTTCCACTGTGTGGGTCCCAGGGATCAAATTTAGGTCATCAGTCTTGACAGCAAGCACCCTACCCACTGAGCCATCCCACTGGCCTTGGTCAACAAGGTTCTTGAAAATATATTGCTGGATGTGACACCATACCACTGGGGCCTCTGGTTCTCACCGGGGATTGTGAAGGTTCTGTCTCAGGAGTTTGCTGCTGGGCCTGGGCCTGGCTCTTCCCAAAGGCGGTTTGCAGCCTGCTCAGTTGAGCTTCCCTTATTACATACTGGTGTCTTCAGTGCTCAACCCTGCAAGCTGTGCTGACTGAAAATGTTCACAGTCTTCCTTGGTGGCCAGATAAGCTTTCAGTTGTTGAGCATGAGAAGAGCGGTGCATTTATTCTTCACTGGCCTTCTGATTTTATCTGAGTATTGTAGTCAGTGCCGTGAGATACTGAGAGTCCTCAGGTGGGCATGCAGTCTCCATTGATACCATCCCGTGCCGTGACCTAATTCTCTGAACACGTGGTGGAGCTAAGGGTGCACCCATTTGACTCTGGAATCTGTGGATTATTTCTTTGTAGGGCCTGTGTTGATGCGGTCCTATTGTCTCTATGTCCTCCTGCTTGCAATCAATGGTGTGACCGAGTGTTTCACATTTGCTGCCATGAGCAAGGAGGAGGTTGACAGGTGAGTAATGTAGAAAGTACACCTTTAATCGTGGCTTTTGGACAAAATGAAGTAACTTGCTCATCTTTTTCTTTTCATTCCGAGCATGGATTTGGCTACACTTTTCTCAGAGGCCACATTACACTACTCGTGTGGTACCTTCCCTAGGACCACCATTGCCCCAGCACAGTTTACCTAGTGTTTTCCACAGTGAGGCTAGGAGGCCAATATTCTGCTTCCTTTAATGGGGGATGGCTATCACCCTGGGAGAGTTGTGTTTATTAGGTGTGCAGACAGCCTTAGGGAAAACTAGTCTTCATTCCACTGCATCCTGCTCAGATCCCTAAGAATGGGCCTCAACTCCAGGGCGTTACTTGGTTACTTTACTTTTTCAAGAAGCAAATTCTTAGGGGCTAGAGAGATTGTTCGGTGGTTAAGAGCACTGGCTGTTTTTCAAGAGATCCAGGTTCAAATCCCAGCTAACAATCTTTAGTAACTCCAGGGATCTGACATGACATCTTCTGGTCTCCTTGGGCAGTGCATGCATGTGGTATACAGACATAGATGTAGGCAAATCACCTATATATATGTAAATTCTTGTCCCTAATGGATTTGTAGTTCTCCACAAATCTCAGGATTCTGTAACATCTTTCCTAAGAAGAAGGCTCAAAGGCAGATATCTGTTTCAACACAAGTTTTTCTTCTCTTAGCTCCAGATTGGGACTTCTGCCCCGGATCCTTCACCAGTAGTTTTAACACTGGCTGTGATTCAAGTTTTCATGGAGATAGTTATAATCAGAGCTTCTTGTTCACCCTTTCTCCTATCACATCTGTATAATCAGTCAGTAGGCCCTTGAGCCTATGTATGTATTTTAAAATTTCCTTCATTATTGGTCCATACCCAAGATCATCTGCTTTTTATATCCTAAATGCCAAAAATATTAGGGCAGTATCTCAAGATGTCACTGTAAGACGAGAAGGACAGAAATAAGGGAGAGAATATAAAGGGTGGTATGAGTAATGGGGAGAGTAGCTCTCCTGTCCAACCACTGTCCCTTGATCCCTGGGTCCTTGAAAGTTCCCATGCTGCCTCTGTCACCTTGAGTACCGTTGAGAGGTTCAGAGGCTTGGTCTTAGGAGTGGAGTGAGGATGGGGTAGCCCAGAGTCCGGGAGTACCTGTCTGTTCTCATCTTAGGCTGCTGCACACAGGAGCCTGGTGACTTGGCTGCAGTGACTGGAGTCTAGCCAAGATGCGAGCCCAGACTGAAGCAGTTGTCTTAGGGAGTTCTGGTCTTCTCCCAGGCCAGTAGAATTGGAGTTTTAGAAGACTTAAGCCAGGGAAACCATTCATTACCAGCGCCAGGCAATTCTGAATCTGAAGTTATGGAAACTGCTGGTCTGAGTACAACATGACCCAGTACACATGGAAATGCATGTGACAGAAGCCAAGGTCCATCTCACTTATGCGCAGGATACATTGATTCTTTGTATTCTCTTCTATCTCATTCTTCAAAAGAACTACGTCTCAGAGCAGGTAAGATAAGATGGTTCGGTAGGGAAAGGTGCCTGCTGCCCAGCCTGAACACTAGAGTGCTAACCCTGGGGCCTTCATGATTGAAGGAGAGACGTGGTTCCTGCAAGTTGTCCTCTGATCTCTGCGTGTGCACATGTGCACCCCCATCCCCATCCACAGACATGCACACAAACACACAAAATAAATACAAATATAATTTTAAAGTCTTAAAGACACATTTTGACTTACTAATTTGCGAACCCATTAGTAGATCACAACCCATGATCTTAAAATAATTGTCTGCACATCGTCTTCACTTTAGCTAGTTTATAGCTGCAGAACTGCTTTGAGTCCACTCTTCCCCCATGGATAAAAAGTTTAACTTTGAAAAATACCATATTTTAATTTGAAAGCTGCTTCTAACATTGAGTAATTTAAAAATAAAATATTATCTAACGCACACTAAGTCAGAGATGTGGCAGTGTGTAAACTAGGACTCTACCACACGTTACACACTTTTTTTTTTTTTTTTTTTTGAGACGTTTTTCTCTATGTGGTCCTGGCTGTCCTGGCACTTGCTAATGTAGACCAAGCTTGCCCTGGGCTCACAGAGACCCACCAGCTTCTGCCTCGCAAGTGCTGGGATTAAAGGTGTGCACCAACATACAGGGACAGAATCTACATTCTGAAGAGGAGGTGAGGCAATGCTAAAACACATTTGAAATGTTAAAGAGGAACAGAAAGTCTTAGGACCAGATCATGAAGAAATTTAGACAGCATGTACTGGCATTCTTTTCTTTTTAAAAAATTAATTTTTTTAAAGATTATAATATAATTACATAATTTACCCCTCCCTTTCCTCCCTCCATACTCTCCCATGTACCACCACTCTTGCTCTCTTTCAAATTCATGGCCTCGTTTCCTTTCATTGATGTGTGTGTGTGTGTGTGTGTGTGTGTGTGTGTTTGTTCTTAAATATAGAAATACAACCTGCTCAGTCTGTGTGTTACCTGCATGTATGTTTCAGGGCTGACCAGTTGGTATTGGATAACCAATTGGTGTGCTCTTCCCTAGGGAGGACTATTTCTTCCCACTCTCAGCATTCCTTAGTTGTACCAGGCTTTTTGTTTTGGGCCACCAGCCAGCTCTCAAATCATGACACAGAGACTTATTATTAGTTTTGAATGCTCAGCCTTAGCCTAGCTCTTTTCTTGCTAGCTCTTATAACTTAACCTGTTTCTCTTCATCTACATTTTGCCTCAGGGCTTTTACTTTTTCTTACTTTCTTGCTATCTCTATGTCTGGCTGGCTAACAGATGCCTGGCTTCTGTCTCCAGGCATGTCCATGTTCTCTCCTCTTCCTTATTCTTCTCTCCTTTCTCCTTCTTTTGCACAAGGTGGGAAAGACCTCAGGGAGTGTCCAGGCTTTCTCACTGCTCACAATTCATTCTGGAGGCCTATCACTTGCTTTGAGTGAGGTCTACTGCCCGGGTGTGTCCTTTCCCAAGGGAAGCAGGGTGAAGTACTGATGCAATCAGCCAGTAGCAAGGTGGAGTGTTCCTAGTCCTTGGAGGGGTTCTCAGCCTCACTGTGTGGTTCATTTCTCTGTTGAACAAATTTAAGCTCCATAGGATAGGAGTCATGCATATTAATTGCTTGCCAATGTCCCTAGAACCTCTAAAGTCCTTTACAGAGTTGGCATCATTACCCAGGTCACATTCCTTGGAGATTTCAGCCGAAAAGAATTTTTGTGTTTTGATTACAAAGTATCACCTAATAAATTATTATCCTTAGAAGTATAAGTATTTTGAATTGTATGTGTTTTGTTTAGTGGTCAAGAAAAAGGCACATTTGTAGCTAGAGTTTTCCTGCCTGGCCCACAGTCAGGACAAATCTCTGTCACCTGCCAGTCCCACAGCCACTCAGACCCGACCAAGTAAACACAGAGACTTATATTGGTTACAAACTGTATGGCCATGGCAGGCTTCTTGCTAACTGTTCTTATAGCTTAAATTAATACATTTCTATTAATCTATACCTTGCCACGTGGCTCGTGGCTTACCGGCATCTTCACATGCTGTTTCTCATCGTGGCGGTTGGCAGTGTCTCTCTGACTCAGCCTTCCACTTCCCAGCTTTATTCTCCTCCTTGTCCAGCCTACACTTCCTGCCTAGCCAATGGCCAATCAGTGTTTTATTTATTGACTAATCAGCAACACATTTGCCATACAGAACATCCCACAGCACATTTCCATGTTAACTGTGTAGTATTCAGTGTTACAAAAACATGGGTTATGGCTAGTCATGGAAGCACACACCTTGTAACCTTAGCTCTTGGGAGGCTGAGGCAGGAAGATTATGAGTTTAAGGCCCGAGGGTTGCAGATGTTGCTCAGTAAAGAATGCTTGCCTAGCAGAGTGGTAGTGGCGCACACCTTAAATCTCAACACTCAGGAGGCAGAGGGAGGTAGATCTCTGTGAGTTCGAGGCCAGCATGGTCTACAAAGCGAGTTCCAGTTGTAGCCAGAGCTACAACACAGAGAAACCCTGTCTCCAAAAACAAAAACAAAAGACAAACAAACAAAAAAGAATGCTTGCTTAGCTTGTGCAGAGCCCTGGGTTTGATCCTGAGCACCTCAGAGAAACACACACAGACAGAGAGAGTCAGACATTGCTATTCCTGAAGGACAGACAGACAGAGACAGAGAGAATCAGAGATTGAGATTCCTGAAGGCCAGATAAACAGAGTCAGAGATTGAGATTCCTGAAGGAGAGACAGACAGACAGAGACAGAGAGTCAGAGATTGAGATTCCTGAAGGCCATACAGACACACAGACAGACAGATTGACATTCCTGAAGGCCGGCCAGCCTGAGCTGCACAGTAAGTTAGAGGTGAGCCTAGACTCCATAGGGACACTCTGTTCAAAACAAAACAACAACAGCAGCAGCCAAGGGCCGAGCCAAATAGTGTAGTTCAGGTCTGTAATCCTCGTACCCTGGAGGTTCAAAGCCAGCCTGGGCTACAAAGTGATACCCCGTGTCTAAAGAAAAGGAACGTGCCTGGCGTATGTAAGGCCCTGGGTTTAACTGGCACAAGAACTGAACCAACCATCCCTTCCCACAGCACACAAGACATTGGATTATGGGAGTTCATTTGGAGTGATGTGGGCTCAGATCTTTCTGTGAGTTGATATGGCCACCGTTTTTGTGTACTATTCTTGTCTCGGGACAAGATACTCACCTCCTCACTTTGCTTGTCTCCCAGGTACAACTTCACCATGCTGGCACTGTCTTCCTCGTTTTTGGTCTTATCCTACCTCCTGACCAGCTGGTGTGGCAGTGTGGGCTTCATCTTGGCCAACTGCTTTAACATGGGCATTCGGATCACACAGAGCCTGTACTTCATCCATCACTACTTCCAGAGGAGCCCCCACAGACCGCTGGCTGGCCTGCACCTGTCCCCAGCTCTCCTCGGGGTGTTCGCCCTCAGTGGTGGGATTACTAGTGTTTCAGAGGTAAGACTTCCTCCCTCAGCCTTCTGCAGGCTGTCAGTGGTCTTCCCTCTGGACTTCCCTCTTCCACCCAGCCTGAACAGGTTGATCAAATGTTTGTCTCCTCCAGCTTCTCCAGACCTCTAGGGCAGTACTCAACCCCTAGTCTCATCACTGTGCCTTTAATCTGACTTAGAAGCCGGATGGTAGGGCTGGAGACGTAGCTCAGTGAATAAGAGCGCTTACTGTTCATCCTGAGGACCCAGGTTCAGTTCCCAGCACCCATATGGTGGCTCACGACCACCTGTAACTTCAGTTCTAGGGGTTCTGATGCCTTTCCTGGTCTCTCTAAAGGCATGAGGCACACACGCAGTGCACATATGCACATATGTTTGTACACATAAAATAAACCTAAAAAAAGAAGCTGGACAATAACTTTTCCCTGATTTGCCTGGCAGTGACACTAGTTTCTCTCTCCAGGCATTCCTCTGCTGTGAGCAGGGCTGGCCTGCTAGGCTGGCACACATTGCTGTGGGGACCATCTGCTTAGGAGTGACCCTTGGGACAGCGTTCTTCACAGAGACCAAACTGATCCACTTTCTCAGGACTCAGTTGGGTAGATCCAGACTCCATGACAAAATGACATGACTTTGATGATGCTTTGACACTTGGTGCGTGGACCCACCATGGAATGGTTCTTGGACAACATGTGTTGCTCTGTAAAAGTCCTGCTGTGGAGTGAGAGTCACCCTGGAAGTGAGATGGCAGAGGAGATGCCACCCAGTCGAAGTCTTCCAACCAAAGGAGGAATGTCCCTTTACATGAAGAACAACAGCCCATTTTGTTAATGAATTAATTCCTTCTGCGTGGGATTGACCTTTGAAGTTACATCTTCTAACACACTCTGTCTTAGATGTTAATAGTTAATCATCATTTGGCCAAGAAAAAGCAATGTAGCCATTGACCCCCCGCACAAGGTTCTATAAAAGAAGTAAGGAGCCCCTGAACTTACACACCAAACAAGAACAAAGTGTGGCCTAAGAATTGTGGCTTTCCCTGTGTTGGTGGTGTGGTTTTAGTTTTTAGAGAAGAAAAACCCTACTCAGTGAGAAATATTTTTGAAATATTTGAAATAATGTTTACAGTCCTAGGGATTGAACCCAGGGCCTCATTCATGCTAAGCAAGCTCTCTCCTACTGAACTATATCCATATTCCCAGCCCTCACAATGATGAAACCAAGAGATACGGATCACATTGCCCAGAAGGAGTTAGGGAGGATCTTTGCCATGGTACCTCCCAGAGCAGCTCATGTTCCAGAATAGGACTCAGGATTTACTAATTGTAGAGTGTATGGAAACTGTCGACGGCTTTAGATCTAGCCACTTGAAAGAGGACACCTTTGGTGTCCAGTGATAGCTACTTTGTCCTTTAAGGGGTGCCGACATCCAGCTTTATTTAATTTTTCCATGGAAGTCACACAGTGATAACCACAATTACATAGATATCTTTTTTTTATTCTTAAAATAAAACAGGACAAATTGATATGGCAAGAATCAGAGTCAAACCTTCTCTCTCTCTTTTTTTTGTTATTGCTGTTGTTGTTTGTTTGTTTTGTTTTTCGAGACAGGGTTTCTTTGTGTAGCTTTTGGAGCCTGTCCTGGAACTTACTTTGTAGCCCAGGCTGGCCTCGAACTCACAGAGATCCACCTGGCTCTGCCTCCCGAGTGCTGGAATTAAAGGCTTGCGCCACCACCGCCCGGCCAGAGTCAAACCCTCTTAACTGGCCCATTTTTTTCCAGTACTGGTCAGTACAACTGTATTACAGCCCAGAGCAAGAGTGGTAGGCCTGGAGGTGTGGGTCTCCAGGCTACCCCCTAAGCCAGGCTTCCGGCTTCCTTCATCCTGCATGCTGTTCTTGCAGGTGAGATCATCAGGCCTTTCTCTGGGTTATAAAATAGTTTTCTATTTCCCTTTTAATTCTCTTTTTGATATGGTTGCCCTTTGGCACTGTATGCACAAACTTTATCTTGACTCTCAATATTTAATAATCCTCTGGCACAATATCCCCAGATCTTCCATATTTGCCTCTAGAGGGCCAGCAAGGGCAACTAGTACTATGCATTAAAGAGCATGCATTGGGCCAGGAGTGGCAGCACACATCCTTAATCCCAGTACGTACACTTAGGAGGCAGAGGCAGGTAGATGTCTGTGAGTTCAAGGCCAACCTGATCTACAGAGTGAGACTCTGTCTCAAAATGAAAAGGCAAGCAAACAACAACAAAAATCATACGTTTACCTTTGTTTTAATTATATGTATATGTGCGTAAGTGTGACACTCACATGCCCTGATGCTGATGGGAATCAGGACAACTCTTAGGAGTTGCTTTTCTCCTTCCACTGTGAGATCCAGGGATTGAATTCAGGTTGTTAGGCTTGTGTGGCAAGTGTTTCAATTTGCTGAGCCATGTTGCCAGCCCCAAGTGCATCATTTAAAAGCATTTGCTTGGAGCTAATACCAAGAGGCCCAAATGTCAAGAGTCAGTTGTACAGTATGACACATGGTTTTTGTTCTTTCGTGGTACTGGAGAGCTGTGCACATGCTGTAACCCTGAGCTACACCTCCAGCCCTTTATAAGAGTTTTATTTTGAAACAAGGCCTTATTAAGTTGCTTAGATTGGCCTTAAACTTGTGATCCTCAGCTGGGTGGTGGTGGTCTGGCACACCTTTAATCCCAGCACTCAGGAGGCAGAAGCAGGTGGATCTCTGTGAATTCAGGGACAGTCTGGTCTACAGGGTGAGTTCCAGGACAGCCAGGGCTAAACAGAGAAACCCGGTCTCAAAAAAATACTTGTGATCCTCTTGTTTCCTGAGTAGCTGGGGTGGGGTATAGGGCCAGTGGCTTCTGTGTGTATTCAAGGACAGTATCTAAATGTAAGGTGCCCTGGGCATCTAGAGGCCTTCTAAAAGTAGAGCTTCAATTGTGTTTTTGAAAGGCTGGGTCAGGCTAGCTCGGAAAAATGAGTAGTTCCGGCAGAACACAGAAAGCAGCTCTCTTCTCCTGTGTCCTCCTGCTGACCTTTTGAGCACACAGGAACGGCCATCAGAGCTCACAGGCTCTTTTTCTTTACTGACATGCCCATCTTTTCCCTAGAGCCCTGTCACCAAATGCCCACTTCATCCCAACTTAGAATGTGGTCCTCGGACTGCCTTCCTCGGAGTCTCCTGGGTAGCAGGATCTTCAGAAATGAAGATTCCCGGGATCTACTCCACACCTTCAGAATCTGTTTGGGGGACGAGCTCAGGGATGAGCTTTTCAACAAGCCCACATGACTATGATGCCGCCACGCTCAGTCCAGCCTCCTTGATTGCAGGCCAGGACTGGTCATGTCCACACCCACGGTATCTGTTTTCTGCTTCTGGCACCAACAGCCTGTGACTTCCATGTCTATGGGAGCAGGACCACAAGATCCTTACACCCAGGTAGAGAGAGGCTCTGCAGCTGACTGAGGCTCCTTCTCTCAGCTTGCCTCTCCCCATGCTGTCCACCAAATGCTCCTGTGACAGCCCATTCTGTTAAAAGATGGCCAGCTGGACAGCGGCTCAGGGCTCCTTCCCACGCCCCGCCTTCTGGTTTCTAGAAGTAACCATGCACTTTCTCATTACCGAGACCTGCCTTCCCCGCTGTCAGCGTTTTGATCCAGGCCCTCCACAGTGTGCAGCCTCTTGGTCAGCTCGATGAAGCCCAGTGAGAACAGCCATGGCCCCCGGCACTTACCCTGGATTGCATCCACAGTGGGCGGACTGCCCACTTTACCCAGGAAGGCTTTTGAGGAGTCTCACACCTTTGGCTTTCCTGCTTAAAGTGAACTGAGGCTTCTCCGTGGAAATGTCTCAGAGATACTCCGCCTTATAAAAGGAGGATGGATGCCGGGCAGTGGTGGTTCACGCCTTTAGTCTCAGCACTTGGGAGGCAGAGGCAGGTGGATCTCTGTGAGTTGGAGGCCAGCCTGGTCTACAGAGCGAGTTCCAGGAAAGGCGCAAAGCTACACAGGGAAACCCTGTCTCGAAAAACCAAAAAAAAAAGAGGATGCTTCTGGTGGTGAGAATAACAGCGATGGCCTTGTGTACTTCTCTGCCACATACAAGTATTGGGCACTCCAGACTTGGCCTGGGCTCACTCAGTGAGGAGCTACCTAGTGCTCCTGTCACAGAGACTCCTGGCTTCTGTTCTGTGACTTTCCACCCTTCCCTTCTGCCCCCTGCCCAATCATAAGTAAATGAGTGATGCTAGTAGTTTCATGTGAATCCCCTGGTTTAAAACAGAATAAATATTTTTCACATTCTTTTTTTGTTTTTTTTGGTTCTTTGAGACAGGGTTTCTCCGTGTAGTTTTGGTGCCTGTCCTCGATCTCGCTCTGTACACCAGGCTGGCCTCGAACTCACAGAGGTGCGCCACCACTGCCCGGCTCGCCTTCTTGTAGAGATCTTATTGCATACCTGGTCTCTCTCCCTCTCTCCAAACGTTATCATGTAAAGTAGACTTGGGAAGGTAGCTCAGGGCAGAGGGCTTGTCTCACATGGGTAAAACCCTGATTTTGATCCCCACTTCCTCGGAGTTACAAAGTTCATAAGGAAGGTAGGCAAATACCTTTTGTTTGTTTGCTTGTTGTTTGTCAAGACAGGGTCTCCTTGTAGCCCCGGCTGTCCTGGAACTCACTCTGTAGACCAGGCTGTCCTTGAACTCACAGAAGTCCATCTGCCTCTACCTCCTGAGTGCTGGGATCAAAGGCATGTGCCACCACCTCCCAGCAAGGCAAATATCTTGAGTATGCAAGCTATTTGTATTCCTTATTGGATCATTGCTACCTGTGTTGGGGACTGACTCCTAACTTTGGAAGGAATAGCTACCAGGAGGCTTCTGTGGTTTTGGACCACAGGACCTGGGGGCTTTGACGCCTTTCTCTTTCTGCCTGCATTAGTTGGGGTTCCCTAAAGGAACAGGCCAGCCGAATGAGTATCTAAAGAGGATTTATTAGCGTGACTTATACAGCATGGCCTGGGTAGTCCAACAGTCTCACACTGAGGCTGAGGATCCGGTTGTTGCTGAGCCCCAGAGGCTGGATGTCCCCGCAGTCCTAATCTGGTGCTGAAGGCCTGGAGGACTCCTGGAATGCTGTTGCTCTTCAGTTCCACGGATGGCCGAAGAAGCTGGTTCTAATGTCAGCAAAGGAATGCAGCAGCAACAGGGTAGGTGAACTTGCCAGAGAGAGTGGAGGCAACAAAGTGTTCTTCCTCTGTGTCCTTCTTGTCTGGGCTGCCGCCAGCCGGTGCCACCCGCACTGAAGGTGTGTCCTCCCGCTTCATAATCTGATCAAGAAAATCCCTCACTGCCGGGCGGTGGTGGCGCACGCCTTTAATCCCAGCACTCAGGAGGCAGAGCCAGGCGGATCTCTGTGAGTTCGAGGCCAGCCTGGGCTACAGAGTGAGATCCAGGACAGGCACCAAAACTACACAGAGAAACCCTGTCTCGAAAAAAAAAAAAGAAAATCCCTCACAGGAGTGTCCAGCAGTTTGAGTTTTGGTTCATTCTAGATCCAGTCAAGTGGACAACCAAGATTAGCCATCACCCCACCTTGGCAGTTCCCCATCCTATGTGGCACTCATCTCTGTTGTACCCTTCTCCTACCCTCATCACTTATGGTACTCACCTCCTATCTCCTAAGACTGCTGTGGGTCCAAGGCTCCGAAACAACCCAAGCCCACGCAAGAGGTCACACAAAGCAAGATCTTATTACCCGCAGCACGGCAGAAACTGTCTGGTCAGGGACAATGCTACACACTCGGGAGCTGACTGCATCCCCAGATGTTCATTTCAGCAAGTATTTAAGCAGAATAAACATCAATATCTGTGCCAAGTTACAGTTCCATCCCCTCCCCCCCCCATCAAGATCCAAACATTAGGGACTTTCCTAGGAACATTGTTCTGTGGTACACTTCTCCTGTTCTCATTGGCTCACTCAAGTGTTGGCGGGAGAGCTTGCCCACCCTTCACGTCTCAGCTGGCCATTCAGGGTGCTAGTGATGCCAGTTACCCAGGGGGGTCTGGGGAGGTCTTGGGAACTTACTTTATTTGACCCCTATTCAAGGTGGAAAATTTATTCAAAACAGCTCCAGTTTGATTCCTTAAGTACCCCCATCCTCTTCATATATAATACTTACTTCCTCTCTCCTCTGTTTAGCCTGGGCTTTATCTTGGTTGGTTTTAAAAGTCCTGTTTATATTAAGCAGCCATTCTTAGTCAGATTAGGATGAGTCAGGGTGGAGTGGGGCAAGTATGTTTAGGGAATCTGGAGCGGCCTGTTCCCCTTCACATCTTCCTCATCGGTGTGCTAGAATTTGCTTTCACTGAGCTTGAAGGCTGAGTGGGCTCAGCAACTGATTCACATTCACAATCCCCGTCAGAGACTCTTGCCTTGGTGTCGGAAGGCAGAACTGGCAGTATCCAGAACCTGAAGAAGGAGCCGGGTGAAAGGTGGACAGGAAGGCGTTGCATGCTGCACTGTGGCCTCTCGGCTGAATGGGGTTCAGCTCCAGCAGAGAATCAGGGAGATTGTGGTCTCTGGCTCAGTTTCGGAAGAGCCACAAGTGAAAACGAGCTTTGCCTGTGGCGGGGCCCGAGAAGAGAAGAATAGGAGCAGCTCTCAGCATCCGCTTTTAGTGGAAGGACAGGAAGGGCAGGAGGTGAGCCATCGGCCCTTGTTGCTGAGTGCAGGGGGTTATAGGGTACTTGCTTGTGAGGAGAACTTCTTGCAACTTAGTCTTGAGAGCCCTTGGGAGCTGACCTGCTGGCTCAGGTTGCCACCCATGTGAAATTCTCAGCGGCCCTGAAGGAGAGCTCTGGAGTTACTAGCAAGGATCAGATTTGGAACAAAGAGCTGAGGCACAGTTATCCGGGTCCTATAGAAATCTCCTGAAGGCAAATCAGGACTGAGAAAAAGCAACCGAGCAAGAATGTTGTTCCCAAATGCAGCTTTTGGCTGGCAACCTAGCTTGGCAGGTGAACGCACTTGCCACGAAAGCATGACCTGAATTTGATCCCTGGAGTCCCCATAAAAGTTGGAAGAGAACCCGACACCACAGGGTTGTTCCCTGACCCTCACATGTATGTCATGATGTGTGTGCGCACATCTCCATAGTAAGTAACAGTGTAAAAATAAACGAGTCCACTCCCCTGCCCCACTACTCGCTGAGTATCCAGGAAGGGGCTCCTATGTTTAATCTGATTCAGATCCAGAATAATTTGTTTGACTGTTTGTTGTCTACCATACCTGAGTGAATTAGCCATTAATAGAAATATTACACTTGTTGATTTGCTTCTAAGGGTAGCAGAAAAGGTGTTTTATTTGAGGAATTTTGGGAGAGGAGGGAGAGACCCATTAAGTTATCAGCTGCCTCCCATTTACCTTGGCATTATCGGTCCCTTTGCTGAGAGTCAATTGTTTCTAACCATTACTGTCTGGGTACATCAGAGCAAATAGGGAAAATGGGCTCTTAATGTAGTTTAGACTCCACTAGGGGCTTAATGAGGAAAGTGGTATAAATGCTTTTTCTTTGTCCTTCAGACAAATGGACAGGAGTTGATTGTTCCTGTCCCAAAATGCAGCCCTCTCTGCCTGCCAACTTTCTCCACCTTGGGAGCTGAGACTTCAGGGGAAAGTGCCCAGGTGAGATGGCAGGACTTGGATCTTTCCATAACAGCTTCTTGTCAGTACAGTGAGTGTGACAAAACGGTCCCAACCTCTTCAAGGCTCTGACACACTCACTTTTGGAAATGTCCCCACCCCAGCTTCTTTCGGCAAGGCACGTTCATCTTCCTTCTCTGTGTCTCCTCATGACCCTGAGACTCCTCCCCTTCTTCTCAGTGTCCTCTTAGTCTGGTTCACCCACCTAACTTTATCCTGCCTAGCTATAGGCCAGTCAGCTTCTTTATTAAGCCAATGACAGTGACATATATTTACACAGTGTAAAGGAATAGTCCACATTTCCCCCTTTTTGTCTAAATAAAGAAGAAGGGTTTTTTACAAGGTGGTGGCTATGTTTCTCCATTGTTGAGCCAAATCATTTTCACCACATTTTGCCTCTAGCCTTCCATCATTTCTTTTAGCTTCCAAGCACAGGACCTCTGAAGGAACAGGGAGCTGGCCCATTAGAGGCAACTGCTATAGGTTAGGTGGGAGTCAGTAGACATGTCACTCTGGCGTCTGGTGAGCCCTAGCCCACCTGTTTGTGGGTAGAGGCTCTGTAGAAAGGATGGTTCATCTAGGGTTGCCTTGCAGCCTCTGGTGCTCCATGAGGTCCCGTCACAAAACAGCGTCCTTGCAAAGGAGCCTTTTAGAGCATCACTTGTTACATTCTGTCCTTCCCTCCAGTGCCCTAAGGTTCTGAAGCTGTTGCTACTGTCACAATGTTGCTCTGGCTTCCCAAGTGCCTTAGGCAGAAGCCACCTGTCTTCACTGTGCTCAGTGGGGAAGGAAGCTGAAAATTCCACAGCCTTGGGCCTTCCCACTAGCCTCTTATTCTGTCTCCCATCTGCGCGGTCTTGTCAGAGGCCTGGGCCTGCGAATGGAATTGGGTACTCCCTCCATGAGTGCTCGTCAGTGAACATTGACTAAAGACCTGACTGCTTTAGTCACATTGGGAGGTGACAACTGAAAACATGTTTCTAGTTCTTGTCTGGGAGAGCCTGACACACTTTCTAATTATTTGGAACGAATAGTGCATGGCTCTCTCCTGCCCTGGTGGGTGAGAGAAAGGGAAGCCTGGGGAGGAGGATGGGTTTCACTCTGGGTGGCATTGACGTCTTCCTAGCTCCCCCACTCCTCGTTTTTATGAACCTCCTGTTGAAAATCATGAAAAAGTAGGTGTGATGGCATGAGCCTACAGTCCCAGCTCTCAGGAGGCTGAGACAGGAGGCCAGCCTGGGCTACAGAGACCCAGAAGGAAGAGGGCATTGTGAATGGTGACTCTATTCAACAATGGTTGAATAGACTCAACAAGGTTGCCAGAGGTCTTCTGAGAGGGGCCTTAGGTTCTCAGGAGAGTTAGGCACAACCCACAGAAGGAAGCTGGTGACTCTGGAACATCAGTCTTTCATGGGTAAAGGTCTAGCCTCTCCAGCCTCAGAACATTGTCTACCCTCCCTCCCAACGGAGCCTGCCTTGGGTTCCACAGGAGACATCACAAAGACCCCAGATAATAAGACATTGTAGCCAGAAGGCAAGCAGCAGTGTTTTCCTCTGTGCACATTCTGACTAGACGAGCAGTGTTACTAACAGAGCCTCCCTTGTTTCCCTGGTGTGTTGACATAATTCCATAAAAAGGCAGATTAGCATGGTACGTCTTTATGTTCTCAAATTAGAGCTGAAGATTGCTCTTTTCCCCATGTGGCTTCTGATACCCCTAAGAGGCATCTCTCTAAAGGCAAGAGCGTGTTCGAGCAGGTGTGCAGATGTCAGGCTGTGGGGGGCAATTGAAGGGCAGAGCCACTTAAATTTGCTTCTTTTGTAACCAAGTGAAATCATGTGGTGCTCTGGCTGCTAGCAGGGCTCATGGGCACAATGCCCAAATACATGGGTTGTGCTCTCCTCTGCTTCCTTTTGGCTCTCCCTGCAGCAGGCCAGGGAATAGAAGGCCTGGCACTGGATGGAAGGCCACCAGAGGGTGCCCTGTCTTCTTGTTTCTTCTGTGTACATCATCAACAGAGAAACTGGCTTACGCTCTCGTCCATGTTTTCAAGTACCCATCAGGCATCTGTGTGTGTGTGTGTGTGTGTGTGTGTGTGTGTGTGTGTGTGTGTGTGTGTCGCACACACACATCCACATGTACATGCATGTGTGTATGGTGTGTACACGTATGTGAGTGTGATTTTTGTAGGGCACTCTGTTGCATTTCATCCATTTGGTTATATTGCCCTGGCAGCCCTTCTCCAGCTCACTGACTTTGAACATGTTTTCTTTACTTGTCAACTGTGAAACATAGTGTGTACATGTGACAGGTGAGGAAACCCAGGCATGGAAAAATGGCCACACAGATGGGAAGAAGTGGCAGGGTTAAGGTCTCCTGACACCTGCTGCCACTCTCTCGGGCTTTGCCCTTCTTCCCAGTGTCTCTGTTCATCCAACTAGAAGTTCTGCTGTGGGTGAGTTAAGGAAGGACAGAGCGCCTGGGACATACATACTTAGCAGCTTTTGGCTAAGTTAAAGCTTAACAGTTAAGTTGTCAAAACAGAAAATGAAATAAATGATTTCTTAAAATGTATGGGTATGTATATGTAGTACATGTGTTTGTGCACATATGCTGTGTGGGGTGGTTAGAATGAAAATGGCCCCCATAGGCTCATAGGGAGTGGCATTATTTATTAGGAGGTGTGGCCTTGTTGGAGGAAGTGTGTCACTGCGGGGTGGGCTTTAGGGTTTCAGAGGCTCAAGCCAGGCCCAGGGTGGATGCTGATCTGGATGTAGAACTCTCAGCTCCCTCTCCAGTACCATGTCTGCCTGTGTACCATGCTTCCCTCCATGATGTGCATGGACTAAACCTTTGAACCTGTAAGCTACCCAATTAAGTACTTCCCTTTACAAAAGTTGCCATGGTCATGGTGTCTTCACAGCAATAGAAACCTTAACTAAGACACTGTGTATGTGCAGAGGCCAGAGGTCAATGTCAGGTGTATCACTCCGCCCTTATTTTTTGAGGTAGGGTCTCTCACTGAACCAAGAGCTCATCAGTCGGCTAGACTGGCAGGCTAGTGAGTTCTGAAGATCAGCCTGTCTTTGCCTCTCTCTGGCTCCTCACTCCTCCCACCTCTCGAGTGCTAGGGTTACAAATGTGCACCGTCACATCTGTCTTTCACTTGGGTGCTGGAAATCTGACTCCTTTGTCAATTGAGCCATCTCCCCAGTACTACACACACACACACACACACACACACACACACACACACACACACACACACACACACACACACTTTTGTTTGTTGGTGAACACAGGTTCCCATCCCCTTCTTGGGTTCTGCTTGAACTGGTTCTTAGGGTGCCTCCTAAGGCCCCAAATCACACCCTGTCCCTGGTCTCTGCCTCACAGGAACCTTGCAATGGCCCTGTGCTCTCACCTCCTGACCTCTCTGTCCCCATCATGCTCCCCTCCTTTCTTCCTGTATCTGACTTCTTTCTTCCCTGAATTTAGGAAGGCAGGTGTCAGGACCTCTAGCAAAGTGCTCGTGACACCCCAGATCCTGCTCCCCTTCAGCCTGTCATGCTGTGTGTGAGCTAAGCACTCAATTCTCCAAGCCTCAGTTTACTCGTCTAAAATGGGCCTGATAGCACCTGCTCCTATGGGGTGGCAAGACTAAATGAAAACCTGTGGGTTACCCTGGCAGGGGCACCAACCTCTAGCCTGGTGGAGTTCAGTGAGTGGAATTATAAATCTGTCCACAGAGCTGCAGAGAAGAGTCTCTGGGGATGTTATCCTTACCTCTTCTGCCTCCTCTCCCTACCTCAGCCCAATCCACAGAAGAGGCCTACATGTAATTAAGGTTTTTTTCTCAGTGGAAGTATTTCTTTTGTTTTCTTTGAAGGCACACTATAAAGGGGAAATGAAACCCTTTTGGCCCAGCTGGTCCAAAGGTTCTGCAGATTCTTTGAAGGGTGAGGACAGGGGTCTAGGGCTAGGCATTCAGGCGAGAGTCTGAGGAAATGCTGTTAACCAGGCTTGAGGATTGAAGCCATGGCTACCAGGGAAGGCCTTAGCGGCCAGCAGATGTGCCTCTCACACACAGCCTGGGCCTCTCCTGAGGACAAAAAGGATGCTCCAAAAGGTTGTGGAGTGATTCTCTGCAACTTCAGAAACTGCCTCCGCTGGTTGGGTTGGTTAGGCTTTTCTGTAGCCTTAGATTAAGCCAGACAGAAAAACGAGGTATCTGGTGACAGGAGAGAATGTGGCTTTGTCCAGGGATGCCAGCTGCTGTGAGTGGCTCTGTAAGGTGTGTAGCTCTGGCACACGCTCCCTCTTGCTCATGGCAACCCATGTGGGCACTATTGTATACAGCCTTGCTTGGCAACTAGCAATTGTCAGGGTCTTTACTTTGAACCCATCCATCATAGGCTGGTCCAGAAATATGTTTAATTTTTTATTCTTTTTTTAACCTTAAAAGACAAAACAAGGGCTGGAGAGATGGCTCGGAGGTTGAGAGCATTAGCTGTTGGATGCTCTTCTAGAGGTCCTAAGTTCCATTCCCAGCAATCATAAGGTGGCTCACAACCATCTATAATGAGATCTGGTGCCCTCTTCTGGTGAGGAGGCATACATGCAGGCAGAACATTGCATATCTAACATATAATCTTTAAAAACAAAAGATTCAAGCCATCCATTGTCTCCCGAGGCGTCCTCTCAAGTTTAACCCCTGCAAGCTCTACTTCTCTTTATTGCTTTTCCCTGCAGTGGGTAAAGGTTCAGCTTAACCAGCTAGCTCCTTCTAGAGCCATGGTTCTCAACCTGTGGGTCATGACCCCCTTGGGGGTGGAATGACCCTTTTACGGTAGTCACCTGAGACCATCGGAAAACACAGATAATTACATTACAGTTGATGACAGCAGCGAAATTGCAGTTATGAAGTAGCAATGAAAATAATTGTATGGTTGGGGGTCACCACAGCAGGAGGGACTGTATTAAAGGGTCACAGCATTAGGAAGACTAAGAACCACTGCTTTAGAACTTAGGATGGCACTCGGAAGGCAGAGCCAGATGGATCTCTGTGAGTTCGAGGCCAGCCTGGTCTACAGAGCGAGATCCAGGACAGGCACCAAAACTACATGGAGAAACCATGTCTCGAAAAACCAAAAAAAAAAAAAAAGAAAGAAAGAAAGAAAAGAAAAAGAAAAAGAACTTATGATTGTGTTGTCATGAGTGTAGAGTGTGACTGCTAATGTTCCTCCTTGGAAGAGACATGAGTTCTGTCCCCGTTAGGAGGAACACCAGATAAGACTGGTCCTGAAACTGATCTTGGTGAGGTGTGAAGTGGTTGACATTTGGTGTCTGGAACATATTCTAATTAGTGAAGTCCAACTTCTCTGTAGGGCTCCAATGCTTGCTTATTATTGTCCCAAGACCACTGCACAACCAGGTGTGTGGCACACACTTGTAATCCCAACACTTGGGAAGGTGGACAGGAAGTTTGATTATAGCCTAGGCCACAGAGTGAAGATACTGTTTCAAAAAAAATAAATAAATAACTGTAGAGGCCCAGAGGAAGATCAGGGTTAAACAGTCTCTTAGTGATGGGATGGGGAAGGGAGAGCTACTTGGCCTGTGCATGCCAAGACCAAAGCCTGGGTACAACCACATTCAAGCAGGAATGCTAGATCAATGTAGCACATATCATGGAATCTGAATGTCTATGTGTTGTGTTTTCTGATGATAAGTGATGTTATCTCCTGCTATGATGTATATAAATTATTCTTGTATGTGTCTATGAATGCATGCATATATGTGTGTTCACATATACATGGATGTGTTTGCATATGTTGGTGCATGTATATGTGTGTGTGGAGGCCAGAAGTTGACCTGAGATATCTTCCCTCAGTTGCCCTCAATTCCCACTTTATTTATTGATGTCTCACACTGAACCTGGAGCTGGCAAATTCCATTCAGCTACTCTAGCTACCCTGGGGACTCCCTGTCTTAGTCTTCAAATGCTGAGGTTACAAAGGGCCACCACACCCACAAGCTTTCCTATGGGCCCTAGGGATCTAAACTCCAGTCCCCATACTTGAGTGACAAGCACTTTAACCATCTCTCCAGCACCTATGTCACATATTTCTTGAGGGTAAATTATAAACACTAAGTTGCTTATGGCAGCCAGTGCCTTGTAGATACTGAAGGACCTCACATCCATTCTGTGGCTCCTTTTTCCTCTTTGGGTGCCTTGCCCGGCCAGCCCTCTGCAATGGGTCTCTGCTGTGTGGCATATCATTGCAGCTCTTTCCCCCTGTGGGTAAGGTTCTGAGTTGCTGTGAAGATATCTGCTGCAGAGACGTCTAAGAAACCAGCCAACTTAGTCATTTTTCTGCCTTTGAACTCTTGGAATAAATGTCACCACTCCTCCATTCCAGTTTCACCCTGAGGGTGAAGGGATGGAAGGGAACCTGCTGAGATTAAGTTTATGATCAGCCTACATGGAACTCAGGCCCTAACAACTATAGATCAGGGGGCAGATGGCTCCTGTCTCTTGGCTTCCATGTCTGAAGAGGGATTCACACAATGCCAGGCAATTTTCACTATTAAGTGGGACATCAGGTAGCCTGTCTTTAGGCCAGCCAACTGGGAGTCTCTCCTACTGCAGAACGAGGAAATCCTGCAGGGACAGTGGAATTTGGTGTTTCTTACTGAACAAAAGTCAGCAGCCAAGACCTGGGTTTGTAGACTTTCTCAGCCCCAGAAGGATGTAGAGACAGGCTCAGCCACTAAGGGTTGATTCCTTCTCTATAAGCAAATCCTTTGGGTGTCAATAAAATCCTTAGTACCCAGTGCTCCCCTCAGAGGATGTGATACTGGATGAGGAACTGGGGGCGGGGGAGTTACCTGGAAACAAAATAAATAGAATAGCTGAGGCAGGGTCTCTGTCTGCTCTTTCCTTGGGGCAAGGTGGCTTCCATGAGCAGGTGGCTTTCGAGTGGACCTTCTCACAGGCCTCATTTCCCTGGCCGGAGACCTAGGGTATAGCCCCTTGACTTCAACTTCCTGTTTGTAGTGTTTCCAGGGCATGGATGCCTGGCCTGTGGGTAGAGTTGCTCCTGGCACAGACTGACCTAAGGTATGGATCTGGATCCCTGCTCTGCCCTTCTTCTCTCCATAGCTTTGAACAGTCGATTCAGTTTCTCAAGCCTCAGCACGTTGTCTATCCAAATCCTACCTGCTCTGATTTTTAGCTTTTCTTTTGATCAAGATAATAAAAGTTCAAAAGGGCAAACCTACTGTAAGGATGGTAATGCAAAGTCAGCAGGACCTGCTCAGCACCCGGCCCCCTGCCACTCCCCGTTCTCTTGGCCATGGCTTCCTCTGTTGTCATTTCTTTTTTTTTTTTTTTTTGGTTTTTCGAGACAGGGTTTCTCTGTGTAGCTTTGCGCCTTTTCCTGGAACTCACTTGGTAGCCCAGGCTGGCCTTGAACTCACAGAGATCCACCTGGCTCTGCCTCCCGAGTGCTGGGATTAAAGGCGTGCGCCACCACCGCCCGGCTTGTTGTCATTTCTTACTTGCTCACCTTTGGAACCCAGCCTTTCTTTTGTGAAAGGAACTCCGATAGCCACTTCCACACACGCCCTCTCCGACCTTTCCCTGTCACGATACCATAGGGGGTGGGGGAGAATTGACATTCAGTGTTTATATGTTAAAAGCTATTGTATGTGAACATTGTTCTCTGCTAACCCAAAGGTGGGCTGCTATTTCCTCTGGTTACAATCCTTTGTTTTCCCTTAAGCTGGGTTGGTTTTGATTTGTTGAAACATGATTTCAGTATGGAGCCCTAACAGGATTGATTCTTGCTATATATGAACCAGGCTGGCCTACAGCTCTTGGCAATCCTCCCTCCTCAATTTCCTGAGTGCCGGGATTACGGGTATGTACTATAGTTTTTGTTTGTTTGGTGTGGGCATGCGTGTGTGTGTGTGTATAAGCAGGGTCCACTCGGCAGGCAGAGCTGTGTTAGCACGATGAAGCCCAACTGGCCTCTACTTCTGGTCTTACATCTTTTGAATGGCAGAATTACAGACGTGGGCCACCACATTTAGCCCTTAAGCTATAATGAATTTCCTTATTTTTTCCTTTGCCTGGGTTTTGTTTGTTTGTTTGTTTGTTTTTAGATTTATTTCTTTATTTTGTATACAGTGTTCTGTCTGCATGTATTCCTGCAGGCCAGAAGAGGGCACCAGATCACATTACAGATGGTTGTGAGCCACCATGTGGTTGCTGGGAATTGAACTCAGGACCTCTGGAAGAATAGCCAGTGCTCTTAACCTCTGAGCTATCTCTCCAGACCAAAAGGCAGGTATTTTTGTTTGTTTGGGGTTTTTTTGTTTTGTTTTATTTTTGTTTTTCGAGACAAGGTTTCTTTGTGTTGCTTTGCACCTTTCCCGGAACTCACTTTGTAGCCCAGGCTGGCCTCAAACTCACAGAGATCAGCCTGCCTCTGCCTCCTGAGTGCTGGGATTAAAGGTGCGCGCCACCACCGCCCGGCTTGTTTGTTTGTTTTGTTTTGGTTTTTTGTTTGTTTGTTTGTAGGATGGGTTTTTATGTTCTTTTCAAAATCTAGAACTCTGACCAAATTCTGTAAGCTCTTCTCAGCATGTCTAAGCCCAACTGGTGCTGTGGACCTCAACTGTCCTGGAGATAGTGCTCTTCTAGGAACCCCTCACCTTCCAGTCCCACTCTTGTCCTGTCTGCTGGACCCCAATGTGAAGGAACTAAGGCTCAGAAGAATAGAAAGATGGAGCAGAAGTGTAGGTCTAACTAAGATACAGTTATGGTCACGGACCTGCCTCTGACCAAAGGATGCTGCAGCCTAACTGAGCAACAGCCTCACAGGACCGCTCACATGTTATGTCCGCAACATAGAGCAAGGGCCTCTGACCATCACTGTAGAGGGCAGAGGCAGGTTTCATGTCCATCCTAAGTGACTCTTTCTAGTGAGTCCAAGACCTACCTAAGACAGATCTGAGAGCAGGCTAGACCTTAACTTTGACCTGATGGGGAGGTCCATGCTTTTCTGAAACTACCATATAGCTGCCTTCTATTAAATGTGCTAAACCATTGCTACCTGATTGCCAGGCTGAGGCAGCTTCCCAGAGCCACCTACACCTGGCTTATTGCAGACAAAGCTATTCTTCGTTACTGCTGCCCCACATCTCCTCCTTCTCCTCTTCCTCTTCCTCTTCCTCTTCCTCTCTCTCTCTCTCTCTCTCTCTCTCTCTCTCTCTCTCTCTCTCTCTCTCTCTCTCTCTCTGGTTTTCAAGCCAGGGTTTCTCTGTGTAGCCTTGGCTGTCCTGGAACTCACTATTTAGACCAGGCTGGCCTTGAACTCAGAGACCCACCTGCCTTTGCCTCCTGAGTACTGGGACTAAAGGCCTGTGCCATCATGCCTAGCTTGCTGTGCATCTCTTCTATCCTGCGGGGCTAGGCTCTGAGGTTATTGCTGAGTTCCACACTGCAGGTGGTTCTTCTCTATACCCAGTCAAAGGATGCTGAGGTCAATCATAGGGAACTCATAAAGGTTTAGGTTGGGAGCTCTAGGTCCAAGGTCCCAGTCACGAAACAGTGCTAGCTCACACACAGGCAAGTCCCAGACTTGGTGAACCAAGTCCTTAAGGCAGTGTGGTTCTCAACCTTCCTAATGCTGTGATGCTTTAATACAGTTCCTCGTACTGTGGTGACCCCCAACCATACAATTATTTTTGTTGCTACTTCATAGCTGTAGCGTGTTACTCTTATGAATCATAATGTAAATATCTGTCTTCCAGTGGTTTTAGGTGACCCCTGCGAAAGGGCTGTTCAACCCCCAAAGGTGTCTCAACCCACAGGTTGAGAACTGCTGCCTTAAGGGAACCTCCTGAACTGAGAGATCTAAGGACACCATCCAGCTGCAAGGCCTGCTTGCCTTAGCAGCGGTTTGCAATACAACCATGTGTATGTTCCCACAAGCCACATCTCAAGTGAGCTCTGCCACCAAGTTCTACCCCAGGGGCCTAAGAGTATACAGGATGCATCTTCCTTGCCTCAGACACCAAGAGACAAGGGTGGGTATCGAGGTGTGTGTGAGATGGAAGATGCACAGATCTCTTCATACATATGAAGACAACTCAGGATTTAATCTGCAACTCAGATTCGATCGGCTAAGTAAGGAAGAAGTATGTGGTTGTCATGGAAACACCAAATTGCCCAGGACCAGGTTGGTCTCTAAGGGGGGTGGGGTGTGCAGAGCCAAGCCTCTGTCTCCTTGGTAGAGAGTGTTGAGAAGAATGGGAAGTATTCTTCCCACTACTCCAGCTCGGGGTGAGTGTCTGAGCTGTTGGTGTAAGATAGATGAGCCAGGCTGGCCCTGGCTCCTCAACTCTGAAGCAGAACACCCAGATGGCCCATACCGAGTTCCAGAGGCAACCCTTTGCTCAGGGAATGATTGCAGTCATTAAGGACTGTCTCAGGCTGTGCCATTCTCCTGAGGGCTAGCCCCACCCCAGAGAGCTCATATGTGGAGCCTTTTTTAAAAAAACCCTCCAGTCTTTTGATTGTAGGGTTCAGTTCCCACTTGTTGCCTGGTCTGTGAGCACAGCATGGCATATCCCTAGAGTCTTGTCTGAAGGATCAGAAAACCTATAGCCTCACCCGGAGTGCCAACAGCTGATGCCCCTATTTACAAGCACCCAGCCTGCCTGTCTGGCCTCTCTCTCTACTGAGCCTAAGAGTCATCTGGGTGTTCCCTTGGTCTGTCCTGGGCCGAGGCCTAGATAGCAAAAAGCAGAAGAGGAGAAGGCTGCTAACCCGGGAAGTAGGCATCAGAAGCCTTCCCCATCCCCAGCCCCACTTCTCATATCTCTGTTCTCCTTCTGAACAATCGGTGCTCTTGGGCCCTTAGAGCAAAGACCTAGCAACTCAGCAAGCCTCCGAGGCATCCCAACCAGCCAAGTCTGGCATGTCCATCTCTGTGGTCCCCAGGGATGGCTCAAGAAGGACTCCACAGACACCTAAAACAGGAGTGTGTGTATGCATGGTTGACTTGGGTAGTTCCCAGGAGTGGGAGCAGAAGAAATGAAACAGTCCACATTTGAGGAGAGGACTCTGATAGGGCTGAGTTTGGAAGCCTTAAATGCCAGGCTGAGAAAAGGGTGTTTGTCTGGCTCCTCATCCCCATTTACTGTCCCTGAAATGACTTCCATTTTCCAGAACGATCACAGGGCTCCCTCAGAGAGACAGACACCTGAGGGCCCAGCCTCCAAAGCCTAACTCATCTGGCCCCTAAAAGGTGCTGCCTCCATGACACCCAGTAGACCTTACTGCTTTGCTATATGGCTGTGGGCCTGCCCACTTGTCCAATTAGTGCTAATTGGATCCGGAGCCTTGCTGTCCTTGTCAGAACTCAGAGACATGGAGTTTCCTGGGACAGGCTCTTCCCTGCAGGAACAGAGATCCCTTGGGGCTGTTACTGTTGTCCAGGGACCCCCCCAGCTTCCTGTGCACTAGAACCAGGAACAATGAGTCCTCAGCTCTGCAGAGGTCTCAGAGCACACCGAACATCTACAACCTATGCCAGTGGCCCCAGGACAGGACAGGGCAGGGCAGACTCACTTTTGACTCTGAGGAGTCTTCCTCACCTGGCCAGAGCCAGAGGCTCTTCACTATTCTCAGGTTCTAAAGCTGAAGGCGGAGGGGCTCTGGGCCCATTGAGGGACTAGGGGCTTCCTGGAAGCTCTCCTGCCCCTCAGTCCAGCCTAGCCAGCAGCTTGGTAAAGGAAGGCAAGCCTTAGTGTTCCTGGTTGTGCACACCTGCTCTTCCCTTGGGGAACAGAGGTCCGGAAAGCCCTTCCTAGAGAAGTAAGACTTCCACCTTGCTTCCCATCCCCCACAACCTGTGTCTCTGCTCCTGAGATGGAGTGTGCCCATAGGCAAAGTATCTTTTGTGTCAAGCCTGGGTCAGGTTCTCCAGATACTGTGGTGTCCTTCCTGTCAGGCTTGGTCAGCAAGCACATTTACCCTCTGTGCCATCTTCCCGGCCTCATAGGAGGTTTTGTTTTGTTTTGTTTGTTTGTTTTTCTTTTTCTTATTTATTTATTTATCTATCTATCTATCTATTTATTTATTTATTTATTTATTTATTTATTATCAGCTTGATACAGTATAAATTCTTATCCTAATAGTGAAATGTTTGATTGAGGCTTGCCCAGTAATTGAGTAAAACCAAAACTTATTATAAGCCACAGTCACCCTAGGGTCCCCCCTGCTATTAGGCCTAGGGACCACATGGACTTCTGGCTGACATTACAACCTCTGCTGGACCCTGATTGCCTCCTCTCTGCAACTGTAGTAAAAGGTTGTTGGTGGGATGACTCATCCCTAACGGGCTTGAGGGCCAGCCGGCCCAAACAAGTAAAAAAGATCCTTTCTGAGAGCCAGCCTGGGTCTGCCTGATGGTCTTAACAACAACAGCTGAAACATGATCTGGAGATGACCTGGACCCATGAGAGACAGCCATGTCACACCAGCAGATGCATATTCATCAGACCTCCCCCCAGGGTGGGGTGGAGGGTATATAAGGCTTGCCTCTTCCTGAATAAACTGAGCTTGTTGTTTCGACATTCTCCCAGAGTCTGTGTGGTTTGACTCTGCGCCTACTTGGCCCCCACCCCCAAAGGGAACAACAACAAGGACCCTGCTACAATTGTTACTGCACTGTATATTGTCCTTGCTCATCTGCTCACAGCCTTCAGAGGCCTCTTCTCTCAAGGATCCCAAGGCCCCTCTGCTTTCTCCAGTGCCTGGTATACAGGTTCATGCCACAGAAATTAAGATCACTGGCTCCACTGGACATGGTGACATTTGCCTTCTAGGACAATCAGAGCTACATAATAGAGAGACCAAATAAAATAAAATAAAATAGCATAGCTGCTCTTTCAAAGAACAAGGTTTAATTCCCAGCATCCACGTAGGGGCTCACAATATCAGAGTACCAAGAAATGTGACCCAGGGATCCTGATCTGTGAGCACCCTTGAGTCCTGAGGTCGCTGTTCTAGAGGTGACCCCAAGTTAGAGACCCTGAGGAGTCCTAGCCTGGACCACAGGGTCTTAGGCCACTAAGAGGGAAGCCCAAGAGTCCTGAGGACCAGGGCATCCATGAACACTGATCAGCACAGAGTTAATGAGAAATTGAAGTGTACCTCTGTCCAGGAGGAGATGGGGGCCTGACACTCAGTGTTCTCCCTTATAGTCTCTGTCATCAAACTGTGACCAGAGCCACTGCCAAGGCTGCCAAGCCTCTGACAGAGCTTCCCTGACCTCCCAAACCTGAAGCCTAACAAGGTTTCTGCTGCACTAGGGTCGTCTGCCATTTAGTGTTTTCCAGAGAAGGAAGTTACTTAGTTATTTAATTTAAATTTTATTTTATGTATTTGGGTATTTTGCTTGCCTATATGTCTGTGTACCACATGCATGTCTGGTGTCAGAGGAGGTTATAATAGGGCGTTGGATCCCCCTGGGACTGGAGTTACAGATATTGTGAGCCTCTATGTGGGTGCTGGGAAATCGAACCTTGTTCTTTGAAAGAGCAGCTGTGCCTTTTTATTTTATTTATTTATTTTTTGTCTCTCTGTTATGTAGCTCTGATTGTCCTGGAAGGCAGATGCCACCATGTCCAGTGGAGCCAGTGATCTTAACTCCTGAACCATTTTCCCATCCTAGTTACTTAGTTTTTAATTACGTTAGAAGCATTGGTACAACCTTACTTTAAGAATGTAACATAAGGGCTGGGTATGGTGATACACGCCTTCAATCCCAGTATTTGGGAGGCAGAGGCAGGTGGATCTCTATGAATTCAAGGCCAGCCTGGTCTATATAGGGAGTTCTAGGACAGTTAAGGCTACATATTGAGACCCTATCTCAAAATAAACAAACAAACAAATGGAATGTAACACAAGCCAGGTTGGCATGCAGAAACAAGGTGAATTTCTGTGAATTTGAGGCCAGCCTGGTCTACATAGTGAGGAACAGCCAGCGTTACATAGAAAGACTATGTCTCAAAACAAACAAACAAATGAATGAAAAGAAGAAAAAGAAAAAAACTGTAACACAAGCCAGACAGTGCACACATCTGCATTCCCACTGTTCCAGAGGGAGAGGATTGCCTGAGGCAAGTAAGAGGCCTGCCTAGGTCGCATAACAATCGCACAGCTCACACTAACTGCAGGCCCCAGTGGATCAGTGGTGGTCAGGGTCTGTAACCTCAGTACTCCTCAGGGAGGAAGCTCTCAGGTTCAAGGCCAACCCGGGCTACAGAAGGACTTTAAAGGCAAGTCTGGGCTTCACAGCAAGACCCTGTCTGAAGGAAAAAAAAAAAGTAATGCAATAAAATTAAATCAATAGACCCTTTTTGTCTACTCTCCACAGGCTCAGAACTCAGGAGGGTTAGCAATTTTTTCCTCTATAAAGAGAGAATAATACTAGTTGTACTACAAAACAAGTTACTGTATTTCTAAGAAAACGTTTTGGTGGTTTGTGTATCTAAGGCATGTAACTAGTTTCGGACTGGCAAGGTGGCTCAGCTGGAAAGCACTTGTGGAAAAGCCTGACTACCCGAACCCACACAAAGGTGCAAAGAGAACCCGAACTCCACAAGGTTGACCTCTGACCTCTACGAGCACCCTATGGCATGAACCCATTACCCCACATCAACGGACACACAATAATGAAAAAAAAATTAAGAAATGCAAGAATACATACAACTGGCTCATCAAATATTGGGTGAATGAGGTTTGGTTTACCTTCCTGAGGTCACGTCTTTGCAGAAGACCCTGTAGGCAGCAAAGCCGGTGACGTCACTGAGACCCCTGCCTTTCTATCTCTCTCCTCTCATTTTGGTATTCAAAACTCAGTGCTGCTCCTTTAAGACCTTAAACCTCAGGCCAGTGAGATAATTAGCAACAAACGCACGTACTGCCAAGTTTAATGGACAAGAAGAGAACCAGCTCCTGTAAGTTGTCCTCCAGCCTCCACACACACAAGTAAAGAAATAATTTAAAAAACCGGCCGGGCGGTGGTGGCGCACGCCTTTAATCCCAGCACTCGGGAGGCAGAGCCAGGCGGATCTCTGTAAGTTCGAGGCCAGCCTGGACTACCAAGCGAGTTCCAGGAAAGGCGCAAAGCTACACAGAGAAACCCTGTCTCGAAAAACCAAAAAAAAAAAAAAAAAAACCAAGCCCTGTTTTACACAGAGAAAACCTGTCTCGAAAAACCAAAACCAAACAAAAACAAAAGCAAACTTTGCCAGGTATGATGCCTGCGCGCCCTGGACTCAGGAAACTGAGGCAAGAGGATTACTGCAAACTCAGGGGTAGCCTGACCTACACAGTGGGTTCTAGGCTAGCTGGGCTAATGTGAGACCCTGTCTGATGATGAGAAGATCCTGTAAACTTCATTTTCAGAACCTATTTTCTCCTTTCTTCTCACTGACGTGGTTAGACTTTAGTTGTGGGAGATGAGGGAAACTAGTTCCCAACCCCATAGCTCACCCCTCAGACCCAGGGTGTTTCCAGAGGCGTCCACCCTTCCTGCGGGGACATGGGCTATGCTTTTTCTCCACAGACATGGCCTCCCCACACCGGCCATTTCCTTTGCCTTCCTCTTCCGTCCTTGTAATTGACACATCACTTCTGCGGGACACAGTAGGTGAGGTCCGTCCAACCCCTGTCCCTGGACACCTAGGCTGTTTGCAATGGAGGGCTGTTCTAGCCTGGCTATGGACCCCCATGGTGCAGGCCCCTCCCTGAGGCTGTCCCCAGGTACTGGGATGTAGAATTGCTGAGCTGTGTGGCAGTTACCCCATCATGCTCTAAAGAACCTGTGTCCACCTCCAGGCAAAGGAACTTCCTGCGCCTTCTTATGGTGATGTGATGTTTTCTCAGAATATTGCCTTTTACTGTGAGTTTCTCTGTTACAAGTTTTTGTTGTTGTTTGGTTGGTTTGGTATAGTTTTGGTTTTGGTATTTTGAGACAGGCTGTCACTATGCAACCTTGGCTGGCCTGGAACTCATAGAGAATTTTACCTCTGCCTCCCCAATGTTAGTATTAAAGGCATACACCATCACTTAGACGTTTTAAGAAATATTTTTCTATCTGGGTGTAGTGACACACGCCTTTAATCCCAGCACTTGGGAGGCAGAGGTAGGTAGATCTCGATGTGAGTTTGAGGTCACTTGGGTTTACATAGAAACTGTCAGGCTAGCCAGAGGTACATAGTGAGACCCTGCCTCAAAACAAACAAATAAATAAGCAAATACATAAAATATAAAATATACTTCTGACAGAACATAGCAGCACATCTCTCCATCTTTTTGCAGTGTGCATTTATTAATCTAGAGTCACAACTAGTCAGCATGCAGAGAATAAGAGTCTTGAGTGTGCCGGGCAGTGGTGGCGCATGCCTTTAATCCCAGCACTCGGGAGGCAGAGCCAGGATCTCTGTGAGTTCGAGGCCAGCCTGGTCTACAAAGCAAGTTCCAGGACAGGCACCAAAACTACGCATAGAAACCGTCTCAAAAACAAAAACAAAACAAAACAAAAAAATGAACAAACAAAAAATTCTCAAACAATAAAATTACTTAGTGATCATTTGAAAATTGTAGTTACATTTATTTATTTGATGTGTGTATGTGTGCCACAGCATACATGTGGAGGTCAGAGAACAACTTGAAGAAATTGTTTCTCTCCTCCTACCATGCAGGTCCTGGGGACAGAACTTAGGTCATCAGCCTTAGTGGCGGACACTTCTTCCTGCTGAGCCAGCTTGCCCCTGGCCTTTATGATTATTTTTATCTCATTTTCTTTTTTCTTTATTGAACTAACTTTTAAAATTTATTTATTTTTATCTTATGGGTATGAGTGTCCACCTGCAAGTATATATGTGTGTGCCTGCCACCCTTGGAGGTCAGAAAGGATCATCAGACTCTTGGAACTGGAGTTATGAGCCACCCAGTATGGGTGCTGGGCACCAAACCCGGGTCCTCTGAAAGAGCAGTAAGTACTCTTAGCTACTGAGCCATATTGTCAGTCTCTTTATTTCCTTTTCTATAAAGAGTCTGTTGTGGGTTGGGGATTTAGCTCAGTGGTAGAGTGCTTGCCCTGGGTTTGGTCCTCAGCTCCCAAAAAAAAAAAAGAGTCTGTTGTGACCTTTGCCCTTGTTTTTACTATATTTAATGTTTTTCTTATTGATTTTTGGACCTTATATATCCTGGATAGCACTCCTTTGTTGTGTGTGTTGCAATTTCCCCCCATCTTTTGCTTGTACTGTGACTTTATGTTTGTTACCCGTCTTACAGACTTGTACTTTCTTTCTGTCTTGTGATGGCCTTGCTGAAGTTCTTTGATGTATCTAACAGACCACCTCCAGGCTTGCAGCCCGTGGTGGAGTCAGGACAGGGGCTAAAGGCATGGGATGCCAAAACCCCACAGCACAACCCTGTCTGGGCCTCAGTTTTCGTGGCTGTTGAGGGGACTTTGGGGTGGGATAGTTCCTACCTAACGAGTTGTCATGGAGATCAGAGGTGCTCCTGGCAGTAGGAGCTGATGGCAGTATCAGCAGGATGGGCCTTTAGGATGTCTCCCACTCTAGCCTGAAGGGTCTGCTCCTCCGTCCTAAACTCCGAAGCGTTCCCATGTATAATCAGTCCTCTGTACATTCAGCTTTCTCCTGAAAGCCCCTTCCCTCCTCTCCAGTCCCCTCCTTTTCCTAAGCCTTTCAGAAGTCTTTAGTGTCCCCGCAGCCTATTATTGGCTGAGAACCCCACTTCCATCCTGCTCCTGCCCACCTCTCTGAGGCTCATCTCTCGGCCCCGATCTGCTGTGTTCTGGGGGGCTTGGCTGGCTTTCTTGTCAGCTCTCCTGGAATCTGGGTCTGTTCTTCTACCAACACCTACTACTACTACTGCTGCTGCTGTTCTCTATGAGCCCACCACACCAGCCCAGCCCTAGAATCTCACTGGGCCAGAGGTCCACATCTGCTCCCCCATTTGGCAACACAGAGGGATAGGCAGTACCCAGATGCCAGATCCTGCACCAGCCTACGTGTCTGCAGGCTGTTAATGCTGGAGCTGTCTGGGCAGCCTCTCCTAAAACAGAGACCATTTGCTCCAAGACTCCTGTCCTTGTCAGGAGTCCAGAAAATCCTGCAGATTTGAGTCAGCTATCTGTCTCATTCCCTCCTTGAGACTGGGCCTGCCTCTACCCAGCCCCAGGTACCTGCCTAACAACTATTATCTGTTTGGCTGAAGTTGTAGCGAGCATGGCCTTTGCATGGGCTAAACCAAATTAGGGGTTACTGTCCCAAAGTGACCCACTTGAAAAACATGACTTTTCCTGACCTCTGGCTCTTTGTGAGAAAATCACGTTTCTTCTCCTCAGAAACTGGGCACAAAGGATCTTAGGGGACCAAAATAGAGAGGTGATGGGCAGCTGCTGGCAAGCCAAGCCCGGTCCTCAGAGCTCAGTGTGGCCAGCTTCTAGGAGAGGCTTCAGGGCCTTTAGGGTTGTCTCAGACACTTCTCCTAGCACCACCAACCTCACTATCCCATTTCCTGTCCTCTCACAGAGTATCTGGGACTTCCTGGCTAGTAGCCACCAAGGAAGGCCTCCAGGGAAATAAAGGACTAACAGCTGAAGATGGGGATGGTCTCTTGGGAGGTCTTGAGCCCACTTCATTGTGACCACAGAAGGACCTATGTGGGAGAAGGTGACCAGAGAGGCATGCAGGGGGAGGGGTGGGGACCAGGCTTTCCGTTTGCTGTGACTCTGGAGAGTTGCAATGGAGAATATCCAGGGCTCAGTGGGTAGATGGATCCTAGGCAGGTGGCTTTTGAGTCTGTTCTGTCGTCTGTAAAATGGGCAAGATACTGCCTACCACCCAGGTCTATGGTAAGGATTAAGAGTCCATTAGAGCCGGGCGGTGGTGGCGCATGCCTTTAATCCCAGCACTCGGGAGGCAGAGCCAGGCGGATCTCTGTGAGTTCGAGGCCAGCCTGGGCTACAGAGTGAGTTCCAGGAAAGGCGCAAAGCTACACAGAGAAACCCTGTCTCGAAAAACCAAAAAAAAAAAAAAAAAAAAAAAAGAGTCCATTAGAGAGCGGAGCAGTGGTGGTGCATGCCTTTAATCCCATCATTCAGGAGGCAGAGGCAGGTGGATCTCCGTGAGGTCAAGCCTGGTCTACAAAGTGAGTTCCAGGACAGCCAGCCAGGGCTACACAGAGAAGCCCTGTCTCCAAACAAACAAACAAACAAACAAACAAAAGTCCATTGGAGGATATAACATCTAATACAACATAGGATACACAAGCAACTTGTTCATTTGTTTTTTATTTATTTATTAATATTTTTATTTATGTGCATTGGTGTTTCACCTGCATGTATGTCTGTGTGAAGGTGTCAGATCCCCTGGAATTGGAGCTACTGACAGTTGTGAGCTGCCATGTGGGTGCTGGGAATTGAACCCAGGTCCCCTGGAAGAACAGCCAGTGCTCTTAACTGCTGAGCCATCTCTCCAGCCCTTGTTCATTTGTTTTTGAGACAGGGTCTCATTGTCTGTCCTGGAACTCACTATGTAGACCAGACTGGCCTCAAACTTACAGAGATCTGCCAGCCTCAGCTTCCCGGGTGCTGGGATTAAACGTGTGTGCCACTGTGCTCAGCTCATTAACAACTCTTAATCGGAAAACCTAAGTGTTTTCAGGAGCCCAAAGAAGGGAAACTATTGTTCGAGCGCCTGTTCAAATGTGTGCCCATGTCTGTGGGTACTTGTGTGCATCTGTTTGTTCATGCACCTTGCTCTGTGTGTGACGTTTTCACACGTGGAGCACCACGACAGCACAGGTGTGTGTGTGCCCTTAGGAAATTTCTCCTGCAGAGCCAGTACTCAGAAAGTAGCAGGTATGTAGAGTCTGAAGTTTGCCAGTGCTTGGAAGAGGGAAAAAGTAAACAGAGAGGACACAGTGGGGAAAATGGGCTCGCTTAGTCTAAATGGGGAGTTGTTGTTATGGTCTGCTAAGATCCCTGTCCTGTTACTCATGTGCCACACAAGAAAGTATTGAGCTAAGTGTCCTGAGCAAGGTTGGCTCCAGCTGGAAGTCATGCCCCACCCCAGATGTGGAGTCCCCAGACCTCAGAAAAGCTCAGGCTCGGAACTGGACATATAACTCAGTTAGTCGGTAGTGTTAGTGTAGCATGCACAAGTCCCAGGTTTGATCCCCGGCACCACAGAAGACTGGTCATGGTAATGCCCACCTATAATCTCAGCACTTAGTGGATAAAGGCAGGAGGATCAGAGTTCAAAGTCATTCTTAGCTATATAGAGAGTCTGAAGCCAGCCTGCGATACATGCCCCCCCCCCAAAAAAAAGAGGAAAAGGAAGTCCTAGTACCTGGCAGTGCAATGTGGTGTCTCTCTTCTCAGCCTTTACTCTTAGCCAGCAGGTCAGTTGGCCCCTCTGGCTGGGACCTGCTACAACTCTAATAGGAGGTGTATTTACGAGTTGCCATAAAAGGTGCCGGCACACTGGTGATAAAAGCCTCTCAATTGCTATAAACCTGATATCTGTATGTTTATGACCTCATTCATTAGCCAGTGGCTTATACATTCTAGTGACCTAACACTACACCTGGCTGTGCAACTCCCATCCAGAGTCCTGAAGGGTGGGAGTGTACAAGGCCCAGAGCACTGCTGTGGGGTCTGAGAGGCTCTTCTGGGAGCATGCCCTGGAGGCTTGCCTGCCTTCCCTTCCTTCCTTCCTCCCTCCCTCCCTCCCTCCCTCCCTCCCCCTCCCTCCCTCCCTCCCTCCCTCTCTTCCTTCCTTTCTTTTTAGTTTTACCGAGGAATAACTTACACCTGCTAAAATGCATGAACCCATCAGTAGACGACCGGGTGACTGAGTAGACCCATGCCATGTAACTATTGACCCCAGCAGGGTCCGCCACTCTGGGAAACTCCTTTGTGCCTTTTCACTGTCCACATCCTTGACCCCAGAAGTACACACCATGCAGTCTCTACCCCCAAAGGCCAGTTTTGTTGTCCCAAGATTTCATCTGAGGGTAGTCAACTCTTCAGTATCTGGCTTCTTTGAGCAACATGGCATTATTCAGATCCATCCTTTTTGCCCCGTGAGACAGGTCTTTATCCTTATTGTCTTTGACAGTCATAGCTGTCAGAGTAGGTGACCCACACTTGGTCTAGTCTCCTGTTGCCTATGTTGGATTTTTATGAACAAAAATATTATGAATATTCCTGTACAAGTCTGGATGTACAATTGTTTTTGCATACACCTACATATATATATGTGTGTGTGCGTGTATAAATGCATGTTTACATGTATGTGCATGTAGATGAGTGTATGTATGTATGTGTAGAACAGAGGTTGACATCCCGAGTCTTCCTTGTCTATTCCCTACCTTATCTTTTGAGTCGGAGCTTGCTGATTCAGCTGGTCTAGCAAGTTACCTTGCTCTGGAATCCCATCCCTGCCTCCCAGGCACTGGGCCGACATAGTTTGGGTGCTGGGGGTCTGTGCTCTGGCCTGCATGCTTGTGTGGACACACTTTACTCACTGATCCATCTCAGTGGCCCCTTTAAAACAGTATTTGCATTGATTCTTTGAGAATTTAATAGATGTACAAATATTTTGTTGTTGTTTTGAGACGAGATCTCTCTTTTTAGTCCTAGAGCTTTCTATGTAGACCACGCTGGCCTCGGACTCACAGAGATGCCTCTGCCTCCTGATTGCTGGAGTTAAAGGCGTGCGCCACCATGCCCAGCCATATACAATGTATTTTGATCACAACCACGTTCTTTCCCCGTCTGACTCCTCCAGGACCTTTATCCCGTGGTCCTCCTCAACTTCATGTCCTCTTATTGTGTTAATAACCCGCTGAATCCAGCTAGTGCTGCCTATACACATGAGGGTGTCAGACCATCCACTGGAGCACGGATAACTTACCAGTCGTCACAACCCTAAAGAAAAAGAACCCTCCCCAAGCAGTCGTAAACTCCCATAGCTCCTAAGGTAGGAGTGGGGCTTCATGAGCCCTTCCCCTAACCATGCTGGAATTTTGACTGGTTTGATCCTGTGTGGGTCTTAAGCAGATACCCACAGCTAGTGTGAGTTCCTGAGTGAAATGGTCACGGCAGGGACACAAAGCAGCAACTCCCACTCATCTTTAGCATTCTTTTATCCCTTCTTCTATGATGGTCTCTGAGTCTTGGGTGGCAGGGGGCTGACACCCAGGGCCTTATCTATGCTAGGCCAGCACCCCAACATCGAACCATATCCCCCGTCCTTTTAAATTAAGAAAGAAAGAAAAGTTTGAAGGAGGGTTTTGCTACATTGCTCAGGCTGGCCTGGGACACAGCCATCCTTCCGCCCATGTCTCCCAAGTAGCTAAGGTTATAGGCACATGCCGCTACACCTTGGGCACATCCTGTACATTGGTGGTGGCCGTGATTTTTACAGGAGCTATGCCTCTGCCAGCACTCAAGAAAGCTGTGTGTGCATGAAATGTGTTTTGTTGCTTATAAATTATGCCTGAAAAACAAAAGAGGGTGTGTGGTGACTGTGCTGGCTGAGCATAGCACCATAGGGGCCACATTTGGCATAAGGGCTACCAGTCCGGCTACCAGTCCGTATCATCTATACCAGTCGCCATACATACTTCTCAAGTTCTTTAATCCAGATAATACTCACAAACAATAAACTCACTCTGTGTGTGTGTGAAGGGGTATATGAGGGTGCACATGTGTGCACATGCACATGTAAGCACAAGCACACATATATGGAGACCAGAGGACAACATCTGGTGGTGTTTCCCCAGATGCCATCCTCCTGGTTTGTGTTTTATTTAACGAATTGATAAATGTATTTCTTTATTACTGTGTACATGGCACATGAGGGATGCACATACCACAGTGTCTGTGTGGTGATCAGAGGACAATTTTGTGGGGTTTTAGCTTTCCACCTTTATGTGTTCTGGAGCTTGAGCTCACTTTTCCAGGCTTGGATGGTTAGCCCCTTTATCCTCTCACTGGCCTTTTAAAAAAGACATTCTCTCACCAGCCTAGAACTCAGCACATAGTCTAGGCCCAGTGATCTCTGTCTCCCTATCTCCAGCACCGGGATTACAAGGATGTGCCATTGCCTTTGGCTTTTTATATGGGTTCTGGGTTCGAAACTCAAGACTTATGAGTTTACCGACTGAGCTATTTCCCAGCGCCCAGCTCCCTCATTTAAATAGCTTTACATAGAAGTTGAGGCCAGTGTGGGCTACAATGATATCCTGTTTTAAAAAAGAGAGAGTAAAAAATATTCATGAGAAATTCATGGGAAAATTGTGGTTAGGAATGTTCTCTCCCTCCTCAAATACAAAGAGAGGGCTGTGGGTATAAAGTGGGGCCTCAGTGGGCTTGTGGTACTCAAGGATAGAAAAGGAGATTTGGAACTAGTGGTGCTGATGCATGCCTTTGATCCCAACACTCGTGAGGCAGAAACAGGTAGATTTCCATGAGTTCGAGGTCAACTTGGTCTACAAAGTGAGTTCCAGGACAGGAATACACACAGAAACCTTGTCTTGAAAAACCAAAAACCAAAAACAAAGAAAAGAAAAGAAAAAAAAAAAACCCTATATAAGCCTTGTTCAGTTTGGGGCTGCGTTTTTCCAACCACTCTCCTCGATTCTTCCCTCCCAATGAATTTATTTTCTTTTTCTTTCTTTCTTTTTCTTTCTTTCTTTCTTTCTTTCTTTCTCTCTCTCTCTCTCTCTCTCTCTCTCTCTCTCTCTCTCTCTCTCTCTCTTCTCTCTCTCTCTTTTTTTTTTTTTTTAATTTATTTATTTATTATGTATACAGTGTTCTGCCTGCAGGCCAGAAGAGGGCGCCAGATCTCATTACAGATGGTTGTGAGCCACCATGTGGTTGCTGGGAACTGAACTCAGGACCTCTGGAAGAACAGCCAGTGCTCTTAACCTCTGAGCCAACCCTCCAGCCCCTCTCTTTCTTTTTTTAAGACAGTGTTTCTCTTATGTAGCTTTGGAGCCTTTCCTGGAACTCGCTCTGTAGCCCAGGCTGGCCTAGAACTCACAGAGGTCCACCTGGCTCTGCCTCCCGAGTGCTGGGATTAAAGGCGTGCGCCACCACCACCCGGCTCCCAGCGAATTTCTTGAATGAGGTTTGGGTGGTGACCTTCTTTCTCCAGAGGGGAATGGAGCAGAGAAGTAACAGTTTTCGTGGGAGTAGGAGCAGAAGTGCTACATTCCTGCAGGGAAACCATACCCAACTGGAAGAGAGCTGTAGGTAAGGCCCGGCTTCCGACAGCCAGGATAACTTTCCCTTTAGAACTGTAACACAGCCACCGCCCAGCTAAAATCCAGAGCTTTGCACACGCTGGGAAAATCTACTATGGACCTATGTCCTCAGCTCCTCAAGCCAATTATTTATTTATTTATTTATTTATTTATTTATTTTTTGGTTTTTCGAGACAGGGTTTCTCTGTGTAGCTTTGAGCCTTTCCTGGGACTCACTTGGTAGCCCAGGCTGGCCTCGAACTCACAGAGATCCGCCTGGCTCTGCCTCCCGAGTGCTGGAATTAAAGGCGTGCGCCACCACCGCCCCGGCCAATTATTTATTTTAATTCTGATGTAATTTACAGTTTGCAGAGTGTTTATAAACATTTTGTTTGTGGATTCTCAGGACTTGGCAAAGTGGGAGGTTTCATGCCTGGTTACGGAGATGAGGAAACTGAGCTCCCACAAAGAGAATTCCACAGAAGATCTGAGAAAAAGTGACTAAATCTGAACTTGACCCCATGCTCTCTACTTCCAAACCTATTACTTTTCCATTTACATAGTACAGGCAGTTGGGGTGGTAGAATGTTGGCAGGTGCCAAGACAAGGATATGGAGCAGGGTAGGTGTCAGGGGTCATTTAGCAATGGCCTGTGGCTTCCAGGGCAGCAGGGCCATCCAAGCCATCTGGGCATCAGCAGAGAGTGGCATGTAGTAAGTGGGACTTTTTGGTAGCAGTCACCTGCTCACTTGGGTGACTGGCCAAGAGGAGTCACTATGTGACTTGCCTCTCTTGGGGTGATTGTATGGAGTTGACTGGTCAGTGGCAATGGTGAATCACTGGTTATTGACAGCAGATCGTACCAGGCTTGAGGAACTTAAGTTCTTGTGTTGGAAAGAATCTGTTGGATCAGGATATTTTTCAGTTCCCTGGGCCCAGACCTCACATTCTAACTTGATACGAAGCCCCGAGTTGATGTCTACCACTTGTGAGTAGGCTTGGCTTTGGGAAGAGAGGTTTGTATATGGGAAAAGGTCTAGACCCCTTGGTCATTGAGGACATGGCATTGATCTGCTATGACCTCACCTCACAGAGCCGGTGAGGAATGGAGACTAAGCAGGGTAGGGTGGGGGATTGTCAAGGTTCCTCAGGGGGATGCCAGCCTCTGCTTATCTTTTGTTTGGTTGTTTTTTTTTGTTTTTTTGTTTTTTTTTGTTTTTTTTTTTTTCAAGACAGGGCTTCTCTGTGTAGCCCTGGATGTTCTGGGATTCACTCTGTAGTTGGGGATCCGACTGCCTCTGCCTCCTGAGTGCTGGGATTAAAGGCGTGCGCCACCGCCACTGCCGCCACCACCACCACCACCGCCTGGCTACGTATGAAGTTTAAAAAGATTGAGGAACTGGCAGCTCTGTGGCCTAGCTTTGTCTGTCATTGAGGATGACTTGAAATCTCCTAGTTTGTTCTAGGGAATGCTCTCATGACCTGTCCGGAAGTAGGCACCCCCATCCACACAGTGCAACAAAAGACAAGTGTTCAAATGGCAGTTTCAGCAGTTCCTGTGGCTCCTCACCCTTCTTCATTTGGGGTCATGAGGTAAGCAGTGGAGAAATACTGGAGGCGACAAGGGACTTGGCTTCTGAGGATCTGAATAAATTGAAAGCATAGGTCCTGGTTAGAAAAACAAAATGTTGCCGGGCGGTGGTGGCACATGCCTTTAATCCCAGCACTCGGGAGGCAGAGGCAGGTGGATCTCTGTGAGTTCGAGGCCAGCCTGGTCCACAGAGTGAGTTCCAGGAAAGGCACAAAGCTACACAGAGAAACCCTGTCTCGAAAAACAAAACAAAAAACAAAAAAAAAAAAAAAGAAAAAAGAAGGAAAAATGAAATGTTATGGAGTATTTGATCTGTTGAAATCAGTTCCTAGATTAATGCGACTCCATGTCAATTGCAACAGTGTGTGTGTGTGTGTGTGTGTGTGTGTGTGTGAGAGAGAGAGAGAGAGAGAGAGAGAGAGAGAGAGAGAGAGAGAGAGAAAGAGAGAGAGAGAGAGAGACTATTAAGCTAGCACTGGCTGTTCTGAAGCTAGGTATATAGACTAGGATGGCTTCGAATTAACAGAGATCTGCCTGCCTCTGCCTCCTGGGTGCTAGGATTAAAGGGGTGTGCCACCACGATTGGTGTACTTTCCTGGGGCCTCCCAAGTGCTGGGACTATAGGCCATTACATCACCACTCCCAGCTCCAACATCATTACTGCTATTTTTGGCTATCATCATCATCATCATCATCATCATCATCATCATCATCATTAGTGTTAGTATACAAAGAAATGGGGTTCATTCTGGCATTTTTCATACATATACTTCTTTGGAACAGAAACATGATTAACAGCAGTTGCCAACATTAAAGATTTACTGAGTGCCAGCCATTGGGTTTGCAAAGTGCTATTACTCCGATCTCCATTTACAGACCCAGACCGTGAGGCCTGGAGCAGAAGCGTGCCAAGATTACAGGGCTGCTCAGGGGCTTTTTTTTTTTTTGAGACAGGCTTTCTCTATGTAGTTTTTGGTGCCTGTCCTGGATCTCGCTCTGTAGACCAGGCTGGCCTCAAACTCACAGAGATCTGCCTGGCTCTGCCTCCCCAAGTGCTGGGCTTAGAGGCCTGTGCCACTACCGCCTGGCTGCTGCTCAGTGTTGAGCCTGGTGTATCCTCAAAGCCCACGTTCTTTTCTCTTTTTAGATTTATTTTACTTTTAATTATATGTCTCTGTGTGGGCATACGCATGTGAGTGTTGGTGCCTGAGGCACTGGATCATGTGGAGCTTAAGTACAGGCAGTTGTGAACTCCCTGTGGGTGCTGGGAACTGAACTGTGGACCTCCTGCAAGGGCAATATGCCTGTTAACTGCTGAGCCATCTCTCCAGCGCTCGAAACCAATGATCCTAACCCTTCCTTATATAATTATCCTACAGTGTGTATGGGCATGTAAATGTATGGGCAGTGCTAGTCAAAAAAAGTCTCATGGTGGGAACTGACTCTTGTCAGATGTAAAAACTATTTCAAAGAACCAATATTGATAACGATACAGTATTTGCTGAAACCAAGGTGTATGGGAGGAAAGGGAGGATTCTGAAATACACAAGCCGAAAGCAAAATATAGCAAAAAAGTAGGTTTCGCTAAGCAAAGAACAAGGTCAGAATTATTTAATAAGTGGTGACTGCATAAACAATAACCATTGTGATAGAGTAGGGGAATTAAATCCACACTTTACTCCCAAACACAGCAAAAATAAAATTGGACAGGGGATCATAAAATAATAAAATATGCAAAGAAATTATACAAGCTAGCAGATGGGTACACGAAAGCTCACTTTGTTAGCATTCAAACAATGAAAAAGAAAAAAGGAAAAAAAAAACCCACCAGAGGACTAGAATGACAAATGAACTGTAAACTAAAACGAAAGGAACATCAGGCCGGGCAATGTTTGCATCAATAACAAAAGTGAAATATCTTTAACAGAAAAAAAAGGGGGGGCTTATTTAAAGTTAGAAGAGATTCAACTCCTCAAGACAATGGATACGAACAACAGGTCATTCACAGAAGGGGAAATACAGGTAGCAAATGAGGAAAATTTGAGTGTTCAGTCATCCAAGAAATGTCAAATAAGGTCGTCTTGATAGTTCAAGATTATTAACGTAGGGGAGAAAAGATGTCACCCAGTGGTTAGAGCCGTGCATTGAATTCCTTATGCTGTTCCTTGCTGATGAAGAGCAAGTGGGGGCAATACAGGCCATTCATCGCTTTCCACCTGCAAACTTTCCCACTCCATGAAATTTATCCCATGTGTAGAACTCAAGGATATGTTAGCAGATCACTGCCGCGAAATAAAATACAAAGAAAGTAGGAACTGCACACCTTAAAAATGATCATGTAAATAAAACATGTTAGTGAAAGTAGAAATAAAATGTGTGCTTGCAAGCATGTAAAATTAGGTATCTATGTAGAAGGTTTGGTTTGGGAAGTCAAATTGTGTAGTAATGGATATTCTTTTTACATCCCTTTTTCCTGTTATCTCGTCTTTTCAGTGGTGCTTACACTTACAAAAAAAAATCATCTGGAGTTTTTTAATGTGGATATTTCCTAAGGTTGCCCAAACCTGAGAAAGATGCCAAGACATTGTGTGTGGGGTGCGTGTCTGTGTGGGCGCCTCCCCTTCTCTCAAAGGCAGGAGCCCTGACTGAGACCATTTAGGGCTGGAGAGTCTGGTCTCTTTGGCACTCCCGGGTCCCACTAGCGCTGGGACTCCCTTCTGAGGGAACTTTCTGGAGCAGGTGTGTGTGCGTCCTACCGTCCTACCGACACCTGACACCTGTGCTTGCAGAGGAAGGGATGAGTCGCCGGACCTAACCGCCCGCAGGCACCTCCAGATTCGAGGCGGATTCACAGCTTTTTTGAGCCTCCCATCCTCCCGGAGATCTTAGGTCACCCTGTGCTCCCTTCGCTGCAGGAAAACTGATTTACAAAGCGCCCCCGATCAAGCCTGGACATAAGGTATGCCGATGTGCTCGAGTCGGATTTGGTAGAGCCGGGCACTAGGGTGCCTTGCTAGGTCTGAAAGGACATGCGGGATTCCCGATGTGACTGGGCCGGCGGGCGCAGCCCCCTCGGCAGCGGCACGCGCCCATTGGGGACCTGCCGAGCCGCTGCCTCTCTGCTAATGCCATCTTGCTCGAGGTGGTCACGTGCGGGCTACAGTGGCGCGCTTCGCCCGGGATGGACGGATCAGGGACTTCGGCGGGTCCCCAGCCGCTCGGTCCAGAAGCCAAGGTGAGGTCTCTCTCCAAAATCCAAGGAGGGCCAGGACGCGCCTCCGGAGCCCGAGGGCGCGTCTCCCAACCGCGCTCAGTCCACGGCGCCGTCGGGGATCAGAGGCCCACGCCGCGCCGCCCCCCCGGGCCTCGCAGGCGTCCTCGGCGACGTGCCGACCGGGGACGCGAGAAGAGCGGCGGGCAACGGACCTTGGGCCCACGGATGCCTCCTCTTCCGAGCAGCTCGAGCCCGGCGAGCCGGCGGCCGCGGGGAGGCCGGGCCGTGAGTGCCACACGCGCTAGGCGAGGGGCGCGGGTTGCCGGGAGGACCGCTGAGCTTGGGGAGGAGGGAGGGGGGGGGGGCGCGGGCGCATGCGCCTTGCGCCCGTGCCATATTGGAATGAGTCGGAGCGCGGAGCGGCGCCGCCGCCTCCGCCGGAGGAGCGCGGGTGCAGGGGGGCGGGGAGAGCTGCCGGCCGCCCCGCTCTGCCGGGCCCAGCAGGAAGGAGGGCGCGAGCGGGAGGGCGCGGGCGGCGCGAGCGGAAAAGGCGCCCCGCGCGGGCGAGCGCAAAAAAAAAAAAAAGGAAAGAAAGAAAACGAGCGAGCGAGCGGGCGAGCGAGAGGGGAGAGCGAGCGAGCGGGCGAGCGAGCGGGCGAGCGCGCGCGCGAAAACTCCGTCAGGTAAAAAAGCGGGGCGGGCGGGCGGGCGGGCGGCCGGCTGGGCCTTCCCGCGCGGCGGCCTGAGGGGCGGTGCGGCGCCCTCCTGAAGAGGCCGAGCAACTTTGCCAGCGGGAACCGCCGGGAGCCAGCGGGTGGCGGGCGCGCGGGTTGAGGCGCCAACGGGCGGCGGCGGCGGCGGCGGCGCGTTGGGCGGGGGGGACGGCGGGGGGGGGGGGGAACGCGGCGCCGGCGCGCGGCCTGGCGCGGTCCCGAGGCTCGGCGCGCCGGCCGGCGGGGCTGCGGGGACGCGCCCGGGCACCTCGCGGCCGCGGCGGAGGCTGGCGGTCCGGGGCGAGCGAACGGGCGAGCGGCGCACGTCAGCACCGCTGGGCTCGTGAGGCCAAAGTGGCCGGGTGGGCGGCAGCGGGCGTCCAAGTTGCGGGCTCCGAGCACCGCCTTCCCCCCTCGCCCACCCCCCCCCAATTCGAGCTCTCTCTCCCGCCGAGCCCCCGCGGACCCGCCCCCCCCCCCCCCCCGGGCTCGCTCCGGGCGGGGCGCGAACCCGCAGCCCGCGCGGCCGCTCAACTTCGCAGGGCCCAGGCAGCAGCCGCGCGCGGTGGGCGAGCTTCTAGCCTCCGCCGCAACCGGTGGCTCCGGCCTCCCCGGCGCTTCGGCTGGTGAAGCGCCGCCGCCGCCGCCGCCGCCCGACCCCCTGCGCGGACCCGGTCAGCGTCCCGAGGCCACTGGGCAGGTCCGTGACCGTTTCGATTTGTGTTCCCGAGTCTTGTTTTGTTCGCTGTAGAGACGACTTTGGGGGGGGGGGGACGAGGCGAGTGTCCGGGGAAGCAAGGCCTGCTCTTTGCGGAGCAGAAAAGCCTTGCGAGACCAGAAATAAATTCCCGCGGAAAGGATAGACGTCGTGTTAAGTTTTTCCCAAGATACCCGCTGTTCGCGTGGGGTCTAAAACTAAGCTGTCAAACCCAGGTCACCTCTAGAGCTTGCTGTGCGCCTAGAGTGGGGTGGGATGCCCCTGCCCCAAGTAGGGCTTTTTTTACTCGGTGGGAGCTCTTCCCCGCGGGTCACTCAAAGCGGTGGTTAATGGTTCCAACTGGTGTCTGGTGAGTCCTGGATTCATCAAAAAGATTTGAAGGAAGTAAGATGGATTTTGTCAATACCTGCGTGTGTCCTCTCCCGAACCACGATTTTTAAGGTGTCATACTTTATTTCATCTGAAGCAGAATGCCTGAGCATGTAACTGTTGACTTGTCAGCTGTCTCGGTAGGGTGGAAGGAGATAAATGTGTTTTTATAAGTACATATTGGGGCTTGTTAATTCGTGGCAGATGTTGAAATCTTCTAGGCCACAGGTAGATTCAGAGTTCAGATTGTTTGCGACGTCAGGAACATAACGGCAAGTTGGATAAGGAAATAGTGTTATTACGTTGCCATTGACAAGCTGATTTGTCTTGGGGTAGGTGTCTACCCAGTGTAGATTTGATTTTCCATATTTGCAAAAGTAGGGTAAGTAGATCACCATTCTTTTGGTTCTAAGATTTGGAGACTTCTTAAAGTGGGATTTAAGTGTTTTGAAAGGTTCTGTATAAAAGCACTCACAATATGTGTCTTTATAAAAATAGATTGGAAAACCTACCTTGTTAGCTATATCCAGGATAATTTTGTGAACCTTGTTTGAACACAGGCATTTAGAGAAGGCATTTCAATCCACTTAAATTATGCTTCTTGGGACTGGAGAGACGGCTCAGCGGTTAAGAGGACCCGGGTTCAATTCCCAGCACCCACATGATGGCTCACAGCTGTTTGTAACTTCAGTTCTAGGGGACCCGACACCCTCACACAGACGTACATGCAGGCAAAACACCACTGCACATAAAATAAAATAAATAAAATTTTAAAATGCTTTAAAATAGAACAATCAGACTGCAACCCACAGAACCAGGGAGGCTACATAGCAGGGGGGACCCTAGGATGACTGTGGCTTATAATAAGTTTTGGTTTGACTCAATCACTGGGCAGGCCTCAGTGAAACATTTCACTATTAGGATAAGAATTTGTATTGTATCAAGCTGATAATAGAATAAATAAATAAACAAATAAATGCTTTAAAATAAAGAAATTATGCTTTTTAAATTTAACAGTGAAATCTTAAGGGGACAGTTCATCCTTGTTTTGCATGTGTATATGTTCTGATGGCCACATACACTTTAAGAAACAGAAAATTTTTAGCCCCCACCCCAAAAGGATTCCTTGAATTCAGTAAACACCTGCCCCTTCCCCAAGGCAACCACCATTCTGACTTCCAGCACACCCAATGAATTTTGCCTCAGAGCAGGTCCTTTTAGAATGTGAAAGAGGCAATATTAATAACTGAAGAATAGCAGGTTGTGGGCATTTTAGTCGTGATGCTGTGTTTTTGTAATGATGTAGGCTTTTTCTGGTATCTACAATGTCTTAATATTCTGACCTTTGATCTTTGTGGTCAGAAGAACATTTTTAGCTTAGTAGTATTTGGTGTGTTTGGATCGTGGTTTCTGGGAGTCTTTATATTCACAGTTGAACATTAGTATATCACTGCCCATTTGGGGATACAGATATATTTGTAGAGAATAGATTTGAAGGAAGGATCATGAATTTTCCCAACAAGTTAGAGTGAAAGGTATCAATCATTAGGTGAGTTAATTCCTTAAAGCATAGAATTTGCAGCCGGGCGGTGGTGGCGCACGCCTTTAATCCCAGCACTCGGGAGGCAGAGGCAGGAGGATCTCTGTGAGTTCGAGGCCAGCCTGGGCTACAGCGCAAGATCCAGGAAAGGCGCAAAGCTACACAGAGAAACCCTGTCTCGAAAAACCAAAAAAAAAAAAAAAAAAAAAAAAAAAAAAAAATAGAATTTGCAAAGAAAATTGAATGAAAATTGATTTTTTAAAAAAATTCCAGTGAATTAATAATATGGGTATAAAGCTTTAACAACCTTTTTAATGATAGCAGTGAATTTGATTTATGCATGTAGGATGTACACCTGGTTTATCAAATCATTAAAGTCCAACAGTAAAAGCAAAAACAAAATGTAAATAAAAATAGGTTGGTGTAGTTTTTTTTTAAGTCCGTTTGATTAAAGCCACTTTTTGTATTAGAACCCTATGCAAAAGGTTGAATTTTAAATATACACTGGAAGTAAATGCTGCAGTAATTTGCCTGTATCTCCCAAATATCTTTTAATGTATCCTTGTGCTCTTTGTTTCTACTGCTAAAGGATGAGTTGGGTTCTAAGTGCATGCTGATCTTGGCAGCTTCTTGCAAATGCCTGTGTCACGTCCCCTCGCCCCTGTCCCCCCTCCCCCCCTCCCCTGTGTGGTGTCCCCCCCCCCCCCCAAGAAGGCTGTGTGATAGAAAGTGGGAATGGTTTACCACCCGCATTAGCGATGTGTGTGGAATACTTCCCAAAGTTTAAAGTTGGGGGGGAGGGGGGGGGAGAGAGAGAGAGAGAGAGAGAGGCTCTCTGAATAATTCTAATGAGCTAGTTGATGGGCCAACAACTAATTTGAGTTTGATCATTTCACTCAAAGTTTACAGCCTCATTAACAAATAGAGTACATGATGATTTAGCCATCATTGATGAACTACTTGATTTTTCTGAGGCTTTTTTTTTCTTTTTTTGAATTCTTGGCTTTTTATTGTAAAAACTGCTGAATCTTTGGGATGCAATTGAAGGAATATATAAGAAACAAAATACAAAAGGGAGTTTCTTCTTTAATAATTGTTTTTTTGGTAACCATGGTTTTTCCCTTTAAAAATGCATTGCCATTTATGTGCTCACAAGTACACAGATAAATAAATGAAATAAATGAAAAACCAATGCTTTGCCAGCAGGGCATGGTGACAGGCCTGCAGTCCCTGCATTTGGGAAGCAGAAGGGTCAGAAATTCAAAGTCATCCTCTGCTACTCAGTGAGTTGTAGGCCATCGTGGACTATATGAATCCCTCTGTCAAAACACCAAACTGAAACTGTACTTTACTACACCAGACAACCACCGAAGTGCAGAAATCTGTGCCTGCCTGCACATTTGTAGGGTGACCTTTGCTTTCAAGTGATAACTAGGCTGGGCTTAGTGTTAGACTTTAATAACTGTAGAGAGATGAATGAACCAAACTTCACTGACTTTTTGTTACGGCCTCATGTTATGTTCACATGAAGTGACAAGGACAAAATACCATTTATAAAGGTATTTCTGAATGCTGAATATTGTTATATTAAGCATCTCCATTTAAATAGACTTTATTTTATGGCATTATTTGGCCGATAACATTTTACAACAATTTCAGTGAAATTTTAAAAAAGTAAATGGTTCAGATTTGCTATGGCAGAGGGTTTTCTTTCAGTGACTACCATTTTTATCCAACTTGTGTGTGTTTTTGTATTTGCAAACAGCTTTTCTGTGTACGTAGTTAATTGGTTGCCAGTATCTGGGGATTTTGGTTTCCCAGGAGGTTTTGAGCCATTAGACCTTAGGGAGTGGGGTTTTTGTTAGGCAGCTACCATTCTTCAAGTGATACTAGCCCCATTGGAAAATGGTTTAAAAATAGAAAAGATGTGGTTAGGTTGCTGAAAATCCATGTTTAAAGTTTTCAAAAGTGAGTGTAAGGGTAAGACTAAAAACAAGTTATTAAAAGAAAAAATACAGATTTTACTGCGGAAGTTTTCTGTGCGGCGGTGGTGGTGGCAGCACACATTTAATCCCAGCACTTGGGAGGCAGAAACAGGGGGATCTCTGAGTGCAAGGCCAGCCTGGTCTACATAGTGAGTTCCAGGACAGCCAGGACTACACAGAGAAACCCGTCTCAAAAAAAAAAAAAAAAAAAAAAGGACCAGAAGTGGTGGCATAGGCCTATTCTACGTAGGTTCTGTTTGGTACTGAAGAGGAACAATAAACAAGGTCTCTAACCTTGAGCTCACAGCTTAACACAGACAGGAGACGTTCAACAAATAATTAGAGTTGTCATATAAGAATAGACTAGGACTGGGCAGTGGTGGGCACACCTTTCATCTCAGCACTTGGGAGGCAGAGGCAGGTGGATCTCTAAATTAGAGGCCAGCCTAGTCTACATAGTGAGATCCAGGACAGTCAGGGCTGTTACACAGAGGAAACCCTGTCTCAAAAAAACAAAACAAAATTTCTTTTTAGAAAGGTTTCGTTTATTTCTTTTTGTATGATTGTGGGCATGACATGGTGCATGTCTGGAAGTCAGATGACTATTTTTTAAGTTTGTTCACTTATTCCATTTTGAGCTTTTTGTTTGTTTTTAAATGTGTTTATTTGATTTTACATGAATGAGTGTTTTGCTTGCATATAGGTATGTGTACCATTTGCCTGGTGCCTGTGGAGGACAGAAAAGGGGGGTGTCAGATTCGCTGGAACGGAAGTTACAGATGGTTGTGAGCCACTATGTGAGTTCTGGGAACTGGACCCCTTGTCCTCGGTCAAGAGTAGCAAAATAGCAAGTGCTTTGAACTGCGCAGTCATCTCTCCAGTCCTTTCTGCCTTGTTTTTGAGGGGGTGGGGAGGGTCTCTAGTTATTCCTGCTGCTGCACTGCGCATTGATTCTCCTCTGTCTGCCTCCACCTCACTATAGGAACACCAGGGCTACAGGTTACCCTCCCCCTTTGACGAGTTCTTCAAAACAAATTCTGTTGTGTTTTTTCAAGACAGGGTTTCTCTCTGTAATAGTTCTGGCTGTCCTGGAACTCGCTTTGTAGACGAGACTGGCCTTGAACTCATGGAGATCCACCTGCCTTTGCCTCCCAAGTCTGGGACTAAAGGCATTCATCACCACTGCCTGGCTTAAAATAAATTTCTAAGAATTTTATCATGTATTTTGCCTGTATGTGCATGCATGGGCTGTGCCAGGTACCCTTAGGGGTCAGAGAGGGGTGTTATATCCCTCAGAACGAGTTATAGACAGTTGTGAGTTGCCATGTGGGTGCTGAGAATTGAAGCTGGGTCCTCTTGAAGAACAGCCAGTGCTCTAAACATCTGAGCCATCTCTCCAGTTCATGAGTCTTTTTTTTTTTTTTTAAACCAACTAAGTCAATTTTGTCAGCCTACTGCAGAAGTTTTAACAAGGGTTATTAAAAACACCTTTAAATATCACTCATCCCAAATCCCAATCCTTCCCACAAAGCAGATAGATACTCTTTGAGTACTCTATCTATGCCAAATCGGTTTAGTAGTTAACCTCTGTCTATACTAAGCATTAAAAAAGGAACCAACGCATGCAGTACTGTACATGACATCAGAAATGCCGCTCCCTGCACTGTACACCTTTTCTAATAACTGGAAGTACCTGAGGATTTGTATACAATTATTCTTCTAGTCTGGGTTTTGTGTGTGTGTGTGTGTGTGTGTGTGTGTGAGAGAGAGAGAGAGAGAGAGACAGGGTTTTGCTATGTAGCTTTGGAGCCTGTTCTGGAGTCTATCCTGGAACTCACTCTGTAGACGAGGCTGGCCTCAAACTCACAGAGATCCATCCGCCTGCCTGTCTCCCGAGTGCTGGGATTAAAGGCCTGGGCCACCACTGCCCAGCTCTAGTCTGTTTTTTATTCAAAAGGATGTTATAGAAACTGTATTCAGGCTAAGCTTGGGGGCATTGCACTGTAATCCCAGCACTGGATTGGGGAGGCAAGAGAGTTGTGAATTCAAGACCAACCATAGGCTATGTAGTGTGATCCTGTCCTAGCAAACAATTACCCAACCACCTTGGGGGAAAGGAATGAGGCTCTATCCATGGTCATATACATTTAGGCCTGAAGCCAAGTTTATTCCTATTTTAACATAAAGTATCTGTATATGAAAGGAATATTATTTCTATGTTAGCAGGTTCACAACAGATGTTGGTAGTTGTGCTGAAATTCTTGCTTCTCAATTGACAAGAAGCTTTGACCAGATTCCTGGATGAAGGGCTCCTTTCCCTTCTCATTTCCACAATTTCCTTGTGTTTTTATTCTGCCTTAATGAGATCTAACAATTGTATTTACAGCCATAAAAATGCAATGGAGCCGGGCGGTGGTGGCGCACGCCTTTAATCCCAGCACTCGGGAGGCAGAGCCAGGCGGATCTCTGTGAGTTCGAGGCCAGCCTGGGCTACCAAGTGAGTCCCAGGAAAGGCGCAAAGCTACACAGAGAAACCCTGTCTCGAAAAACCAAAAAAAAAAAAAAAAAAAAAAAAACAAAAATGCAATGAAATATGTTATTGTTAAAAATTACCAAATTGGACGTGAAAATTATAGTTATATTTTAAGAGATATAAAATAAAAATATGTAAATGAAAAGTCAAGACATTATAGAAGGAATAAAGATATTTAGTAATTATAATTCAACCAAAATAAATTCAGGTTCAGAGGCTGGGTGTGGTGTTGAATGCCTTTAATCCTAGCACTCAGGAGGCAGAGGCAGGTGGATCTCTGTGAGTTGAAGGCCAGCCTGGTCTACAGTGTGAGTTCCAAGACAGCCAGAGCTACATAATAGAGAGACTTTGTCGAAAAAAAAAGCAAAAGCAAAAAACCCACAAAACAAATAAACACAATACAATACCAAATTAACTGAATAAAGATAAAATTCATTTAAAAAGACCACCACAAAAAATCTCAAACTTTATTAAGCTCTCTTTGTCTTTAGGTGATCTTTCAGGATTTTTATTTATTTGTTTATTTATTTATTTATTTTGGTTTTTTTGAGACAGGGTTTCTCTGTGTAGCTTTGGCTATCCAGGAGCTTGATCTGTAAACCAGGCTGCCACAGATCCACCTGCTTCTGCCTCCCGAGTGCCAGCATCAAAGGCGAGCGCCACCACCTCCCAGCAAGACTTTTTTAAAAGCAAAAATTTTAGTCTTATTTTCTGTTGGAGATACTTGCTTTTAATTATATATGTATGTACGTATGTATGTATGTATGTCTGTGTGTGTGTGTGTGTGTGTGTGTGTGTGTGTGTGTGTGTGTTATGTGCACATGAATACAGTGCCTGAGGAGGCCAGAGTGTTCAGTTCCTTGTAGCTGGAGTTACAGGTGAATGTGAGCCACCACACGTAAGTGCTTGGACCTGTGCTCATTCTTAACCCGTGAGCCATCTTTCCACCCTCTAGTCCATATTCTGTCAAATGATGTGAAATACTTCTTGAACTTTGTAGATTGTTAGATAACTTCAGTGATCCAAACGCTTTGCAGGGAACCGCATTTCTGACATGTACAGTACTGTGTGCAATAGTTCCTTTTTTTTATTTTTTGGTTTTTCAAGACAGGGTTTCCTTGTGTAGCTTTGGAGCCTGTCCTGGAACTCACTTTGTAGACCAGGCTGGCCTTGAACTCACAGGGATTTGTCTGGTTCTGCCTCCCGAGTGCTGGGATTAAAGGTGTGTGCCACCACCGCCTGACTTTAGTTCCTTTTTAATGCTTTGCTTAGTATAGAAAGAAGTTAATTACTGAACTGATTTGGGGTAGATAGAGTAGTTAAAGAGTATCTGCTTTGTGGGGAGGATTGGATTTGGGGATGAGGTAATAGTGTCTTTTTTAAGATTTATTTTTATTATCTTAAATTGTATGTGTGTGTGCATGTGAGTATGTGCACATGCATGAGTGCTTGCCCTCAGAATCCAGAGGCTTTGGATTCTCTTGGAACTGGAATTACAGGCAGTTGTGAACTGCCCAGTGTAGGTGCTGGGAAATGAATTCAGGTCCTCTGGATAAGCTATCTTAACCACTGAGCCATCTTTACAGTTCTTAGAGAGGGTCTTAGATGAAAGATGGAACATGGTTTGTTAGTAATTGTATTAGTATTTCCTAAAGGAACAGAACTGGTAAGTATGCAAAAAAAAGTATGTGTATATATATGACATACATATATCACTTATAAAAATACATTTTAATATATATTGATAGTAACAAATCTCTCATATATGAGAGAGATTTATTAGAGTTGCTTACAGGCTATGATCCAGGTATTCTCCCCCAACTGATAGTTCAAGAATCTGGTAGTTTTTCAGTCCACAAGACTGGATATCTCAACAGTTTCAGTCTGGTGCTAGATGGAGTCCCAGAGGATTCCATGGAGTTGATGGTTTTCAGTGTGTGTTGGAATCCCAAAGAAGTAGGTTCTAATACCGTCAAAAGAATACTTCAGCAGCAAGATAGATGAATTTGCCAGTGAGAGTGAACAGGCAAAATGCAAAAGCTTTCTTATTGTATGTCCTACGTCCTTTTATGTGGGCTGCCTCCAGAAGGTGTGGCCCAGATTTAGGGTGGGTCTTCCTACCTAAATGATTCAATTAAGAAAATCCCTCACAGACATGCCCAACTGCTTGGGCTTTAGTTGATTTCAGTTGTAGTTGAGTTGACAGCCAAGGTTGGCCATCATAGCAGTCAGGTGTTACACACTTGGAATGACAACATAAGATGAAATAAGAAATTTAGCAATTATTTAAATAGCTCAAAAATTTTTCTTCCTGATTGATATACAATGTTTTTTTATTTTACTTTTTGATGTTCAGTTTAAAGCTGCTTAAGCAACAAATATTTTGCTTGAGGTCAAAATTAATATTTTTATACCCTGAGTAGGTAAAACATTTTTTTTAAAGATGTATTTATTTTATGTGTGTGACTGTTTTGCCTGCATGAATGTATATGCACCACATGCCTGCCTGGTACTGGAGAAACTTAGAAGAGGGTTTCAGAGCTTCTGGAGCTGGAATTATGGGTGGTTTTAAGCTATCATGTGGGTGCTAGGAATAGAGCCCTGGTCTTCTGTAAGAGCAACAAGTGCTCCTCACTGATGAGCCATTTCTCCAGCCCCCTCCGCTCCCCCCGGGAGTTTTTGAAATGTATTTGTAGTGGCCACAGCGGTAAAGCTGTCTGTGACTTGCTGTTTGGTTTTAGTGTCTTCTCACATTAGTTTAGTACTTACCTATAATGTTCTTCTGCTCTGTTTTCACTAGTGTTCTTAGTGGTTAGTTCTTATAAACGACAATTTTTAGTACTGGGGAGTACTTAATACTTAGTAGCTAGTCAATAAAGTGCTTATAAGAATAAGGACCCAGCTGGGCGGTGATGGCGCATGCCTTTAATCCCAGCACTCGGGAGGCAGAGACAGGCTGATCTCTGTGAGTTCGAGGCCAGCCTGGACTACAGAGTGAGTTCCAGGAAAGGTGCAAAGCTACACAGAGAAAAACCCTGTCTCGAAAAACCAAAAAAGAAAAGAAAAAAAAAAAAGAATAAGAACCCTAGTTTGGTTCCTAGAACCCATATTAAAAAGCTGGATGTGATGGGGTCATCACTGGGGATACTAAGACAGGTAGATTCCTGGAGGTGAATAGCTAGTCAGCCTGGCTTACTTGGTGATCCAGGCCAGTGAGTAACCCTGTCTTTTTTTTTTTTTTTTTCGTTTTTCAAGACAGGGTTTCTCTGTGTAGCTTTGCGCCTTTCCTGGGACTCGCTTGGTAGCCCAGGCTGGCCTCGAACTCACAGAGATCCACCTGGCTCTGCCTCCCGAGTGCTGGGATTAAAGGCGTGCGCCACCACCGCCCGGCCGAGTAACCCTGTCTTAACAAACAAGGTGGGCAGCATCTGAGAAACAACAGGTCCTCTTGCCTGAATAGGCATTCTCACGTAAGTATCACTCCACAAAACATGAACACACAGGCACACACACAAATCTCTCTTGTTAAAAATAATGTATAGCAGTTTGTAGACATATTTCGAGATACCATTTGGTTGGTTTTTACTTGTGTCTTTGTAAAATAACCTTGGAATGATTAGATGATAACCATACAGATCCACTTAACATATCTCTAGAGCATAAAAATAATTAAGAGATGCATTAAAACTTTTATAACTTTATGTGTATGTTTTGTGCCTGAGTGTATGTATATACACCATGTACATGTTAAGAGCCCTCAGAGGTCAGACGAGGGCATTGGATTCCCCAGACGTACAGTTACAGGCAGGTCCGAGCTGCCATGTGACTGCTGGTAACCAAGCTTAGCTCCTCTGCAAGAGCAGCAAGTGCAGCAAGTGCTTTTAATTGCTGACCCATCTCTCCAATCCCAAGTGCATTTTTTTTTTTTTTTTTTTTTTTTGGTTTTTCAAGACAGGGTTTCTCTGTGTAGCTTTGTGCCTTTCCTGGAACTCACTCGGTAGCCCAGGCTGGCCTCGAACTCACAGAGATCCTCCTGGCTCTGCCTCCCGAGTGCTGGGATTAAAGGCGTGCGCCACCACCGCCAGGCGGATTTTTTTTTTTTTTTAAGCTATTTATTATAAGCGCCAGAGAGCCTCCATGTGGTTGCTGGGAGTTGAACTCAGGACCTCTGGAAGAACAGTCAGTGCTCTTAACCACTGAGCCATCTCTCCAGCCACCAGGATTAAGGATTTTATGAGTTGAGTAGTTCCATGTTTTCAGAGGGCTAAAGAGTTGTAAATTTTTTTTTGCTATTATTAAATTTTATTTATAATTTATACATATGATGGTGGGCATGTGTTATGCATATGTACATGTAGGAATACATATAAATAAAAATAAAACTTTAAAAAAAAAAGACTTCCAGAGGGCTGGAGAAGATGGCTCAGCCATTAAAGAGCTTTTGCAAAGGACGTGAGTTTGGTTCTTAGCATTCACCTCAGGTGACTTACAGCTGTCAGTAACGCCAGCTCCAGTGAATCTGACACCCTCTTTTGGCCTCCATGGGTACCTGCATGGATGTACATGTGAACTTAATAGGCACACATACACATATACATAAATAAAAATAAATAAATGTTAAAGGTTTCATCAAATACTAAAACCTTCAAAAGTGGCCAAGGTTTTTTTCATTTAGCAACACCCTGTTCTTGGTCAGGGTACCACTGTGTGTGAGGCTGAGCTTGAATTTATAGTTCTTCTGCCTTAGCCTCCTGAACACATTATAGGTATACATCACCACAGCTGGCTCTCCCCCAACCCCCTCCATTAAAGGCACATTGCAACCAAACTCAGCATTCAAGATCAACCCAGTATAGCTTCATTTTGTTTATTTACTGTTATTGCAGGTTTATTCAAATGAAATAGAACTAAAATATTAAGTATTTGCAGTGATAAATGTGTCTTATTCTGTTGCCTTCAAATGAGGCTGCTGCTATCCTCTGTCCTCAGCTGCTGTCCAACATACTGTGGCAAGTAGAGCTTTGTAAAGTGGATTTTATCATGTAAAAATTCCACAACTAGCAGGTCCAGACTCCTCAGGGAGACAGACATAATCCTTGAATGTAGTGGAAGTAATAATTATTTTACTAAAATTCATTCCTTAAATAAGTCCTTTGTACTTTAGAATTTTAATAACACATCTAATAACAGCTGATACAAAAAACCCTTATCCCACACAAGGAACAGGCATAAGGATCCTGGATTTCAGGGCTGGGCTACATACTTTTTTTTTTTTTTTTTAAAGCATTCCCTTAATCCCAGCACTTGGGAGGCAGAGGCAAGCAGATCTCTGAATTCCATGCCAGCTTGGTTGACATAGCAAGTTTCAGACCATCCAGCCAAAGCTACATAGTGAGACCCTGGTCTAAAATCAAATCAAAACAAAACAAAAGAGTTAAATTTTTTTTTTTTTTGGTTTTTCGAGACAGGGTTTCTCTGTGTAGCTTTGCGCCTTTCCTGGAACTCACTTGGTAGCCCAGGCTGGCCTCGAACTCACAGAGATCCGCCTGGCTCTACCTCCCAAGTGCTGGGATTAAAGGCGTGCGCCACCACCGCCCGGCTCAAAAGAGTTAATTTTTAAAAAATGTTTTAAAATTTTATGTGCATTGGTGTTTTGCCCACATGTAGACCTGTGTGAAGGTGCCAGATCCCATGGAACTGGAATTATAGAGAGTTGTGAGCTGCCATGTGGGTACTGGGAATTGAACCCAGGTCTTCAGGATGAGCAGCCAGTGCTCTTAACCTCTGAGCCATCTCTCTAGCCCCCAAAAGAGTTAATTTAAGATGTGATAATGATAGTATAATAATAATAGGAGATTTTGCTCATTGGGAAATACAAACTGAAGGGTTTAGGAGTGGGGTATGATGTTTTCAGATTTTTCAAGTGCCTCATAAAATGTGTTTGTGATTGTATAAATGTATCAAGAAAATTAGGCTTGGTATGATGGTACATATCTTTAATTTTTGTACTTAGAGACAGAGGCAGGAGGATTTCTTATAGTTCAAGGCCAGCTTGATACATAGTGAGTTCCAGGACAGCCAGGGCTACATAATGAGACATTTAAAAAGTTGGAAAGAATTTTAATATTTTAATCAAATGTAGACAGCATTTTGGATTTTTTAAGACTCTTTTGTGTTCCAGGATTTTGTTAAAATCTTTTTTCTTGGTGATATTCTGTTATTCTGAGATGAGATAGGATCTCAGTGGAGCAGCAGAAGGTGAAAACTGTTGTGGAATATTTGTTTAACTATATAAAGATGTGTTGCATTTGTTTATGTTGTGGAATATTTGTTTAACTATGTAAAGATGTGTTACATTTGTTTAATTATGTAAAGATGTGTTGCTGTTTTACTTTGTCTGTCCAATTGGCCTAATAAAAAGCTGAACAGCCAATAGCAAGGGAGGAGGTATAGGTGGGATTTGCAGGCAGGGAGAATAAGTAGGAGGAGGAATTTAGGCTCAAAAGAAAGGAAGAAAGAAAAGGAGATGCCAGGGATGCCAGGGGCCAGCCAGCCCAACATGGAGCAAGAAACTAGGACATACAGAATGAAAGAAAAGTAAAAAGCTCAAGGCAAAACGTAGATGAATAGAAACAGGTTAAATTAAGTTAAAAGAGCTAGTGGGACAAGCCTAAGCTAAAGCCGAGCATTCATAATTTAAGTCTTTATTTGGGAGCTGGTTGGCAGCCCAAAGAAAATGCCAACTATGGAAAACAGTGGGTATTTAAGTTTTTTGTTGTTGTTGGTTTTTTTGTTTTGTTTTTAAAGTGTGTGTGTGTGTGTGTGTGTGTGTGTGTGTGTGTGTGTGTGTGTATGTGTGTATGTGATGTCCATATGTGGGAGGGTGAAGACACACATGTGGAAGTCAGGGGACAACTTTGTGGAATCATTTCTCTCCTTTCACTTTTATGTGGATTTAAAGGATCCAAGTCAGATGGTTAGGCTTTTCTGGCAAGTGCTTTACCTGCTGAATCATCTCTGTCCATTCCTTGAACTTTTATTCTCCTGTCTCCATTAAAGGCCATGTCCAGCTTATACCACACTCCACACTAGTGATAGAACTCAGGGCTTCATTTATGTTAGACAAGCAGTCTACCAACTGAGCCACATCTCTAGCTGGATTTCATTCTTCATGGCTGTATAGTAATCCATCATGTGTATGTATACCACATTTTCTTCATAGGTCTATTGATAAACATTTAATTTGATTCCATAACTTGCTGTTGTGAATAGTGCTGTGATCTCTGTAGTATAGTGACTTTGAGTCTCTTGGGTATAGACCTAGGCATGATGGAGAGGTTTTGTTAGATTAGATGTTTTTCTGGTTTAAGGTTTTTGAAAAACATCCAAACTAATTTCATATTGGCTGCACTAATTTAAATCCCCATCAACAATGTTGTCACATTAATTTGACAGAGAGAATTGTATAAACATCTGTTCACCCAAGATAGGATACCAGTAACAGACCAAAGAAATGATTCTACCCACATCTAGGTTGGTGGACCAGTCTAAACCATTGTGGTTACTTATAGGAGCATAGGTGATGGATTATATACATTAGTATGAGCAACGTTCGGGGAGGCTATGCCAGAGAAGAAAAGTGTTTTTTCCCAGCAACTGTTGTTGCTCCCTTAACCTCAGGGAGGGTGATGTCTCAAGTACCTGCCTTGTTGAGCACCCCATCCTTTTCAAGAGGGAATACTAATGGGCCCAACCTCATGAAGTCTTGTGTAGGTGATTGTAGTTCAAGACTGTAAAGGTTATATCATGCCTGGAGGAATGTATAAGTGGGTGCAGGGGATAGTGGAGGGCCCTTGTTAATTAACATTTGTTATTTTCTTGGTGATAGCTATTCTGAGATGAGATAGGATCTCAATGGAGCTTTTCTTTGAGACTGTCTCTCATGTAGCCCAAGTTGACTTGGAAGTGATTGTATAGCAAGGCTGGCCTTGAGCTCCACATCTTGGTGCTTTCACCGTCTAAGTGCTGGAATTACAAGTGTGTGCCACCACATCCAGCTTCAGTAGAGTTTTGATTTGTGTTTCCTTGATGGCTAAGAAGCTTTAACATTTTTCCTATGTTTATTGGTTATTGTACTTCTTATTTTGAAAACTGTTCAATTTATTTACCCATTTTATTGATTGGATTATTCTTTTGTTGTTTAAATTTTTAATTTTTTATATATTCTAGATATTCAATTCCCCATTGAAAGGCTGCAGAGGTGGCTAAGTCATTAAGAGCACAAACTGCTCTTCCAGAGGATCCTACTTTGGTTCCCAGTTTCCATGTTGACAGCTTGCAACTACCTATAACTCCCCTTCTAGGGAGATCTGACACCTCTGACCCTTGTGGACACCTACACTTGTGCACATACACATGCACAGACATAATTAAAAATAAATCTTTAATTCCCCATACAATGAATAGTTAGAATTTTCTCACATTCTGTAGGTTATCAGTTTACTCTGGTAATTGTTTTCTGTTTTGCTACAATCCTAGTTGTTATTTTTGCTATGATATCCAGGGCTAATGGAGCCCTATTCAGAAAGTCAGTCCTTGCCTATGTTTGCATTTTGAAGTACTTTCCAACCTTTTCCTCTAGCAGTTTAGAGTTGCAGGTGTTACATTAAGATTTTTGATCCATTTTGAGCTGACTTTTTGGGGGTGGTGGTGGTGAGAGGGAACTAGTTTAGATCTCCTGTGTGTGGAAATGCGCCTTCCTCAGCACCATTTGTTAAAGAGGCTTTTTTCGGCACCTCTCTTAAATCAGGTGGCCATAGTTGCATGGTTTATTTCTGGGTCTTCTATTTATCCTGTTTCTCTGTGTGTCTGTTTTGTGTCAGTGCCATGTTATTTTTGTTAGAATGGCTCTGTAGGGTATTTTGAAGTGTGATGCATCTAGCATTGTTTTTTGTTCAGGATCACTTTGGCTTTTCTGAGACTTTTGGGCTTCTGTATGAATTTTAAGATTTTTTTTTCAAGTTCTATGAAGAATGCTATTGGACTTTGGATGTTGATTACATTGAATCTGTAGTTTGCTTTTGGTGGTATGACCATTTTAGCAATTCTCCTGATCCATAAACATGAGAGGTTCTTCCATCTTTTAATGAATTCAGTTTTTTTTCTTTTAAGAAAGCTTTTATGGGGGGCTGGAGAGAAGGCTTAGCAGTTAAAAGCACTGGCTGTTCTTCTAGAGAACCTGGGTTCAATTCCCAGCACCCACATGGCAGCTCACAACTGTCTTTAACTCGAATTCTAGGGAGTCCGATTCCCTCACACAGACATTCATCAAGGCAAAACACTAATGCACATAAAATGAAAATAAATTATAAAAAAAAAGCTTTCATTGTAGATGTTTCACTTTTTGGTTAGGTTTATTTCAAGGCATTTTTTTTTCGAGCCAAATTTGAAGTAAACTTGATTTTATTGGGGTACACCTGAAAGGGATAAATCAGTAGCCATCTTGAGAAATGCTCACAAGGCATTTTTTTTTTTTTTTTTTTTGGTTTTTTCGAGACAGGGTTTCTCTGTGTAGCTTTGCGCCTTTCCTGGAACTCACTTTGGAGACCAGGCTGGCCTCGAACTCACAGAGATCCGCCTGCCTCTGCCTCCCAAGTGCTGGGATTAAAGGCGTGCACCACCACCGCCCGGCGGCATTTTTTTTAAAAGCTATTGTGAATAGGTTTGTTAAATTTTCTCAGCAAATTTATTAGTAGTGTATAGAAAAGCCACTGATTTCTGTATCGTGTTGCTTTGCTAAAAGTGTTTATAAGAGCTGAAAGTCTTTTTTTTTTAAAGATTTATTTGTTTATTATGTACACAGAAGAGGGTGTCAGATCTCATTACAGATGGTTGTGAGCCACCATGTGGGTGCTGGGAATTGAACTCAGGACCTCTGGAAGAGCAGTTGGTGCTCTTAACCTCTGAGCCATCTCTCCAGCCCCTGAGAGTCTTATAGTAGAGACTTTAGGCCTTCGACGTATAGAATCATATCATCTGCAAAGAGGGATAATTCTTGTTTCCTTAATTTATCTCATTTTTTTCTTTTACCTGCCTTTTAGCCAAGATTTCAAGCATTGTACTGAGTAAGAGTGGTGAGAGTTGGCCCCTTCTTATTTTAGACTAGGAACACTTTCAATTTTGCCTCATGCCCATGTTGACTGTGGGTAGTTGACTATAGTCCTTTTTATGTGGAGATACAGTTTTTCAGTTCTTAGTTTCTTTGGAGTTATCATAAAAGGATGTTGAATTTTGTGAAGGACCTTTTCTGCATCTCTAATGATGACCGTGCAGTTTTTGTCCTAGTTCTATTATTCTTACCTGTGTATGGTGAACAGGGCTGATAGAACAAATTATACACACACACACACACACACACGCGCGCGCGCGTGCGTATATGTATATGTACATGCGCACATATATATGGGATTTATTAGAATAGCTTATACTCTGTGGTCCAGCTAGTCCAACAATGGCTGTTTTCTCACAGGAAGGCCAAAAATCTGGTAGTTCTTCAGTCCACAAGGCTGGATGTTTCAGCTGGTCTTCACTCTGTTTTGGAATCCAGAAGTGGATTTTCGTATCATCAATATCTCAGCAGGAGGATAGATGAATTTGCCAGTGAGTGTAAGGGCAAGCAGGCAAAAAGCAAAAGCTTTCTTGTAATTCCTTTTATGTGGACTTCCATCAGAAGATGTGGCCCAGATTGATGATGGGTCTTCGTACCTCAAATGATCCAGTCAAGAAAAATCCCTCACAGGCATGTCCAGATGCTTGGGTTTGAGTTGATTCCAGGTATAGTTAAGTTGACAGCCAAGATTAGCCATCTCCTTGTTTGTTCCATAGACTAGTTTGAGGAGCATTGATGTTATTTTATCCTTAATTATTGCTTCAATATTACTACTCATTATACATCTGTTTAGGTTTTTTATATCCTCCTGGTTTAGTTTTGTTAGGTCATGCATGTCTAAAAATTAGTCTTTCTTTTTTTCTAATTTATTGCAATTCCCTTTTCAAAATATTCCCTGTTGGTCTTCTGGATTTCAGTGGAATCCATTGTCATATCTGCCTTTTCACCTCATACTTTATTGAGTCTGCTCTTTACTTTGCCTAAGGGTTTATCTACCTCATTTTTTTCAAAGAACCAACACCTTGTTTTACTGATGTTTGGGAGGGATATCATCCTTTTTTGTCTCCATTTCTGAAATTTCTTATTTCTGTCTATTTGGGGGCCTGACTTATTCTTGTTTAAGATTTTGAGGTACAGCCAGGCAGTGGTGGCGCACGCCTTTATTCTCAGCACTCAGGAAGCAGAGGCAGGCAGAGCTCTGTGAGTTCGAGGCCAGCCTGGGCTACAGAGTGAGTTCTAGGAAAGGCGCAAAGCTCCACAGAGAAACCCTGTCTCAAAAAACAAAAAAACCCCAAACAAACAAAAAAAGATTTTGAGGTACATTATTAGATTAATTGAAAGAACTAATTCTTTTTTTTTTTTTTTTTTTTGGTTTTTTCGAGACAGGGTTTCTCTGTGTAGCTTTGTGCCTTTCCTGGAACTCGCTTTGGAGACCAGGCTGGCCTCGAACTCACAGAGATCCACCTGGCTCTGCCTCCCGAGTGCTGGGATTAAAGGCGTGCGCCACTACCGCCGGGAGAAAGAACTAATTTTTAATTGATGTATCACAGTGGATATAGCACATGCATGCACTTTGCACTCCTGAAGAGGAACATAGATCCACTTGTTGAAATGATATGTAGATTGTCATATTTTCAGTGTTATGGAAAAAACAACAAAACAGATCATCTGGCCTGGATGTCGCTCAGTTGGTGAAAGTGTGTGCTTAGCATGCTGAGGGGTTAACTTTAGCGTTGTCTAAACCAGACATGGTGGTGCGTGCCTATAATTCCAGCACTTGGAAGATGGAGGCAGGGGGATGAAAAATTCAGTCATTCTCTGCTATCTAGAGAGTTTGAGGCCAGTCTGAGATAGGCAAAACCCTGTCTTAAAAAACAGAAAACCTACAATATTATTAGAGTTTGGTTTCTTTTTCTTTAGACAAAACTGTAGCAGGAATCTTAAAAGTTCTTATTAATAAAATCAAACCCGGACCAGGTATTGGGGTGAATGCTGGAAGATCAGAGAACCAGAACAAGCCACAGCTAACCTCACCTGGCCAACTTCTCAGCTGGTCTTGTTTCCTCAGACTGGAAGCTTCTGTGTCCTCATCCCAGTGGATCTCAGCTGAACTGTGCTGCTCGAAAGCCTGAAAGCTTAACCAGCCAAATGCTTCTAGTTTCTGGTCCTCACGCCTTATATATCTTTCTGCTTTCTACCACCACTCCCTGGGATTAAAGGCTCGCTTTCTGGGGTTAAAGGCATGTGTCACTATGCCTGGCTGTTTCCAATGTGGCCTTGGACTCACAGAGATCCAGAGGGATTTCTACCTCTGGAGTGCTAGGATTAAAGGTGTGAGTGCCACCATTTTCTAGCCTTTGTATCTAGTGGCTGTTCTGTCTCAGACCCCAGATAAGTTTATTAGGGTGCACAATATTTTGGGAAACACAATACCACCACACAAAACTGTGTTCTAAGTGTTAATACCTGTAAAGGCACAATTTCAAGTTTTATGTATTAACTCTTTCCCCCATTCCACTTTAATAATTGTGTGTAAATACTTCAATGGAAGAGTTTTCAGAAGTATCTGGGTTTTCTTTTATATCACCATGGTTTGAGGGTAGCACTTAGAGGATTGTTCCATCAACAAAGTCCCTTCTTGCCTTGTAAGGCCAAGGCTTCCTTTCTGGACCCTTTGAGGCTGTATTAATCACCTTTTCCCCTGGGCTCATACAGCATTCTGCATATTCTATTTTTGTTTGATTGTTTTGATTTTGTTTTTTTTAGAGACAGGGTTTCTCTGTGTAGTCCTGGTTGTCCTGGAACTCACTTTGTAGACCAGGCTGACGTTGAACTCAGATCCTCCTGCCTCTGCCTCCTGAGGGCTGGGATTAAAGGCATGTGCCACCACCATCAGGCCATAGTCTTTTTTTTTAAATTGGGGAGAGTGCGACTGCAGGACTCGTCACTGACCATCTTTACCTTCATTCTAGGTGCTCCATTCTTGCCACTGTTTTTCTTTGTGATGCTTATTCTTATATGAAATGTTTTTGTTTTTAGCTAATTTTAATTCATTGTAAGAATTTAAACCCTACTTAATAAATATTAAAACTCATATACCTACTTAAGAATATTTTCCATATTGTTCCTTGTTGGAGAAATAGAAGTATTTTCTCTAATACATTGCTGCTTTTATTTACTGTTGGGAACTCCATGTAGGCAAGAACTGTGTTTGTCTTTGTTGCATTAGCTTTTCCTGGAGTGATAAAAACAAACATCCACTCCCCCTAGATAAGGCACCAAGGACAAACCAAAGTAACAATTCCACCAAAGTCCAGCTTGGTGAACTCTTCATTGGTTTTTTTATAGAGTATGGATGAGGGGTTACTATAGGTCTATAGGTAACTCCATACAGCAGCGTCACCAGGTCTCATCCCAGTATGATAACTTCTTCATAGCTGCATGTTCTAAGCTCTGTAGTATACTCTATGGCTTGCCAAGACTATGTGCAACTTATGAAAAATTACATACAGCTGGGCGGGAGGTGTAGGCAGAAGTGGCTGGAATCTTAGGTGAGGGTCTATGAACCTCCCCACCCCTTTCTCTGTGGAGGGAACAACTTAATCTTAAGGGTCTTTGGCAGTTAGTCACAGCTGCTCTGGTGAAGATGGTAAAGGCTGTTAGTTTGGAGGGCAGAATTCTACAACACTTTGAATCATCATGGCCTCTCTGGTTCTGAGAACAGTGTCTGGACATAGAAGTATGTTAAGTGGAGGTATGTGTACAACAAGTAATTTGGACACTTGTCTCAGTTTTAAAAGTGAAAAGCCAATACTTTGTCATGTTTTGCTGCTTGCAATTTTCCTTCTTCTTCCCTCCCTCCCTCCCTCCTTCACTCTCTCCTTCTCCTCCCCTCTTTCTTTCAAGTAGTCTCACTCTGGCAGTGAATTTATGATTCTCCTTTAATCCTTCCAAGTTCTGGGATTACAACATGTTCTACTGCACTTGATGAACAGTGCTTATTTTGATTAATATTTTAGGTTAGCAAGGTTTCTTTCCTCAACTTCACTTTAAAAAATTATAGTAGTTTGGGCTGGTCAGATGGCTGATTAAGAGCACTGGCTAATCTTCCCAGAGTACCCAGGTTAAATTCCCAGAACTCATATGGTGGCTCACAACTGACTGTAACTCTAGTTTTTGGGGATCTGATACCCTAATCTGGCCTCTGTAGACACCAGACATGCATGCACATGGTGCACAGACATACATGCAGGCAAAACACACATATGTTAAATATAATAAAAACTAAGAATACTGAAAATTCATACTAATTTATATTATCGTCCCTTCTCCCAAGAAAACTGAGCATCTTTAGATGTTTGGCACCGCACTTTGCTTTTGAGAAAATTTTCAGGACTTTAGCACCAGCCATTTGCTTTAGTTTTTGTGGTAGTAGTTACAAAGAAGCAACCAGTTCTCAGGTTTTATGTGGGAGTAGGGTGGAATAATTTGACTTTCCATTTCCCTGGGGTGCCTGATGAGAGCCTGTCCGTTGCAGGAGCAGGATTGCAACTTCAGAAACAAGTCTATTGATCTACTTGCCTCCCGCATTGTTAATAAATGTGAGCCCTTCCTGGAGAGCACTGACCCTGCCTGCATGGAGAACCTGTTGATCCCTTACACAGGGAGACAGCCACGGGGTGGAAGAGGACTTCACAGGCGTAGGCTTTGTTTTTGTTTTTGTTTTTCCCTTTTCTATCCTCCTTGAATATGGGGAAGTTTAAGTAAATTCTGAAGTGCATGTGTCTGTGCAGTGACCTTTAGTGTTTTACTGAATGGGATTGATTGGGGGCAAATTTAGGAAATTTGGACTCAAGTAATCTTACAATTCTTAGCTTACAAAGAAAAAAACATTTGCTCATAAAGATAAGTATTTTATATTAACATGAAATATAACTGGATTTTAGTTTCAGACTTACTAGATAATTTGAGTCTTTTAGACTGGTTATCATAGAACTAAACACGTACAAATTGGAATATGTTTAAAAATGAGTGGAATATTTTTAGCACTATGGCACAAAATTGAAAGTTACTGTAGTTATAAGCAAGGAGGGTAGAAGGGACTTCTTCATACTCCTAAACCTTCACCCATCTGTATTACTGAATTCAGGTTGTGCCACAAAGGTTGTCATGCAGGGACGTGTTCTGAGAAATGTATTATTAGGAAGTTCAATCATAGTGAGAACATAGTGTGTACTTACACAGACTAAGGCATCTGTGATAACTATAGCTTCTCAAGAAGATTGAATCTAATGGGACCAGTGTGTGTACACAATCCATCAATGACAGAATGTTGTTGCATGGTTCATGGCTGTAATACAGAAAGAGTACTCTTACCAGGCATTACTTTTTCTTTTGAGTCTTAGGAGAAAGAAGCCTCTGAAGATGCCAGTAGACTACCAAGTTGCTAAACCATGCTGTTAAAGTCCAAGGCCTGTGTATGTGTTGCTTGTTAAAAAATTAGTTAATTTGTACATATTAATTGGCTGTTTCGTGAGCAAACATCTACTCACCCCAGATAGGCTCCCACCAGCAGACTAAAGGGAGGATTCTCCTAAGTCAGTGAGTTTATCAGGCTTATAGGTGTGATGCCCAGAGAGACCCATCACTGAAATGCCTCACCCTAGCGTGGATGGAATACTCCGTCCCCCCTTTTTTAAACTTCAGATCTCTGTACACTGTAGCACCTCCTAGAACTGGGGCAGAATTACATGTGGCTAGGGGTCAGATGGAGTACAAAGAGTGAATACCTGGAATCTCAGGTGAGAATGTTATTCTTCTCATTCTTTCTTTCTCAGGAACTTCAAAAGGCCCAAATTTGAAAGTGTCATGTAATGACAGCTGCTCTGATTACAATGGGAATAGCTCTTATGCTTGGAGGACAGCATTATACAGCATTGATTAACATATTGACTTCTAAATTTTTAAAAATTCTTTTGTTTTTGACAGAAATATAGCCACATTCTTAAAAGATGGCTTCAAAATTACTATTATTTGTTTGTATGTGTGTTTGTATGGAGTGTGTAAATGTGTTTTGGGCGCATACACACATACATATACTGCATGTATATGGCAGTCACAGGACAACATTTGGGAGTTGGTTCTCTCCTACCTTGTCATTGTCGGATCTTTATTGCTGTTTCTGCCATGCTGTGTACTGAAGGCTAGCTGGCCTGTGAGCTTCTATCTCTGTCTCCCGTCTAGCCACAGGAGTGCTGGGATTGCAGGTGTAAGACACTGCATTCTTTACATAAATTACAGGGTGAAGAGTTGGGTGGTCAGGCTTGTATAGCAAGGGTCATTTTTTTTTTAACCTTCTGAGACATCTTGTTAGCCCCAAAAGTTGGTTTATATCTGGGGTCCTTAGTAAGGAATATCAAACATGGTACTCCAGTTCTATTATAGACTTTTTAAAGAATTTTTATTTGTAATCAAAATATTCTGTGGTTAAACTTTACAGCGTTGTGACCTTGAAGCACTGCCCCTAGTGAGGTAGCAGGTAATTGTTACACCTGCCTATGACCTGGGGTGTGGCCACTTGAGACCCTTAAGACTTGGGATGCATGCACTCAGTTCTCTCTTCGCCTGCTCGCGGTATTGGATGCTGAGATCTTGGACCAGGCAAATCAGTGTGGGACATGGCTCAGCTTTCCCGGACCCTACAATAAATCTCCCATGGTAGTGAGTTAACCCCCAAATAAATTCCTTTGCTCATTAAATAGTCTCTGTGGATTAAAAAGCTGGTTATGATAGTGCACGACAGTGGGATTTGCTGAAGGAGGTGGAGGCAGGAGGATCACAAGTGGGCAGTTACCTAAAGTTTCTCAGCATCATTGGGGCATCCAGTTTGGCTACAGGCCTAGAATATCTGCCAGATCATTTTCAGAAGCAGGAATTTTTTTAAATAATTTATTTATTTTTATTTTATATGCATTGGTGTTTTGCCTGCATGTATGTCTGTCTGAGGGTCCCCTGGACCTGGAGTTACAGACAATTGTGAGCTGCCATGTGGGTGCTGGGAATTGAACCTGGGTCCTCTGGAAGAGCAGTCAGTGCTCTTAACCACCGAGCCATCTCTCCAGCCCCCCAGAAGCAGGAATTTTGAAAGACCATCTTACCCTGTCTTGGCAGAGTTCAGTAGTCACTTTTCTTTGTGTCCTGCTCATGCAGAAAGGACAGCATTTGTACTGTCAGCAGTCGAGGCAAGGGCAGTTCTTTGCTCAGCAGGCCATTATGTACCAGGAAGAAGACAAACTTCCATATGGAGTGTCTTAGAAGCCTAACATTCTCTTGGAGGCTGCCGGGAGCAATCATGTCTCACATCAACAGGATTCTAAGTTATCAAAACATTTAAATGCCATATCCTCTAGGTCTATGAAGTGTTTGAAGATTACCTGTCCATCTGACCTATGTATCTGTAAATCTGGAGAACCTAACTAACATAACTATAGAAATGACAAGCATGGGTGACTATAAATCTGCAAGTCTTATCTACCTAAATAACCTAAGGACTAAGCTTTCACAAAAACAAGGTAAATAGTCTGTAAACAAATGTACAGTAAAAGGAAAATGACCTCAAAATTGTGACAATACACAAAATGTCTTAGAGGCAGAAATTTATAGTATAATATACAATATGACAACAATCCTAAATGTGTATCAGTATACAAAATATCTTAAACAGAGGTAGAACATACGTACACTATGACAAATATAATTTTACATTTGTATCAGTTTAAAAATATCTTAAGCCGGGCGGTGGTGGCTCACACCTTTAATCCCACCACTCGGGAGGCAGAGCCAGGTGGATCTCTGTGAGTTCGAGGCCAGCCTGGACTACCAAGTGAGTTCCAGGAAAGGCACAAAGCTACACAGAGAAACCCTGTCTCGAAAAACCAAAATAAATAAATAAATAAATAAATAAATAAAAATATCTTAAAACAGAGGTAGAACATACATACAGTATGACAAATACAGTTTTACATTTGTATCAATATATAAGACATTTCAAATAGTAGAAATATATGTACAGTACAACAAATATAGTTTATGTTTGTATCAATATACAAGAATCCATAACTGCAAATTACCTAAGACTGATATTTTACTAAATTAGTTTACTAGTATATGCAATAATCTACCTTAATATCCTGTTCCTATCCATTCCCCTTTTTCTTTTCTTAAGGAGAATACTGGGTCTAATTTTTATTGTTCCACCCCCAACCCTATAACCATTATCCATAACCCGGAGAAAATTGAAACCTTTGGAGAGGGGTGTTGTTTTCTTCCTGCTTCCTGCTGTTTAGGGGGCAATGGTATCTCTGGGGTCCTGTAAGAAAGCTCAGGGCCGGGCAGTGGTGGCGCACTCCCTTAATCCCAGCACTCTGGAGGCAGAGGCAGGCAGATCTCTGTGAGTTCGAGGCCAGCCTGGTCTACAGAGTGAGATCCAGGACAGGCACCAAAACTACACAGAGAAACCCTGTCTGGAAAAACAAAACAAACAAACTAAAAAACCCAAACAAACAAAAATTTTCCCGGGCAGTGGTAGCGCACGCCTTTAATCCCAGCACTCGGGAGGCAGAGGCAGGCGGATCTTTGTGAGTTCGAGGCCAGCCTGGTCTACAGAGCAAGATTCAGGAAAGGCGCAAAGCTACACAGAGAAACCCTGTCTCAAAAAACCAAAAAAGAAAAAAAGAAAGCTCAGATAGTTAGGTCTCAATAGGGCTAGCTGTAGATTCTGTAGTCAGTCTTAGAGTAATGGATAAGGTTGTCTGAGATTCTGGCTAGAATCTCATCTTGGAGAGTTTTCAGTCCAAGGTTAATCATTGAGTAATGTTCACACGGTTACCATGACATCATTCTGAATTGAGTTGAGTCCTTGTTGTGGGACCCCATCTTCCTTCTGTAGACTTCAGAGATTGCTATTGGAAAGGCTTATTGTGGAAAACTTGAACATTATTAATATCAAAATAGAAAGTTTGGATCCTTCAAAAGTGAGGATGAGCATAGAAAGAAATAGAATCTTGACTATAATCTTTTTTTATGGTTTTCTTCTGTCCCACACAAGGCAGCTCTTCTGATTCAAGACAGTCTCTTAATTTTTTCTTTTAGCAACATGCTTAGGTTTAGAGAAGGAGAGAGATAATGCAAGAAATCCACGGAGTCTATTTAGTGAGCAAAGGAATTTATTTGGGGGTTAACTCACTACCATGGGAGATTTAATGTAGGGTCCGGGAAAGCTGAGCTATGTCCTACACTGATTTGCCTGGTCCAAGATTTCAGCATCCAATACCATGAGGTGGTGAAGAGTCACAAGCTAGAGTCAACAGAGAGGAAAGAGCCTCGGTTGAGGAGGTACCTTTATGAGATCCAGCCATAAGCCATTTTCTCAATTAGTGATCAGTAGGGGGTTGGGGGCAGCCCATGGTGGGTGGTACCATCCCTGGGCTGTTGGTCCTAGGTTCTATAAGAAGGTGGGTTGACCAAGTCAAGGAAGCAAGCCAGTATGGCCTCAGCATCAGCTCCTGCCTCCAGGTTCTTGCTCTGCCTGACTTCTTCCAATGATGGACTTGATCTGGAAGTGTAAGCCAAATAAACTCTTTTCTCCTCAACTTGCTTTTTGGTTATGGTGTTTGTAGTAACAGAAACCCTAAGACAGTTGCTCTCTCCAAGTTGATGGTAAGGCCTATTGCTGAAGATAACACATATCTCATTGAACACAGAGAAGTTGAGCTGGTGCATAAGTAGAGCCTTCACCCTTGATTTACAGTACTGGAAGATATTCTGCACAATACCACCCTTAATGACTACTTATTTACAGTACTGGAAGATACTCTGCACAATACCACCCTTAATGACTACTTATTTACAGTACTGGAAGATACTCTGCACAATACCACCCTTAATGACTACTTATTTACAGTACTGGAAGATACTCTGCACAATACCACCCTTAATGACTACTAATTTACAGTACTGGAAGATACTCTGCACAATACCACCCTTAATGACTACTTATTTACAGTACTGGAAGATACTCTGCACAATACCACCCTTAATGACTACTTATTTACAGTACTGGAAGATACTCTGCACAATACCACCCTTAATGACTACTTATTTACAGTACTGGAAGATACTCTGCACAATACCACCCTTAATGACTACTTATTTACAGTACTGGAAGATACTCTGCACTATACTTGAGGAGAAAGGTAACTAGCCCAGCTCTAAACCCTGCGATCTACAGCAGTGACCTGCCTGCATGATATGTTGGTGCAGTAGTGGCACAGACATTGTGGAAGTAACCAGCTACTCTGTTTGGAACTAAAGCCCACTTTTTGAGATAGAACCCATGGCTGACACTGCTCAGGGGGGCAAGAACCTGAGACTGGATAAGTCATGGGCCTAGGGGAAAACCAAATATTTTTCCACTAAAGAAACATAGCAATAAAATGACTCCTAGTGCCAGTCTGCTATACCCATCATCAGAGAAGCTTTCCTCTTGCAGTGTATGGGAACTAACACAGAGACCTACAGCTGGACAATGTTCAGAAATCTAGAGATTTTGGAACATCCAGTCCTAAATGAGATGTCTTCATCAAACCTCTCGGTTCAGGGATCTATGTGGAAGAGGAGTCAGAAAGGTGTAAGAGCCAGAGAGGATGATGACTCCAAAGAAATAGGGTCTTTGAGGCACAAGAGGACTATTGCACATAAGAATTCACAGAGACTGGCTGCATGCTTAGGGCCTGTACAGGTTCAAAGTCAGATGGATCCCAGTGCTGGAGAGAGAAGTAGACATGGGCTCCCATCACTAATCAAGACACTATCTCCAACTGACATCCAAAGGAAAAAATTAGTTTTCTCCAATGGAGTCTCACTGGGTATATTAACCACACTGAGGTTAGGCCCCAGGCCCAGCATTCGATGGCCCAAACAAAATGAACTCAATGATATTGGTAGACTTTCTCACATGTGACCTTGCTTGTGCGTTCTGTCTTACTGGTTTTTTGCTTTGTATATCATGGCTTCCAGTTTTGTGTTTTTATGGGTGCTTTTGAGGGGTGGGGTATGCATGTGCACGTCCACATTTGTCTTTTTGAGACAGGGTTTCTCTGTGTAGCTTTGCGCCTTTCCTGGAACTCACTTGGTAGCCCAGGCTGGCCTCGAACTCACAGAGATCCGCCTGGCTCTGTCTCCCGAGTGCTGGGATTAAAGGCGTGCGCCACCACCGCCCGGCCACATTTGTCTTTTTAAAATTCTGATTTGTGCCGGGCGGTGGTGGCGCACGCCTTTAATCCCAGCACTCGGGAGGCAGAGCCAGGCGGATCTCTGTGAGTTCGAGGCCAGCCTGGGCTACCAAGTGAGTTCCAGGAAAGGCGCAAAGCTACACAGAGAAACCCTGTCTCGAAAAACCAAAAAAAAAAAAAAAAAAAAAAAAAAAAAAAAAAAAAAAAAAAAAATTCTGATTTGTTTGTTTTCTAAAGAGAGAAAGAGCATGGAGGTTGGAGTGTGGGAGACAGGAGAAACCGTGATCAGAATATATTGTATAAAGTTTTTTTTTTCAATTAAAAAAAATCCAAAAATAAAATGAAGTGCTTTCCTAAAAAGTGTTTTTTTTTTTTTTTGAGGGGGGGGGGCGCGTTGCTGGAATGTAGCTTAATGATAGAGTTCTTGCCTAGCATTCCTAAAGCCCTGGGTTTGATAACTAGAACCACATAAATGGATCCTGGTGGCACACACCTATAATACCAGTCACTTGGGAGGTGGAGGCAGGAGGACCAGAAGTCCAAAGACATTTTTGGCTACTTAATGAATGCCAGGCCAGCTTCAGATACATGAGACCCTATCTCAAAAGAAAACCCCTGTGCTTGCTAGCTTTCTGTCACTAAGAAATACCTGACATAACCAACTTAAAAAGAGAATAACTTTATTTTGGCTTGTGGTTTTGGTCTGTGATAACTTGGCTTTGTGATTTGGGGACAAGCTATGACAGCAATACCTAAAGGTAGGAAGCTATGACAGAACAAGCGGTTTACCTCATGGTAGCTAGGAAGCAAAGACTTGAGTCCCACAGTCACTTTTGAGATCCCACCACTATGACCTAACTTCCTTCCATTAGACTCCCTATCTCTCCCTCTCTCCCTCCCTCCATCCCTCTCTGTAGCACAAATCTTAAAACGTCTTATTAGTAAAAACAAACCCTGTGCCAGTTATTGGGGTGAACGCTGCAAGATCAGAGAAGCAGAACCAGCCACAGCTAACCTCACCTCGCCAATTCTTCACCTGATCCTGTTTCTTCAGACTGGAAGCCTCAGTCCTCATCCAGAATGAATCTCAGCTGAACTGCTGCTAAAAGTCTAAAAGCTTAACTGGCTCTAGTTCCTGGTTTTCACGCCTTATCTACCTTTCTCTTCCTGCCATCACTTCCTGGGATTAAAGGCGTGTGTCACCATGCCTGACTGTTTCCAGTGTGGCTTTGAATTCACAGAGATCAACATGGATCTCTGCCTCCAGAATGCTAGGATTAAAGGTGTGTGTGCCACCATTTTCTGGCCTCTATGTCTAGTGACTGTTCTGTTCTCTGACCCCAGATAAGTTTATTAGGGTGTACAATATTTTGGGAAATACAAAATCACTCCCCCCCTATCTCCCCCTCTCTCCCTCCCCCTCCCTCTCCCCCTCTCTCCCTCCCCCTCCCTCTCTCCCTCTCCCTCCTCCTCCCCCTCCCTCTCTCCCTCTCCCTCCTCCTCCCCCTCCCTCTCTCCCTCTCCCTCCTCCTCCCCCTCCCTCTCTCCCTCTCCCTTACCCCCCCTCTCCCTTACCTTCCCCCTCCCCCTCCCCCTCTTCTCCCTCTCCCTCTCCATCTCCCCTCTCTCTTTCGAGACAGGATTTCTCTGTGTAGCTTTGGAGACGCCCTGGAACTTGTTCTGTAGCCCAGATTGGCCTCAAACTCATAGAGATCCACCTGCCTCTGCCTCCTGAGTGCTGGGATTAAAGGCATGCACCCACCACCGCCCGGCTAGGCTCCATCTCTTAAACATTTCACTAGTTCCCAGAAATGCCAAAGGCTAGTGACCAAATCTTCAACTACATGGGCCTTTGTGGAGGTGGACTTCAGGTCCTGGAGAGATGGCTCAGTAGTTAAGAGCATTTGCTGCTCTTTCAGAGGACCCAAGTTTGCTTCCCAGCATCTACATCAGGTGGCTCACAAGTGTCTGTAACTCCAGCTCTAGGAGATTCAACCCCCTCTTACCTCTGTGGATGCCTGCATTCACGTTCACATGCCCACGTGCAGACATATACACCTACACATAATTAAAAGTAAGGAAAATATTTTCAAAAGACCCAAACTACAGCTGTATTTAGTAATCCTTGGTAGTATATTTCTATTTTTTTCCCCAGGGTGGTACATTGCTAGCCCATAGCTGTTATGGACAGGTAATTCTAGGAGCATTAGTGCTTTTTCCTGTGAGAGTCCTTCTTGTTCTGTTTTCATTCTTCCATGGCCGCCCTTCTGACAGTTATTTTGTGTTCTAACAAGTTTGTTTTGAACTCATGAAGGTAGACAAAAGGATGTGACAAAGTTGGACTTGTAACAAAGAAAGTCTCAACTGTGGTCAAAACTTCAGTTTTATGGAATTTCTAGAAGTGTTCTGAGCAAAAGAAGTGTGGATCTCAACAGTGTACTAGTTACTTTCCTCTTGTCACCAAATACCCTGATAAAAACAGCATTCAGGAGAAAGTGGTTTGTTTTGGTTCACGGTTTATAGGTATGGTCAGTCTTGGGAAGATCATGGCAGCAGGAGGTTGAAGGAACTGGTCACATTGCATACTGTCAGGAAGCAGAGCCTGATGAAAGCTGGTGCTCAGCTCCCCTCCTTTTATACAGTTCAGAACCTCAGGGAAGGTTGTTACTCAATGGGCAGGTTCTCCCACCTCAGTTAGCCTAATCAAGGTGACCCCTAGGATATGCTCAGAAGCTTGTTTTTCAGTTGATTGAGGATTCATCAAGTTGACAGTTGAGATTAACCACCACCACCAGCTGCTTAGGGTTACTCTAGTTCTTTGTACTGTGGAAGACTTTATAAACAACAGGGCAACCAGACAGGTTGTACTATACAATGTTTACACAACAAGTGGAGGAAAAATCCCAATACTTTGATAGCAGAGAGGCATCTTTGATAGTATTTCAAGAGGACTAAGAACCAACCAAATTGCTTTTGGTTGCTACCTAAGGAATTTACAGGGACCCCTTCTTTAGTGACTCCTCTGGTTCTTCTACCAGCTGCTCTGGGTACACTAGGACTGGACCTTGTGAGTTTAGTACCTTGATCTAATATAGAAATTCACATGACAAATGCTAAGTAGCTGTGTTGTGAAGCACTGGTCCCGGAGGTTTAAAGAGTGTAAAGTTGAGTAAGTTCTCTGCCCATGAGAAGTTTGTAGTACCAGAATAGGCTGCGACACACCAGAGCTTATGATTGAAGTGCTGTCAGAAAGGAACGGCGTCTGCTCTGGAAGATGTTGACAGAGGTATGGTACTATCTTTGTAGAGGGTTGTTTTGAGAAACACTTATTGTCAGAGTAAAGCCTAGAGAGTTAATTGGTCTGAGGACACTCAGATATTGAATTGTTAGTGTAGAAATTACTAATAGGCTTAAATATTTGAAGATTTTTATATTGTTTTGAGACAAGACTGGACTTCAAACTTGCTATGTAACCAGGGCTGACTTAGGGCTGACTTTAGAACTCCTGCTCTTCCTGTCCCCACTTCCCAAGTGCTAGGATTATAGGTATACACAGCCATACCAGGCAAAACATCTCAGGTTCTAATGGAGAAAGCCTTTTTTTTTTTGGTTTTTCGAGACAGGGTTTCTCTGTGTAGCTTTGGAGCCTGTCCTAGAACTCGCTTTGTAGACCAGGCTGGCATCGAACTCACAGAGATCCGCCTGCTTCTGCCTCCCGAGTGCTGGGATTAAAGGCATGTGCCACCACTAGCCTGGCAGAAAGTCTTTTTTTTTTTTTTTTTTTTTTTTTTTTTGGTTTTTCGAGACAGGGTTTCCCTGTGTAGCTTTGCGCCTTTCCTGGAACTCACTTGGTAGCCCAGGCTGGCCTCGAACTCACAGAGATCCGCCTGGCTCTGCCTCCCGAGTGCTGGGATTAAAGGCGTGCGCCACCACCGCCCGGCCCGAAAGTCATTTTTAATAAGAAAGTATTTTGACATTTTCTTTTAAAATAACTTACTAAACCTTGAACTTTTGTGCTGCCTCCTCGTTAATGTAATTGTCAATTTTTGTGAGGTCCCTACCAGTTCTCCCTCTTTGAAAGTAGCAGCAGCCAGAGCCCTCTCTGAGCAGGTAGACCCAGAATTGTGGTGTGGGTCCACAGTGACTACCTGGGAGTGGAGTGAGCCAGCTACCTGACATCAGGAAGGGGGGTAAACTGTTACCATGGGGCTGGGAACATAGCAGCACAGTAAGAATTACACTGTCTGATAAACGGGCCCCAGCTTTTAAACTTTGATATCTGTAAAGCTCCTCTGTTTCTCTCTAACTGCTGAGGGAGAGTTATGTGGAGTGCTTAGATATTTGTCGTGGCTATTTTGATTAATGTTCTGTGTGTCCTTTAAGCATTTTCCTTTTCTGGCATAATATATTTTTATTAATTTTTTAAAACAAAGTGATTGGAGTAGAATGGAAGGAAAAGAGCCAAAAATTTAATTCCTGTCTGTTACTTGCAGAGTACTGGCAGTAGCAAGTTTTAGAAGAGATGAAGTGCCCTTTACTAACAGTATACTACTTTGCTGTTTATACTTTCAAGGTACTTATTTCAAATGTAAACATTATCTTGGCAATGTGGTTTTCAGGTAGAGTTTATAGTGTTAATATTTTGCTAGAAATTTAATTTTGCTTTTTTCGAGGCAGGGTTTCTCTGTGTAGCTTTGGAGCCTGTCCTGGAACTCGCTCTGTAGACCAAGCTGGCCTTGAACTCACAGAGATCTGCCTGGTCTCTGCCTCCCGAGTGCTGGGATTAAAGGAATGCACCACCACAACCCTGCTAATTATTTATTTATTTATATGTGTGAGCAGGTGAGTGCGTGAATGCCGTGGCCTACATATGGTGGGTATGGAGGTTAGAAAACAGCCCATGGGAGTCAGTTCTTTCTTTCTACAATATGTAGGTCTTGGGATTCAAACTCAGGTTAGTGCCCTTTATAGGCCAAGCCATCTCACCAGCCAGGGGGAAAACATTATGCTTTCTGTGCTGGTTAATTTTTTGTCAACTTGACATAGCTTTGGTCACCTGGAAAGAAGGAAATTAACTGAGAAAATGTGTAAGACTGGCCTGTAGGCAAGTCTGAAGGACATTTACTTTTGATTAATTATTTATGTGAGAAGGTCTAGCTGTCAGTTGTTGGTGCTATCCCTGAGCAGGTAGTCCTGGATTGCATAGAAAGTTCTAGCTGAGGCACCAGGGAGATGGTTTAGCAGGTAAAGGTGCTTATCACTAAACGTGATGATCTGAGTTCTGTTCCCAGGACCCATATGGTAGAAGAAAACTGGTTGTCCACGGTTTGTCTTGACCTTCCAGTGCACGCCCTGGCATGTGCCCCCTTCCCCAATAAATAAATGTAAACTAAAAAGATCAAGTTGAGCAAGGCTTAGAGAACCAGACAGTAAGTACTAGGTTTTCCATGACCTTTGCTTCACTTCCCACCTCCACGGTTTCTGGTGTGGACTTCCTCAGTGATAGAGGTGTGACTGGAAAGTTATAAGCTGAAATAAACTCTTTCCTTCCCCAAGTTGGTTTTGGTTAGTGTTTTTATCACAGCAACGCAGAGGCAAGCTATGACTTTTTTTTTTTTTTAAAGCCCTGACTGGCCTGGAATGTGCTATGTAGAACAGACTGGCTTTAAACTCATAGAGACCTGCCTGCCTCTGCTCTCTGTAGTAGTGCTGGGCTTCAAGGCACGTGTGTTAGAACCAAATTTTGGTCCTCTACAAGAGCAGGTAAATGCTTTTAACCACTGATCATCTCTGTAGTTCCTTATTTATTGTGTATGTTTTTGCATGTGTATACATGGTATGCCATGGTACCCATATGGAAGTCAGAGTTGACTTTGTACTACCCACGTGAGTCCCAGGATTGAGCTCAGGTTACTAGGTTTGGTAGCACATATCCTTACCTATTCAGCCCATCTCTCTAGCCTCATATAGAAATTTCTCTTGTTTGAATTCCAGGAAGATTCTGGGACCAGCTCTTGGATTTCTAAGGATCAGAATTTGCTCAGCATCCTCACTGCTAACCACTTTGGTTTCGTCTGTCATTCAAGCTTATTTGGCTGTTTCTTGTCTTCTGCTCTTGCCTAGTACCATCTGTTGCTGATACAGAAGGATTCCAGGAACAGGTGAGTTACATCATGTTGCTCCTCTAGTCAGACTCTGCCTCCCTCCTCACTTTGTAGTTTCCCAGTTAGCTGTTGTCACCAAAGAGGATATCTGCTATAGCCAGCCTGCTTAGGGGACTCCTTCCTTAGGGCCTTTGCACATGTTTTGTCTTCTTCTGGAATGTTCTTCCTATAGAGGTGAATGTAATTAGATCCTTGCTACCTTGGGGGTCCTTTTCCCAGAAATCATCTTAGATGACTAAAATTTCACCCTTTCCCAATATTTCATATTACGTATTTATCTTGTGTATTATTTTTTTCCCTTGCTAGACTATATGTTTATATTTTTCTTTTTTCTTTTTTGTATTTTTGAGACAAGGTTTCTATGTGTAGTCCTGGCTGTCTTGGAACTAACTCTGTAGACCAGGCTGGCCTTAAACTCACAGAGTCTTTGCCTCTGCCTCCTGAGTGCTTGCATTAAAAGTGTGCAGCATGCCGGGCGGTGGTGGCGCACGCCTTTAATCCCAGCACTTGGGAGGCAGAGGCAGGCAGATCTCTGTGAGTTCGAGGCCAGCCTGGACTACCAAGTGAGTCCCAGGAAAGGCACAAAGCTACACAGAGAAACCCTGTCTCGAAAAAACCAAAAAAAAAAAAGAGACAAAAAGTGTGCACCACTACTCCCCAACTCTAGACTATATATATATTTCTATAGGACAAATTTTTGGTCTTTGTTGTTTCCTGGTCTCTACCACCGCCAGCCAAGATGTTTTAATAACCTAAGGTTTTTCATGATAGTAAAGACTGTCTGCTTCTGGCAGCACCAATTTACTTCAAAAAAAAAAAAAAAAAAAAAAAAAAAGATGATGGACATCAGAGAACCTCCATATGGAGTTTTGCTTTTATTGTGGCAAAATTAGCCACTGGGGCCAGGCAGCAGTGGTGTACGCCTTTAATCCCAGCACTTGGGAGCCAGAGCCAGGTGGATCTCTGAGTTCGAGGCCAGCCTGGTCTACAGAGTGAGTGAGATCCAGGACAGGCACCAAAACTACATGGAGAAACCCTGTCTCAAAAAAAGAAAAAAAAAAAAAAAAGAAAGAAAATATGTTCTTAGGAGAAATGGCTCAGTGGTTTAGAGCACTAGTGGTTCTTCCAGAGGACCCAGGTTCACTTCCAAGCCCCCCATGTGTCAGCTTACAGCTGTCTGTAACTCTAGTTACAGGGGAATCTGTTGCCTCCTTCTAGTCTCCAAGAGCACCAGGCATGAACATGTACACCTACATACATTCAGAGAAAATACTCATTACATGTAAAATAAAAAAAATATTAAAAAAAATAAGTTAGCTGGGTGGTGGTGGCGCACGCCTTTAGTCCCAGCACTCGGGAGGCAGAGCCAGGCGGATCTCTGTGAGTTTGAGGCCAGCCTGGGCTACCAAGTGAGTTCCAGGAAAGGCGCAAAGCTACACAGAGAAACCCTGTCTCGAAAAACCAAAAAAAAAAAAAGTTAGCCACTGGGCAAGAAACTGCCCTTGCCTCAACTGCTGACAGTATGCTGTTCAAATTGGGCAAACAGGACTCAAAAGAAGGGAACTGCCAAACTTTGCCCAAGATAAGGTAGGACAGTCCTTCAAAAATTTTCTGTTTCACAGAAAAGTCTGTCAGATTTTCTAGGTCTGTAGGTCAGCATTGCAGGGGAACTTTGGGTGACTGTCCAGGCAGCCAGCTGTCTCTGTCATTTCTATAGTTTTGGAAGTTGTTTGCTCTATACTTCCTGTTTACCGCAGGTAATATTATATCCTTCTCAGGTCTTTGATGGGGTTAAGGACTAGATAGTTACAGTTACAATTTTCCTTGGTCCCAAATTCAGAAAAGAAACTTAAGAGATGTAAAGTTTATAAGGTTGAGACACATAAAAAGCTTAACTTATTTATCTAAGAAGATGTTTTTTAGGTCTAAAAAGATATTTTTAGGATGATAATACAAGTTATGATAGAAAATAGTTCAATACAAAACTTTGTACTCATCAACATAGGATAGATAATACAGTATTTTTTTTTTTTTTGAATTTGCCAGTACTAATGGACTGGTATATTGTGAATGTATTTGTTACTTGATAATTATTCTTATTGTGTATAGTTTTACTGTGCTAGAGTTAAAACCTTCCCATTTTATTTATACAAAAAGGGGGGAAATGTTGTGGGATATTTAGTACACTGTGAAGATGTATTGCTGTCCAACAGATTTGTCATTTAGTTGATCTTAGATATAATCAAGTTGAAACCAAAGTTAACCACAGAAAGAAAAAAGAGGGATTTTTGAATGGAAAGATGATAGAGTGGCAAACAGGAACCAGATCTTGCAGAGACTGTAGATCCTGATAAGGGGTTTGCATTTCACTACATAGGTAATTATCCAGAGCCTTTACGATTCTGACATGATCTGCTTTGTCATTGATTTATTTATTGATTGATTGTCCTAGTTCATTCTGTTGTTGTGGTAAAGTAGCTTGACCAAAAACAATGTGGTGAGGAAAGGATATCCTTATTTGACTTACATTTCCATGTCAGAGTCTGTCATTGAGGGAAGTCTGGGCAGAAACTCAAGGCAGGAATCGAGCTAGAAACCATGGAAGCATGATGCTGACTCACTCGCAGGCTCATGCTTAGTTAGCTTTCTTACACAGCCTGTGACCCCCTGCCTAGGGATGGTGTTGCCCACAGTGGGCAGGACTCTCCTGCTTCAGTTAATAAGACAACCCCCTTGTAGACATGCCCACTGGCTAATTTCAACTAGAGAAATCGTCAATCAAGCCTTTCTTTGTAGATGATTCCAGGCTATGTCACATTGACAATTAAAACTAATGAGGATACTTTATTACTTTTCATCTTGATGAACAAACTGTTGCTTTAATCTGTAACATTTCAATTCCTTGTTCCATAGAGCTCATGTTAATACTATAATATCAAACTTAGTCCCAACTTTTTAAAGTACCATAGTCTTTAAATTTTCAACACTCTAAAAATCCAAGCTCTTTTTAAAAACCCAAAATCTCTTAATTGTGGGGCCCTGTAAAATAAAAATTAGGTCATATACTTCCCCAAAGGAAAGAATTCTCATGTTATCAGATCAAAGCAAAACCAACATATAGCAGTGTAACTCAAGATGCTGTAGCTTAGTGTCCAGCAGCCTACCTCTCCAGCTCTGCCACCTGAAGTGCACACACCTTGCCTTGGAGGCTGAGGCTGACTTCGTCCTTTTATTGTCCTTGGTGGACATCCCATGGTCCTGGCATCTCCTATATCCTAGGGTTCCCATTGCACTTGAAGCTGCGCTTTTACCAGTGGCCTCTTCTGCCCTCTGCAGGGACTCTAACCCTGGCACACAGTGCCACATGGGGACTTCTACACATTGCCAAATTCTGCTGCCTTGCACTCCCCTTTCCCTGCCCCCACACATATACAGTTTCTGTGTGATGAGGAAATACTTCCCAGGAGATTTTGCCTCAGTGGTGTTAATCGCTTATCAATCCCAGCCAGTCTAATTAATGAGTTCCAGAACAGATAGGGCTACACATTTGAGACCCTGTTTCAAAAGAAAAACAAAGACAGGTGGGTTTTTTCAGTCTGAGTTTACTAGCATCCTATTTTCTCAGTGTAGCACAGGTTTTTACTTTACTAGTGCTAATACTTTGTTAATCACAGCTGATTCTTCAGTCTCAGCTGCCTGGCAACCATAGATTGATTGATTGATTGATTGATTGATTGATTGATTGATTGATTCTCTTTCTTTCTTCCTTCCTTCCTTCCTTCCTTCCTTCCTTCCTTCCTTCCTTCCTTCCTTCCTTCCTCTCCTTCCTTCCTTCCTTCCTTCCTTCCTTCCTTCCTTCCTTCCTTCCTTCCTAATAAATTATTTATTCTTATTTTATGTGCATTGTTTTTTTGCCTGCATGTGTGAGAGTTTCAGATCTTAGAATTACAGACAGTTGTGAGCCATCATGTGGGTGCTGGGGATTGAACCCTGGTCCTCTGGAAGAGCAGACAGTGTTCTTAACCTCTGAGCCATCTTCAGCCCTCAACCATAGATTCCCCCCCCCCCCCCCCCCCCCCCCCCCCCCCCAGTTTCCCTGTAGCTTTGAAGCCTGTCCTGGAACTTGCTTGTAGACCAGGCTGGCCTTGAACTCACAGAAATCCGCCTGTCTCGGCCTCCTCAGCGTTGGGATCAGCATGCGCCACCACCACCCAGCCCTACCATAGATTCTTAAAGATCCAAACACATCACACAGATGGCCCTAATAGGGTCTTTGTTTCCCTTTGCAACCTCACAAGCCAATCCTCTATTGTTTACATTTCTCTCAGATCTTCCAAGCTCCAATAACAGTAGCTCATGAAGCTCTGAGTTCTTAAATGCTTTCCCAGCCCAAAGTTCTAAAATCTTCCATAGCTGTCCAACAAAATAGTCGAAGAGCATAAAAAGCCAAATGGTCAGGTCTGCTTAAGCAACACTCACTCCTAATACCAATTTATGTTTTAGTTCATTCTGTTGCTGATAAAACACTCTGACCAAAAGCAGCTTGGGGAGAAAAGGGTTTATTTAGCTCACACATCCAGGTCACAATCCATCATTGAGTCAAGGAACTTATGGCAGGGGTCTGGAGGCAGGAACCATGGAGGAACATTGTTTGCTGGCTCACTCACAGGCTGATGTTTAGCTTGCTTTCACATACAGCCTGCCTAGGAATAGTATCAACCACAAGTAGACAAGGCACCCCTGAATTAATAAGCAAAACAACCCCACCCACAGATATCCCACAGGCCAATCTGATCTAGGCAGTTCTTTCAGTTGAGGATTTTTCTCTTAGATGACTCTTGGCAGTGTCAAGTTGATAAGGATAACTAAGATGGCTGGTTAGTTTTTATGAAGTCAGGTCTCTATATACTCCAGGCTGTCCTAGAACTCACTGTGTAGCCCAAATTGATCTCAAACTCAAAGCAGTCCTCCTTCCTCAGTGGTGGGATTACAGGTGTGAGCCTCATGTCTAGCTGGTTTTGCCTTTTAAAAGATATCTATATGCTATGTGGAAAATGGACTTCCTTCAAGAGTGAGGAGACAATCGAACTTGTCAAGGTGAATTAGTATGATGGCACTGAAAATAGAAGTGATCAATTTTACTATAGTATGATGATGTAGACTTAGTAGGATTTGCTAGTAGATGGAGCGAAGGCAGAAGAGATTTGTGTTGAGAAATAGAATTAGAGTTCAGTTTTTCTTTGCACACAAAACATTAAATGAAGGTTCCAAATGAGTTAGTTGGACATATGTGTCTGGAATTCAGAGAGTAAGTCCAAATAATCATTGATAATATTTATAGCCATGAGTTTACATGACATTGGCTAAGAAGTGAATGCCAAATGTGAATGGAAAAAAAAGTGAACTTAATACCAAACCCTGTAGAATTCTAATCTTTAGAGTTCAATCTCAGTAGAGGCAACAGAGGAATCTAGGATTAGCTATAGAGGAAGAAAGGAAACCAGGAGAGTAGAGTCATAGCAGAGAAGATAAGAGCTTTAGGGACTTGAAGTTGACTATTTATATTGCTGTGTAGAACAGAGCAAGAAGAGCTTAGAAGATAGAGGGAAAACATTGAATTTGGTGATAGGCTATTGATAATCTGGACAAAAGCAATGCCAGTGAAGTAGAGAAAACTGAATCAAGATTGTAAGAATGGCATATGTAGACAAGGCTGAATTGAAACATGTTACTGTGAAAAGGAAGCAGAGAAAAGAGAAGTAACATTCTCTTTTGGCGGAGGAGCAACGGGAGAGCCACCTTCTTCTCTTCCTCTTCCTCCTCCTTCCTCTTCCTTCCTTCTTTCTCCTTCCTCCTCCTCCTCTTCTCTTCTTCTTCCTCCTTGTTCTCCTTCCTTCCTTCCTTCCTTCCTTCCTTCCTTCCTTCCTTCCTTCCTTCCTCCCTCTCCCCCTCCCCCTCTGTTTCTTCTTCATTGAAGTGGCAACATTAGAGCATTTTTTGCTGCCCCTTTGAACCAATGCAATAGAGCTTGACACAGAAGGAAAAGTGGAGGCTCTGTTATGCTACAGAGCAAAAAGAACAGCGTATCATTTTGTAGTTAAGTTTTGTCTCAACCTTCCTGACACTGACCCTTTAATACAGTTCCTCAATATTGTGGTGACCCCCAACCATAAAATTATTTTCATTGCTACTTTATAACTGTAATTTTGCTACTATTATAAATTGTAATGTAAATATCTGATATATGACTCCTGTGAAAGGGTCATTCAATCCCAAAGGGGGGCATGACTCATAGATTGAGAAACACTGGTCTAGAGACTGAAAGCAGCTGCAGCAGGTGGTGGAAATATAAAGGAAGCTTATTTGTTGGCATTCATATGACTGTAGAATTAACTTTAAAAAAACCCTATTTCTTGTATCTCAGTTTTCTAAGTATTCGTTGACTTTGTCTAAAAGAAGCAAAGAGCAGCCGGGCAGTGGTGGCACATACCTTTAATCCCAGCATTTGGGAGGCAGAGCCAGGCAGATATCTGTGAGTTCAAGGCCAGCCTGGTCTAAATATAAGTGAGATCCAGGACACACACCAAAACTACACAGCGAAACACTGTCTCTAAAAGGAAAAAGAAAACAAAAATAAATAAATAAAAAAATAAAAAAGAAGCAAAGAGCAGAAGTTTATTGCTGCTTCCTATACACTGAAGCAGGATTGACTTGCCCATGTCCTGAGACAATCTGTGAAATCTGTGCTGTTGTGATCTCAGGCTGTAATTGTAGACCAGAGGGTGTTGGGGTGTTCTATGGGGCTGCTGAGTTTAGAACCACCCAACTGTACCAACTTTGTACTTAGGTGTGTGAGCTTGAAGTTGAAGTTCTGATAACATACTTACAAATGACTGTGTCCTCAGTGTTAGTATCTAATTGCTTTCCTTTTACTAATAAATGGCAAGTACCAGAAAGACAGTGAAAAGCAACTTTTGTTGTTGTTGGTTGTGATGCTGGAAATCAAAACCAGGGCATCACACATGCCAGGCAGTTGCTGTACCACTGAGCTACATTCCTCATCCTAACTGGTGTGTGTGTGTGTGTGTGTGTGTGTAGAGGTTTTTTTGTTTTTTGTTTTTTGTTTTTTTTTTTTTATTTGGTTGAGACAGGTTCTCACCATGTAATTCTGGCTGTTCTGGAACTCACTCTGTAGACCAGGCTGGCCTTGAACTCACAAAGATACACCTGCCTCTGCCTCCTGCATGCTAGTATTAAAGGCATGTTCCATCACAGCAACCTTACCTTTTTTGATGAAGTAAATCCCTTGCCATCTAAACAAGAAAAATAAAAGAGTCAGTTGTAAGCTTTATTTTCCCCTTATTTTAAAAATAGTGGTTTTTTTGTTCTTTTAAGGAGAAAAGGCAGCCGGGCGGTGGTGGCGCACGCCTTTAATCCCAGCACTCGGGAGGCAGAGCCAGGCGGATCTCTGTGAGTTCGAGGCCAGCCTGGACTACCAAGTGAGTTCCAGGAAAGGCGCAAAGCTACACAGAGAAACCCTGTCTCGAAAAACCAAAAAAAAAAAAAAAAAAAAAAAAAAAAAAAAGGAGAAAAGGCTCATCTACTTTGAAATATACAAAGATTTTTTTTTAGTATACCTACAGAGTTGTGTGATTATCGCCATAGTTTAAGCTTAGACTATTTTATTATTCCAGAAAGAAACCTTATATACATTAGCCATTATTCTCTACCCATCTCTTCCTACTTCAGCCCGAGGCAATCTTAATCTACTTTCTGTGTCTAGATTTGCCTATGTTGGATGTATTGTGTAAGTGATATTTTATATGTGAACTCCTGTAGTAGGCTTCTTTAATTTAGCATAAAAATTTTTAATGTTATCCATGAGTTGGTGTATATCAATATTTCATTTCTTTTTATTACTAGATAATATTCTGATGAAGGGATATATCATCACATTTTATTTATCCATTCTCAGTGGATGAACATTTGAGTTGTTACTACTTTTTGGCGGTTATCACTAGTGTTGCTGTGAATATTCCTGTACTGATTTCTGTATGGATGTATGTCTTAATTAGTCTTGGAAATAGAATTGGTAAGTCTATGTTTAACTTTTTTTTGTTTTTGTTTTTTTGAGACATGGTTTCTCTGTGTAGCTTTGTGCCTTTCCTGGAACTCGCTTTGGAGACCAGGCTGACCTCACAGAGATCCACCTGCCTCTGCCTCCCGAGTGCTGGATTAAAGGCATGTGCCACCACCAGCCGGCTATGTTTAACTTTTTTGAGGAATTGTCAAACTATTTACCTGAGGGTCCATACTATTTTTATAACAGTAGATTTTTGTTTCCCTGTATATCCGTGGCTGTCCTGAAACTCACTCTATAGACCAGGCTGGCCTTGCACTCAGATCCACTTGGATGAGCTACCACGCCTGACTTGGTCCATACTATTTAATATTACTGTGAATACTCTGTGAAGGTTTTTGTTTCTTTTCAGCCTCACCAAGTTGTTATTCTTTCATTTAAAATTATTATAGTTATCCTTGTGGGTTTAATTGGAACTATAACATTAAAATACTGCAAATGCCATTATATGTTCACTGAAGTTGTGAATATTTAAAACTATGACTATAAGAAGTGACTGTGTAGAGGTCTGTTACTTTTTATATGACTTGAAGCTTGTTTTAGCTTTTTAAGTGGCTCTAGCTGAGATGGGGCTGCTTTTATATTCTCATTTTGGATAGTCCTCTGGTTTCAGAATTGATCTAGACTATATTAAAGTTTATATTGATTGTGTTCTCTCCTCTTCACCATGCTAGGGATGAAATCTGGGGCCTTAAACATGCCAGGCAAGTGCTGCTACCCCCAACCAAACTCCTCCCTAGCTCTGACTCTACCTTTTGTCATCTATTCACCCTGTCAATTTATGTTGAGGGCCGTTCCCACCCCTTTTAAAGAATCTTACCTAGTCTGGCCTTGAATTTGCAATCCTCCTGCCTCAGCCTCCAGATTGCTGATACTATAAATGCTGGCCCCATGCCTGATCTGTTCTTAAGAGTCTAGTCCTGGGCTGTTGGGATTGCTCAGTGGGTAAAGGTACTTGATGTCAAAGCTGATGACCTGAATTTGATCCCAGGAACTCATATGGCAGGAGAGAACCAACTCCCACAAGTTGTCCTCTGGCTTCCACACATGTGCTATAGTGCACAAATATGCATGTGTACACACACACACACACACACACACACACACACACACACACACACACTCTCTCTCACAAATAAATAAATCTTTACAAAAACCCAAAAAACTATCTAAAAGAGTCCAGTGCTGACAGAACCCAGAGCATATGCTGGTGACACTTGATTTTATGATATGGGTGTAAAGTATGTAGCATAGCTGAACAGGCTTGAAAAACACTAGGTATACTATTGTTCTCTAGAGCTTTTTTACAAAGAAGGAGGACCTGTTACCAGGAACAGCACTCAGGTATATTTATTATGTTTGTTCACTGATTCATTGGATTGTAGTTCTAAAAACTTTCTATAGGTAGTTATCTATCTTCTTTTCTATATTGAGACTTTAGAACATACGTAAAATGAGAAGAAATGAGAGAAGATGAAGAAATCCATTTTGGGAGGGGAAGCCTTTCCCATAAAGTGTTTTTCTTTTTTGGATAGCCAGTAGATTAGTATGATGGAGAAGGAACTTAGGTTTTGAATTTGTGTTATGTGTAAATTAAATAATACAATTTCTTTGGATCTCCATCCCAATTTCTTTGGATCTCCATTCCTTGGCTTCTAAAATTGGGAGTGTTTCAAATGTTGATGGGATGGGTGAAATAATCATATTGCATTGTGCTTGGTATAGTGATCACTCAGATGTCAGCTCTGTTTCTCCCTCATCTCAGAGCAGTTTATTTAAAGAAGAAGATCCTTATAAATAAATAGTGCTCCTTCTTGAAATAATTAAACTGGTTGTTATCTCAAAGTAACAAGACAATTGAGACCATTTTGGCAAGATTAAATATAGTAATGTACTTAGTTATACACACTGAGCATCTCTAGTTTGAATTGTTCATTAGGGATGCTCACTGGCAAAGTCTATAAATATTCTAGAATCTGAAATTTAAAACACTTCTTATGACAGGCATCAGATACTCTTAATAAGATACATATTTCTTAGAATATGTAAAAAATTGATGTGATTTAAAACCACTGTTTATTATTAGAATTTATAGTTTTTTAAAAAATCAAGTCTAGACTCTGTTTTTCTTTTTCTCTTTCTTTTCTTTTTTTTTTTTTTTGAAACAAGGTCTTACTATGTAACCCTGGCTGTCCTGGAACTCACTTTGTAGACCAAGCTGTGCTCAAACTCACAGATACCTGTCTGCCTCTGCTTCTCAAAGTTCTGGAATTAAAGGTGTAAGCCAATACCCCTGGCTAGACTCTTATTATTTCAAAATACAGTATTAGTAAAAAAATAAATAAATAACCCCTCCCCTGCTTTGGGGACAGAGTCTTGTAGTCCAGATGGCACCAACTCACTGTGACCCTGAATTTCTACTTTTTGTTTCCATCTCCCTAGTTCTAGGATTATAGCCACCACACCCTGTTTATAGTGCTAGGGGTTTAAACCAGGGCTTTGTGTGTGCTAGGCAAACAGACAGCTCAGTAAGGTACATACTCAGCTCTGTCAAGTACAAATTGTTTACAGGAAGAGATTTTTACTTGTGCTCTAAAATCAGTTACTTCCCCCAGCCCACGGCACATACCCCCCACCCCCGTTTCCCCCCACTTGCCCCCCCCCCCCCAAGACAGGGTTTCTTTGTGTAGCCCTTGCTGTCTTGTTTTGTACACCAGGCTGGCCCGGAACTCAGAGATCCACCTGTCTCTGCCTCCTGAGTGCTGAGATTAAAGGCGTGCACCACTACTGTCCAGCCAGTTACTTTTTTTTCATCAGTAGTTTGTGAGGATGCTGATACATGACAGATCATACATTTAAGGTTTTATATTTCATCTTTGTACTGAAAATCACAAATATGTCTTAGTTGAGAAAACTGTTGTTTTTATCTAAGGTAAGCTTCTGGCAAGTCATTATAGATGGAATTTGTTTGCATCTTGAGTAATGCTTCTGTAAATACAGTGACTGCCTAGTTACATTTTGAATAAATTCAAGACTCCATTAGGAGCCTGTTGTCCAGAATTATTGTTAATCTGGTGGCATAATTCTTGTGTTGTAGTTAATATGAAATTTTTCTTTTTTGATAAAGTAAATTCAGCAGAAAGCTTTTCTCTGGTCAGGTTTGGACAACGCTGCTGCTCATAACACTTGATTCTACCCAAGGTGCTATTTTAGCTTTTTCTGTTTTTGTATTTGTTTTTTTAATGCTCTGTATAGAAGAGGTTCCTTCCTCCCCCCATTTAGAGGGTAGAATAATGACCACTTTAGCACTGTGTACAAATCATTGTAATGTAAATATAAATGTAAAATGTAACAAGTTTTATGAGTTGTTCTGTCTCCATTTAAGGCTACCATGGAAGAGATGGAGAAATGCATTTTTGCCACTGTTACAATAAAGGACCATGGCACAGCAATTCCTAGAGTAGAGTTCTAGATGATTGGTCTTTCAGATGCTTTACTTACAAAACCGTGACTTAGGATTTGGGAATCATGACAGAAAATATTTTTTTTGTAATTTTCTATAACAAAGTTTCCTTTTATTTTTTTTTAGTAATGTTTTTCAGAATTTAACCATTTCGATATGTTTTCAGTTGATAATTAAGGAGTTATGACCTTTCAAAGGTCTCATTGCTTTTTTCATGTTCCTTGTGTTTCTCTGTCCAGTTTACATACCTTGTTTTCCAGTTTTATTTGGTGATCTTCTTGGCAATAACCCAGCTCCTGCTTCTGTTCTTATTGCAGGTATATTTTTGCAGTGCTTTTGCTTAAAAATAGGGTTTTTGGGCCTGGAGAGATGGCTCAGAGGTTAAGAGCACCGACTGCTCTTCCAGAGGTCCTGAGTTCAATTCCCAGCAACCACATGGTGGTTTACAACCATCTGTAATGAGATTTGGTGCCCTCTTCTGTATACATAATAAATAAATCTTTAAAAAAAAAAAAAGGGTTTTGTGTGTTGGGCATGCACTCCACCATTAATCTGTATCCGTGCCCTAATACCAGGGGTTCTTAAACTTTTTGGCATTCATACACATACCTCATGAAGTGTTCTGAGTAATGGATGTAAACATATAAAATTAAAATGTATAACATTTAAAAAGAAATCAGTTACATATTATTTGTAGTAGTTTAATATGAATGTCTGCTCTTTGGTGGTAAATTACAATTACTGCTAATGTTACTATGATCTGTTGCCTACACTGGAAGAAAATCTTTATAATTTCTACAGGCTAGTAAGAAAACTAAAAAACCTTTTCTTGCTGGGTAGCGGTGGCGCATGCCTTTAGTCCCAGCACTCGGGAGGCAGAGCCAGGCAGATCTCTGTGAGTTCGAGGCCAGCCTGGTCTACAGAGCGAGTTACAGGACATGCACCAAAACTACATGGAGAAACCCTGTCTCAAAAAACAAAACAAAACAAAACAAAACAAACAACCAACAACAACAACAAATAGAAAACCTTTTCTTAATCCATACTCAACTCTTGAGTTCTTTTTGGGGGCCTTAGAATTCCAAGTTAAAAACCTTTCTATAAGCAGTAGGAATAAGATAAATTGCTTAAGGTATAAATGCATTTTAGTAAATTGGCCTTATTTTTCACTGGTGATTTTTAGTCAACGGTGTGAGATAAGGGAATGGGTGAGTTTATTGTACATTGTAGGAGATAATGGTGGAGACAGACCTAGAGGTTCAATTCCTGTCTTGCAGTGATAATATTCTGAGAACTCTTAGAGTATGGCAGTCATTTGCGTGCATAGGATATAAAAAAAACACACATGTACTGTGTTATTCTCAGGCATGGTTGGAAATATCTGAAATAGCATATGGGAGATGCTTGAGTTTTGGAGTCAGACTTGAATTCTGAGGAGGTTTCTTGGTTTTGCTGGAGCCTTGACTTTCTAATTGTGAACTTGATACACAGTGCTTGCTTTAGATTTGTGAAAATGAAATGAGAACATGTCCAAGTGTTTAGAACCTAACCAACCCAGTGCTGTTTCTCTGTGACTGAAAGGCTTTGCCGTTGTCCTATGTGGTCCAGTGTCTCTCAATTAGAGGTTCAGTTTCTTTTTTGTGAAGCAAAGGATGTTGGAGTGATTCTTTTTTGTTTGTTTTGTTTTTAAAGATAGGGTCTCACTGTGTAGATCTGGCTGCTCTTGGACTTGTTACATAGACCAGGCTGGCCTCATATGCAGAGAGATCCACCTGCATCTGCCTCCTGGGTGCTGGGGTTAAAGGCCTAGAAAAGGTTTCTTTTCTCTCTCTCTCTCTCTCTCTCTCTCTCTCTCTCTCTCTCTCTCTCTCTCTCTCTCTCTCTCTCTCCTCTCTTTTGAGACAGGGTTTCTCTGTGTAGCCCTAGCTGTCCTGGAACTCACTCTGTAGATGAGGTTGATTTCAAACTCACAGAGATCTACCTGCTTCTGCCTTCTGAGTGCTGGAATTAAAGGCGTGTGCCACCACTATCCAGTGAAAGGTTTCTTAATAGCTTCCTAATATGGGAAGTTATTTGATGTTAGGAAGTCATCTTGTTAGGATTACCTAGTAGTGATATTAAATTGTTTAGAAGTGACTGAGAACCAGTTTTGAATATGTATTATATGGAAACTATTCCCAAACAGGCCATTTCATTATACCTTAACAGATATTCTGTATAAAAGATGTTTTTATGACCTTACGGGTAAACCAGTTAGTTTTTTTTTCCCCATTATTACAGAATACTTGATTAAAAAACAAAACCAAAAACTTAAATGAGGAAGGATTTGTTCAGGCTCATAGCTTCAGAGATTCAGTCCATGGTAGCTTGGTTGCATGTACTTGGGCAGAATATCATAGCAGTGGGGGCATGTGGGAGAGGCAAGTGAAGAGTCTTTGCCACATGTGCCCACCACATGACAGGAAAGGGTTCCTCAAGGACCTGACTCCAGTGATGTATTTTCTTGTAGAGGTTCAAGAACTTAACGAACTTCCTAAAAACAGTGCCACCACTTAAGAACCCCAAATGACAAGATAATCTTTCCAAGCTAGAGAAATTTGAGTGTGATGAAGGTTACTGTGTGTAAAGCCTATTTTATTTTTTTTAATTGGTAAGCAATACTATCTCACAGCTTCTTCTTTCTTCTCCTTCTCCTCCTTCTTCTTCATCCTCCTTCCTCTTCCTCTTCCTAGTCTTCTTCCTATTCTTCTTCCTCTTCCAATTCTTCTTCCTCTTCCTCCTCCTCTTCCTTTTCCTCTTCTTCCTCTTCCTCCTCCTCCTCCTCCTCCTTCTTTTTCCCTCACTTCCTCAAGATGTTTTCACTAGTGCAGTTCTTTGTCTGGCAGTCTGAACTTAATGGACATTGTGTTGAAGATCCAGAAGAATAGTAGTCTGTACTCTGGTGTTTCAGTGGCTTCTTGACTTTTTTCTTTTTCTTTCCTTTCTCTCTCCTCCCTCCCTCCCTCCCTCCCTCCTTTTTAAAGACAATGTTTCTCTGTATAGCTCTGGCTGTCCTGGAACTCACTCTGTAGACCAGGCTGGCTTCAAACTCAGAGATCTTCCTACCTCTGCCTCTGAGTGTTGAGATTAAAGGGTGCGCCACCATGCCCAGCTGAATTTTATTTTCTCTAGATTATTTTAGAAATTTGAAGTAAGCTTAAGATTTTTGGTGATTAGGTTTGTCATTAAGATCCTTCCAAGGCTGGTTGGTGGTGGCACACCTTTGATCCCAGCACTCAGGAGGCAGAAATTGGTGGATCTCTGAGTTTAAGCCCAGCCTGGACTATAGAGCAACTTCTAGGACAGCCAGGGCTACACTGAGAAACCCTGTCTGGAAAAGCGCCCCCTCCCCCCCAAAAAAGACCTTTTCTATGTATTGGATTTTGGTTTCCAGAGTATAGGAAATACTGACTGAGGATCTCTCTCTGTTATTGGACTGTGTCCAGTAATCTTCCAAATAGCTGCTGTAATCTCAGCTACAAGGATGTAGAGAAAGGAACATCATTTCAAATTCAAAGCCCTTCTGGTCTACACGGTGAACTCCAGGTCAGCCTTAGTAATGTAGTGAGATCCTGTCTGTAACAATAGTAACAAGAATAACAAAAACCTGAGAAATCTTCAACACATCCTTTTGGAGAAATGTAATTTGAGCTTAAACTACTGCGTTATTGTTTTATGCCTTAATAGAAAACAATATTGTATTTATCTGGCATGCTGTGCTACTTTGAGGGAAATGTGTTAATGACTGTCCAGTTTGCTTTCTGTTGTGAGAAATACCATAACAAAAGCACATGAGAAGGAAAGGGTTTTTTTGGCTTACATGTCCTGATCACAGATGATCATGGAGGGAAGTCAGAGTAGGAACTCAAGCAAAAGTAGAGGCAGGAGCCATGGAGGAAAGCTGTTCACTGGCTTGCTCAGCTTTTTTCTTAGTCAACACAAATTTCTTTCTTAGCCATCTACCTAGGGGTAACACCATCAACAATGGACTGGGCCCTCCCACAAAAAGTAAATAAAGTAAATGCGCCCAAACCCACAAAGCCAAACAGAGTCCTGGTGTCCCACACCTTTAATTCTAGGACTCAGGAGGCAGAGACAGGCAGGTCTCCGTGAGTTCCAGGACAGCCAAGCCTACATAGTGAGACCTTGCCTGAAAAAAAACTAAAACGAAAGAAGGAAGGAAGGAAGGTTAAGAAGGAAGAAAATGCTGTCCCACAGACCTGCCTACAGGCCAATCTGGTGGAGATAGTTCCTCAGCTGAGACTCCTTCCCAGATATGTCTAGGTTTGTGTCAAGCTGACGGAAACTGACCAGCGTTATGCCTCAGAAGTGTTCTTTGAATTGATTTTACTTTTTTCTTTTCTTTTCTTTTCTTTTCTTTTCTTTTCTTTTCTTTTCTTTTCTTTTCTTTTCTTTTCTTTTCTTTTCTTTTCTTTCCTTTCCTTTCCTTTTCTTTTTTCTTCCCTTCCCTCCCCTCCCTTTCCCTTTCTTTTTCCCTTTCCCTTTCTTTTCTTTTCTTTGTTTTTCTTTTTGTTTTTTGTTTGGTTTTTGTTTTCGAGACAGTTTCTCTGTGTAGCCCTGGCTGTCCTGGAACTCACTATGTCGACCAGGCTGGCCTTGAAATCACAGAGATCCCCCTGCCTCTGCCTCCCAAGTGCTGGGGTTAAAGAAAAGCATGCACCACCACCACCCTGCTGTGACTTGACTTGTTGATGGTGTTTGTCCTGAGCCATTTGCTGTGCTTTGGCCAACTCATTTGTTTTCCAAACAGTTGAAATACAGCAAATTAAATTTCAGTCTTGTCCTTCAAAATAATTTCCTACAAAATAGCTAGCGTTGAAGCATAGATGAAGAGTTTCATAGGCAGTACTTTGTTTTTCTCTTGAAGAGTTATTAAGAGCCAGTCGTTTATCCCAACCAAGCCCCTTCCTTTTGTGTTGTTCATTTGCAAATAATGAAATTTTAATTTCTTGGTAGCTTTTTTTTATGATTTCACACATCTTTTTCAATTATAATTTTGTCTAAAACTGAAAGACATGCTATAGTTGTAAAAATGATTTTAAAAAATAAAACATGAAAGCTTTATGGAAAACATGTTTCCTATAAAGCATGAAAACATTACCAGCATAGTCACTAATATCAGGATTAAAAATTATGTAATTTTGTAGTTACCTCTAGAAAGTAGAATTGGTAAATTCTAGTCTTAGAAAATTGGCAATCTTGGTATTTAAGCTTGCCTGAATAATAATTTATTAGTAGATGGTAAACCCCAATTGTCTTTAGGGAAAGAATAGAGAAGTAGAGGTGGAAGGAATCATTTATTGTTATCAACTTGGTTAAAAGTTGTAAATATTTATCAAAAGTCCCTATATTTAACATAGGCACTTCTAGTGTTGAGGACACACACACACACACACACACACACACACACACACACACACACACACACACCCAAAAAAACCACAACAATATATATGGGTGTTAAAAATCTATAAAATCAAGTAATAACATGTAACTAATTCTAATAAAGGACCAACAAAAGTATCCTGTAAGTAGACAGCTGTTTTCCTAGTGAAAATTTTGGTTTTATACTTTGCATATGAATAAATTAGATCCCTAATTAATTAGAATAGTTTTGTCTGTTTTCTTCTCTGAGATCTATTTAATCTTTTGCACTGGATTATTTTCCAGATTTAGCATGTTCTATAGTGTATCTCATAATAACCTGAGATTCATTAGTTTAAAATCTTAAAGCCACTGAAGACTTGTTTTCTAAATATATGCTTTTTCTAAATAACTTACACCTGATCATTATTACGGGTTTTGTAGCTTTGTATACCTTGACCTAATGGCTCAGTCAGGTGTGTAGTGGCCATTCACCATTATGTTATTCTCTAGCAGCAGCAGCAGTGTTCTAGAGTTGGGATGCCTTCTTGAGGGACTGGCTGTTATTTGCTCTTTCTGTAGGACACCCTTTTAAAAAAAGTCTGTAATGATTTTGAAGGGCAGAAATCTTTCCAAAAGGTCTCCACATTTACAAATTACTAGTACTTTTCTTTTGGGGGTCCTTAAACTCTTAAAAAACATTGCAGTGAGTTAATTCTTTAGTATATGTGTCTAGTTTTGAAATATCTAAACTCTGTGGCATAAATCTCTTAAAACTTTCTGTGTCCCTAATGTTACCAAGTAAAAGCAGCAACCAGGACTTTCCTGGGCAGATGATGGATGGAAGGCAACCCTCCAAGGACCTCAGATGTCAATTAGTACAGTTTGCTCTCCACTTTCTTTGGAAGCCTCTGGGATAAGTTAGAGCTTCTCCACACCCTTGGGGGCAAAGCTTTGTTTGTGAGTTTTCCCTGCTGATTATATGGTTTTTTGATGACCGTTTCTCACATTGATACCTTTTCAGCTTGGTTATTCTCTAAATTCAGTACTATTCCATTAAAAAATTAATAAGTAAATGTATGTAACTAAAAAAAATATATACCATGTAACTCTACTGGGACTGGTTAAAAACATACTTGCTAGGAATCTCAAATCTTTATGTTCTAGGAATGCTCTTTGAAATTGGAAATATTTGCTCTGCTAGGGATCTTTTAAACATTATAGCTAGTATCTTTGAGGGTTATGTTGCTGGGATTTTTTTAAATTTTATACTTTATGTGTCTAGATGTTTTGCCTGCATATATGACCGTGCACCACATGCATGCCTAGTGTCCATGGGGGCCAAAAGAGAGGGTTGGATCCCCTGGAACTGGAATTATAGACAGTTGCGAGCTGCCATTTGGGTGCTGAGAATTGAACCCAGATCCTCTGGAAGAGGAGAAAATGCTCTTAACTGCTGAGCCATCATCCTTTCTGCCTCTGTGTTGGAAATTTCCTGTATTACTTAATTGAAGAATCTATATAACTTAATGAGATAGATGCAGATGTTACTATCTCCATTTTACAGACAGGACACTGAGATATAATTGTTTACTTAACTGGCCCAGGGCCTCTCATTGCTGTTCAGCCTTAGAAGTCCTGCTTAGACTGCTTACCTTCCAGCCCTAATTGACTCTGTTTAGTTTATCTTTAATTGTGATATTCAGAGGGTTCCCAGCCCCTCCATCCTCTTCTCTCTCAGCAGTTGTCTTTGTGTCTTCTTTTGCCTTTTTTTTAGGAGACTGCCTATGTTCAGTTGAGCATATCCATAGCTCTTCATGAGGTGGAAGCAATCACATAACTTCCTAGGACTCATTAGGACTTCTGAGTATTTTTAGTTTGAGGTCAGTTCTTGAACAGGCCCATTCTTGAGCATCAAAAACATTTGGAGGGCTTTTTTCAGGTTTCTGTTTTATTCTGTCTGTAGCTCAGCTCTTATAGTTAAATAACCTGAGTCAATGTCTTAGTTTGCTATTGCTGTGACAAAAACAAAACAAAACAACCATGACCAAGGAAACTTACAAATGAAAGCATTTAATGAGGCTCATGATTTTTTAGAGGTTTGGGGTCCGTTACAGCAGAGCAAAGGCATGGCAGTGACAGGAATGGCTGGGAGTTCACCTCTTACAGGCAGGAGGGAGAGAGCACTAGGAATGGCATATGTCTTTTGAACCTCAAAGCTCTTTGCCTAGTGATACATCTCTGTCAAGGTCACGCTTCCTACTCCTTCCTAAGTAGTTTTACCAGCTGGGGATCAAATATTTATCCATTAGCCAATGGAGGTCATTCTCATTCAAACCACCACAGTTAGTAATCCAGGTTGTCTTCTGTGATTAATTTTTAAGTACTAAATATAAAATTGCCAGTTGCTTATTACAAATAATCAAGTTTCTAAGAGCTTTGGGCTATCCCACTAAATGTTAAAATTAGTTGTATGATATGTTCTTGATTATGATACCTGACTGTCATCTTTGTGTTTTCTGAGATTCAAAGCCTGGGTGTAGCACAAATTCTAATTGGTCTTAATAATAAAAACCTGGAGCCAGATATTGAGGTAAATGCTGAAAGATCAGAGAAGCAGAGCAGCCAGCCACCAGAGAGACTTCTTACCTCTCCTGAATCCTCAGCCTGAAAGGGCCAAGCTCCTGTCTCCACCCCACCTTATCACTTCCTGTTTCTTCCTCCCAAGTGCTGGTATTAAAGGTGTGTGCCACCATTGTCTGGCCACTAGTGGCTAGCTCCACACTCTGATCTTCAGGCAAGAGTTAAAGCACAAACAAAATATCCCCACACCTGGAAGCCTGCAAAGACTGGTAAAACTCCAGTACCCTGCTGCCCCCAAACCCTGTGAACTGACAGCTTGTTTTATTGTACCCGTTTCACAAACCCCCAGAGACCACCAAGGAGCAGGTTTCCGATGCAAGCACATGAGGGTCCTTTTATTGTCAGGTTCAACCTGGGCCACTGCATGGAAGGAAGGAAATGTGGTGGCAGCCACGAGCTCATGTGTACAGAGTTTTTAAAGGGAAAAATCATAAGCCGGGAATTGGCAATTTGGGATTAGGTAGAAGGGATATGGGGCAAGGTGATTTTTTTGAAACTATTGGTCTAGACTTTCTGCTAGAAACCACATTTGAAACTATTGGATTGTACTTTTGGTGGGAAACCACAACCCACTGAACAGGATTATCTGGACTGCTCAGCAGGATTATCAAGAGATCTTCAAGGGCCATAAACCACAGACAGAATGTCTACAGGAGCATACTGCCCTGTAGCTGTTCAAGTTGTCATGGCACATTCCTGAGGTCCTTCCTGGAACTGAGTACAGCAGGTGGTCTAAGATGGTGGCCCTACCCTAAGATGGGGTCTGTATTGCCTTCACAGTTTAATGTCTCTGAGCCTCAGCTTCCTCACCTATAAAATGAAATTATTGGTTAAGCAGAGTAGTTAGGATACTAGAATATTATTAAACTTTAGTTGTGCAGCTAAACTTGCCATGCATTAAAGGATATTTATTTGCTTTTTTTTTTTCCTGGAGCTGAGGACTGAACCCAGGGCCTTGTGCTTGCTAGGCAAATGCTCTACCACTGAGCTAAATCCCCAACCCCTTTATTTGCTTTTTAACATATAAAAATAGACAGGGACATACAAGTTGGGTACTCACTCTTTATTAACTTTGTTTAATTAAAAAATGACATGTAAAATAATGAGTTTTATAACATTTTCACACATGCATTCCATGTACTTAGAGTCTTTGGAAAATATACTAAGGAGTAATAAAGCTGGATCATAAGATAGTTCTAGGTTTTGTTTTTATACCACCATACTGATTTTCATAGGGGCTATATACATTTACATTCCCTCCAGCAATGTTTAAAGGGGATCCTCCTACTAGTCTTTGCCAGTGTTAGTTTTTATTATTTGCTTGGTAAACCATTCTTTTTGGTATGAGATGGAATCAATATAGTTTTGATTTTCCTTTCCCAGATGTGTAAAAGTTCAGAATTTTAAAATATATGTATGTATATATATATTGTTGTTTTGTTTTTTTGAGACAGGGTTTCTCTGTGTAGTTTTGGTGCCTGTCCTGGATCTCGCTCTGTAGACCAGGCTGGCCAAGATCCACTCGGCTCTGCCTCCCGAGTGCTGGGATCAAAGGCATGTGTCACCACTGCCTGGTCAGAATTTTAAATATGTTTATTGGCGGTTTGTACTGCTACTTTTGAGAGCCATCCAGTTCACTTGAGGGCATTTAACTTACTACTACTTTGGTAATCCTTTAATAATAAATTGGTACATTTTGACAGTGCTTATTCTGGTGAACTAGAGTTCTCTTTATTTCATTAGAACAAGACATACTGACTTAAAAAATGTGTTTATCTGTTGGATGTAGTAGTGTACATCTTTAATCCTAGCACTTGGGAGGCAGAGGCAGGTGGATGGATCTCTGTGAGTTTAGGGCCAATCTGGTCTACACAGAGCATTCTGGGCTCAGCTAGCCATGGCTACACAGTGAGACCCTGTCTAAAAAAGCAAACAACAAAAAGTGTACCTGTTAATGGTATCCATAAATAAAACTTTTAATTTGTGAAAAATATGATCATATTAACTATAGAGATTTATCATTTCTCTAGCTTACAAAGTAGTAGGATAAAGGACTTTAAAATGCTTGTCATCTTTGGATACAGTGAAAGAAAATTTCAAAATCATAATTCAATCTTAATTTCATAGAAGTAGATATTAACTAGTAATTGCTGTGGAAATGGTTGTAAAATACGCACACTTAATAGTGTGAACTAGGGACTTATAAATTGATCAGAACTAGATTTCCAGTATTATTATTATATAGTTAATATAGTATTTTTATGACTGAGACTTTTTTTTTCCAAGACAGGGTTTCTCTGTATATTCTCGGTGCCTGTGCTGGGATCAAAGACGTGCCCCACCACCGCCCGGCATACCTGAGACTTTTTTTTTTTTGGTTTTTGGTTTTTGGTTTTTCGAGACAGGGTTTCTCTGTGTAGCTTTGCGCCTCTCCTGGAACTCACTTGGTAGCCCAGGCTGGCCTCGAACTCACAGAGATCCGCCTGGCTCTGCCTCCCAAGTGCTGGGATTAAAGGCGTGCGCCACCACCGCCCGGCATACCTGAGACTTTTTAAAATGTGTATTAAAGCTTAGAAAAATTGACATTCAGGGATCTTTATTAGAAAATTTGTGTCAGAATTGAGGCCTAAAAACTTTAGCATAGTGGCTGGAAAGGTGGTTTAGCAGTTGAGAGCACTGACTGCTCTCCCAGAGGACTCAGGTTCGATTCCCAGCACCCACCTGGCAGCTCACAAATGTCTGTAACTCCAGTTCCAGGGAATCCAATGCCGCCTTCTGGCCTCTGGGGGCACCAGGAACACAAGTGGTGCATAAATATATATGCAAGCAAAACACCCACACACATAAAATAAAAACCCTCCACGTTTTTAAAGTTAGCATAACTTAGTGATTAGCGTGAGAATCCTCCCTTCATGGTTGGGTAGTCCATTAAAGAAGGTGAGGTGGAAGGTGGGGGTGAGAAAGACAGGAAAGCTGCCACAGTGAAAGACCAAAGACAACACCCCCCCCCCCCAAGATCACTATTCTAGATGTTTTTTAAATGGCTTTATTTTCAGGTGGAGCATAGCTTATGAAAATAACTTATAAACCAAAAAATGCTATACATGTAAGGTAGATAGTTACATTTCTGCTAATTGGCATTATTTCCTTGAAAGCTCAAAGAACCCAGCTTTAGTTGTGATGAAAGCAGCCCGGCATGTTCCCCTCATTTTCTTTGGAATTCGTGCTTTTTCTTACCTTTCAAATTTTCCAGTCTTCGTGCCAGATCATCCTTCCCATTGTTTAGGCTCAAAACTTACTCTCTTCATCCATCTTCCTCCCTTCAGTGTTTTCACAGTTCCTGTCCTCAGCCTGGACACCAGTGTCTCTCACCAGGACTCTTCCAGTATCTTGTAAATTGATCTTTCTGTTTCTGCTTTTGCTTAAAGTCTGTTTCAACACTGTTCAACATAGCTAGAGAGTGGCTCCTTGAAAAGGTCAGTTTATATCTCTTTTCTGCTCGTAATTCTCCAGGGGCTTCCTCAAAGCCCAAATCGTTATAGTAGCCCATAAGTTCTTTTTTGGGGGTGAGGGGGTTGAGGCAGGTCTCACTATGTAGTTCTGGCTGTGCTGGAACTCACTATGCAGACGAGGCTGACCTTGAACTCACAGAGATCCACCTGTCTCCCAAATGCTGGGATTAAAAGTGTGTGCCAATTGGACGGACATGCCTGTAAGTTCTTACATAATGGGATTCCCTGAAACCTTCTTGAGGTCACCTCCTGGTGTCTCAACCTTTATCATTCTTTTACAAACGTAGTGGTCTCTGCCATCCACACAAGCTCCTGCTTCAGGGTCTTTGCACTTCTTCCTGTTTCTGCAGGTATCCATATGGTTTATTTCCTTATCCCCTCAGTTGTTGGCTCATGACCCTGAACTAAGACCTGGATCACCCAATTGAAAGTAGCACTTTCTGGCCTCCTACTTCTTTTAGCTTTTTCTGTAACTTTTTTTTTTTTTTTTTTTTTTTGGTTTTTCGAGACAGGGTTTCTCCGTGTAGCTTTGCGCCTTTTCCTGGATCTCACTTGGTAGCCCAGGCCGGCCTCGAACTCACAGAGATCCGCCTGGCTCTGCCTCCCGAGTGCTGGGATTAAAGGCGTGTGCCGCCACCGCCCGGCACATTTTTTGAGAGTTTATAGCCTTGTCCCATTTCCACTTCTAGTTTGTTTGTCTCTGTTCTACCATTTTGTATGCTCCCCCAACCCCCCAGATTGTTGCTTGTAGTTGAAATGATCACTCAGCTTCCTGTTCCTGCTACCATACCTGCTTCATGTTGCTCTGCTTCCCCACCATAATGGACTTTTATCCCCCTGGAACCATAAGTCCAAATAAACTCATCCTATAAGTTGCCTTGATCATGGTATTTTATCACAGCAACAAAAAAGTAACTAATACAGAAGTTTCAGGACTAGTTTTCTTATCTCTTGCTGTGATAAAACCGTAACCAAAATTACCTTGGCAGGAAAAAGGGTTTATTTGGTGTGCACTTCCAAATCACAGTTCATCGTCAGAGCAGGAATTCAAGTAGGAACCTGAAGGCAGGCTGAAGTAGAGACCATGGAAGAATGCTGCTTACTAACTTGCCCCTTATGACTTGCTCAGCTTGTTTTCTTAGACAACCAAGACTACTTGCATAGTGGTGGTACTGCCCTCAGTAAGCTGGGCCTTCCTATGTCAATCATTAATCAAGAAAATGCCCCACTGTGCCTGCAGGCCAACCTGATGGAAGCAGTTCCTCAATTGAGGTTCCTTTTCTTGGGTGACATATAGTTTGTATCAAGCTGACAAAAATCCAACTAGCATAAACTGTTGGTTTTTATCTAAATGGCAATCATTCAATTTCACTGATAAAGATTCAGGAGCCACATGCTGGGGTGAAAACCTGCTAGCTCAGAGAAGCAGAGAAAGCACTTGGCTGATCTTCCTCCTTCACTTCCCAGCACCCAGTTCCTCTAGCCTCCTCAGGCACATACGTGCAGACAAAACACTCATAAATATATACTAAAACTAAAACAATAAGTAATGTAGACAGTCCATTTGTGACTGAGCATGCCACCAACACTTCTTGGCACTTTGATCAGTTGTGAGTTTCTATATTAACCACTGTCCACTGCACAGTTTTCTCTGATTTGATCTGAGATCTAAGAGCTTCACTAATCTGTGATTAGAGAGATACAAATTAGCAATTTGATACTATGTTCATTTAGCAAAATAATAGTAACAGGTTCATCCCTGGGTCATGTGTGCTTCCCAGCCATAGATTTTTGGCCAGATTTACAGTACCAGGCAGTGTTTCTGCCTGTGTAGCAGCCCTTAAATCCAATGAGGAAACAGTTGATTATTCCCATAATATTCATGCCACTATTGTATCCATGGGCATATGTTGCCTTGCCTGTCCCTATTGCAGTTCACAGGGTTCACAGCCGGGTAAGACTGTTGATGACCCCCCCTACCCCTAGCAGTCTTCATAACACCTTCTGTTACTATGAAAGCTAGCCTACAGGGAGGGAAGCATCAACTTATTTTGTCCATGTCCTGTGACTAGTGTATATATTATCTTAATTAATAGGAGCAAAGCAAATTTTAAAAACACTATTTACTTTTATCTTTTTTATTTTAAATTGCAGGGTCTCATGTAACACAGCCTAGTCTGGAACTCTCTATGTAAATCTTCAGCTTCTGATCGTCCTGTCTATCTTCCAAGTGCTGGAATTTCAGGCATGTGCTACTGACAGCAGTTCTACATCCCCAGCACCACACACACACACACACACACACACACACACACACACACACACACACACACACACACGCACGCACGCACCTAGTATTGGAGATTGAATCAGGATGTCCTTTTGTGATTGACAAATGCTTTACCAACTCCAAGTCATATATGTATGTATATGTTATTGTTATTTTGTTATTGCTGTTGTCTTGTTAATGGAGTCAAATCCAGGGTCTCTGTACTTGACAAATGATCTATCTCTATGTTGTATCCTCAGCCCCTGATCTATATTTTCATCTTTTGGATGTACATGTCCTTTTAAAGAATTAGTTTATCAAATCAAGTAAAACACTTCCTTTGGGATTTGATTGAGAATAAAATGTTTCATTAATAACATTTGTGGGTGTGGTGGCACATGCCTTTTAACCCCAGCACCAGGGAGGTAGAGGCAGGCAGATCTCTGAGTTGAAGGTAAACCTGGTCTACATTGTGAGTTCTAGGACAGCCAGGACTCTATAGAAAGACAGTCTCAAAATAAAACAGAATTTTAATGGCTATATTTTGCACGTTTATAGTCTTGTGTCATCTTTTCCTTTTTATTTTCTCATTGTTTGCCAGTGTGATAGTATTTGAGAGGCTTCCTAGAGGATCACTTAAGCCCTGAAGTAAAGTCCAGCCTGGGCATTAGAAGAACCTGTCTCTAAGAGGAAATAATTTTAGATGTTTAATGCAGTTATTAGTAGCCTGGGCATTAGAAGAACCTGTCTCTAAGAGGAAATAATTTTAGGTGTTTAATGCAGTTATTAGTACCATTTTATGAGCTAAGACAGATACTGCTATGTTGAATTTACATAGTCTTAAAAAGATTACATTTTGGTCAGATTTTAATTTAGATTATATAGGTGGCTAAGATTTGTCTGTCAGAAATCGTTAAAACCTGGACTTTGTCAGACTTTAATTTTTAATCTTTTTAGACATGTAGCAGTAGACTAGCAACAATAAAAATAATCAGGAGAAACAGCTTAATAAATCAACAGAAGATTTTTATCCTGAAAATTAAGTTTCATTGACAAATATGGACATTAGTTTAATATACTCTCTAAAACAGACGTATGCAGGGAATGATGGTTGAGTGTTGTTGAGAGTGAAGGGCCAATAGAAATCTAGACTTCTGGGAACAGGAAGTAGAGTTACTTTCAGTTGCTGTTACCTGCCAGGAGCAGAGTTAGAGCTGCAGATTTGAAAAATGAGACATCTAGTTACAGTATTTACCATATTTAACAGTATATTTTAAAAGTGTATACATCTTTTGAATTGGAATAGGTGTGCAAATTCAAATATTTTAGTGGGTTTTTTTTTTCTTTAACCACCTGGTAAATATTTATTGAACTCTTTTTCTTAGAATTAATCATAACAGCCATGCATCCTACCATTCAGAAGGTAGAGTCAGGAGCATCAAGAATCCAAAGTCAGCCGGGTGACCGTGGCACAGGCCTTTAATTCCAGCACTCAGGAGGCAGAGCCAGGCAGATCTCTGTGAGTTTGAGACCAGCCTGGTCTACAGAGCGAGTTCTAGGACAGGCACCAAAACTACGTGGAGAAACCCTGTCTCAAAAAAACAAAAAACAAAACCAAACAAACAAAAAAAGAGTTCAAAGTCATATCATTGTATTGAGAGATAATACAGTATTTGAGGACATGAAATGTAGACATCCTTCTTGGTTAAAAGCCTGGTTTTGCTGCTTACTAGCTATTGGCTCAGGGCAGGTGTGATCATTGTTTTGTGCTGTGAGCTCATGATGATGATATTCACCTTGTAGTGTAGTTAATGTGCATGAGCATAGTCTCTTTTCAGGGTGACACAAATATTCTGAACTGGTATATGATAATAACTAAATCCTCTGTAAATTTAATTAAGTTATTGGACTGTACATTTCGAATGTGAATTTTGATGTGTGAATACTATTCCAGTAAAACTTTGTTTTGTTTTTTTGAGACAGGTTCTCACACTGTGTAGCTCTGGTTGTTTTGAAACTTGCCATGTAGACCAGGCTGGCTTCAAACTCACAGAGATCTGCCTGCCTCTTACTGAGTGCTGGAGTTAAAGGTGTGTGCCACCATGCCTGACCAATAAAGCTGTTTTAAAACAGAAATGGGTTTGAAACTTATTTTGGAGTGATTCTCTTAGGTATTGAAGTTTTTATGGATGGAAGAATTAGCTTTTTTTGTGGATAGAAGCCATAATACTAAGTTTAAAGGTTAGGATTCATTCATATATTGATTTATTGTAATCTTCATTAAATTATTTTATTTTATGTATATGGGTTTTTTGCCTGAATGTATGTCTGTGTACCACTTTCTCACCTGATGCCCACATAGGCCAGAAGGCATCCAGATCCCCTGGAACTGGAGTTACAGATGGTTGTGAACCACTGTAGCTGAAGTTTTCCTGGTCCTACCCGGCTCCCAAGCTCCTGTAGTCCCAAAGCCACTCAGACCCAAATGAACAGAGGCTTAATGTTAAATTAGAACTGCTCGGCCATTAGCTCAGGCTAACTACTGACTAGCTCTTACACTTAAACTCAGCCCATTTTTGTTAATCTATATGTTGCCACGTTTTCTGTGGCTTTACCTGTGTGTCATTACATGCTGTTCCCTGGGCTGTAGGCTGGCATCTCCTGACTCAGCCTTCCCCTTCCCAGAATTTTCCTTATCTGTTTTTCCTGCCTATACTTCCTGCCTGGCTACTGGTCAATCAGTGTTTCATTTATCAACCAATCAGAGCAACACATTTACAGCATACAGAACATCTCACAGCAAACCACCATGTGGGTGCTGGGACTTGAACCTGAGTCCTGTAGTCAGCAACCAGTGTTCTTAACTGTTGAGCCATCTCTTCAGTCACAATTTATTGTAATCCTTAGCTATCAAGACTTTTATAGTCCTCTTGTACACACATATCTGTATATCCATACTCATTAGACAAACTTCAAATATGGAAAAGATGTCACCTCCCCACTCCCGTAATCCTATGTCTTCTAAGTGATTTTCTTTTCACTTACCTTTCAACCCAGTCAAACACTGTCTTATGAATAAGTAAACACATTTGAATTTTGGCTATGTTTGTAACTTTTTTAAAACACTTTTGTTTAGATCCTTGGATGCCCACTGGACAGAAACTTGAAACTTGAGCTCATCTTCATATCATAGCAGAGCCTCAACCTGTTCATTATTTGGGGAAGAAATAGCCCATGTGCTGTGGAGATGAGTGGGGAGCAGCAGCTGGATGCAGGTATTGGTTCTCTTAAATCCCTCTCCAGTGTGCAGATGCAGATTATTTGCCTTTGTTACTTTGTCTACCGCTAAACTGGAAGCTCCTTGAAGTCATACATTTTTCATTGCTGTCTCTTGGGCCTGACAGAGAACCTGCCACTAGAGACTACAACTACTGTTCACTGAAAAAAAAAAAAAAAAGTTTTTGAAGAACAGACCTCATTTTCTAAATAATTGAATTTTGCTGATTACTTTATAATTGATTTTAAATTCTTTGAGTTCATAGGAAGTTGCAAAGATAGTGTCAACAGGTTCCATGCTCCCCTTCATTCAGTTTCTATTCTCTCATTCAACTATAATATAAAGTATAAAATTAGCATAAACTGCTTAGTTCTTTGTTATTTTTTTGTCATGTGTGTGTCCTCCTGAACTGTCAAGATACATAACTCTTCTGTTACCATGAAGAGCTTCCTAGTTCTCTTTCTTACTACACTGTTTTTTAATTGCGTTTTTTAAAAAATTTAGTTTATGTACAAAGGGTCAGACCCTCCCCCCTCAATGTTGGGAGTCCCACAAGCACACTAAGCTACACAACTATAAGGTACACGCAAAGGACCTAGCTCAGACCCACACAGGGTTCGTGTTTGTCGATTCATCTCTGAACTGTGACCCCTTCTCAGTTGGTCCTGTAGGTCGTGCTCTCATGGTGTCCTTGGCCCCTGTGGCTCCTACAATTCTTCCTCCCCGTCTTCTGCAGGGTTCCTCTGGCCCTGCCTAGTGTTTGGCTGTGGGTCTCCGCATCTATCAGTTGCTGGATGACACCCCTCTGATGACAGTTGGGCTAGGTACTAATCTATGAGTATAGCAGAACATCATTAGGAATCATTTCATTGACTTTTTTTTTTTTGGCCATTTGTATTTAGTCCTGTCCTGGGTCTCTGGGCTGTCCAGCCTCTGGTTCCCGGCCCTCCAGACAGTGTCAGGCATGGGCTCCCTCTCATGGCATGGGCCTCAAGTTGGACCAGTCATAGGTTGGCCACTCCAGTGTGTACATCTTAACCAATAAGTTGGTAGTGAAACCTACTGGATCAATGGTTGAGTAAAATTATTGATAACTTTTGTCCTCAACAGCCTACATAGCACTTTCTAGTAATGTGAAAAACTAGTCATATGAAGAAAGAAGCTTCTAGCCCCCCCTCCCCTTTAAAAAGATTTTGGGGTTAATCTTAAATTATGTATATGTGTGTGATTATATATGGATTTGTACATGTGAGTGTAGTGCCCACAGAGGCCAGAGGGCATCAGGTCCCCTAGAGCTGAATTTACAGGGAGTTGTGAGCTGGTTCATAAAAAGGGGAGGCAGAGCCAGGCGGATCTCTGTGAGTTCGAGGCCAGCCTGGTCTCCAAAGCGAGTTCCAGGAAAGGCGCAAAGCTACACAGAGAAACCCTGTCTCGAAAAACCAAAAAAAAAAAAAAAAAAAAAAAAGTGGAAGGGTAGATCAGATACTGTAGAGCCTTTGCAGTCTTTTATGAGTGAAAGGTAAGAGATATATTGACAGGCCTTGCTCTATAGATAGCAGTGGACATCATAAGAAATAGAGGTAGGATATGCTTCATTGAATTGTATGTAAGGACTGAATAAAAAAGGAGGGGAACCAAAAGTAAGTTCACATTTTCTAGATTGGCTAGTAGTATTTTTACTCAGTTGCAGAATACTCAGAATCAGGTTCACAGTTTAAATTTGAAATGTCTATTAAGAATCCTGCATGTTGGTATTAGATACTATATTTGAGTCCAAAGTAATTTGAATAGTTTTATATTCACCCTAGTTTCATAGGATCCATTTATGTAAACTTGGGATTTGTTGTTTCCCCAGTGTATTAGTTAGGGTTTCTGTTGCTGGGAAGAGACACCATGACCATGGCCACTCTTTATAAAGGAAAACACTTAATTGGGACTGGCTTACAGTTCAGAGGTTCAGTCCATTATCATCATGGCAGGCAGCATGGCAGCATGCAGGCAGACATGGTACTGGAGAGGCAGCTGAGAGTTCTGCATCTGGATCAATAGGCAGCAGGAAAAGAAAGAGAGAGCCACTAGGCCTCGCTTGAGTATTTGAAACCCCAAAGCCCATCCCCAGTGACACACTTCCTCCAACAAGGCCACACCTACTCCAACCTCCTAATCCCTGTCAAGTAGTAACACTCCCTAATGAACAAGCATCCAAATATATGAGCCTACAGGTTCATTCCTATTCAAACCACCACACCCAGCAAGAGAGAATATATCAAGTGACTGTTATGTTGAATTGGCAGTCAGTGCACTTAGGGAACTTGCCATTAAAACAGAAATTGCTTTTTTTGTTTGTTTGGTTTTTTATGTGTATGTGTAAAAATCAATGAATTTGTCCTACAGTAAGTTTGTTTATATACCTTGCATTTACTTGGAGATATAACTTTTTGTTGTTTTTTTTTTTTTTGTAGATTCTGGGCCTGGTGCAGAAGAAGAATTCAGCTGGGAGGATTATCTAGAAGAGACAGGCTCCACCACAGTTCCCTATGCATCATTTAAACATGTAGGCAACACCTCTTGACTTTTTTTTTTTTTAAATTGAGACAGGGTCTCACTATGTAACCCTGACTGTCTTAGAACTTGCTGTATATACCAGTCTGGCCTCAAATGTAGAAAGATCAACCTGCTTTATTCCCTAGTGCTGGGAGTAAAGATGTTTGCCACCATGCCTAGCTCACCCCTTTTCTTTTAATCTTTGTATTGTGTCTTAGTTACTTTCCTACTGCTGTGACAAAGTATCATGACCAAGGCAACTTACCAAAGAAAGAATTTATTGGGATTCTTTCAGAGTTGCAGAGGTCCATGATTATCACGGTGGGGTGGCAGGCAGGCTGAGAGCTCATATTGTTGAGAAACAGCCATAAGGCAGACAGAGAAATAACTGGGGATTGTGTAGGCTTTTGAAACTTCAAACCCACCCCCAGTGGCACACCTTTTCCAACAAGTCCATATCTCCTAATCCTTCCCAAACACTTCCACCAACTGGGATCTAGGCATTCAAATATGAACCTTTGGGGGCCGTTCTCACTCTAACTACCACATTCACCTCCCTGGTCCCCATAGGCCCATAGCCATATCATAATGCGAAGTGCACTTCAAAAGTCCCCATAGGCCGGGTGGTGGTGGCACACGCCTTTAATCCTAGCACTTGGGAGGCAGAGGCAGGCGGATCTCTGTGAGTTCGAGGCCAGCCTGGGCTGCAGAGCGAGTTCCAGGAAAGGCGCAAAGCTGCACAGAGAAACCCTGTCTCGAAAAACCAAAAAAAAAAAAACAACAAAAAAACCCATAGTCTTTGAGTCTCAAAACAGTTTAAAAGTCCAGTCTCTTCTGAGACTCAAGTCAATCTCTTAATTATAACTGCCTATAAAATCAAAAGGCAAATTACATACTTCTAATGTACAATAACAAGGAATATACGTTACCATTCCAAAAGAGAGGAAAGAGGGCATAGTGAGGAAATACTGGACCAAGTAAGACCAAAACCTAACAGGACAAATTCCAGACCTTGTTCTGATGTTAAAGGGCCTATATGGCTCTGCCCTTCCAGCTTTGCTGACTCCAACACACCTACCTCTCTTTGGCTGGTTTCATTCTCTGTTTTGCAGCTCTCCTTGGAAGATATCCCATGGTTCCCGCATCTTCAGCATCTTAGGCTCTCCAGCACAAGCTTCACTTTGACAGCTTTATGACAGTGCTGTCTCTGGGCCTGCCACACACCTGGCCCTAGTGGCTTTACTTAACCTCTGGGGGCTGGTGTTTCCATGACCCTTTTATCCTTCATCCTTGACTCTAAAGCCGGAACTATGTGGCAGATGCTTCTAAGTTCTACTGCCACTTGGGATGGAACCTGACCCCCTGACCTCCTTCTTGAGTTACATTTTCCTAAGCTTTGATTTGCAGTTGATTTTTAGGAACAGATAATTCCCTAGGCCAGTGGTTCTCAACCTTCCTAATGCTGCAACCCTTTAATACAGTTCCTCATGCTGTGGTAACTGAAAGAATGATAAACAGTACTGATTATTGGCACTGGTTGCTGTGTGGAAAGGTCACAAGGCATGGCCACGACTACCCAGTATCAGAACTTTATTAGGAGGAGGGGTGGCGGGGGAGAAGAACCAGGCCTGGGAAAGGAGCACGTGCAGAGAGAGGGAAAGATGGTGGGGGGAAGAGGGAGCAGAACAGAGAGAGGGTGGTGCCTGTGTCCGGCTCTTTAAGGGTTCCCAGTGAACATGCACAGGTGGGCTTACGGAGCTACACCATGCATGTGCTGACTGCGTGACCACGCCATGCACACACACTGATGACATAAGATGCAAGACCCTCTGCTTAACTCCTGAACTACGTATGTGCGGTCATGCAGCTGGAGTCAGGGCAGAATTCTAACAGTAACCCAAACCAATACAATTATTTTTGTTGCTACTTTATAACTGTAATTTTGCTACTGTATGAATAGTAAATATCTGATCTGCAGAACATCTGATCTGCCACCCCTGTGAAATGGCCACACAAGCCCCAAAGGACTGAGAACTGCTGCCTTAGGCCTTTTCTTTTCACAAGTTTTAGGATTAGCTGGATGAGGTCTTGCCCCGAGGGCACTACTCCCTTTAGTCCATTTCTCCTTATTTTTTCAGCACAAGCCATGGCTCCAACATTAAATTTCCTGGTGCCCTTTCTCCTCAAACTATACATTTTGTATTTCTTTTTGTCTTGTTTGGTCTTTTTCATTGTGGATCTGCATATGCATGGTTACAAATACAAGTTACAGATTCAGTATTAGGCTGTCTTGAACTCTCTTCTGCCAATGAAATTAGTCCACAACACTTAAAGTTAGTTCCAGGAAGACTCCTAGGACAAGGGCAAAATGCAGCCAGCCACATTCTTTGTCAAAATATCATAAGAATGGGCTCTATCCCAGTTGATAACTTTGTTCCCCCCTGAAATCTCTTGAATTGGGCCTCCATAGTCCATGTTGTTCTCAGTGCTGTTGTCTTTTAAATTCTTAGGAGAATACTTAGTTAATCCCTGTTTATAGCATTCAACCACTTTCCTAGTCTAAAGCCACAAACTCTTCCCTAGTCCACAAAATAGCATGGTCAGGCCTGTTATGGCTGCACCCTACTCCCTGGTACTGTTTTCTGCATAAGTGAACTCAGAATTATTTTAAGTTAGGATATTTGAAAAAATTTAAATGATTTTCCCTTTTCTTTCTTCCTGCTACCCTCATCAAGAAAATCTGACCATTTTGCTGGTGTGTGTGTGTGTGTGGGGGGGGGACGACAAAATACACTGATACAGATGTAGGAAAACATTAAAATGAAACCCATTGTTTTATATACCAATAAAACATTAAAAAAAAAAAAAAACCACACCTGGAGCTGGGACGATGGCTCAGTCAATACAATCAATGTTTAATGTACAAGTATGAGGACCTCAATTCAGATTTCCAGAACCCACATAAAAAGTCAGGCATGGCAGCACACTGTAATCCCAGTGCTGGGCAGGTGGGTGATTAAAAAATGCAGAGTTAACACTATAAGAAAGTAAGTTTTAGGTTGTGGGGATTCTTTTTGATGATGAACAATATCTTTTACACATCCAGTTTTGTAGGTTTTTGAATTTGGGGTGGAAGGGATAGTGTGGGGAGAAAGGAAGATTGGGTAGGATTATTTTAAAATTTAGGGCTCATTAAGGAAATAGTAAAATAATGGAAAAAGCAATTATCTAATAATGTGGTTCTGTGTTCAGAATATTTTATTTTTCACAAAATTTCCCTAGCACTGTAAATGAGGATTGAGATATTGCATAATACCTGTAAATAAATGTGCCAAACCCACAAGTTAAGGTGCTCTCTGTCTGAGCTCAGTGTTCTCCAAGGAGAAATTAAGCTCTTAAGCTACATAGGGGCCACTTGGGAGATGGAGGTCTTCTATTGAAGAGTAGACAGAGGCAGACCAATCTCTATCAGTAGTACTAATTCTTTTTTTTTTTTTTTTAAAGATTTATTTATTTGTAATATATACAGTGTTGTTTGCATGTATCCCTGCAGGCCAGAAGAGGGAGCCAGATCTCATTACAGATGGTTGTGAGCCACCATGTGGTTGCTGGGAATTGAATTCAGGACCACTGGAAGAACAGCCAGTGGTGCTCTTAACCTCTGAGCCATCTCTCCAGCCCACTAATTCTTAAAATTAGAGAAAAAGGCTTATTTCAGTTTGTTCAGTAGAGCCTGGCTGAGGTCTTGCAGGAGCTGAGAGGCCATTGGTGGTAGGAGAGGGGGCCTATGCTCTTAGGATTGAAACTCTTGCTTCCTTGGTTTTTGAACTTTGAACTCTGAAATTCTTATTGGCAAGATTCAGTCATGGCCCCACAAATTTGATTGAGTCAGTTTAAGGGCTGAATGACTTCCAAAGCCCTGGCTCCAGGAAATTACCTGCATATTGGGGGTAATGGTTTCCTTGAAAATACAAAACAGAGTCTTCAGAAGTAACTGATAGTCAACATGCTCTATCTTGAATCTTGAGACCCATCAGTTCTTAGCATTGTCTAGACCTACCCTAGAGTAACAGTGTAAAATCTTTTTGGGCATGTGTTAGATTTTTTGAGTGAAAAAAAAAACAAAAACAACTTTTGAAGGTAAACTTCACATTATTTTATATATATATAAATATATATATATATTTATATATATATAGTTTTCTTAACTATAGATTTATTTTAAAAAAAGCAACAACATGGGACTTTGTTTCTTTGGCTCATTTCAGGACTTCACTTTCATTTTCTAGTGATTTTGACATTTCCATTTGCTTTTCAAATTTCTATTACATTTTTACTTACGTGTGTGCATGGATTTACGTGGGTGTGCCACAGTGCATGCCTGGAGGTCAGGGGACAACTTGCAGTTCTCCCAGGGTTGAACTCAGGTCATCAAGCTTAGTGGCAGGTACCTTTATGATCTCATCAACCCCTTTGTCATATCCAGAGTCTCCTCCCAGTTATCATTCTTTCTTCTTTCATGAACTTGACTCTTTTAAAAAATATATATTGCACGTCAGTTTTTGTGCAGTATTTCTCAGTTTGGATTTTTCCCCCCTCACGATTAAACTGAATATATACAGATAATGTCAAGCATGCCAAAGGAAATAAAGTCCTTTTCTTGTATGGTGTCAGGCAAGTGTATGCAATTGCAGTGTTGATGTTTTAGGAGTTATATTACTGTGATAAATTTAAAGTGATATATGCTAGTTTTCTTCATTATATTGTTACTGTTTTGCCTTTTGCAGTTGATAAGAATCTTATAGAGTGATCCTTTGAGATTATGCAAATATTGTTTTTTTTATCATAGTAGTTTTAGCATCTATTAATAATTCTTGTTTGCTGTGCTTATTTATGATTTTTGTCTGATGACAGTTATTTTTGTTCCATTTTTTGTTTGTTTTTTGAGATAAGTTTCATTATGTAGTCCAGGCAGCCTTGGTGCTTATGATTCTCCTGCCTCTTTCTCTTGAGTGCTGGGACTGTAGTTGGGAACCACCTGCCCATTTTTTCCTATATTTATCTTTTGTTTTCAACTGTGACCATTGAGAGATTCTTTTAGCTATCTTTTGTTTCCTTCTAACATACCCCCATACCTTTTTGATTATGTCTGTTTGACATCACAAGACCTTTCAGGCTCTACTTCATTTTTATTTTTCCAGAATTGTAACCAGTAGTTTCTCTATGATCCCTTGCCCGTGTTTATTGGAAGATGATATGTAAAAACTACAACTTGGGCTAGGCGGTGGTGGCGCACGCCTTTAATCCCAGCACTTGGGAGGCAGAGGCAGGCGGATCTCTGTGAGTTCGAGGCCAGCCTGGGCTACCAAGTGAGTCCCAGGAAAGGCGCAAAGCTACACAGAGAAATCCTGTCTCGAAAAACCAAAAAAAAAAAAAAAAAAAAAAACTACAACTTGGGACTAAATTTGTTTACTGATATATTTGTAGTCCTCTGAGTTCGGAGTTAAGGAATACACATGCACTCATGTCCACATCTATACTGCTTTTCTTTCTTTCTTTTTTTTTTTTTTTTTGTTTTGGTTTTTGAGACAGGGTTTCTCTGTGTAATTTTGCGCCTTTCCTGGAACTCACTTGGTAGCCCAGGCTGGCCTCGAACTCACAGAGATCCACCTGGCTCTGCCTCCCGAGTGCTGGGATTAAAGGCGTGCGCCACCACCGCCCGGCTCTATACTGCTTTTCTATCAGTTGTCATATTCTTTTTTTTTTTTGGGTTTTTCCAGACAGGGTTTCTCTGTGAAGCTTTGCGCCTTTCCTGGAACTCGCGCTGTAGCCCAGGCTGGCCTCGAACTCACAGAGATCCGCCTGGCTCTGCCTCCCGAGTGCTGGGACTAAAGGCGTGCGCCACCACCGCCCGGCAGTTGTCATATTCTTATTTAGATACTTCTGATTCCAGTCCAGAATGACAGGATACACTCCAGTCCACCCCCCGCTTTTTGGTGAGATTAGATAATATGTGTGTGTGTGGTTTCTTCCTTCCTTCCTTCCTTCCTTCCTTCCTTCCTTCCTTCCTTCCTTCCTTCCTTCCTTCCTTCCTTCCTTCCTTCCTTTCTTTCTTTCTTTCTTGTTTTTTGAGACGATTTCTTTGTGTAGCTTTGCGACTTTTCTGGAACTCACTCTGTAGCCCAGGCTGGCCTTGAACTCACAGAGATCCTCCTGCCTCTGCCTCCCAAGTTCTGGATTTAAAGTGTGCAACACCACCGCCCAGGCTGTGTGGAATCTTGAGACAGGGTTTCTCTGTAATAGCCCTAGCTGTACTGGAACTCACTCTGTAGACCAGGCTAGCCTTGAACTTACAGAGATCCACCTGGCTCTGCCTCCCAAGTGCTGGGATTAAAGGCGTGTGCCAGAATGTCCACTCTTCCACTTTTTTTTTTAATTTATAACTTCACCCACAGTGATTGCCATTATCCACAGTGCGTTTATATACTTAATTTTAATGTACTTAAGAATTGCTAACCCATACCTTTGTCACTATGTAATTTTTCATCTAAATTGGAACATTTTATTAAAATAGCTGACAGAAGCATGAACTTTGACACTGGAAGTATGGCTTTCTACATATTGTGTGTAATGTTACTAATGCTACTGATTTATTACCTTTATAGCTTTTCTTCCCTGTTATAGTTTCCTAAAGTTTTTTGTTGTTGTTCTTGTTGTTGAATGATGTAGAAATCACTTCTGAAGACAAGTTTAAGGATACGAAAATGTGACGGTTTAGTCATGTATATGCTTTCTAGAAGATACTTTCTGTAATCATAATAGACTGTATTGTTGAAAATACCAAGTCCCATCACTGTCATGTGGGACAGATCCCTGTAGCTACTTTTGTTTTGTTTAGGTCACTGTTATGAGTTAGACTTGGAATTTTTCAGGTTTCCTTTGAGAAGATTTTATAGGCATTTAGTGCTTCAGAAATGTTAGATCTTTAAAAAAAAGAATCTGGGCAGAGAAACACTCATGTAATACATTTGTCTGGTCCCTAACGTTTCTTTCTTCAGGTGGACATACGTTTGCAAAATGGCTTTGCTCCTGGGATGAAGCTGGAGGTAGCTGTGAAAAAAGATCCGGAAACTTACTGGGTTGCCACTGTCATTACTGCCTGTGAGCAGTTACTCTTACTCCGTTATGAAGGCTATGGGGAAGACCGGAAAGCAGACTTCTGGTGTGATATCAGGAAAGCTGGCCTCTATCCCATTGGGTGGTGTGAGCAGAATAAGAAGACCCTTGAAGCTCCAGAAGGTAGTATAATATTTCCTTTCAAGGTGTGATGGGATATTGCTGTAAGAAAATTTAGATTGGCCAGTCTTGAGGCTTATCAGGCTATTCCTACATAGATGTACAGTTTTTTAGACTAGGCCCCCCCTTTTTTTGTTTTTTTTGTTTTTTGAAGACAGGGTTTCTCTGTGTAGTCCTGGCTGTCCCAAAACTCATTGTAGATTAGACTGGCTTTAAACTCACAGAGATTCACCTGCCTCTGCCTCCTGAGCTTAGATTAAAGGCGTGCACCATCACTGTCAGGTAAAGGCTAACATTTTTAATTTAAAATTTTATAAGGGGCTGGAGAGATGGCTCAGAGGTTAAGAGCACCGACTGCTCTTCCAGAGGTCCTGAGTTCAATTCCCAACAACCACATGGTGGCTCACAACCATCTGTAATGAGATCTGGCACCCTCTTCTGTATACATAATAAATAAATAAATCTTTAAAAAAAAAAAAAGAGAGAGAGAGAGAGACTATCCTGAGACTGAATACCAATTGTAAGTAAAAGTGTTCATGTTTCTAAGAATCTAAGATATTAAATTTAAAAAAAAAAATTTATAAGGAGTAACGTACATTTTCCTGTTTTTAAAGTGAATCATATTATCTATAATTTATCTTATTTTCACACTTTAGTTTTTGTTTTTTTTTAACTGTGGGTATGTGTGCCTGTGCATGTCTGTGTGTGCATGTATATAGGGGTGCCCACTGAAGCCAGAAGGGAGTGTCACATCTCCTGGAACTGGAGTTAGACAATTGAGAGCTGCTGTGTAAGTGCTGGGTCTTCTAAAAGAACAGTTAGTTCTCTTAACTGCTAAGCCATCTCTCCAGCCCCTCTCCCAATTCAAAGTTTTGTTTGTTTTGAGACAGGATATGGCTAAGCTATGCTTTTATAAACTGTGTAGCCCAGACTGGCCTTCAACTTGCTATCCTCCTGCCTCTCCTTCCTGAGTAGCTGGGCTTCCAAGCATGTACTGCCAGGTTTTTGTTTGGCCACACTTTTTTTTAAAGATTTATTTATTTAGTATGTATATAGTGTTCTGCCTGCATGTACGCCTGCAGATCACAAGAGGGCAGATCTCATTACAGATGGTTGTGAGCCACCATGTGGTTGCTGGGAATTGAACTCAGGACCTCTGGAAGAGCAGCCAGTGCTCTTAACCTCTGAGCTCTGTCTCCAGCCCGCCATGGCCACACTTTTTATGGTTCCCCATTGGCCTGTCTCTCTCTGCTCTGGTGAGGGTTGTGCCCTGAGGCCTAGTCTTTCTGGATCTTCCTGTGACTAAGGCTTCCTCAGAGGCCAGCTCATCTGAGTGGAATCAGGAACCTTGTTCTATAATCAGAGAAAGGCCAGAAGAGGGGGTCAGATCCCCTGAGATTGGAGTTACAGCTGCTTGTGAGCAGCCATGTGGGTGCTGAGACTTGAACCTGGGTCTTCTGGAAGAGTAGTCAGTGCTCTTAACTGCTGAGCCATCTCTCCAGCCTCTGTTTTATTTATTATTTATTGTTTATTTTTAAGTTATAAGACATTGTCTCATATAGCTCTAGTTGGCTTCAATTTGCTATGTATCATAGATGACCTTGCTCATCCTCCTTACTGTACCTTATGAATGCTGGCATTCCAAGCATTTGCTACCAGACCTCATGCAGTATTGGGGGCTCAAACCCAGTGCCTTGTGTCCTCCAGGCAAGCACTCTACCAAATGAGCCTCTGGTCCTGCATTTCCCTATTACTTTTTTTCACTCTCTAAACCATTCAGTTTTTTTGATGGCCATCAAGACTATAGTTTCTCATCCTTACAGACTGAGGCTGTCTGAGTTTGGGTCTTGGAGATCTGGCTGTTGTTTTTTGCTTTGTTTTGTTTTTTGTTGTTCTGAGGATTGAATCTAGGACTTTATACATGTGGTTAAAGAGGGCTTCTTCCTAGATAGATCCTAGTCCTTGTATTTTTGAGACAACAACTCACAGTGTAGCTGAGATTGGCCTCAGACTCATTATCATCATGAGAGCTAAGGTCACAGGCACATGCCACCGTCCCTAACCTGATTGAAGGCCAGACTGATAGACTCAGCCCCCTTACCACCTTTTATGTGGAGAACGTATAACTCTTTTTAGTCTAGGGGACTCTTGAACTTGAAAACCTCCTGTCTTAATCTTCCCACATAACAGATTTCAGGCCTGTGATACCATTCCCAAGTTCTGTTTTTATTTTTCTCTCTCCTTATAAGTAATCTTACAAATTATATTACAAACTTTTTTTTTCTTTTAGTCAGGGCCTCACTCTATAGCATAGGCTAACCTCAAACTTGGCAAGCCTCATTGCCTCAACCCTCCAAATGCTGGGATTATAGGTACATGGCAATATCAACTAAAATGAGCCAACTGAAGTTCTGTTCCAAGAAGATACCCTACTTAGAGTAGGCCATCAGTTAAATTGGAGAGAGATACAAAAGACCAAGAAAGAAAGGAAAGAAAGAAGGAAGGAAGGAAGAGAAAGAAAGATTTTAAAAGGGAGAGAAGAGACTGGAGAGGTAGCTTGGTAGTTTAGTACTTAGAGCACTGGCTGCTTTTGCAGAGAACCTGGGTTTGATTCCCAGTACCTACATGGTAGCTCATAACTCTAATATTAGGAGATCCAATTCCCTCTTCTGACTTCTGTAGACACTGGGAATGCATTTGGTACATAGACATATACATAGGCAAAGCATTCTTGTATTTAAAATAAGAAAATGTAAAATAAATAAATAAATAAAAAATTTTAAGAGGAGGAGATAAATATGGGAGAGAGATTGCAGATTCAAGAAAACAAGTGACATTTTATATTTATAACTTCTTTCTTTGATTTAGTTTCAGATTTACAAGAAAGTTGTAAGAATAGTATAAAAAATTCATTTGGACTTTTTGTGAAGTTTTCCCAAATGTTGATATTTTTCCACATTTGCTTTGTCCTTTCTATCCACACAGGCTTCTTTTAAAGAACTTGGGAATTGACTTTAAGCATGATGCCCTTTTTACTCATAGAAACTTTAATGTATTTCTAAAATAAGACATTCATGAACAGTATAGTAAAATATCAAAATCAAGAAAGTAAATCTGGGGGTTGGGGATTTAGCTCAGTGGTAGCAAGCACAAGGCCCTGGGTTCGGTCCTCAGCTCTGGGGTGGGGGGGGGAGGGAAAGTAAATCTGGTAAAATGCTATTATTTAGTCTTCAGACCTTTTGTCCTTTTATTAATTATGCTAACATTTTTAGAAAAAAAGGAAATCTCTCAGTCACATGTTGTTCTCTCATGCATGTGTCAAGAACAAATTTCCATCCAAGCCAGACCATGGTGACACATGCCTTTAATTCCAGCCCTCTGGAGACAGAAGCAGGCATATAGATCTCTGAGGCTAGCCTGGTCTACAGAGCGAGTTCCAGGGCAGCCAGGGCTATACAGAAAAAGCCCTGTCTTGGAAAAAAAAAGTTTCCTTTAATGTGGACTAGGTCCTACACTTTGTCTTTTGTAACTTGGGCATCTTTTAGGGGCTACATAGGCTAGGTTTTCCAGTAGTGCTCACTGTGTTCTAATCAAAGGAATATTTGCAATTCTCTAGTTCTGTTTCTGGTCTGGGAGCCAGGCCAGGATCATCTGGCATTTTGTTGTTGTATCTTGTTAGCTTTTTTAGTCTTTCTTTATTTTGACATTTTGAAAAGTACTGTGTAGGATCTCCCCCAACTTGGGTCTGTCTTATGCATCCCTTAATTTAGGTTGTGTGATTTTCATAGGACAAATGAAGAAATTCTTTACGTTCAGTGTGTATTCTGTCACACGATCATGCTTTTAATCTGTTCTCTGCTGCTGCTACTAACATTCATCACTTAAGAAATACAGTGGCCGGGCGGTGGTGGCGCACGTCTTTAATCCCAGCACTCGGGAGGCAGAGCCAGGCGGATCTCTGTGAGTTCGAGGCCAGCCTGGGCTACCAAGTGAGTTCCAGGACAGGCGCAAAGCTACACAGAGAAACCCTGTCTCGAAAAAACCAAAAAAAAAAAGAAATACAGTGAAAGAGAGAATGAGAGGATTTTATAGCTATCCAAGATGAACTTCTGGTCAAAAAACCCTGTACTAATTGTTAGAAATTTGAGGGATATTGTTCCCATGAGCCCTTCATAAGGAATCCACTAAAGAGTGAGGTTCAGGCCGGGCAGTGGGGGCGAACACCTTTAATCTCAGCACTCAGGAGGCAGAGACAGGCAAATATCTGAGTTCGAGGCCAGCCTGGTCTACATAGTGAGTTCCAGGACAGCCAGGGCTACACAGAGAAACTGTCTTAAAACTGCCCTCCTCCCAAAAAAGAATGAGGTTCAGAAAACCAAATGAATGATTTTTTTTATTATAAAGAGACACTTGATACATATAAGAATACAATATAGATAGAGTATCATTGCTAAAAAACAAATGGAAACAGTGGAGGAGAGCATGTGAATAGTGGTATAAGCTTAGTATTTGGGGGTTTATTTTTACTTTTTTAGATTTATTTATTTTATGTGTATAAGTGTTTTTGCCAGCATGTATGTCTCTGTACCATGTGTGTTCCTGGTACCTTCAGAAGTCAGAAGAAGGCATTGAATTGATCCCCTGGGACTGGAATTCTGCATGATGAGCCATTGTGTGGGTGCTAGGAAACATACTGGAGTCCTGCAAGAGCAGTAAGAACTCTTAACTGCCGAGCCATCTCTCCAGCTCTGTTTGTTTTCTTTACTGCCATGTAATTAATCAGTTACTTTTAAGTTGTTAACTGGAAGTAAAAGAATGTTACCTGAGATGAAATATTGAAGGAGACAAGAAAAAAAGAGGTTAAACATATTCAAGTTCAGTATTGTTTAGAGAGAAAAAGGAAATAGATATGTAGCAGGCTTTCTTGGATCGCCAGTCCCCACCAAATCATGACATGGATTAATTATGAATGTTTGGCTTTAACTTTGGCTTGTTTCTAGCTAGCTTTTTTTCTTTAACTTAAATTAATCCATTTCTATTAATCTGTGTGCTGCTGTGAGGCTTGTTTACCTCATCTACATACTATTCATCCTGCTTTCCTGCTTCCTGTGTGTTTGGCTGGCTGGCCCCTGGCTGGCTGGCCCCCCTTTTCTCTCTGCCTGCCAGCACCACCTAGCCCTCCTCTGCCTGGCTATTAGCCAGCCATTCAGCTTTTGTTAGACCAGTCAGGTGCCTTAGGCAGGCAAGATGAAACAACAACACATCTTTACATAGTTAAATAAATGCAACACATCTTTACATAGTTAAATAATTATTCTACAATACAAACAAATGCAACTCATCTTTACATAGTTTAACAAATATTCTGTTCCACAACATAAATAAGAAACTCATTCCCAAATAGAAAGGACTAATGTTATTGTATAAAGATATTGTGAGCTAAACATGGTAGCACATGTCGCTAGTCTCTACACCCAGTTAGCAGAGGCAAGAAGGATATGAATGTGAGACCAGTTTGAGCTACATAGCGAGATTTTATATAAAAGTTCAAAAAATATTTTTTAAGCTATTTGTATAGGGGTTGGTAAGATGGCTTAGCTGGTAAGATTACTTGTAAAAGTGAAAGAACCTGAGTTCAAATTCCCAGTGCCCATATTAAAACCAGGCCCATAACTCTAGAGTTTTGGGGCAAAGACAAGTAAGTCCTGTAAGCTTGATAACCAGTCAGCCTGGCCAAAATAGTGTTTCAGATTTGATTAGAGATTGTATTTGTAAAAAAAGTTGAATGATATGTTATGTCCTCCTCTGATATCTGTATGCATACTTATGGTCTTGCCGCATACACCACACACTGAATTATATAGATAAATAACTGTATTAGCATAAAAGTAAGCAGTAGAAAATACAAACCTATCTAAATATCAAGACATTGGTTTAAAGAGAGAAAGTGTATATTCAAATAGAAATCACATAGTAAAATGACATTCATACACAAGTAATTCATTTAACATTTAGTAATATGACAAATCCAAGGACGCTGTGTCAATAAGAACAACAAATGGGCTTACTCTTCCATTAAAAGTAAAAAATCAGATTGGCTTATGAAGCATAACTCACATTTGTCTTACATGCAGGAATAATTTCTTTTTTTTTTTTAAATTTATTTCTTTATTACACATACAGTGTTTTGCCTGTATGTATGCCTCCAGGTCAGAAGAGGGAACCTGATCTCATTATAGATTGTTGTAAGCCACCATGTGGTTGTTGGGAATTGAACTCAGGACCTCTGGAAGAGCAGCCAGTGCTCTTAAGCACTGAGCCATCTCTTCAGCCCCAGCAGAGATTTCTAAAGAGTCAGACAAATAAAGGGATGGACAAAGGTATACAGACAAGTACGAATAGCAAACAAGCCAGGAGTTTCAGTCTTAATATGTGATAGATAAAATTTAGGTGAGGAAACAATAGGAAAAAAAAAGAAAGGGTATTTTATGCTGAGTGGTACAGTCAGCATAAGAAGAATCATCTTGTATATCTAATGTAGCCAAGGAGTGGCTTACCAACTCAGAATATGTTTACACACACACACACACACACACACACACACACACACACACACACACACACTTATTTTTTAAGGTAGGGGGTTGGTTAATGGTTAGGCACTTGCTGCTCAAGCATGAAATTACGAAAACTGGAATTTGGATTCCCAGGACCCATGTAAATGTCAGATGGACATGGCTATCTGACTGTAATTCAAGCCTTGGAAGGCAGAGACAGGGGATCCCTAGAATAAACTGGCTAGCAAGACTAGCCTTATTGGCCAGCTCTGAGTTTGATTGAGAGACTTTGCCTTATTGATTAATGTGGAAGATGAATTGAGAATGATTCCTGACATCAACCTTGGGCTTATACCCACACATGCATGCGGTCATACACACACTCACATATGCTAGCTAAATAAAATTTAAATGTTAAAAAAAAAAAACAGAAAGGAAGAAAATGGAAATACACTAGAAGAGGAAGAAAGCATATGAATGTGTTTGTGACTTTTTTTTAGAAATTAAAGAAATCATAGAAAAGGTATGTCAGAGGAGTACAATGAAGGTGATAGATTTTCTGAATGTAACTATGAAACAAAATAGTTCAATGGTTAAGAGCATTGGCAGCTCTTCCAGAGGTCCTGAGTTCAATTCCCAGCAACCACATGGTGGCTCACAACCATCTATAATGGAATCTGATGCCCTCTTCTGACATGGAGGTGTGCTTACAGATAGAGCACAATATACATAAAAAATAAATCTCAAAAATTGAAATTTAAAAAGCAACTCTTCACAAAGCAAAATAAAATTTTCTGAGTGTAGATAGAACTTGAGGAGTGGCCACAGAACTTTTTAATACTTTAAAATAAGATTTGCATGTCCATTCCTAATATAGGAGTGTATTTCAGGGACCAAAACAAAATCCTTTGTTTTCAATGATCATCCTGTTGGTTGTATTTGAAATAGTTATTGGTGTATTTTGAAATATAGCAAAATGATAGCATCTAATTGAAAACTAGGATCTTTGGCCTGAGAAAAAAGAAATATAATCTACATAGATGAGGCTACATATGTACATGATCTTTTAAAGCAGCAGCAAACGAGATTCTTTTAGTTCTAGACGCTGAAAAGGCCTAGAAACAACCCCGTGGCGGTTGCAGTTGTACCCACAACACCTCACTTAGGATCTTTAACACCATCTTTGTTGTTGAGATAGGATCTTGTGGAGCCCAGGATTGCCGAAATCTCATTACATAACCAAAGACGATCTTGAACCTTTTTTTTTTTTTCCTTCGAGACAAGGTTTCTCTGTGTAACAGCTCTGGCTGTCCAGGAACTTGCTTTGTAGACCAGGCTGACATCAGACTCATAGAGTTCCACCTGCATCTACTTCTGAGTGCTGGGATTAAAGGTGTGCAACACCCCCACATGCCCACACCCCCCAGCTGATCTTGAACTCTTAATCTTTGTGCCTCTACCTCTCAGTTTCTGGAATTAGATTGTGAGCTACCAAATCTAACTTTAAATACTATTTTTACTGAAACATATAGGGGTTCCTTAGAGAAGTAGTTGTTTCTGGTTCGAGTCAGGAAATGACAAACAAGTCAGAAATATCTTGCCATACTGTCATGACTGTCATATCCGAAGGACTCAAGACCCAACTTGAAGAGACATCCTCTGATTAAAGAGACAGTTTGATTATTAATAAGGACAATAACTTCAGTGACCGTGAACATACATTCGTTTATGACTTCATAGTACAATTTGTAAATAAAAACTTCATTGATGGCCTTTGGAAAATGCCAGGGAATCAACTGATTATTTTAAAAGCCAGCAAATATGGAGAAAGAATGAAAGAATCATCCATATTTCCTTTCATACATTTTACTTCAAGTTCATCAAATAGTTTATAAAGAGAAATTTTTATGGAAGTATTTTGATTAATTGATGAACAAAGAGTGATAGAGTTTTACAGTTTTTAGCACCCAGTGAAGCAGTGTATCTGTGTAGTGACTGTTAAAGTTGTGGGCTGTGGAGACGGGCCAGTGGGGAAGAGTGCTTGCTTTGTGGACCTGAGGACCTGAGTTCAGAGTCCAGCACCTACATAAAAGCTGGACATGGTCACAGGCTTGTAAGCACAGCACAGTGGGAAGCAGACATAGGAGAATCCCCGAATTGCCAGCTACCTGGCCTACTTAAAAAATAGCAATAGGAACCAAGCTAAGACATTTCTGTCTGGTTAGTTTAGTAAGAGTTGTATGTAAAACAGAGAGAATTTAAGTTCTCTCAGTGGAATAAGTTGAAAAGTTATATAGCAGGACACCTGGCATTCTCTGTTGGCCTCCCATGTGTGCTTATAGGAAAACACAGTTGTATCATACACACACAACACATGCATGCACATACAGTTTTTAACAAAGCTATTAATGTTACAGAATGTACTGGTTGGTTTTGTGTGTCAACTTGACACAAGCTAGAGTCATCAGAGAGGAAGGAGCCTCAGTTGAGGAAATGCCTCCATGACATCCAGTGTAAGGCATTTTCTCAATTAGTGATCCACAAGGGAGGGCCCAGCCCATGGTGGGTGTTGCCATGCCTGGGCAGGTGGTCCTGAGTTCTATAAGAAAGCAAACTGAGCAAGCTATGGGGAGCAAGCCAGTAAGCAGTACCCCTCCATGGCCTCTGTATCAGATCTTGCCTCCAGGATCCTGTCCTGTTTGAGTTCCGGTCCTGACGTCCTTCAATGGTGAACAGCAGTGTAGAAGTATAAGCTGAATAAACCCTTTTCTTCCCAACTTGCTTTATGGTCATAGTGTTTCGTCATAGCAATAGAAACTCTAAGACACAGAAGGACAGACAACTAGACCTTATGTGCCTCTTTGGGGAAGGATATAATTCCACTTGTGAAATATTTTTACTTTCTCCTCTCCAGAAAAATCAGTTCTGACTCTAAATCTTGATTTGTAGAATATAGAAAGGGCAGGGCTGGTGGTTTAACTCAGTGGAAGTATACTTGCCTGGTATGCAAGCACAAGGCTCTGGGTTCAGTCCTTACTAACACACACACACACACACACACACACACACACACACACACACACACACACACACACACACACGGGAGTAAAAAGACGAGAAAAAAAATGGGGGCAGTGGGATAACTGGTCACTGTAAGGAAGCAGCCAATGAACACAGAATCTGAAAAAACTATATAAGATAAGAGGCTGTGTGTCTCAGTGTGTTACAAGAAAATTGAGAGAAGGGAAAGAGAAGAATGAATCTACAGACAAAAGGAATTTCAATCAAGTTGTTGACAGTGTATGGTTCTTAAAGTGGTTCCCAATGTGATGAAATAAGTTAAAAATCAATTGATATAATTAAGGGAGTTTGTATGTAGACTAGACATTTGCTTTTGAAAAATTACTAACTTGTTAAACATGTGATGTTCTGGTTTTATAAAAAGTTATTTTGGTGCTGGAGAGTTGGCTCAACAGTTAAGATCACTGGCAGCTCTTCTTTAGGACCCAGCTTTAATTCCCAGCATCCACATGACATTTCAAAAGTCTGTAACCCGTGTCCCAGGGGGTCCAACATCGTCTTTTGCTGTCCATGAGCACTGCATGTTCGTGGTTCATAGATATACACTGAGGCAACTACTCACATGTATAAAAAATGTAAAGTTATTTTATGAATATTTAGTGAAATATATATGGATAAAATTATATGATGTTTAAAATTGGCTTCTAAGTAATTCTTGATTGGGTGGCAGTAGAATTTGTGAGGGTATTTGCTAGGGGTTGGCAAATGATTTGCTCACAGCCAGATAGTGAAGGCTTTAGTTCTGTCACTCATATGGTCTCCATCATAGCTGCTGCACTCTACCCTTGCAGTTTGAAAGCTGGCTGCCACAGACAAAACATCAACAGTCAGCATGGCTATGTGCCAATAAAGTTTTATTATGAAAAGCAGGTCTGACTCAGCCCACAAGGCAGTTTGCTAACTTTTGCTCTGGATAAAACGTATAGGCATGAGGTGACAGTTGTTGAAGCTAGGGTGCATGAAGATTCATTATACCTCTTTCTGTGTATGTTTTTGTTGTTTGTTTGTTTTTTGAGACAGGGTCTCTCATTATGTAGCCCTGACTGACCTGGAATTTGCTATGTAGATCAGGTTGGCCTTGAGCACATAGAGATCTATCTGCTTTAACTTCCCAAAGTACTGGGTTAAAAGCATGCATCACCACACCCAGCCCGCTTTCTGTATTTTTTATTTATGTTTGAAATTTTTTATAATAGAAATGAAGCTTTTTTTATATAAAATTAAGGGAATTATTTTATATACAACTCATAGTCTCTGTTTTACTTATAATTCTTATTGAGCTAGCCAGAGAGTAGTATTTTAATTTGGTTTCTATTACTATGATAAAGACCATGGCCAACAGCAATCTGAGCAGGGAAGGGTTTATTTGGTATACATTTATCTCTGGCTACAGTCCATTGAGAGAAGCCAAGGCGGGAAGTGAAGCCGAGGCCATGGAGGAACGTTGTACGGTCTTATTCCTGTGGTTTGCTCAGCTGGCTTTCTTACACAGCTCAGTACCACCTGCCCAGGGATATTACACCCACAGTGGTCTGGTCCCTCCCACACCAGTCAGAAATCAAGAACATGTACCACAGACTAGTGTACAGGCCAGTGGTATGGAAGCATTTTTTAACTGGGATTTCTTCCCAGATGACCCTAGTTTGTGTCAAGGTGACAAAAACTAACGAGCACTTGGCTCACTGGAGAGTAGGGAAGTTTTGTAGCTATTTTGTTTGATCTTTTCAAGCTCTCAAAGAAGCAATACACTGATTTTTAAGTGATAAACATACCCTTAAGCCATTTCTGTATGTCAGGTTTCTTGTGTTCTGTGGCTAACATGAGTATTAACTATTTCTTCCTTGTTTAGGCATCAGAGATAAAGTGTCTGATTGGGGTGCATTTCTAAAGCAGACCCTGAGAGGAGCCTGTAGTCCTCCTGTGTCTCTGCTAGAGGGCGTAAGTATCAACTGCTTCCTAAACCAGTGTGGAAAACCTTTGCAAGAAATCCAACAGTAATTGCTAATTCACTCCTTAGAGAATAGAGAAATGTTGTTCTTAGAGTTGTAAGCACAAGTATTGGAACATTTAGACTTCGTAGCAGTTGTACTTTGACTTGCTCAGTACCTGAGAAGCTTCTGAATCAGTTTTCTTTTGAGGTTCTACTGATAGATACTTCCATGCCCATTTGTGAACACTGTTTCAAACAACTTTAAATTTTTTTTGTACTCAGATTAAATTTTTTTATTCTTACCCAGGGCCTGGCACATCTTGAACTCCTGGTAAAAATTAAATGAATGAATGGATGGATAGATGAATGGTTGGATGGATGGATGACGTTGTGAACAATGGGCATATAAAATATCCTGGCCTGCATTGATCATGATTCTGCCATCTTAAAACTTGTAACTATTAATGTGTTCCTCCATTTGTTCATTTGTCCTTTTATACATCTAGATATGAAAACTTCACAGAGCAGTTTATACTAGGAAAATATGTAACAGTGAATGATAAGAATAATTAAGTAGGCTGGGAGTAGTGTCTCATACCTTTGGTTCCAGCACTAAGGAGGAAGACAGGAAAAACTGAGTTTGAGGCCAGCATGGTCTGTATAATGAGTGCCAGGAGACCAAGACTATGGAGGTTGGGGGTGGTGGTTAAGTGATGACTTTGGAACAAGTTCACTAATTTTTTTTTCTTTAACCCCATCCTCATTCCTATATTCTGGGACTTAAACCCAAGGTAACTGCTGTATAAATTAAGTTTCCTCTAGTCTCTTCTTTGTGTGTGTGTGTGTGTGTGTGCATGTTTATATGTGTGTGTGGAGCACACGTGTGGGTCAGAGGTTGACACTGGATGTCTTCATCAATTGCTCTCCTCTTTATTTTTTGAGACAGAGGCTCTCCCTTGTCCTGGAGTGTAGCATGAATCTTAAAAGTTCTTATTAATAAAATCAAACCTGAGGCCAGTTATTGGGGTGAACGCTGGAAGGTCAAAAAATCAGAACAAGCCACAGCTATCTCACCTCGCCAGATCTTCAGCTGGTCCTGTTTCCTCAGACTGGAAGCTTCTGTGTTCTCATCCCAATGGCTCTCAGCTGAACTGCTGCTAGAAGCCTGAATGCTTAACCAGCCAAATGCTTAACCAGGCAAATGCTTCTAGTTTCTGGTCCTCACGCCTTATAAACCTTTCTGCGTTCTACCACCATTCCCTGGGATTAAAGACTGCTTTCTGGGATTAAAGGTGTGAGTCACCATGCCTGACTGTTTCCAGTGCGGCCTTGAACTCACAGAGATCCAGAGGGATTTCTGTCTCTGGAATGCTAGGATTAAAGGCGTGAGTGCCACCATTTTCTAGCCTCTGTATCTAGTGGCTGTCTGTTCTCTGACCCCAGATAAGTTTATTAAGGTACACAATATTTTGGGGAACACAATACCACCACACTGGAGTTCACTAGTTGGCTAGATTGCCTGGCTAGCAAGCCTTTCAGGATCCTCCTAGCTCTGTCTTCCCTGTGCTGGGATTATAGGTTCCTGCCTCCACACCAACTTTACACGGGTGCTGGGAATCTGACGCTATTTTTTTTTCTTTCTTTCCTTTTTGATTTTTTTGTTTTTGTTTTTGCAAGACAGGGTTTCTCTGTAATAGCTCTGACTGTCCTGGAATTCGCTATGTAGACCAGGCTGGCCTTGAACTCACAAAGGTCCTTAATGTGCATTGGTGTTTTGACTGCTTAAATGTCTATATGAATGTGGTGGATTCCCTGGAACTGGAGTTACAGATAGTTTTGAGCAGCCATGTGGGTGCTGAGCCATCTCTCCAGCCCCCCTATTCTTTATTGTAGTTTTAAATACATATCTAGATGGTAAAATTTGTTTGTTTGTTTATTTATTTATTTATTTTATTATTTACTTTTTGGTGTTTTCGAGACAAGGTTTCTTTGTGCAGCTCTGGCTGTCCTGGAACTCACTCTGTAGACCAGGCTGACTTCAAACTCAAAAGATCTGCCTGATTCTGCCTCCTGGGTGCTGGAATTAAAGGGGTGTTCTACCACTGCCTAGCTAGCCTCAAATTCTCTATGTAGACCACGGTGGCCTTGAACTCACAAACATCTGTCTGCCTCTGCTTCCTGAATTCTAGTATTAAAGATGTGTAACAACATGCCCAATTTACAATTTTATTTTTAGTGGTGTATATTTGTGTGTGTCTGAGTATGGGTTTGTACACTTGAGTATGAGTGCTTATTGAGGCCAGGAGAGGGCATCAGATCCTCTGTAGCTGGAGTTATAGGCAGTTGTGAGCTACTTGACATGGATACTGAGAACCAAACTCAAGTCATCTACAAGAGCTGTACATGCTCTTCACTGCTGAGCCATTTATGTAGCCTCTAATTTTTCTTAGTAAAAAAAATCTAGATAGTTAAATTTTCCTTTCCTTTCACTATAACCAAAAGTTCTTACTGTTCATAAGAACATGTGGAATGGGGAAAACAAGTAAAATCTCATCAGAAGTAGATACATTATTGCTCATTAGATGCAAAATACTAAGAACAGTTTAAAAGGTAGGGAAGCTGACATCTGCTCTAATACTGTGATCTAATCAGTAAAAACAATATATATTTTGAAAAAAAAAACAAAGAGAAGCATAAGTAGATATTGACTTGTGTGTAGTGCTTATACCAACTATTCTCTGGTCTTTTTAGGTCTTTAGTATTCTAAAAGAGGGTAGGCATGTTTGACTTTCTCTTTAATGGTGATCATAGTTGCTTTCATAATCAGAGACAAGATTCTATTTTTAAAATTATACTAAATGAAATAATTTAGAGATATTTGTTAAAATAATTTTACTGTGTTATAAGTAAGATTTTCTTTATGATAAACATTTTCATATCATCCAAAAGTGATATTGTGGGAGACTATCTGTAGACAATGTAATTTAATGCCAGTGTTTGGGTGAGTAAAACAATATGAAGACTAGTTTGAGAAAATTTAGAACTTGACTCTTAAAAAGAAACATTAACCTCTCCCGTTTCATGTTTCTAACCTACAGCTCCGTCATGGAAGGAATCCTTTAGACCTCATTGCCCCGGGATCCAGACTAGAATGCCAAGCTTTCCAGGACTCTTTAAGCACTTGGATTGTTACTGTTGTTGAGAACATTGGGGGACGGCTGAAGCTGCGTTATGAAGGACTTGAAAGTTCTGACGGTTTTGAACACTGGTTGTATTACTTAGATCCGTTTCTTCATCACATTGGTTGGGCTGCTCAGCAAGGATATGAACTTCAGCCCCCACTAGGTAAAGAGTTACATAATACTTTTCTGTAAACTTCTATTATTGTTTTATTATTAATATCTTTGAGGCTGAAAATGTGTTCTACATATTATAAAAACCTTCCTTAATTCACATAAAAATGTTTTGTATTATACAAAGTAATTGCATTAGGTGTATATTTCTCTTTGATTTTGTTATTACACTTAGAGTTTAGCATACACTACTGATTATACCTCAGGCTTTTCCCCTAACCAATATTTTACCCTCACTTGCATTTATGACTGTGTAGTCCAGTTTGGGTATTTATTGCATTATTTCGTGGGCTGCAGCATTACTTCTGCTCTTACTGTAGATATTTTAGCAAACTTTCATTTTCTGGCCTCTTAAACAGAGTCCAGTACTGAGATTAGGGTACAAGTTCTTTTGTGTGAAGGTGGACCTGAACCCCTCACCCATAAAAGAAAAAAAGCCAGGCATGGTGGTGCATGTCTTTAATCTTAGTACTCAGGAGGCAGAGGCAGGCCGATCCTTGAGTTCGAGGTCAGCCTGGTCTACAGATCAAGTTCCAGGATAGCCAGAGCTACACAGAGAAACCCTGCCCTCTTGCGGGGATGGGGTGGTGGTGGTGAAACAATCCTGAACTTTTCCTAACCCATAGTAGAAAGTACTTATGTTTATGTGAATGCTTCAGAAGTGAAAACTATAGGCTTTCTCCTCTTAAAACATGCTATTTTGTCGTACTAAAGCCATCAGGCATCTGAAAAATGAAGCTGACTGGCAAGAGATTCTGGCCAAAGTAAAAGAGGAAGAGGAAGAGCCATTGCCCTCTTACTTATTTAAGGTAAAAACAGAAACTCACGATAAATACAAATTTTCTCCTTATAGTAGATAGTAGCAATTAGAGGAGGTAAAGAATGAAAAGTAATCATTGGAGGCAGGAGAGTGGCCTGTGGTGGGAAGGAGGGGTCAAACTGGAGAGATTATGATCCGCCTTGTTTTCCAGCAGTTAACTAGGTTTCTCTCAATGTCCTCTTAAAGCTATCTGAATGTCTTCTTTTCCAGTCTTAACTACATAACCTTAACTAGTTAGGAAATAAATCTTTCTTCCGGGTGTTCATTGTATTCCAAACAGAGAGAGGAATGTTTTACATGAGTTGTTGTTTTTGTCCTGAATGGATTTTCCCAGGAAGAAAAATTACAGGATGTACCAGAAGCTTAACAGTTCTGTTATTTTAATTAACTAGATTACCTTGTTGCTGTGATGAAATGCTGTGACAAAAGCAACCTAAGGAATAAGGGTTTATTTTAACTCATGGTTTGAAGGGATGGAGGCTGTCATGGCTGAGAAGTACGGAGACAGGAGCTTGAAGTGCCTGGTTATAGTAAACATGCAATCAGCAAGCAAAGAGAAATGAATGCTGGTGCTCAGCTCACTTCCTACTTTTCCAACAAGTCCAGGACCATAGTTCATAGGGTATTCTCCACATTCAGAGTATAGTTCTTCTCTCCTTGGTTAAACCTCTCTGGAAATACCCTTAGAGACACACCCAGAGCATGTCACCTAGATGATCCAAATCCAGTCTGATTGACAATGAAGATTAACCATCACAAGTAGTCAGCTATATATGAGTGTAAGTTAAGTCAAAGATACTTTATTTTTACTCTTTTTTTGTTATATACATTTCAGGATAAGCAAGTTATTGGAACCCATGAATTTTCTGTAAATATGAAATTGGAAGCTGTGGATCCATGGTCTCCCTTTGGGATTTCTCCTGCTACAATTGCTAAGGTGAAATGGCAGTAATTTTCTTCTGGAAAGAATTGCCATCAGGGTGACTAGTTGAGGAAATGGTGGTAGTTTGATCTTGAGGCTATAATAATACAGTTCACTGTAAAGCCAGATCTCTTCTGTATATTTGTATTGTATTGTCCAGTTTTGTGTGTCTGTGCCATTTCTTCTTCAGAGCTTAGTAGTCCTGAACAGCCAAAGCAGAGCAGAGTCAGAGCACCAAAGTAGGAGAAGGAAACGTTCTTTAGAGGCAAGCCTTACTTTGTATAACAGAAAGGACTTGACTATTATTTGGGCCCATGTTTATAAAGTATGAATCCAGAGAGTACCATTGCTTATCTAACCAGGGACAGGTTTTAGGGGCATAGAGAGACATGTAGGGTCACAGAATTAGCATCACCATTAGGATAGCTACAGCTGTGTGTTCTGGACTCAGACTTTAATCTCTCCAACAGCTTACAAAATTTAGGCTCTTGTTAAGAGTGACCACATTGTCAAAGTGCAGTTACTGTGTAATGGGGAGTATTTGGCTTAGGACCAGAGCAGAAGCCCATTTTCTGGAAGTAGAGCCCAAGGTGGATTATAGCTATGGGAATAATTACTAGGATGCTTAATTATCTGACTTGATGAGATTTACATTTTGTTTGTCTTAGTGGAAGATTATTCTCAGAGCACTGAGAGATTTTTGAGCCTGTAAGTAGTCTTAAGATCTCTGGAAGCTGGAGGAATAGCTCTGTGGTTAAGAGCCTTTAACAGAGAATTAGTTTAATTCCCAGCACCCACATCAGGTGGCTTATAACCACTTGTAATTACAGTTTCAGGGCCTCCTCCTTAGCACCTACACCCATGTAACATATATACACACAGACATAGACACACATATAAGTAATGAAATAAAAAGAAATCTTTAAGACACGCACACACAGAGAGAAAGAGAGACAAAAGGAGACTGAGACCAAGACCTATCAACCTTCTCTGGAGTCTGAAGAGGACATTTATTATGTTCTTATTTTGGCATTTGAAGTTAGTATAGTAATGTAGTTGACCCCTTAACTTAAACTAAATTTTGCTTTGAACCCAAATATTTGGCTGAGTTCAGGTTTGCAGTTCCTTGACTGTGTAACCTGCAGTAAGTTACTTTACTTTTCTTTAAATTCATTTTCCTTACCTGAAAAATGGAATTGAAAATGGTACCTACCTCAAGTAAAACTGAGTAAATATGTGGAAGATATTTAACTAAACTGGTACCTGATGTAGAACTAACATTTATTGAATATTTTAATAATCCAGTGTGAGTATAAATAACATGTTTGATTGTGCTAAGGAAAGTACAAGTCTATCTGTGATAGATACATGTTTGTGCATATATATATATATATATATATATATTATGTGTACAATATACATAAATCCATTGGTCAGTTTTATCTGTTTACTTATATAGGTTTTTGATAATAAGTACTTTCTGGTGGAAATGGATGACCTTCGACCAGAAGACCATACCAGGAGATCATTTGTGTGCCATGCTAACAGTCCTGGCATCTTTCCTGTGCAGTGGAGTCTAAAGAATGGTTTACACATCAACCCTCCTCCAGGTGTGGATTTGAGTTCTTCTGTGTTGTTTCTCAAAATTATTACTATCCTAAGTAATTATGTAGGTTCTCACTATGTAGCTGAGTGTGTCCTCATGCTCACCATATAACCCACGCTGGCCTTAAATTCCTCATGAACCAGCCTTAGCCCTTGAAATGTGTGTTGGATGGTATTGGTAAGATCTTTTATACCTCTTGTCTTGAGTATTATGGAGGTCCAAGATAAGGTAAATGAGATCTAGATTCCATAATTTTATTGATTGATTGATTGATTGATTGAGGAAGGGTCTTACTATGTGGCCTGGCTGGCCTGGAACTTGCTATGTAGACTAGGCTGGCCTTGAATTCACAGAGATCCACCTGCCTCTGCCTCTGGAGTACTGGGACTAAAGGCATGTGCCACCACACCCAGCTCATTCTGTAATATTTGAAGTCACAAGCTGAAGTGTTAGTATTTTTTCTCATACTTTGACATATATTTGTATAGCCAGCTGGAAGGACAGGTTCAAGCCTGATTCTATTGTGGTTCGCTAGTCTGTTCCATGTGGAATCTGTTGGGAGGTCACAGAGGGGTGGTGTCCTAGTTTGCTTCTCTGTTGCTGTGATAAGACATGGACCAAAAACAACTTTGGAGAAGAACGGGTTTTTTTCATCTTATACTTAAAACTCATCACTAAAGTAAGTCTGGCTGGAGCCCATGGCAGAAGCAGAAGCAGACTATGTAGGAATTCTGCTAAATGGTTTGCTCCTTATGGCTTGCTCAGACTGCTTTTTTATACATACAACCTAGGACCACCTTCCGAGGGGTGGCAGTCCGCACAGTAGGTTAGGCCTTCCCACATTAATCATTAATCAAGAAAATGCCTTACAGACTCTCCCCTGGGACCACAGTCTGATGAAGGCAATCCCTTAATTGAGAGTCTCTCTTCCCAGATATGTCTGTGTTTGTGTGAAGTTGACAGACACTAATTAGTATAGTAGGTTTGACAAACACTGAGCCTGTAGTCCTAGCTAGAAGGTGGATGAGTTTTAGGTGTTGAGACCTTGTTATGGAGATGACTAGTCAGAGGGACGTTATGATCAAGATCTAAAATGAGTAACAGCTCATTTTACTTGTTCTTGTAACTTTGTAAAGATATATTTTACCTAATCAAAGCACTGAACTAAAACTTCACTGAATTTGACTAAAATTTTAATATTTTTAAACTTGGAATATCTGGAAAGTGTCAGATATTAGTTTTTCTTATACCTGAAAACCAGATTGTTTTGACTTAGTAAGCTTTGGTAATCAAGGCTTCTCTTGAATGCTGACTGCTGAAGCATTGTACTGGAAGCACTCTTATATTGCAAGGATCATAAACTCTGTCCTCCACCCTTCATTTGGATGCCTTCATTCATCCAAAAAAACATTTATGCAGTGTTTGTTGTGAACATGTAGTGAATTTATCACTGAGAAAGCAGAGATGAGATAATCTAGCCTTTCAAGAGGCACATGGGAAAAAACATCCACAGAACTTCCCAGATTCTCCACCATCAGCGAGCAGAACACAAGGGGCACCTGGTGGGAAGGTATGGCATTGAACACTATGCTAGGAACTTGTTGCTTTGCAGGAAGGTGCAGGATATTCCAAGTTCTTTATACTGCTTGCCACCTTTGTGTGAAAAGGAGAAAACAAGAATTAAAGATATAGGAGCTTTGGGAATACTGTTGACAAGTCAACTGAACTTGTAATCAGAGGGAAAGGAGGGAATTATGCAATTGAAAACGACAGTGGGGCCTGGAGAGATGGCACAGTGGCTAAGAGCATTTGCTGCTTCTGCAGAAGTCCAGAGTCCAATTCCCAGTAACCATATCAGGTGGCTCAGAGCTGCCTGCAACTCTAGTTCTAGGGTATCTGGTACCCCCTTCTGGACTCCGCAGGTACCAGCATACATGTGTGAATACATGCACACATATATACATACACTTATATAAAAATAGAAGTATTTAAGAAAGAAACATGTCAGGGAATGTTTTATCAGAAGTGAAGATTGGGTCAGAGGGAGCGCTGAGGCCTTTTTTGTTTGGGCAAGAAAGAGGATAGCAAGGACTGTTGCCTGTAGGAGGACACAGTTTTGAGTAGCCTTTGATTAAGCTCTGAGGCAGAACAATTTAGACAAAAGTGAACAGCAGCCATGTAACTCCCATATAGATGGAGTTGAGTCAGATACTAGTTTGGAGGTGTTTCTACCAAGAACCTTGACATATTAAAGTAGAGAGTTGTTTATTTTTGTCTGAGTTGAATTTATGATTCAGATTATATAAGAGCATTTAGAGTTTTAAAATGTTTTCTTAATTGACATATACTGTATGTATTTATGGAGTACAGGGTAGCATTTTAATACATACATTCAATGTATAATGATCAGGGTGGAGTAATGGACATATCTGTTAGATATTATATCATTTCTTTGTGTTATGAACAGTCAAAATCTTCTCTATTAGTAGTTTGAGATGTTCAGTTAATTTTGTCAACAATAGTAGGGACATTATTCCTCCTATCCAGCTGCATCCCTGTGCCCACTATCCTCTCCATCCCTGGGAACATTAGACAGATTCTGTAGTACATGAATCTGAAAACAATGTTAAGAGTATTGCAACAGACCCAGGGTATGGTGGTATATGCCCGTAATCCTAGAACTTGGAAGATAGAGGAAGGACAGTCAATAATTCAAGGTCAGCTTTGGCTACATGAGTTCTAAGATATCCTGAACTGCTACATAAGACCCTGTCTTAAGGAAAAAAAAAAGAGAGAGACATTGTATTGGTATTAGCTAAGACATGTTAAGAAAAGTAAATGGCCTTATTGACAAAAAGTCCTCACTGATTAAAAAGTACTAATAAGCCTGGTGGTGATGGTGGCACACGCCTTTAATCCCAGCACTCGGGAGGCAGAAGCAGGCGGATCTCTGTGAGTTCGAGGCCAGCCTGGTCTACAAAGCGAGTTCCAGGAAAGGTGCAAAGTTATACAGAGAAACCCTGTCTCGAAAAAACAAAACAACAACAACAACAACAAAAAGTACTAATAAAATCAATAAGACTAAATTTCTATATACAAAACCAAGTCCTGTCTTTTTATTTTATTTTTTTTACACTCTTGACAAATTGTCAGTAACTAGTCATACAAAAAGACTGCTCAAAAAAGACCTGGTTTGAAATTTGGAAGTTTGAACAATTATTTCATTAATTTTATTACATAATTAAAATTTTTCCAGAGTAATTTTATAAAGTTAGCTCTGTACAGTTGTGGGTTCAGTTCCCTAGTATGAAAAGTACTAATTATGGTTTGTATTATAGAGTGCCCCTCCACATTGATGACAGTACATAGACTAACAGTATGAGGAGTTGTGAGTGGACACCTTGGCAGATGCTGGAGTCACAGGTGTATTAGTGTGAATCATTGCTCTTCTGTCTCTGTGCAGGCTTCCGGAGCCAGGACTTTGATTGGGCTGACTACCTCAAACAGTGTGGTGCCGAAGCTGCCCCCCAGAAGTGCTTCCCTCCGGTGAGACCCCCTCAGCCATACCTTGGAGAGATCATGTCCTCAGTTTATATAGTGACCACATTTTTTTCCTTCATTGTAATTCTTGTATTTATACCTCATTATTTTCAAAATAATATGCTATACTCTTGAGGTATTAATTTTAGACACTTGTGGTGACATAGTATAGTAAATAAACATTTAACTGTTTGGTGTTACCTTCCCTTCTGTCTTAACCATCACTAGTTAATTTTGATGAAATTTCAGTTAAAGATTTACTATATGTGCATCTTTAATAGCTCACTGCTGCAGTATTTTATGGTTGTTTTCCTTTTTAAAACATTTGTCATGTGAATAATTGCTGTTTTGTTGCTGTTTGGTTAATGTTCTTTGTGTCTATTACTAGTTCTTCCCATACCCTCCAGTAGCTTCTTGTTACTAATTCCACAAAGGCAGTCCAATCAGAAGATGAATGTTTCTGATATTTTTTTCTCCCTGGAAAGACAGCTTTCGAGGCTTTACCCGAGTAGTTCTGTGACTATCACACAGGGAATTCCCTCTCCTCTCTCTTAGGATTTGGAGCTGCTGTTACATAGAACTCATGGCCTCTTTCCTTGGTTTACTTGTGTGTGTGTGTGTGTGTGTGTGTGTGTGTGTGTGTGTGTGTGTGTGTGTGTGTGAGAGAGAGAGAGAGAGAGAGACAGAGACAGAGACAGAGACAGAGACAGAGACAAAGCGATGCAGAGACAGACATATATGCACATGCAAAGGCCAGAAGGGGATGTTGGGTGTCGTCCTATTTCTCTCCAATTTTTAAAAGGTAGGGTCTGTCACTAAACGTGAAGCTTTCTGTTTCTGATTGGCTCATTCCCAGAGAGCCTGTGGCATCCACTTGCCTCTCTGCACCACAGCTTTGGCATTACAGACATCTGCCATCATGTCGAGCTTTTTATATAAGTACCGAGGATTTGAACGCAGGTCTCCTTGCTCTCGCAGCAAGTACTATTGCCCACTAAGCGATCTCTTCAGCCTCTTGCTTGGTGGTTTTGATGGAGCCTGCTATTGCTTAGTAGCTTCTTAAAACATGGTTATAAGGACTGTGTAAACTTTAATAAATTCTATATATTGAAATTTTCATCCTTCTGATATACTCATAGTTTAGCTTTAATATGAAAGTTAGGTTGGACGTTACCTCAGAATTTAAAAATAGTGCTCACTTGTCTTACTTCTAGTGCTATGTTTTGTTTTAAGTCAAAAGACAATTTCACTCTTGAGGGTTTTTTGTTGTTTTTTTGAGACAGGATTACTCTTAACTTTTTGTAGATGAACCTGCCTTTCCTCTTCCCTTGTGCAAAGTTGCAGGTAGCCTGCCTTTTTTCCTCTCATAGAAAATATAGAATCTCAGCAGAGCCTGGTGGTGCACGCCTTTAATCCCAGCACCTGGGAGGCAGAGACAGTGGATCTCTATGAGTTCAAAGCCAGCCTGGTCTACAGAGTGATTTCCAGATCAGCTAGGCTACATATATTTTTTGAGACCTTGTCTCAAAAAACAAACAAAAATTTATAGTTTTGTTTTGTTTTTTGTTTTTTGGGTTTTTTTTAGATTTACTCTCACTCTGTAGTCCAGATTGACCTCAGACTCCCTAGGAGTCCCAAGGCTATCTTTAGACTCATGGTAATCATCTTGCCTCAGTTTACCAAGTGCTGGGGTTATAAGGGTTTTTTTTTTTTAAATGATTTTTTAGCCGGGCGGTGGTGGCACATGCCTTTAATCCCAGCACTCGGGGCAGAGCCAGGTGGATCTCTGTGAGTTCGAGGCCAGCCTGGGCTACCAAGTGAGTTCCAGGAAAGGTGCAAAGCTACACAGAGAAACCCTGTCTCGAAAAACCAAAAAGCAAAACAAAACAAAAAAAAGATTTTTTTAAAAGATGTATTTGTTTTTATTTTATGTGTCTCAGTATTTTGTGTTTATGTGCATGTGATGCCCTCAGAGGCTAGAAGGGGGCATCAGATCCTTGGAAATTGAGTTACAGATGATCGTGAGCCACCGTATAGATTCTGGCACCAAATCCAGGTCTGTTCCCAGAGTAGCAAGTACTCTTGATCTCTAAGCCATCTCTCCAGCCCCAAGTTTTTAATTTGTTATACTATATTTTTTTGATTTTCAGGACTACTTCTCTTCTTTGAATAGTTCTTTATTTTGTTTTATTTTATTTATTTTTGCAGTAGAGTCTCACTGACTTGACAGGATTTCCCTATTTCTGTCTGGCCTAGAACTTTCTATGTAGACAAGACAGGCTTTAAACTCACAGAGATCTACCTGCTTCTACTTCCTGAGTGCTGTGATTAAAGGCATGCACCATTAGACAAAACTCTTAATAGTTCTTTATTTTTAATGGTGTACTATTCTTTAAGTATGAAATAGATTTTCTTGTTTGCCAGAAGATGTTAATTAACACCACTACTGGTTTGAAGGTTTCTTTGCATGCTATCTGCTTTTTTATTGTATGTAGCTTTTATATTCTTAAATATATGATCATTCTAGATTACTGATTATATTTAAGTATGGGAAACTAAAACAAACTGATTAGAAAATTTGAGCATGTTTGGATGGGGTTTGTCAACCTTGACTTTTCCTACAGAGCGGGATCTTTAATTGAGTGGCCATTCATTGAGAAAAACTAAACTTCTATCTTGATGTGTTGTCCTATTACTGTAAAAGATCTTTTCCTGTCCCCTGTCTGATATTATAGAGGCTACGGCTGGGCCTTCACTACATACACACCCTTGACAGTTGTTTGTGTCCTCCTGCCCAAAGATCTTGTATTTTATCTTTTCCAGAGAATAAATCTCACTTTCTGTAGGGAAGGGAAAGACACAGTTGCCCTGAGGTATGTAATAGTACATAATGGCATAATGTAAATGCTTTTTAAATGTTTCTGAAAAAGAAAGAAGAAAGAAAGGAAGTAAAGATAAAGGTCCTCCAAGCATGAAGATACACAACTATAATTCCAGTGCTCTAGGAGGCTGAGGCAGGAGGATTGATGTAAATGGGAGGCCAGCCATTTCTAAATAGTAAGACCCCCATCTCAAAAAACATTTTGTTTTTAATTAAAAAAAAAAAAAAAAAAAAAAAAGAGGGGCTGGGAATGTAGCTCGTTGTCTTTTTTTAGAGTGCTTGCTTAGCATGCCTGGAGTCCTGAGTTAGAGCCTCAGAACTGTATAAGCAAGGTATGATGGTACACACCTGAAATCCTAGCACTTGGAAGGTGGAAGTAGAAGGATCAGGAATAAAGGTCACATCTTTGCACGTAGCAAGAGTTAGAGGTCAGCCTGGGCTACATGAGACGTGTCTGAAACAAAACAGAAGAACCATGCAAATCAACTAGACCTTGTTTAGGTCACTCACTTCTGCCCCCACTTGCATCAGTGCTGGTTCTGACAGTTCTTGGCTTTCTTCACTGCCAATTTATGTTTACTATCTCTTGTTATATGCGTCCTATTAGGTTATGGTTTTATTTTTAAATTTATTTATTTATTTTGTGTGTGCATTTGTACATGTGCACATCATGGCACACATGGAACTTTTCACCTTCCACCTTGTAGGTTCTGGGGTTCAAACAAGGACCTTTACACACTGAGCCCATCTAGACAGCTCTAGATTTATACTCTCAAAAACCAACAGCAATTTTTAATGAGTTATCAGGAAGGAAAATAACTAAATCTTAAAACTTGTTTCCTCCTATATTCCCTTTGCTTCCTTGAAAACAAAACAGAACAAAATATGTTTATTGCTTTACTGTAAATTTAGGGATTAAATACTGCTTGCAAAACATTCCAGTTGAACACAAGTTAATACTAGATATTAATCTAATTAGTAAATTTGATTCATTGATTTTCTTCTAGTCAATTTATGAGCACCAGTTTAAGAAGAACATGAAAGTGGAGGCAGTGAACCCTCTTCTCCCTGAAGAAGTCTGCATTGCCACCATTACTTCAGTGAGAGGCTCTTACCTGTGGCTCCAGCTAGAAGGTAAGGGCCAGCACCCCTGACAAGTTTCCTGTGGCCATTTCTTTGCTCTTCCTGCTCACCCCTGTAGGGTAGCTTGTTAGACTCAGTGGACTTGTTAAATAGTGAGATAATTTGAAATCCAAGATTTTAAGCTAACATTTTACTTTTTGTCCTTGACTTTTAAATTTTAGGAAATGGAAGTCAATAAAAACTCTTTAAAGTCCTTTATTTTCATAAGGGCAAGTCAAAATAACGTTTATTTTGATGTTACCAAAATACATTAGTAAAACATTAACGGCCTCACTTACTGAAGAGGTGACATTTTGGTTGCCCCAAGACAATAGAACCAAATAGAATGTAGACAAACTTAATTTATATTTCTCAAGGTAATATTTAGTGATTGGGCAGGTTTGTGGATGAAGCTACGGAAGTGCTCGATGCTGCAGCTATTGTATGTGCCTGCTTTTTTTTTTATCCTGCTGCCAAATAGTCTCTAAAAAGATGCCTTCTATTTCTGATTTGTAGAATTGATGTGTAATGAAGATGTCAAGAACAGTATTTACTGCAGACATCCATGCAATATCTGCCAAACAATTTGGCAATCTTTTCCTGATTTGAGTTCATTGTACCGCATTCAGGTTTATTCCAAGAATACAAGACCTTAGTCCTGGTAGTTAAAGTAAACTTGACGTTTTGCCACCATACTCTGGTTATTTCAAGGAAATGATGACTATGATACTTATTAGCCATCTGAATGACACCAGTCATAGCTCCAGTTACTTCTTTGCTGTTCCTTTGCCAAAGGTCACTGTGTATTTACTTCCTTCTTGGTTCTTACAAGTTACATATAGAAGGCAACTTATTTTTTCATAATATTTATATAACATAAACTGTATGACTTCCATGAGAAGGATCATTGCTTAAGAGACTTGTGTCTATATTACTACAGTGCTGTTGAAAAAGTAACGTGTAGGTAGGACCTAGGCATGGTTGTGCAGTGCCTATAGTCCCAATACTTAGGAGGCTGAGGCATTGGGATCACTGTTTCAAAGCTAGCCTATATTACCTAGTGAGACCCAGTCTCAAAAACTAAACAAACAAACCACATAAAACAAAAAAACTTACAGAGGAAGCTGTTTAATAGTTCAAATTTTGTTTTCTTAATCTAACAGGTTCTAAGAAGCCTATACCTGAATTTATTGTAAGTGTGGAGTCGATGGATATATTTCCTTTGGGATGGTGTGAAGCCAATGGCCATCCTCTCAGTACTCCTCGTCGGGCACGAGGTATTTGTCTATTTCTGAATTAGAGGACTGGTTATTAAATGATCTCTTGCACAGGTGCTACCAGTCACAGTGCATATAGACATTTTAGAGAAAATCAAAATGATATTTATTATCTTTTTGTGTAGGCAGTTATTTATTGCAACAAACTCTTATTAGCTTAGAGGTCAGGGCTAAACTTCGGAAATCTTGATTTCTCATAGACTATAATAATACAGGGTTCCACAAGGGCAGGTATTATCTTAGGGCTTGAACTAGGCTCCCCATGTTTACTCAGATGGGTACTGGCAAATGTCTTAGTCCATTCTGGTTTTGATATCAAAATTCTATAACATAATATATCTATTATCACTGGGGCTAGGAAGTCCAAGTGATAGGGTGTTAGCAGATATTAGGATCTGTTTTTTAGATAAGGCCTTTTTTTTCTTTTTCAGATTTAAAAAATTTTATCATAAGTGTATGAGTGTTTGGCCTGCATATATAAATATGTATCATGTGGGTGCCTGATGCCCCCAGAGTTCAAAAGAAGGTATCAGAGTCCCTGGAACGGAGTTACTTATGGTTGTGAATTACCATGTTGGGACTGGACTAAACCAGGGTCTTCTGTAAGAGCAGCAAGTACTCTTACCCTCTGAGCCTTCTCTTCAGCTCAGAGATGTTCTTGCTGTGTCTTCACATGCTAAAACAGACTGCTTACTCTCTGGGGCATTCTTTGTAGGGGTACTAATCCCATTTATGAAAGGTCTGTCTTCAGCCCTTGCCAAATGCCTCGCCTTCTAATGTGTAAGTAGGGTTTCAGAATTAATTTGAGAATACAGTCAGACATTAGCAACAGAAATTCATTTCCATAGGCTATTGAACTGAGGAACTTAGTTCTTTGCTAATCATTGGCTAAAGTTCTTTGCCAAATGGATCTCTTCATAGGGCAGCGCAGAAGCTGGCTTCTATTGGAATGAGGTAGCCATTTTTTTAAAATTTGTATTTTCCTTTTTTTTTTTTTAAATTGGAGACAAAGTCTCACCATGTAGACCGTGGCTGGGCTAGAACTCAGTATGTAGACCAGATTGACTCTGAATTCAGATTTGCCTACCTCTGCCTCCCAAGTTCTATGTAAAAACAAGTGCTCTTAAGTGCTGAGCCATCTCTCCAGCCCCTTCACTCTCTTTTAGTTATATGGTGGTGGTTTTTTTCTACATTTATTGTGTGTGTATATTTGTGTTTATGTATGCACATACACATGCCACTGCATACACATGGAAGTCAGAGAACAACTTCTGGGAGTTGATTCTCCTTTTCCATCAAGTGTCTATTGGGAATCAAACTCAGGTTGTCAGACTGAGTGGCAAGTGCCCTAAGTGGTCTTTTTAAAAACCTGGAGCCAGATATCAGGGTGAAAGTTGAAAGATCAGAGAAGCAGAGCAAGCTACCTCTTAACTCACCTACTCCTCAGCCTGCAAGAGCCTAAAAAAGACCTGAGTTCCTGTCTCCTCCCACCTTGTATTCCTTTCTCTGCCCAGCCATATCACTTCCTGTCTCAACCCTTCTAGTACTGAGATTAAAGGTGTGTGATCCCACATGCTGGAGTTAAAGGTGTGTGCCACCACTGCCTGACCTCTGGGGCTGGCTCTGTCCTCTGATCTTCAGGCAAGTTTTATTTCCTAGATTACAAGGAATATATCACTGCACCCTTATCCACCAAGCCCTCCTGTCAACCCTCTATTCTCTTTTTATACACACATTTTTAATTTTAATGTATTTCAGTGTAATTCATTGGCTTTTTTTTTTTTATCACCTCTGCTCTTGGTGTCATATTTAAGAAGGATTCCACAGATTCAGTGCCGTGAACTTTTTCTAATATGTAAGGGTTTTGAAGTTTTATCTCTGTTTGGTAATTTGCTTTCATTTTTATATATGATGTAAGTTAAGAGTCTAGCTTCATATATATGGATGTTTTATTTCTCTAGCACTGTGTTGAAAACTGCTCCTGCTCCATTAACTGCTTCTAGGGTCCTTGTCCAATCAGCCTTTGTTTTCAGTATTTGTTTTTTCTGTTAAAGTATTTGTAGGTATTGATTAGCCTAGTGGATCCTTGAAAATATTCTTTTTTTTCCTAAAAAGATCCCATCCTAGAAAAATGTTCCTTAGTTAGGATGTTGACACTTAAACTAATTTAAAAGTACTTGCTCATTATTTACATACAACCAGGTATTAAATATGCTGATTACAAGTGTAAGTCTTTGCCTTTGTCTTCAAAATTTTTTGGCATTTTTTTCTCTTACAGTGCATAAACAAAGGAAAATTGCAGTGGTTCAACCAGAAAAACAGTAAGTAATATAATAGATGTCTAAACAGTTCAGGTTTGAAATTTAGAATATCTAGGGGAAAATAACTGTTTAAGGGAATATATCTCCTTTGTGTTGTTTTTCTCAGATGGAAGCATATACTTTTAAGTCGAATTTGATAGCTTATATATTTCTTTCATACACCTTTCCTAAAATTGCACTGTAAAATTAGGCATGGTGGTGTACATCTATAATCTTAGCTACTTTAAAGGCTGAGTCAGCACGATCATTTAAGGCAGGTGTGGGTTGTATAGTGGCTTGTATTGTTTTAAAAACAATTTCTACTTTTAAAAAATGTGTTATGAGCCGGGCGGTGGTGGCGCACGCCTTTAATCCCAGCACTCGGGAGGCAGAGCCAGGCGGATCTCTGTGAGTTCGAGGCCAGCCTGGGCTACCAAGTGAGTCCCAGGAAAGGCGCAAAGCTACACAGAGAAACCCTGTCTCGAAAAACCAAAAAAAAAAAAAAAAAAAAAAAAATGTGTTATGAGTTAACGGCATTCTTCTATTTTTGATTTACAAGTTGGCCACTTTTGCTTTTTTGAAAGAAACTAACCTGCAGGCTAAAGGTAATTTCACTATTTTTTTTTCCTTTGTTTTCTTGACCCAGAATACTGTCTTCAAGAACTGTCCATGAGGGCCTGAAGAATCAGATGAACTCCACATATTCAGGTATAGTATTTGTGACATTGGGAAGAAGAGATTCTTGGTTACCTTTTAATGGACTGTATCTGGAAATAAAGAATACATTTGAGCCAGATGTAGTGGCACATGTCTGTCATCCCACCACTTGGGAGATAAAAGGCAGGAGGATAACCTCAAGTTCAAGGCCAACATGGTCTACATATAAAACTCTGGGACAACTATAGCTACATAGTGAGACTCTTATCTCAAAATAAAATAAACCAAAAGTCCCTGTACATTTGAAGTATTAATTAAGATGGGGCTTAGGAGATAAGTTATAAGTCTGGGTAATGTTCTACGTTTATCTCTAGGAATGTTATAGAATAGATTATTGAATAATTGATATTTGAAGGACTATAAAAGAAATAACTGACCATCAAGACTAATGGGTTCATGGAGTAGGTCTTCTACTTCCTTTATCAGAAGTGTGGGGCTCTAGATTTGTGTTATATTACCCAGGAGTTAATCAACAAATGTAGTTCAGGATAGTGGTAAGCTCCATAAAGTAAATATAAAATATTTAAGAGCATTGCCAGACAGTATGCTAAGCTTCAAAATACATATTTCCATGGCTGGGGATGTAGCTAAAAGCTTGTATAGCATGTGCAAAACCTCAAAACTCATGTAATGGTGTGTATGCTGGTTGCCACCCCCACCTCATCTTTGGAAACATGGAGTAGAGTGAGAATGACTAACTGTGAACACTTGTTTCTTCATTTCCAGTGATGACCAATGGAAAATATTGTTGTCCAAAGATATACTTCAACCACCGTTGCTTCTCAGGGCCATACCTTAACAAGGGAAGAATTGCTGAGCTGCCTCAATGTGTAGGTCCTGGGAACTGTGTTCTGGTACTTAGAGAGGTAAGGTTCTAGGGCAGAACTTGGAAGTTAAATGGGAATTTCCTAGGATCATTCATACAGAGAACCATGTGCCATTGAACAACAGCTATAGGTTTAATCAAATATAACTAACATCTCATGTATAATAGTTCACTTTTAGCCATGATGATGCAATTCTAAGACCAGGTAGTGCCTAGAACTGTGAAAAGGACCAAACCTTATAGATTCTGTTTTTTTCCTGTATGTATTATATTAATACTTTTTTGTTCTTGAAACAAGATACTTGAGGGAGGTTAGTTATGAAGAAAAAGAGGTTTATTTAGTACATAGTTTTGGAGGCTAAAAAGTTTAAGACCAAGTATCCCTATTGATTTGGCTTGTGGTGAAGTTCCTCTCGACTGTGTCAAATCATAGTGAGTACTACACATGTGAGGAAGAATCATGTTGCCAAATAAGAAACTAGAGAGAGACTGTCCTACTGTCCCCTCTGAGGTCACATTTCCAATTTTTCTAAGGACATCTAGTTTCATTTGCTGATGCTGTAACAACAACAATAACAATCTGACAAATCAGCTTAAAGGAGAAAAGGGTTATTTGGCTCATAATGCACATTATAATTCATCATTGCAGGGAAGTCAAGCCAGCAGAAACTTGGAACAGCTGCTCACGTTATATCACATAATATATATATTAGTCAAGAGCAGATGAATGGATGGATATCTGCGTGCTTGTGATCAGCTCACTTCCTCTTTTATATAGCCAGGACCCAAACCTAGGAAGTGCTGCTACTCACTTATAGGCTGGGTCAGTCAACATAATCAAGATAATCCCCCACAGACATGCCCATGAGGAAGCCAAATCTAGACAATTCCTCACTGACACTCCTGCCTACATTCAGATTGACAATTAAAACTAACCATGGCAATCTCCCCCTGGCCTCACTTCTTTAGAATTCTGTCTATATCATACTGTGGACCAAGATTCTGACACATAAGCTTTTGGGAAGCTGGGGGGTTGAGGGGGGCAGTGACACATGTTCAAACCATGTCCAAACCATAACACTTACGATAAAATTTAATAAGTTAGATATGGTAAGTGATTAACAGCAATAGCAAATAATAAAATAGAAAATTATAACAATATACTATAATAAAAGTTGATTGAAAGTCATCTTTCATATTACCTTACTGAGTTGTACCTTCTACTGTTGCAGTGAGATCCGATCAATGCCTACATGATGAGTGGTGTGACATTAGACTACTCTAGGGTTGCTTGAACCGTGACCGTGTACTGTGGTATCTCCAGAGCTGATCTGATAACTGGCACAGCTGAGAGACTATAGATAACGTGTATACCACGGACACAGTAGGCAGAGATAATCCATATGTGTCGGCAGGTGGTACAGGATTTCATCGGGGTACTCAAAATGGTGTACAATTTAAAATTTGTGAATTATTTCTGGGCTTTTAGACCACTGTGCTGCAACTCAGAACACAAAGTCAGTTAAAGCTGGATACTACTGTCCTACATGGCAAATTGGTATACAATTTGTTTCTGTTCCTCAGGGAACATTCACTTAAGCAAATCTTCAAATAGGTTCACCTCTTTCTAAACAAGGTGTCTGTCAGAGATTGCATGGGTACTGTATAGAGGAGCTTTTCATACTGCATATGAAAAGCAGGGTGTTGTGATGCATACCTTTAATTCTAAAGGTCTATCAGTTTTAGTTATCTTTGAACCAGCTCTTAGATTCATTGATTCTTAGTGTTACTTATTTCATTTTCATTAATTTCTGCTCATATTTTTATTATTTCTTGTCATCTACTGGGTTTAATTTGTCCTTGTTTTTCCAAATCCTTGAATTGTATCATTAAGTTATTTGTGCTTTTTCTGATTTTTAAATGTAGGCACTTAGAGCTATCACTTCCCCCCAAAGGGCTGCTTTTTATGGGTCCCAGGTGTTTGTTGTATTGTGCTTTCATTGTTACTTAGTTCTAGGAATTTTTTAATTTCTTCTTTGACCCATTCAGCATTCAGTAATGAGTAGTTTAATCTCTGTGAGCTTATGTTCTTTGGAGAGATTTCTTTGTTGTCAGTGTGAAGTTTTATTGCATTATGGTCAGATACGATACACAGTTATTTCAGTTCTTCTGAATTTGTTAAGATTTGTGTCTCATGATGTAGGCTGCTGAGTAGAATGTGTTTTAGTTAGTGTTTGGGTGGAATATTCTGTAGATAGCTGTTAGGTCGTATTTGATATATGTTGTCATTTAATTCTGATGTTTTTCTGTTTATCTTTTGTCCAGATGTCCTGTCTAATGGAGACAGTGGGGTATGAAAATCACATGCTGGGTTGTTGATCATTGGTGTCTTTAATTCTAGTAAGAGGTTTTTTTTTTTTTATGAAATTGAGTACTCCAGAGTTTTGCACATACATGTTTAGAGTTGTTATGTCTTCTCCGTTGATTGTTCTCTTGACTCTTGGTCAGAGTAAAGTGTCTCTCTCTTCTAGTAGTTTTAGTTTAAAGTCTGTTTTGCCTGATATTAGGATAGCAATGCCTGCTTGCTTCCTGTGCCCATTTGCTTGGAATACTTTTTTACATCCTTTTACTTAAATGTGGTGCCTGTGTTTAAAGCTGAGTTTCTTGTAGACAAAAGAAAGATGGAGTTTTGTTTCTTAATCCATTCAGTCAGCTTGTGTCTTTTGAGAGTTGAGACCATTAATATTTAAAGTTATTATTGAAAGGTGTGTGGTTGTAGCCATTTAATTGTGGGGTTTTTGTTTTTGTTGTTTGTATTCTTAGTTGTATTTTGTGTTTCAGCAATTATAATTTTATTTGTTTTCTGTGAATTGGGGAGGATTCAGGCAGAGGTAGGGTCAGGTGGACTCACAGACTGAGCCAGAGCACAGGATGTGTGGGCCTGGCTGGGCCTGGAGGGTAGATCTGGCACAAGTGCCTGCAGAGTGGGGAGGGCCTGTGCCAGGGAATACAAGTGGGTTACTGTTGTCCTTACACCACAAGACTGGCTCGAGGGTCCCTGGCTAGCAGCTGCATGGAGACTGGAGTTGGGAGGGGTTGGGCCAGGGAGCACTGTGTCACCATACCACATAGTTGAGGTAGGATAAAGGTCTCTTAAGTTGCATCAGGGTTCATCTTCACATGGTCCAGGGACCAGCAATGGGTCAGATGGCTGACCATGTGTGGGAGCAAGTGGATTGGCTCTAGGATGCGTTGCCTGAAGTTGTAGGTTCAAACTCTCAAGTTCAGGCTCCAGGCAGCCCTAGATGATCCAGTGGATGGGATGACTGATGGGAGTGGTGGGGGCATGTGCCTGTAATTCTAACACTTAGGAGGCTGAGGCTGTAGAATTTCTAGTGCAAGGCAAGACCCTGTGTTTAAAAAAATGTGCATGTGTGTGAGTGTATGTGTTCACTGTGAGATTAGTTTACAACTTGAGGTTGTGTGGCATTAACTAGAATCCATGATTAAGCTGTGAATTTCTGGGGCTTTCAGCACCTTTGGTCAGTGTGTTGCATTGTAAGTAACACATTTGAGGACTTGAACCTGTCAGTCTTGAGAAGGGCAAGGCAGAGCTGAGGAAGCTAGTTTCCAGACCCTCTAGCCATCAGAAGGCTGATGTCTGTAGAGAGTCTTTCTCCTGGTTGTTTTTGCCAATTTGGCATAAGCTAGTGCAATCTGGGAAGAAGAGTCTCCACCAGACTGTCAGAAAGTCTTTGGGCATTTTATTGATTAATGATTGATGTGGGAGGGCCTAGTGCGCCGTGGGCAGTGCTACCTCTGGGCAGGTGGTCCTGCATTGTATAAGAAATCAGGCTGTGCAATCCACAAGAACCAAGCCAGTAAGCAGTGTTCCTCCATGGTCTCTGCTTCAGTTTTGCCACTAGGTACCTAATGAAAGACTGTAACCTGTAAATGAAGTAAACCCTTTCCTCCCCAGTCCCAAATAAATAGTTGTCTGTGTGCCACCATGATGGGAAAACATTTGGAAGCACATGCTAGAGTACTTTCAAATTTGTGGTGCTTGTTTTTTTCCTGAATGGTTTAAGTAATCTAATTACTCTTAATTTGTAGCTGATATATTTTTGCTTTTATTATTTTGTTAACATTCTTAATATAACTGGAAATAATTTCCAAAATGATCTTATAAGTCTTAAGGCTAGCAAGTGTGTTAAAAGTCTAATGGTCTTCTTTTTCCCTTTCCTCTTGAACCTACATTTCTGCCTTAAAACCCATCTCAGGTCCTCACTTTACTTATCAATGCAGCCTACAAACCCAGCCGTGTCCTTCGTGAGCTCCAGCTGGACAAAGACTCTGTGTGGCATGGATGTGGGGAAGTCCTAAAAGCCAAGTGAGTAGAGTACCTCACCCTTTCCTCTTGTGTGTCATTCACAGGCCTTGGAGCTTCTTGGTAGTGTCAGATCATTTATATTCCCAGAGCAGAGCTGCTGCAGCTGTTGGTGGTGAAGGACTGGGCTGATTTTCCTTTTTGATTTCCTTTCTGTTATATGATAAAAATGAATCTAAAAAATACAAACTTTAAGAGATATAAACACAAGAACACTTTTATTAGAGTGGATATAGAGAAAATTATGTTTTAAAACGTTTGTGAAAATTTATGAACGTTTACTATTGCTTTCTGACCTGAAGTTTTTTTTGTGGATGGATGGGAGTTGGCATGTTATATTGTCCTTGAGCCATACTCTGAGGATCACTGCTCAGGATAAAGGAAGATTTAGTAAAAAGGGTGCTTTTGTAGTAGTTAGTAAAAGTAGTATTTAAAATTCTTCAAGGCTGGGGAACAGAGCTCAGTGGTAGTGTACTTCCCTAGCATGCTTGAGGCCCCTGGGTTTGATCACTTGAATGAATAAATAAATGCATGATTACATATATATACACACACACTTTTACCTAAGAACAGAAAGTAAAAGCTTTTTCTTTCTTGTTTAAATAACTTAATTTTTAAGTTATAGTGTACCAGATTTAAGTATAGACTTAAGTACAGACTGTAGAACTTCCTTTTTGTTTTAAGAATTCTCAAATTATAGGGGCTGGAGGATGTTTCAACGCTTAAGAGCACTGGCTGCTCTTCCAAAGGACCCAGGTTCAGTTTCCAGAATCCATATGGCAGCTCACAGCTATCTGTGACTCCAGTTCCAGGGGATCCAGAACATTCACAGAGACAGACATACATGCTGCCAAAACATAAATGCACATAGAATAAAAATAAATCATTAAAAAAAAGAATTCTCAAACTATGAAAGACAAGTAAAGCTTTTCAGCATGCTTCTGTTAAATTTTTCTTAGGGTAATCATTGGTTAATTTATTTGGAATAAATTTGACATCTGATGTTCTCTAACTGTAGATATAAAGGAAAGAGTTATCGAGCTACTGTTGAGATAGTGAAAACCGCGGATCGAGTGACTGAATTCTGCCGGCAAACGTGTATCAAACTGGAATGTTGTCCTAACCTCTTTGGTCCACGGATGGTCCTGGACACATGTTCTGAGAACTGCTCTGTTCTTACAAAGACTAAATACAGTGAGTAACGGTTTCCACATGTGTTAGCCTTGTAGACATTCATGTTATCAAAAGCACAAGCTTCTTCTATAAAGGATCATCTAGATGATAAATACACTGTTGGTTATGTGATCTCATTTATTCTGTTTTTGTTGTTTTATTGTATGTTTTTTTTTTAAAAAAAATCTCTAAAATTGAAAGAACCAAGGAGGAATTCATTTTTGCAGAAAATTATATTAGATTTTTACATTACTTTGCTTAATAGACAATATTACAACCACCCCCCACCCCCGCTTGCTTGTTCCCTCCTTCTCTTCCTCCCTCCCTCCCTCCATGTGGTATTAGGTATTGAACCCAGGACTGCCTGCATGCTAGGCAAGCACCCTGTCTCTAAGCTACATCCCAAGCCCCCCTTTTCTTCCTGTGTGTGTGGGAGGGAGGTTGGAAGTGTTGAGGTCTTTGTTGGTTTAGTTTGGCTTTGGTTTGTTTTTTCAAACAAGGTCTTAGTATGTAGCCCAGGTGTGCAGTACCATGCCCAGCTCTTGTTTTGAAACACTCTTTCTGTGTAGCCCTGACTGACCTAAAACTAGGTAGCTTTGGGTTGCCTCAAACTTCCAGTTTGCCTTTCTCCGCCCTCCAGTTACTAGGATTATAGGCCTATACCACTATGTCAGCTGTTGCATGTTTTTGTCTCTATATTCTAAACTTTAAAGAAAAATAAGAAGTATTTAGAATACCCAAACTTTGTTTTTTTTGTTTTTTTGTTTTTTTTTTTCGTTTTTCGAGACAGGGTTTCTCTGTGTAGCTTTGCGCCTTTCCTGGGACTCACTTGGTAGCCCAGGCTGGCCTCGAACTCACAGAGATCCACCTGGCTCTGCCTCCCGAGTGCTGGGATTAAAGGCGTGCGCCACCACCACCCGGCCCTAGAATACCCAAACTTTGAATCCTGAAAAAAGAACACAAATAATGTTGAAGGACTTACTCTTTTTTAACCATAAAAGACAGTTGTAGTCATTCAGAAATATAAATGTTAAAGAGTAGTAGAATGAAATAGTGGGTTGAAATAGAGGACCTAGAAATAAAGTGAAACTTAGAAGATCAAATGATTTCAACAAGGGTGACAAACTGTGAAGAAAGAACTAAATTTAACATGGTACCAGTAACAGTGGATATCCAAACAGAAAAATGAAAACCAGACTCCTCCATCATACAATATAAAAAGTCAATTTTAGACTTATATAGATGCCTTATGTAAAAACTGAAACTAAAGAGCTTCTAGAAAAAAGCAAGCGTAGTCTCAAGACCTCAAGACAAGCAAAGATTTCTTAGTGAGGACCCAGAAATACTGATGACATAAAGGAAACACATAAGAACACCAAAATGGAAAACTTTGTTTTTTGAATAATGCCATTTTAAAAAGAGGAAGCCAAACCATGATATTGGAGAAATATGTGTGATCCAGCCAAGAATTCTCTCCAGAACATGTTATGAATTTCCACAACTCAGTAATAAAAAGGGAAGTTATGAGATGATACAGAGCTGATAGCCGCATGCCATTTTGAATATGCTAACTACCACTGAATTGTATACTTAAAATAGCTATTTGTATGTTATATGAATTTTGGTTCAATTAAAATAAAAAAAGTAGAAACATGTCTAGAATTAGCGTTGATGATTTCACACAGCAGTTACTGCACTGAAGCCAGTAAACAGTCCACCGGGTGAATTTTATGTGTGAATTTTTCTCAGTAATTTTTAAAAAAATTAAATAAAAAATAAAAAGCGATTACAACTCAGTGGTGGGGTACTTGTCTAATCTTGGGTTCAATCCACAGTGTCACATTTTTTTTTGTTTTTTTAAATAAAGTAAAAAGAAGACAGTTTTAAACAATAAAAGGCTTGCACGAACATCATGAAAGATGATCTTATACAAATGTTCAGTAAGCACATGAAAATGGCTCAGTAGACTTTGTTACTTGGGAAACAGAAGTTTGAGATTTGTAGTAACATGGATAGAACTTAGGGATGTTACGATAAGAGAAACAAATCAGACAGATGAAGAAAAATACCAAGTATCCCCATTTCTATGTGGGAGCTAAAGTTAGTAATAGAATAGTACTTGCTTACCAGAGCCTGGGAAGAATGTGCAGGAGGTGGGGATGGAGAGTGGTTGTTTGCTGGTACAATAATGCAGTAGGATTGGAGGGGTAACTTTTTATGTTTGTGTGCACCTTTGTGTGTAGAGGCCCCAGGACAGAGGTCTGATGATGCCCAGGAATACCATCTACCTCCTTTAAGACAAAGGAGGTATTCTTGGAGATATTTTTTTAGACTGATCATATGGAAGGCTAACTTTTGGCAGCATTTAATTATATATTTAAAATACTTAGTAGAGAGGATTTCAATTGTTAGTAATACAAAAAATAAACGTTTAAAGTGAAATCTATATTGTTTAACCCGATCTTATCATTACATATTATACAAATATATTGGATTGTCATGATGTACCACGTAAATCTATGTAATTGTTATTTTTTAAGCTACAATGAGAAATTCCCCCCATACACACTAAATTGTTTAAAACATCAGCAGGTTAATTATTAGGTATTTGTGTAAAACAATGAAAACACACCCTGTTTGAGCCTTGTTTGAGAGGCTAAAGAAATAGCTTTGTGGCTAAGAGCACTTACTGCTCTTGCAAAGAACCTGAGCTGTTCATTACAACTTTATTAATTATGGTCAAAACCTGGATATGGCCCAAGTGCACATCAACAGTGAAATCAATGAATGGGTACATCTTTATAATAGAATCCTACTCACCAACATAAAGAATGAGCTACTTAAATGTTATATATACAGCACAGATGAGACGAAAATGAATCGTAGTGTATGAAAGAAGCAATTTATAAAGCATTGCCTACTGCATGGTGCTGCAGAGAGCAAGTTCATGTGCATTGAAGGAACTAGAAAAGAGGTTACCCTGCAAATGAATGACTGGGGCCCTGAGAAAACTCTGTATTGATGGAGATGTTGTCTGCCTTGATAAAGTGAGGATTGTTTACATTTTTACATGTTAGTACAAAAATCAAATTATGTATTTCTCTGCTTATTCCAATGTATGGAATTTAAACTACAAATGTAGTATACCCATTTTCTGCTGTGCTAATGAAATCCTGTGGTTTTGAGGTACACAACAATAATGGAGCTACTTTTTTCCTTCTTTTTGGTCATTTATATTTAGCACACTATTATGGAAAGAAGAAAAATAAAAGAATTGGAAGGCCACCTGGTGGTCATAGTAATTTAGCTTGTGCCCTGAAAAAAGCCAGTAAGAAGAGGAAAAGGAGGAAAAATATTTTTGTTCATAAGAAGAAACGTGCTTCTGCGTCTGTTGACAATACCCCAGTGGGCTCACCCCAGGTATGAGATCTGTGACATAGCTGTCCTTTGTAGGAGCCAAATGACCACTACTTTACAGTCTGTATACATAGTGCCTGCACATTTTTGTCATCTCAGTCTCTGGTCAGTAGATGATTTTGTGGTCCAGTGACTACTGCTTTGTCCTGAGTTTCAGTGAGATTTCTCTCCTTTTCCTCTAGGGCAGTGGGGGTGAAGATGAGGATGATGCAGATGATGGAGATGATGATTCTCTAAGTGAGGACAGTGCATCTGAACAACAGGATGAATTACAGGAAGAATCTGAAGTGTCAGAAAAAAAATCATGCTCCCCTTCTCCCACCCAGAATGAGATGCCCACCCCACAACCCCCAGACACAGAGATGAGTAAAAAGGAACTCCGCACTCCTTCATTCTCAGATGAGGAAAATAAGCCTCCTTCACCAAAGGTACCTTGTTTAAAAGAAAAAAAAATCTTCTCATTTCCCTTTACAATCTATCATTTATGGTGCTAGCATTCCACTTCTTTCCATATAAACTTAGAAGAATTTGTAGGGTCATTTTCAGTTGATCCCCAGGAGTTGGAGAGATGGTTCAGCATCCTGCTCTTCTGGAGCACTCAAGTTGGGTTCCTGGCACCCATGGCAGGGTGTCCCACAAAATCGCCTGGAATTCCAGTTCGGATGTCCTCTTCTGGCCCCTTTGGGTACGGTGTGCATGCACACACAAATACAAATACAAGTAAATCTTTAAAAAAAGAGAATAAAGTGATCCTCAAAGCTGTGGTCTTCATGTGCTTCAAGAATTGTTTGGAGATTATTTATGAAGGGACATTCTCAAGCTGCTGGTTTTAAGTAAAAAGAAAAAGTTTCATTGATAGTTTATTTGTAATCTCCCATTTGGTTTAAGCAAAGGTGTTGTTTAAATAATTTTTTATGATATGTGTAGTTTTCTAGAAACAAATTATTCACCCATTTAATTCTCATTAAGCTATCTTGTTTAGCATATTTACTATGCACATTGTATGACCTATATAATACTGAATGTTACACTTATTATTTTAGAGCTGGTAGAGTGCTTGCCTAGTATGCATGAAGCCCTATGTTTAATTCCCATCACAGTATAAAACTGGTGTGGTGACATACTCTGTAATCCCAGTACTTGGGAGGTGGAGGCAGGGGATGAGTTCAAAGCTATCCTGGGCAACATAAAACCCCTCTAAAACAAACACAATTACTGTTTTAAACTGGACTTTTAAAATGTCCGAGTAACAGGAGCAAGAAAAGATTTCTTCTTCTTGCTCTCATTTGAAATACCATTTGTTCTAGCATCCTACTCAGAGAACAGCCAAAACAGTCCAGAGACACATTTGAAATATAAATACAATAAAATTCATATTATGTTTCCCAAATAGCTAAATGCATATAGATAGGCCTCTTTGTCATCTTTGCTGGAAGAAATCAGTCCAAGAGAGGGAGAATAGGGGAATGGAGGATGTTAGTCTTAAGGCTACTTTAAATCCTGTCTTGATAGATTATTTAATTTCTTTGGGGAGACGTTTTTTAAAATGTAGTGCTTATACCATTTGGTTTGATCTTGTTGTTGGGAATGAAGGAAATAAGGATTGAAGTTGATGAAAGGCTTCACCTGGACAGTAACCCACTGAAATGGAGCGTGGCAGACGTTGTGCGGTTCATCAGGTCCACTGACTGTGCTCCACTGGCAAGAATATTCCTTGACCAGGTAATCATGACTAGCATAACCTGTAATAATAATGTCTGTTTGGCAAAGAACTATGTGTATAATAGACAAAAAGTACAAGATTTAGAAAACAATATTTTGGTACAAAAGATTGTTGTAGTTCCATTCTGTTACTCATATGACTTGTACCATAATTGCAGCAGATTATTGCTTTGTTTTCCCTCGAAATTTAATTCTGTCCTATAAATATTTAAATAACTTAAAATCAGGCATATATTAATTGACCTCATCTTTTTTTTTTTTTTTTTTTTTTTTTTTTGGTTTTTCGAGACAGGGTTTCTCTGTGTAGCTTTGCGCCTTTCCTGGATCTCGCGCTGTAGCCCAGGCTGGCCTCGAACTCACAGAGATCTGCCTGCCTCTGCCTCCCGAGTGCTGGGATTAAAGGCGTGCGCCACCACCGCCCGGCGACCTCATCTTTTTAAAAATAATGATTTGATGTCTTTTTTTAAAAAAGTTAGCATCTTTAATATGCCAGGCTCTAGAGTAATGGCCACAAATAGTTATGGAAGACAGAAGATGTAGTGCTATTCAAAACAGCATCTATGACTGTTACCTCAGTGCTTGGATAGTTGAGGGAAGAAGCTCACAAGTTGGAGGCCAGCCTGGGCTACATAGTGAATTGGAGGCTACACAGTGAGACCATGTCTCAAAAGTAAAACAAAGGCCTGATCATCTTTGAAGGTTTTTATGAATTTTACAAGGTAGGAGAACATTAGTTATAGTTAGTATTTTCATATAGTTTTAGATTTAGAAAGAGTCCTTTAGCCAGGCATGGTCGCCTTTAATTTCAGCACTCAGGAAGCAGAGACAGTTGGATCTCTTGAGTTCGAGGCCAGCCTGGTCTTCAAAAGAGTTCCAGGACAGCCAGGGCTGTTAAACAAAGAAACCCTGTCTCAAAAAAAAATGAAAGAAAAAAAAGAAGAAGAAAAAAAATAGAGTCCTTTAAAAGTCTGTTTCCTTTTCACAATTAGTTGTTAGTTACAGGGCTTCACAGATACTGAATTTCTGTTGAGCAGAATCTATAGATTAGAGTCTCAAGGATATAGTAGGATTTATTACTAACTCTGAAAGCTTCTCAGGGTGACAGACTTGGGCCCTTTTTAGAAGGGGAAACTCATTAATACAGGGAAGCAGAGGACTGTAGTTGTGATAGTGCAAGTAGGGCAGTTGCGGAGGAGCTGCGTTGTGTGCACATCACAGACACTTTGTTCTTTGTCCTCAACAGGAAATCGATGGGCAGGCCCTTCTGCTCCTTACCCTTCCCACTGTTCAAGAGTGCATGGACTTAAAGTTGGGCCCTGCCATCAAGCTTTGCCATCACATAGAGAGGATCAAGTTTGCTTTTTATGAGCAGTTTGCCAACTGAGAAGGACAAGCAGAGTGAACTGGGTCTTTGAAGCACAGTGCAGCAAACCCTTTACCATGCTCTGCAGGTGATTGCAGGAGTCCTGGGGCTGTCAGCCCTGCAAATGTTGGCTTGCTTTCTTTGCACTTTCAGGGAAGGAGGACCCACACTGAGGAATCGAAAACAGCACAAAAATGGCTGTCCTACAGTGGAGATACAGACTTCTGTTCAGAAGATTGCAGTTAAAAAAGTTGTGAGAAAAAAAAAAAAACAAAAACCTTAAAAACATGAATTCCCATGGATGGGAAAACAGAGAGTGATCTGGACAGCACCAGTTTGGTTATTTTCATTCTATTCCTTCCCACTGTAGATTGAACTTTGTTCTCTGCTTTCTCTTTCTTGAAAAGAGGACACAGCTTTAAGTCAGCACTGATTTGGGACTGTGCCTAAGGCACATCAGTGCTTCATTGTCATTGTGTTTTTTAAGCTTTTTCTTTTTCTTTTTTCTTTTTTTTTTAAATTAAAGCAGTTCATTTTGGGGATGATTATGTGGCTCTAAGGTTTTGAATGTATAGTCACACTTTGATCCATTTTAAAATCTATTCTTAGGAGTTCCTTTGTTTACTACCTCTGTTGATGAATGCGCTTACAGCCATGAGTGACATTTTTGTATAATGCCATTTTTAAGCTGAATGCTAAATCTGTGACAGAAGTTAGAGAAGGCCCTGTCTGCTTTCTTAAAGATATCCTTTTGGCACTTACACCAACCTCTTAACCAATTTGTCCTAAGAATTCTACTGTTATTTCCTTCATCTTGACCCAGTTTTGGCCACCTTTGTTAGGCGGCCTCACAAAGACTAATGTATGGTATTTCAGTTTAATTACTCTCTCCCTATTAGTTTTGAAAGATACTTAAGTGGCTTTTATTTTATGTTTATTTTTCTCTAGAGTTGTTTGACTACCTCTGTTTCATTTCTGGAGTCTCTACTCTCAGTGAAAATCAGTAGGTGTTGTTTGGATCCACTGTAAAGCCCATTTTCCCAATTTTCTAGATGTGTCCAGGTAGAAGCACAGCAGAGAAAATGTGGCTTTGGGGGTGGCGCAAAGTATGGAGTTTGTTAGCAGTGTCCTCCATGATAATTATTGAGAAGTAGTTATGGAGTCCATAACCGCACCACCCCAAATGTCCCAGATCTTGTCTTATCTGGAAAGCCAATCAGAGTTGGTTGGTACTTTGATGAGAGAGGTGGTGGAGGAGTCTGTAAGCCTCTGTTCAGCCATGTGTATACCTGTCTGCAGTTAAACCAATTTAAATTTAATGTAATTTACAGTCTGAGGATTCTCATTCAGTAGCTCATTCTTGGAATTTTTTTTTCAATTAAACTCTAGTTGACACGAAACTCTAGGTGAATTTTCACTTATAATGACATTGTTAGCTATTCTAGAAGAATAGCACTTGCTATACTGTAGCCATGAGTAAGGAAAGACATACATACACAGGTTGCCTCCTTTAAATGTTTTCCTTGTTAATTATTTATTTATTTATTTATTTTGGGGTTACCCTAATCTCTCTACAGATTTATACCCTAAGCATTTTTCCTCAAGAATTGAAAATGTTTTAAAACTGCAAACTGAGTAAATTCTGAACAACTATACAAATATAAGGTAATATTACAAATTTAAATTGTGATTTTTTTTTTCCTTACCTCAACCCCAATTTGTTTTTATGGACACTGGGAAAGTCTGTAGTCTGGATCCTGTTCTTCATTGGGTAACTCTTGAACCATTTTAATTGAAGCCCTCCAACCAAGTCTTCACACGGTAACTCTTCATATTGTTACCAACAGGTGTATCTGGAAGAATCTGCATCTAAGTAACAGCTCATTATTTGAGCTTACTTAGAGATCCAGCTTTTAAAAACTTGAGTGTTTCATGACCCTGGGAGAGAAGCATACTTGACACTCGGAAACAGCTAGTATTGGCAGGCTGATTTGGAGTGGCTGTCTTCCTAGAATTTCCCCAGACCTCCACAGTCAAGTCACTAGTACAAAAGGGGGGCCTCATAAAACCTATGCCTGTAGGATCTCACACTGTTGTCTTAGTAAAAGGAAGAGTGACAGCGGTGACTGTGTTATTATGTCTTTCTTCTTGACCTCAAAGATGACAGAATGTAGAACTATCAGAGATGACAGGTATTGTGTCTGAAAAGGTGAAGCACATGGCTCTACGTAGTCCTGAGTAGGGGAGGGTTGGAACACAACAGTCTTGTCTGACTGTACCATAATTATTCAGTCTCTCCTTTCTCCTGTAGAAAGGCCACTCATAAATTAGACAAGTGAGGAGGGTATCCTTAAATGTTCCTTGCACTCTTATTTGGATACAGTATACTTGATAGTCACATTAAAGAAGAATTATGGAGCCCAGTGTGCTGGTACATGCTTTCAATCCCAGCAGGACGCAGAGCCAGGCGGATCTCTGTGAGTTCAAGGCCAGCCTTGTCTAACAGAGTGAGTCCCAGGACAGGCTCCAAAGCTACACAGAGAAACCCTGTCTCAAAAAAACAAAACAAAACAAAAAAAAGAATTATCAACCCCCATCCCTCCTCCCAGGTGTCACACATAAAAGGATAATTGTATGAGAATTTTGCAGAGGACTTTTTAAAGTATAAAATTCTAATCCCAAATTGGGTATGGTGATACATATACCTCTAATCCCATCACTTGGGAAGTGGAAATGAAGATCAGAAGTTCAAGATCATCCTCAGCGACATAGTGAATTCTGGGCTAGCCTGGACTATATGAGACTGTGGGTTTTTTGGTTGTTTTTTTTTTTTTTTCTATTTAGATAAATAAGATAGTAAGTTAGATAACTAAGATGCTAGAGTTAGGCTGGGTAGCAGTGATTGTTCAATTATGGTGATTCTCAGATGTTTTAAGCTTGGTAATAGCTTGCATTGTTGGGGTAAGGGGCTTATATGTTGCACATTTGTGTGTGACGTCTGTTTCTGAGGAAGCCAAGCTCATAAATTGGTTAGAAGTATGTTGTCTGGAGTTCGTCTGCAGTTGATCTCACAGCTTGCCTGTAGGCAAGTTTATTGTGATCCATCTTTAACCTGGGTTGACAAACTTAGAAACGCATGAATGGCCTCCGTTATCCTCCTAGACCTGAAAAGTAAACTGACTTAAACTAGACTTTACAGCTTTGTTGGTCCTTTAGGAGAAACTTTGACCTGTGTGTGCAGATTGGCCTGATGTTTTGACTATATTTTATTGGTTTCTTGTGACTGCTATTTTCCTTTGTGAGCCATCTTCATCCTTTTCAAATATAGGAAAGCATTAATGGAGCCTTTGAATTCTATCTTTAGTCTTTCTTTAGCAATGTACTTGGTTCCCTGTGTTTATAATATGTCTCAAGGAAGGGTACTAGCCAACCTCTAGAAGGGATGATCTTGGTAAATAGTTTTTGAATTATAATAGAGGCAGGAATAGAAAACCACTTCAGACTTTGACCTTTGTATGTCTCTTTTCCTAGAAGTAAAATTATTTTCACTGTTAGGGAAAGGGCATTAGACCCAAACTTCCTGAAGACTTGAAGACTTGAGTACATTTTACGTGCTCTCGAGAACCAAGTTGGTTATTAATGGGATGCCTGAATATAGCTTAAGGCAGGTAGGACTCAAAACACCCCACCCTCTCAAGTCAACACTGTTTCCAAGACACACATCACATCAAGGGGATCTAAATGAAAGGTAACAGCAATGTAAAAACATTGTAAAAACTATCACTGATGCTTATTCTTACTTGATATGTCTCACCAAAAACTTATATTGAAGAGATTCTTTTCTGGTTTCATTGATTGCCAGAAGTGCTGGAAACACACATTGAGTTTGAACTTGTCTTACATACTGGATATATTCCATGTGTGTGCAAATTCATACAAGTCCCTAAATGATCCGTTTTACCAATAGGACCTGTGTTGTCCTTTTTTTGGGGGTTTTTTTTTTTGTTTTTTTTTTTTTGGTTTTTCTTTCGAGACAGGGTTTCTCTGTGTAGTTTTGCGCCTTTTCCTGGAACTCACTTGGTAGCCCAGGCTGGCCTCGAACTCACAGAGATCCACCTGGCTCTGCCTCCCAAGTGCTGGGATTAAAGGCGTGCGCCACCACCGCCCGGCCTGTCCTTTTGAAGTAAGAAAGCACATCACAGAAGTGAAGTACAAAACTTGGGCGAAAGAGATACTCCCTTTGTAGATTTGGATGTCTCCGGTCTGAGGACCTTTGTACTTACGTGTCTTGTAGCCATGGTGTTGGATTAGAAACTCTGTAAGGACAGAGCCTCTTGTACAACCAAGAAGTAACAATCACTTTCCTGGCGTTTGCCTTTCCATTTTAAATGTTTTACTCATGAATGTTGGTGATTGCTTTGTATAAGAATGTATATACTTGGGGAATTTGAATTTACCCTAGTAAGCTACCTGTTGACCTAGAGTTTAGTTGTAAGAATTCTAAACCCAGAGTCTAGTCCAGATGGATCTGGTTCCAGGTCCAGTCACCTGGGGCTTGTTTTCCTCGGTGCTTGTCTTCAGCCACACAGGTAACTTGGCTCTGGGAGCAGCCTTAAGTATGAAACATGAAAAAATGTTTAAGTATGAAAAATGCAGTGCATATTGATTTTCTTGCTACTGTGTTTAAGAAGTCAGAATTTCACAGGAACCTGCAAAAACAGGAGTGAAGGTTTGTAGGGGAGGTAGGGGATAGGAAAGTAGGTCTGAAACTAATGCTTTTTCTGACTAATCTGGTAGGGTATTATGGCCTACCACAGTGAAGTGCTGTGAATGGGAGACAAGCAACAGCTTCACCAGACAGTTGTCACTACCAGCAGGGAAGTGCAGAGCTGAGCCACAGGCAGGAGGGAAGGGAGCTGCTGACAGTGAAAGTGTCCCCATTGCTGATGTGTGAGAGAGGGACAGTTTTCAGGGTTCCCATATGGTTTATTCTAGGTCTAGCTTTGCAGAATAGAGGTGGTCACAGAATGTTGAAGGTTACAGACTTTAAGGGCAACTCAGATCACAAAGCAGATGCTTAGTGGAGGAGACAGAAGTTTACAAAGCTTGGGCAGAGGTGAAGGAGCAGTCTCTAGTCCCTTTTGTAAGATACTGGGAAAGGTAGTTTGAATGCTTCTGTTGAGACTCTTAGTGCTCATTTGTTTTTCCTCTCACCTCCCTCCTCTCCTTTTAGTTGAATTTTCTCTAATGACAATCAGAGGCCTGCCAGGATGGGACTCCAGGCCGGATCCAGCTCTATCCTTAGGCCTCTCTCCAATAATCTCTCCTTGCAAGTAATGCACCTTGTTTAATGTATTTTTACTTTTAAAAAACAAGCCAAAAAAACAAAAATAAGTTGCGTGTTTGGAACAAAATGAAATGCTTTTGGCATTGTATCCTTCCTGCTTGCTGTTTTTCCTTTTAATTTAAAAATTTATGCATTGAAGACCAAGTACACTTAAGGAGAAATATGCACTAGAATACCTATTAAAATAACTCCCATCAAGTTTGATGGTTATAATTTTAAAGGATTAAAAACAAAACAAAACTATTTTGAATGAATATATGCGTGTTTTTCTTTCTTTTTGGCAAATAAATTTATAATAAATTTGTGATATGACAGTTTTAGGTGGTTGTGAGAAAATTATAAACAGGTATTAATCTCTTTAACTTCATTTGTGCTAATTTTATAGTAAGAAAGGCTTTTGCTAGAGTACATTCTTCCAAACTCTTTCTAGTGGGGCACCAGAGAGTCATTTCTGAAATGAGTAAAAGAGGCCCTTCCTACTTGAATAAAACTCTAGAAGCCCCCCTGTCTTTTGCTATCCCTTCTGGATTTAGATAATTTTTTTAAGTTACTAAGAGGAGATAGGTTGAGCAGAATCCTCTGTTTTTTGTTCTCTGTGGGCCTTAGAATCATCCACATCTGAATGACAGAACAGTGTTTTGTCCCACACTTCACTTTTCAGCTCTATGTGCAATTTTTCTTAAACTCTGTCTTCAGGTAACTAATAATCTTTTTTGTTTTTAGGGTTTTTTGTTTGTTTGTTTGTTTTGAGATGAGCTTTCTGTGTAGCCCTGGCTTTCCTAGAACTCGCTCTGTAAACCAGGCTGGCTTCAAACTCAGAGATCCACTTGCCTCTGCCTCCTGAGTGCTGGGACTAAAGGTCTGCACCACCACCCAACCCCCTATACCCTCCGAGGGCTGTAACTAATAATCTTATGCCCAGTCACAATCTCTTCTGCTTTAAGATACACTCTCTGGTTCTCCCTGAACATGAACTGTAACTGTTAAGTGCTTTTATATAAGATCCTTCTTGGACTTAAAGGGAATAATTCAATTTTAAGTTTCCCATATCCATTTATTTTCTTAATCTTTTCCCCCATGGTCAATAAATTTATGGAGCATTTTAAAATTTATAAGTTGAAATCCAGTTAAATGTATGTTTGTTGTATGCTAAATCTGTTGGTTTCAGTAGTTAATCAAGACTAGTTCTGCTTTCAGGAAGCTCATCTTCAGAGGTAGGAGAGACAGCTGTGTGAGCTAACAGTCTGAAAAGTATCACAAGGAAAGGGAAAGCACCATGGGGATGCGGAGGAAAGGTGGGCTTGAAGCTTGAGCAGCAGTTCATTGGGCAGGAATAGGGAACGGCCTCCATACAATTAGAAGGCTGTGTGAGTAGATTGTGAGAGAATGGAGAATTGCACTTTTTTCTGAATTACAGAGTTAATATTCCTGCTAACCAGGAAATCTTTGAATAGCATTTAGCCCTCTTTGATAATTAGACATTCTTGGAGAAATTTCTTTTGAGATATTTATTGTCCAACAAATGTAGACCACACACATGTCCATTGACATGGAGCAGGAAAGTCGGGGCTCTTGAGCACCAAGAGGAGTCTAGAGAGACACCTGTGAAGTCTAGGAGCCCAGGTAGTAAGAGTTAAATGGGTGTCTGTCTGCACACTGGTATATTGGAGATCATCAAATATCCATCATTAGTATTTAAAAAAAACAAAACAAAACAGGAAATCAGGCTGGGTGTGGTGGCATATGCCTTGAGGCAGAGGCTGGCAAATCCTGGTCTACACAACAAGTTCCAGACTCTGTCTCAAACAAATTAAAAAAAAAAATTCAATTTGTAGTTGTACCTCATAAGTGAACAAAGTAGGGACATGTACATATTGACTTTTCATTTAAACTCACTATATTTCTATAAAGTAAAAGATGCTGAAGTAACCATTAAATTAAAAGAGGAGCCAAGTGTAGTGGCACTGAACTGTAGTCATAGCTCCTTGGAGACAGGTGGAAGGATCATTTGAGTCCAGAAGTTCCAAATCATCCCAGGTAACTCAACAAGATCCCCATCTCAAACAAAACAGCAAAATCAGGCTGTGGTGTCACAGGCCTGAAATCCCAGCACTTGGGATGTGCAGGCAAGGGGCTCAGAAGTTCAAAGCCATCTTTGTTTTACACATACTTGTTTTAAGTTTGAGGACAGCCTGGGCTACATAAAAGCCTGTTTCAGCCGGGCGGTGGTGGCGCACGCCTTTAATCCCAGCACTCGGGAGGCAGAGCCAGGAGGATCTCTATGAGTTCGAGGCCAGCCTGGACTACCAAGTGAGTTCCAGGAAAGGTGCAAAGCTACACAGAGAAACCCTGTCTCGAAAAATCAAAAAAAAAAAAAAAAAAAAAAGCCTGTTTCAAAACAACAAAAACCCCACAAATTATGTAAATGGTGGGGGAACGACTCACCTTAAATCTTTGAGTAATAAATCAAATCTTCTGGCCTTTGGCCACGGAAAGTAGAACCCTCAAAGCCTGGCGTGGCAAGAAGACTCAGTGTGAGATTGTTGCACTCAGCACCGTGCTTCAGCACAATGTAGCTGCAGGTTATTTGGCTCCACTTCTGAAGTAGTGAATCTGAATCTGGGGGCAAAATCTATGAGTATTTTTAGTAAGTTGTCCAGAGCATTAAAGATTCACCTTGTGTCAGGCGGTGGTGGCGCAAGCCTTTAATCCCAGCCCTCGGGAGGCAAAGGGAGGCGGATCTCTGTGAGTTCGAGGCCAGCCTGGTCTACAGAGTGAGATCCAGGACAGGCACCAAAACTACACAGAGAAACCGTCTCGAAAAACCAAAAAAAAAAAAAAAAAAAGATTCACCTTGGAGGGGATAGGGATTTAACGACAGGCTTAATCACTGTCTCTGACGCTATCCTCACGACCTGGAGCACAGGGTTCTGTTGATTGCCTTTCACACAGTCCTGCTCTCCTGCTCCTCTACCTGCTAAGGGAGTCCCCTCGGCCCCGCCCCCTAGCCTTGGCCGGAGCCCCGCCCCTGGAGAGGCGAAGCCCGCCTCACGCCTGGCCGGACCAATCAAGCTCTACGATCTCAGACGTCGGGTTACGCGCGGCGCGGAGGCGGCCGCGGTCTGAGGTACCGGCTCCCAGCTCCGGGTCCCCGGGTCGCGGCTGGGCGGCGCGGCCCCTCGCGCCCTGCCGCCAGGCCGTCATGCAAGGCCCGGGAGGGAACGTGAGCCGCGGACTGCCAGGCGGGCCGGCCTCCACGGTCGCGTCCGGGGCGGGCCGCTGTGAAAGCGGCGCGCTCATGCACAGTTTCGGCATCTTCCTGCAGGGGCTGCTCGGCGTCGTGGCCTTCAGCACATTGATGCGTGAGTCCGGGACCCCAGCCCCTCCCTGGCCCCGCGTCGCCAGCTGCGGGCCCAGCCCCACCCCAGGGACCCTCCTGTCGCTAGAGTTCCGGCCTGGGGACCGGGCCCTAGAGCTGCGGTGCCTCCCTCTCCCGCGAGACCGTGCTGGGCATCCGCAGACTGGAAGGGAGTCCCGGACCCTCACACTCTTGGGCTTAGCGCTGCAGCTTTTGGCCGGGAGTGACCCTGCCCTGAGCTCACCACCTTAGACCTCTCTCTTACCAGATGCCAGCCTAAAGCTGTCCCCTCCCACCTTGCCATCGCAAATTAAGGTTACCTCACTTTCCGGTATGGACTGAGATCCCCCCGAAAGGTGGCCCGGCTCTCAGCTCCTTCTCAGGGGCTCCTCTTAACCTCCCCGGGGCTCTCAGACAGGCAGCCTTCAGTCCCTGCGAGTCCAGTGCTGGACTCTTCCCTGAACCTTCCCTCGTAAGGCTTGCCCTCTCTGTTGGCGTATAAATCCCGCACCCACACCCACCTGTAGTGTTAGGGCTGTGCAGTCCGGGTCCCGTATTGCCGCGCGACCCTCCTGTCACACTCCCTCCATTGTTCAGGAAAGATCCTCTCCTCTCGGACTGCCTTGGTCCCCACCTTGGTCTCGTCTTCCTTTTTCTTTTCCACCTGTTCAGCTCTATCCCAAGCTTTCCTATTTAAGTTTTATCTGAAGTTTCCCCAGGCTGTTCTTCCCAAACCATGTTTGTTATTTACATTTTAAATTTCCTCTTTTTTTTTCTGTGAAACTCTTACATCCTGGTTGGCTTGATGAAGGAGGCTTAGAAAGTCTGGGGAAGGTCTCAGAATCCCCATGCAAAGTCGCCTAAAGCTATTCCTTGAGAGTTTGATAGTAAAGAAGGAAGTCGCATTTGGCCCTTGTGCGGTGGGATGGGGTACGGACCTTTAGTACCCTGGAGTTAGCAGGCTGTGTTGTCTCCCTGATGGGCATCCCCCTCTTATTAAAGGATGGAGGTTCTGTTGGCACACAGGCCTTGGAGTGTCCCTGTAATGTGTTAGAGGGGAGTTGTAACTAAAGAAGCATTAATTCCAAAACTGGTTTGTTCTCAAAACTGTGCTCCGTGGTCAGAATGGGGAGTTCCAGCAGCATCTGCTCTTCAGTTTGGGGGGATGGGGGCTTCTGCAGCTGAATGCAGATGCAGGGTTTGCCTTGCTTATTTATAACAAGAGGTTTCTTTGGGCAATCTCTCCCAGGCTTCAAGTGGCCCTGGAGAGCCTCTAATTCTGGCCACTCTTTCTTTCTGTCTGCTTGGCCTTGAACAAGAAGTGCCTAACTGCCCATGTGTTTGCCATTTTCTCTGCTGACCCAATGCTCGTTTGTTCCCACAGTCACAGTTGGTTTCAACTTAGCCAGACTGTTGCCGACAGGTGCATATACATGTGTTTTTGAGATACCATGAGTGGGGCTTCTTCCCCTTCTCTTCTCCAGCCACCATTCCTTTCTCAAGGACCTATAGGTCTCATTTTTATTATGCAAAACCTGAGATATTGTCGTGTGGAAGCTGGCTGTGTGGGTTTGAATGGTGCTGTTGGTCCGGTGGGACCCCTAGGGTTTCACACTTGTAATTCAGAGAGGGAAAGGCGATTATGTCTGGGCAGAGGTGCTCACAGATGTGAACTGTCAGGGTGAATGTGTTCAGAGTGGCCGTTCTGGCCCTGCAAGTCTTCGGGGACACTCTCACCTCTTTACTTAATCTTCAGTGTGAGTTTATGCACAAATTCCAGTGTTGCTAGTACTTTCTGCGAGCATATTCTGAGAAAGTAGATTCCTGTTCAGGGGAAAGCTTGGTGTGGAAGAAGTTTATGAGTATGGCCAGTGGGCCCTGGACAGTGAGAGTTAGAATGCTGTGTAGAAGAACTGGGAAGGCCATACATACCTGGGTCTGTCCTGGACACACAAAGCAGGTAGAGCAAGCCCAGAAGGTGGGACTGTGGCACGATCAGGAGGTCCAACGCACTGCAACCCAATTTGGGAAGTACCTTTCATATTGCTTAGATTTCTTGGTCCTGTTGAAATACAGCTATGGGGTTTTCCATTTTGAATAGCCAGGAAGAGGAAGGGATTCTTAAGGGGCTGCCTTACACTTTGGACTTGATTTTTGCTGGGGAAGCACATCTGCCAGCTGTTAGTCCACGTCTGCCTTCCTGGTCACAGAATCTGTCTGGCTGAGCTGCTGGAGTCAGGGCCAGCCTTCTGGGCCAGAGCCCAACTGGAAGCCCTTGGGGTGGGGGCACCTTACTTCAGCAGTCCCGTCTTTTTCATCTTCAGGCACATTTTAAATGCCTTTTAGATTCTTCTGAACAATTTGAACTAACAGTTCCTGTTCTCTTTCAGGTCTTCTGCTTCCTGGTACTGTGTCCCTTAAGGCAGAGGAGTCAGTGTCTCTCTTGGGTTCTATCCCAGTTCTGACTACAGGGGACTATTCTGTTTCCTGGCTGGACCAGCTCTTGCTGTAGTATGATAGACTCACTTCTCTGCCTGACAGACTATGAAGTTTCCTCCCTTTACATTCTTGGTTTTAGTGGATCCTCAGACTGCTGTTTTGTTCTTTTTCTATGCATAAAATCACTTTGCCCTCATTGCTGTGTTTCTACCCTGGTATGAGAGGGTGGGCTTTGTACTAAAGGAAGAATTTGGATATATCTTAATATCACCTAGGGAAAATTTGGGTTCTTACAAGTATTTCTCCCCCTGGTGCTCTGATAGACGTCTTGTGTTATGTCTGGAAGTTGCAGATTGACTCAGACTAAGTAGTTAAGGGCATCTATGCCAGGTCCTGTATGTATCCTGTTCTTCATTCTATATAACCATGCAGACTGTTAGAGGTCACCAACCACCGGTATATTCATGGGCAGCATCACTTTGTGAATTAAGTAGGTGGATTTCCCAGAGCTTTCAGCTAGGGAGCCCCTTGTGCAGGGAAGGCCCAGCAAACTCAAGCCAGATTATAAAGTTTCTAGCCACTCTTGAGTTTTTGGAGACGTTATGAAACTGACTGAGTATCTACATATCTACTTTAAGCAAGAGGCTATGTCATGATCTGCCTGCCAAACAGTTCCTCTTGTTTGGTGTCTTTGTCTCAGAGTCTGTGACTCACTGAAGTCACTCGGACTGGTTGCAGCAGAGTGTAGCTGAGCAGTTGTGGAGCTTGGCAAACCATTCCAGTGTAGGAGAGTCAGCTAGCCGCCAGCCAGAGGTCGGCATTGGCTTGTGTGTGTTAGCATTTGGGGGTGTTCACTCTCAGGACTGTGAGTGCAGAGCAAACTCAAACTGCCTTCACCATGCCCAGTCAGGGTTCTGAGCTGAAGTGTGGACACACTTGGCTTTTAACAAAACAAGCATTTTGACAGCTTGGGTAAATCTGCCTGTGTTTTTTCACACCACAGATAGGGGGGACTAGCAAGCTGGTAGAAATGGATACAGATTGTACCAACAGATACTGGCATTAAGAAGTGATAGGTCTTTTCCTGTGGCCCAAAGCAAAATCACAAACCAGTCCACTCAGCTCTGATGTCTTAATCCCAGATTAGAGTATGTGGTATTTTCACTCACACAGAGCTGGCCTCCCTGTGTGCTCTATGTACATACCAAGTTGGCACAATGTTTCTTATGGTTGCCTCTCTATATCCCATCACAGTTTTATCTTTAAAAATGTCAGAAAAGGCCGGGCAGTGGTGGCGCACGCCTTTAATCCCAGCACTCGGGAGACAGAGCCAGGCGGATCTCTGTGAGTTCGAGGCTAGCCTGGACTACAGAGTGAGTTCCAGGACAGGCTCCAAAGCTACACAGAGAAACCCTGTCTCGAAAAACAAACAAACAAAAAAAGTCAGAAAAGCAAATGCCTGCCTGCTACCTAGTTTCATAAATTCACACTTTATCAAGATTTCTCTCTTTATGACTTTTTTTTTTCTGAGCCATTTGAAGAAAAGTTGCAATCATTGCCACACTTCATCTCTGAATACTTCAACGGTCTCCTAAGAATAAGGACAGTCCTCTGTATAACACCTAAGAGGATTAATAACTTGATAGCATTATCATCTGATATCCACTGCATGTTCACGTTTGCTCAGATGCCATATATTTTTTTAATAGCTGGAGTTTTGAACAGTTGACTCGGCAGAGGGCCGTGCTTTGTGTTCAGGTTGGGCTTTGCTGTAGCAGTGCTTAGGATGACCCTGGGCTTCACCATGACAGGCTTGTGTTCTACCACTTGGCTGTATCTCCAGCCCCACTGCTTATGTACATATGCGCGCACGCTTTTTAGTTTTTAATGACATTGGCCTTTGGAAGACTCCTGATTGGTAGTTGTCTAAAGTGTCCACATTCCATGGGTTTCTGGGTGTTTCCTTGGGCATCTGCATTGTGTCACTGACCCCGTGTTTCCCCGATTTGGAGCAGTTAAAGTCATAACCTTTTTATGTCTGAACACTCCATAAGAGGTGCTGTGTGTCACTGTTAATGCTGTCAGGAGGCTGTAGCTCTTAGATAAAGCAAGGCCTTGCTAGGTGGTGGCGGCACTCGCCTTTAATCCCAGCACTCAGGAAGCAGAGACAGGAGGATCTCTGTGAGTTTAGGCCAACCTGGTCTACAGAACAAGTTCCAGGACGGCCAGGGTTATGTGGAGAGAACCTGTGTCAAAACAACCCAAAAAAATCAAGAAAGAGAAAGGCCGGTTACTTCTTGTTAGAAGTTGGAGGATCCCTCATTTCTCCCCTATAAAAGTATCATTCTCACTATGATGCTTTGAGAGCGAATGAAAACCCTGTTCTTGGTAACCTTTCACCTAGAGGTTACTTCCTTGTAAAGAAAGCAAGCTGTACCTCTCTGCTGAGGCTATAAGGCAGTAAAGGCAGTGGTCTCTGGGCCCAGCACCCAGGACCCAGCACATACTCCTCTCCCTGTGGAAAGGAAGAGCATTCCTTTTTCTGTCCGGGCTGTTGTGCCCACTAGGGAAAGTAGTGTGACTGATGTTAGCATCAGGACTTTCATTTCAGAAGACTTGGATTTCTGGATGTTCATTTATTTGATAGCATTTGTCCAAAAGGCATTCTACCACTTCATTTATAATAAAATTTTGTTAATTTGGAGTTATGTGAATTAGGAGACGATCTGAATTGTAGAATAATTTCATCAAATGCATTTTTAAAATTATTAAATACCTCCTGGCCAAGTGTTGCTCTGTAGAGGCCTGTCAGACCTCTGCTGCTTTAATGATCTGTTTAAACCCTTTGTAATTAGTATACTATTTGCATGAAGATGAAGTTGTATTGAAGGAGTTTCTTCATAAGAAGTTAAAAATAGCAGGACCCTTGGCGGTGGATCCAGTCCACACCTAGGTCTCTGCTTCTGTCCATGAGCAGTGTAGGTATTTCTCAAAGCCTCGGTTATAAGGTGGGAATGGTAATTCTCTCTTCTGGGACGTGGAAGTTTTCGAGGCTCAGTGTCAGGTACACATCCCGTCCTCTGTGGGTGCTGGGTGGGGGTGATGCCATTGTCCTCCTTAGTGCATCGTGTGCGTTCAGAGGCCCCACAGAGGAACATGTCCCAAGTGCTTATAACTTGATTTTTGAGTGTTTAGAATCTGCCTCCCTACCCTCCTTGTTTGTACAATGTCCTTACATTAAACAGTGTTTAAACAGTGCTTCTAGCCCTCTTCATAGAGTCCATAATTTAAAAAAATTAAAACAAAACAAACCTTCAGCCCGATCAGCAGGTCAGTGTAAATTCCAAATGAGCATGTACCCAGAGCTGTGGTTTTAGGAGATACCATACCGGCTCCACCAAACCCTTTCTTGTGTTTCCACCTGAGATTTCTCATGGGGGCCTCGAGAGCAAGGAGTATGCTGAGGCCATGCAAGTTCCGGGTGACACACTGCCTCCTACTCATGGGCTTTATTTTGCTCAGGCACTTGGTGGTCGGTGGTTGTTCTGGTCACTAGAACTGGTGAGGAAGGGATTTCCAGGGCCCTGTGTGATCTGCGGGTACCTATTAATAACCCAGAGTTCATTTGCTTGTGCTGTGTGACTATTAGTTATTCTAGGAGTTACCTTTTCCTGTAAGTTATTCTGTGCATAGAAGTAGTCGGTCTCTGAGATTACCCCACTGCTGACACATTATCCTTGTGTCCCGCAGTTTTCCAGAGTAGCACTATTGGCATTTTGAATTGGCTTGATTTTCGTGGTGGAGAGCTGTCCTTCCCATTATAAGGCACTTAGCAGTATCCGTGGCCTCTGCCCACTCCACACTGTAGCAGCCTCTGTATTGTGACACCCATTAAAAATATCTCTAGACATTGCCAAGAGTTCTTTGGGAGTGAGTTGTCCCTGTTTGAGAATCACTGAATCTGTTCAGCATGTGCCTTACACAGGAAACTCATTTCAGCTCATAATAGCAGAGCAGTCTATTGTCCCCAAGTCTGAGAACAGTGGACCGTCAGAACATGACGAAGAATTGCCCTCTTAGCCTCACCATGTCCCAGTGTAGATGGTGATGACCCGTGGGCAGATATGTTCATTACTAGGCATTTGATCCTGACAGCCACCCAGATACATGCACCCCCTTATAGATGTGGACACCGAGTTACAGAGAAGTTTGCTCAGGGTCGCACAGCCAATAAGCAGAACCTAGAGTCCACTTCTGGAGGGCTCCTTTGCGGGGACAACACAGGCGGGCCCTCATTGTTAACTGACTTGTATTCCTAGAGGTGCAGGGAACACAGAGGCATTTCCAGCCCTAGATTTCTTTTGTTTTGAGATAGGGTCTCACCTAATTCCAGCTGGCCTGGAACCCGTAGATTCGGCTGTCCCTTGCCTTAGTCTCCAGAATGCTGAGATTAAAGTCACTCTACACGAGCAGCTATCTTTGGTTTCTTACTCTAGCCTAGATTCTGTCCACCTCCCAGGGTGTGGTCACAGAATCTTGCTAGGCTGTGCAATCTGGGAACTGCTGTTGCCCACCCTATGAGCATGGCCCCAGGCTTTGGTAAGGTTGGCCTTTGCCTGGGACTGTCTCCAAACAAGAATGCTGCTTGTCAGCAAATTCTGAAACTCCTGGGCCTTTGTGACCAGGAGAAAAGGCCTTCTCCCTGGAATACTGAAATCTTGACTTGTCAGTAGATCCATCTCCTTGCCATTTCATCTGGCTTCTGGGATTTTCATTTTAAAGGGTACTTTGTGCAAGAGGCAGGTTCCTGGTAAGCTATTTTGAAAAGGAAAAGGGGGCCTCATTATTACTATGGACACTGGTTTTTGGTTTTGGTTTTTGTTTTTTGCAGAGGAATAGGTATCGTGCAGAAAGAGGGCCATAGAAGAAGGGAGGTTTGGGGGTTTGCATCCCAGCGTTTTTGTTGTTTCTGACATTTCTTTAAAGAATTGCTACAAAGCTCTTGTTGCCTGGTGGATAAGGCATTGTCCTCCTTAAAGACTTGATACAGATTCTTGTGGCTTTTCCTATCACTCACCATTGATAAGTATCATGGGCTTCTGTGCTTTTTCTTTGTTTCTGTATTCACAAAGTTGTATGCACAGACCAGGTCACACGTGGTGCCAAAACCTATTTTATAGCTTTGTCTTTCCCCAAGTACTCCCTCCTTCCAATATTTTTTCTAGTCTCCAGGCTTTTCTAGGCCTCTTAAATTCACCTATATATTTCATGGGATTTTCCATTTTCCTAGAAGATTTTTTTCATGTCATCAGAAATGATGTAGAGAGAAAAGGTAGTAACTGTGTTTTCGGAGAGTGGAAGCCCAGCAGCAGCACCGTCTGTCCTGTTGTGACCTGCCTACTGTGAATGTCCTGGCTGAGGTGCCCGAGGCCTTCAAGTAGTCTTTCTGTTTCAGCAGTATATTTGGGATGAAATACTTACAAGATATTGCAGCAAGCAAGGTCCCTTGTACCCACTGTGTGTGTGTGTGTGTGTGTGTGTGTGTGTGTGTGTGTGTGTGTGTGTGTGTGTTGATATTGTTCACCTGGAGCAGTGGTTCTCAACCTGTGGCTCTACAGGGGTCAAATATCAGATATCCTGTATATCAACTATTTACATTATGATTCATAACAGTAGCAAAATTACAGTTATGAAGTAGCAACAAAATAATTTTATAGTTGGGGGTCACCACAACGTGAGGAACTGTATTAAAGGTCACAGCATTAGGAAGGGTGAGAACCACTGCCCTAAGGGATAGAGTGTGTGGGAGACAGTAAGTGCCTTTGAACAAACGTGTCCCACATGTGGCTCTCCTCGGTTAGCCTTGCCCTTGGATTTTTGAGGCAGCAAACTGCAAGTCTGAGTTATTAGTTCATGGGCTCCCCAAAGTGGTTCCAGCACAGGCGGGGCCAGAGACAAGAGTAGGTTGTGTTTATACAGGCACAGTGTTGAAAGACATAGTGTTAATTTTGTCGAGAGCCCTGTTTTACAGGTGGGATTTGGCTCATTGATAGAGCGTTTATCTGGAAAGCATGAGGCTGGTTTTGATCCCAGCATAGGAAAAAGAAAAAGAAAAAAATCTGGTTTTACAATTCTACTCTCAGATTTTTCTGTGAGAAATTCTATCAGTTATTGGCAACATAACAAAACATTCTAATTCTATTACATGAAATTAAGAGTACACAAAGGTAGTTTTGATGTCTATTAATTTAACCAATAGTGATTTATTTTGTTTTGTTTCATTTTTATTTTTGGGACAGGGTTTCTCTGTGTAGCTCTGGCTGTCCTGGAACTCAGTCTGTAAACCAGGCTAGCCTCGAACTCACAGAGATCGCCTGCCTCTGCCTCTCAGGTGCTGAGATTAAAGGCTTGTGCCACCACTGCCCAGCTTGCCAGTAGTGATTCCCCCACCCCCTAGGGAGTATTTAAGAAAATAACTGATACTCCAAAACAGGGAGGGATATTCAGGGAGCAGCAACAAGAATGCTGTAGTTGGATATAGGAGTCATTGGTATGGATGGAACAGGATTCTGAGAACAGCTATTTTCTTTCTTTTTATTTGTTCAGCTTTTTGAGACAGAGTCTTGCTATGTGGTCTTGGCTGACCTGATACTTGCTATGTAGATTTTCCTGAAACTCAAGCAATCCTCTCACCTCAGCCTCCCAAGTGCTGGGTATACAAGCATATGCCACCACAGCTGTAGCTGTGTTACAGTGTGGTCTCATTCTCCAGTCATGGGGGCCCTGGCATGAGGCCCATGTGGACAATAACTCAGGCTGAATTTTTGCTGGGGTGATACAAGGCATCGGGAAGTAGAGGGTAGATAGGAATGCCACCTGACCACGGCTGCTGTTGTGTTGTGTGGTGGGAGCTCAGGATAAAGTAGATGGTGCTGGTGACTTGCAGGACGGCCGGGCTTGTGGCACCTGATGGTGCTGGTGACTGGCAGGACAGCCGGGCTTGTGGCACTTGCCCTGACCTCTTACGAGCGCCTGTGCAGCATGCATTTTACCCATTGAACCGTCTCCCCGCATTGAAGTTTCCTCAGTCACCCTGATGCTGTCATGGCCACTCTGACCTGCTACAGGACTACATTTTGCTTGTTTTGCATGCTTGGTTTGGGGCAGAGCTACTGCATAAATGAGGTTAGCCTCTCACTGGGTCCTGACCTGAGGCACCCACATTGGTTGTTTAGTAACTTGGGTAAGATGACTCTTCTGAGTCTCTCTGCTATGACAGTTTCCCCTTTGTAACAAATATGGAACTTACAGGGAGATTTATATAGCGTTTTGGCGGTGCTGGGATCTGAGTGTTGAACCCTGAATCTTATACGAGCTAGTCAGTGCTAATTAAATGCTGTACCATTGAGCTACACACCCACTCCTAGCCCCAGAGAGATATTTTAAGACTATGTAAATACAGGATCTGTTTGTCAGTGTTCTCTGTAAAACATCCATGGTTGGGCAGTTAAGATCACAAGAAGAAGGTGGAGGTGCTGTGGCTGATTTGATCTGGTAACTGTATAGAGAACTTATTAGGAACTGGGTCCTGAAGTACATTCCTCATATGAGTCCTCTCGGATGGTACTCTTATTAGCCTGTTTTACATGTGGAAAAACTGAGGCACCAGGCAGTTAAGTTAATGTTAAATGACAAAAGTTCAGTTCAAACCCAGTGGATCTCAGTCCAGCTCTAGGCTGTCCTGCCTCTCGGCCTGTCGTGGGCAGTATCCATTGTTTACATGCACACACAGGATGCTGCTTCCTAACTGTGGGCCCCCTGTGTCTTCTCTAAGTAGAGATCTTCAGCATTACTTGGTTCCTAGTATCCATGACCCACTTGGTTTTCGCTGAGACCATCGGTGCAGTGTCCTAGGAGGATGGACAACATGGGGAAAATAAAGGTTTGTCAGCTTGAGATTAGAATTCTTTAAAAAAAAAAAAAAAGATTGATTTATTTATTTATTGTGTATACAGTGTTCTGCCTGCGTGTATGCCTTCACACCAGAAGAGGGCACCAAGTCTCATTATAGATGGTTGTGAGACACCATGGGGTTGGTAGGAATTGAACTCAGGACCTCTGGTAGAGCAGTCAGTGCTCTTAACCTCTGAGCCATCTCTCCATAGAATTCAATAGGACTGAATCACCGAAATGAGAGCAGTCTTTCCTGTGTGGATAAATTTGACATTTGAATCTGTGCAAAAGTAGATGTAGTTGAAGATGCTTTTGCTTATGAAAGAGTGACTTACCCTTCTTCTATAAGCAACCAGAAAGTGGGCCAAAATAAATGAAACCCTTGTTTGTAGCCATTGAACAACTGCTTCTCACAGCATTCCCTGTGGGAAGGTGATAAGGAGGTGAGCCGTAGGGTCTTCCTCCCAGCATTCTGCCTGGAGACTACTTCCACGTTTAAGAGCAGTGAGGAGCCGGGTGGTGGTAGCACACACCTTTAATCCCAGCACTCGGGAGGCAGAGGCAGGTGGATCTCTGAGTTCGAGGCCAGCCTGGTCTCCAGAGTGAGTTCCAGGACAGGCTTCAAAGCCACACAGAGAAACCCTATCTCGAAGAAAAAAAAAAAAAAGTGAGGAACCCACACATAGCCAAAAGTTGTGGCATATTAAGAAGGCAAAGTTGCGCTGGGCAGTGGTGGTGCATGCCTTGCAGATCTCTGTGAGTTCAAGGTCACCCTGGTCTACAGAGTGAGATCCAGGACAGCCAGGGCTACACAGAGAAACCCTGTCTCAAAAAAAAAAAAAAGAAAAAGAAAGAAAAAAAGCAAAGTTGAAGAGCCTGAAGCAGCTGAATTTGCAGGAGACAGTATGAAGGGGAAGCTACACAGGAAAAGCTGTAGACACCTGCCCTGGGGGCCCTCAGCACTGTTGGTGAACACTTACCTCTGACAGGGGGATGGAGTGGAAGTGATGAGACTCACGATGAAAGGAAAGAGCAGCTGCTTGGGAGCTGTAAGCAGAGCTGTTCCAGGACCCAGAGATATCAGAGTTCTTGGCAGTTAGAGTGGGGGGTCATATTGGACAACTGAGGCATCCAGGTAGTACCTCAGAGGAGTGATGCCCAAGTGTCCAGCTCTAGCAAACAGTACGTGGCTTTTTAAAAAGCCTTTTTACATGTATTAAAAGGGAGAACTCATTTTCCTCTGCTACACATTCACAATATGGACTACTACTGACCCCAGAAATGGGGGCTTTTCCTGCACTGTTCTTGGCTCATAACTCTCTCACTGAGGCAGGAGAGACAGACTCGAATTTCTTTTCTCTCAGGTGAGCCAGTTCTAACAAGCCATTAGTCAGTTCTGCAGTAGCAGATGCTGTGCAGTGTCCTTCCATTTGATTCCATTCTGGCACCATCTCCTCAGGTTTTGTCTCTGGTCCTGCCAGAAGGCTCAGTGTTCGAGTCCACCTTCTCTGTTTAGCTGCCAGTTCAAGCCTCTGACTGCTTATCTGAGCTTCTGACTCACTGACATTGGGGTCCACACAACCCACATTCTAGGTTTGGTGAACTTGTTCAGATGGCTACATAACTCGGGGAAACGATCTCTTAGGTTTACTGGTTTCTTCTTTTCAATGTGTAGGGTGCGGGAGTGCACATGTGGATATGTGCACATGGGGACAGGTGCCCTCTCGCTGAGGTCAGAGGTGTCAGAACCCTTGGAGCTGGAGTTAACAATGACTATAAACTGCTATACTTAGGTGCTGAGAACTGAACTCGGACCTTAACCACTGAGCCATGTCTCCTGTCCAGTTTACTGGTTTCTTTTCTTTTCTTTTTTTTTAAAAAAAGATTTATTTATTATGTATACAGATGAGGGCACCAGATCTCATTACAGATGGTTGTGAGCCACCATGTGGGTGCTGGGAATTGAACTCAGGACCTCTGGAAGAGCAGGCGGTGCTCTTAACCTCTGAGCCATCTCTCCAGCCCTACTGGTTTCTTATAAAAGATATTGACAAAGATGAAAAGACTCATAGAGCAGGGTATGAAGGAAGGAGTGTGGAATGTCCTTGCCCTTTCCATGGGCACTGGGCACTATTCACCTGCAGACATTTAGCATCTGGAAACTCGAACACTGTGCTTTGGGGCTTATCTGAAGAAACCTCATTGCTTTGGCATGACTGAAACATGGACAGACATGTTGAAATGTGATTGGACAAGAAGAGTAGGGTCCAGAACTAATGGTAGACTGGGTGGGGTGAGCCAGCAAGGGCTGTTCTTTATCAGGATCTCTTCTGAAATAGAAGTCAGTCAAGTCAGATACATCTCCACGGACATTAGAACAATGACAGGTAGGGTGAGATTAGAACTCCTCTAGCACTCAGGAGGCTGGAGCAGGAGGATGTCACAAGGCTAGGTGAGCCTGAGCTAAGAACCCTGAATGAAGGAAAAATCATAATGTAGTGCCTTTTAAAAACTGACTAGAAATAGATCACAGATGAGAAAGTAGAAATGAAAGCTTAAAGAGTCCTAGAAGAAACCACGGAAACAGGAATTCCAACCTTGGACAAAGATTTCTTAGGTCACTAAAAGCTTAAGCCATTAAAAATGATAAATTAATCCGGGCGGTGGTGGCGCACGCCTTTAATCCCAGCACTCGGGAGGCAGAGGCAGGTGGATCTTTGTGAGTTCGAGGCCAGCCTGGTCTACAGAGCGAGATCCAGGAAAAGGTGCAAAGCTACACAGAGAAACTCTGTCTCAAAAAACCAAAAAAAAAAAAAAAAAAAAAAGATAAATTAAGCTGGGCAGTGGTAGTGCACGCCTTTAATCCCAGCACTCAGGAGGCAGAGGCAGGAGGATTTCTGTGAGTTCAAGGCCAGCCTGGCTACACAGAGAAACCGTGTCTCAAAAAAAAAAAATAAAATAAAAAACAAAGTTTCAGATTTTTGACTAGGAATGCTTATAAAGTACATGAAAATATTCCAAAGTCTGAAAAATTCTAATATCAGGAACACTGGTCTCAATCATTTCAGAAATAGGATTATAAACTGTATTTTACAATAATTGAAAGGGAAAAAAGGTAATGCCTTATTAGAAAACATAGTGAGATGATGGATGCATAATTAGCCTAACTTAATCATTCCGCATTGTATATATACATATATCAAAACATCAGCGTATGCCCTCTAAATACATGAATTGTCTATTAAAATTAATGTTAATTTTTTTAAAGGTAAATCATAAACTAGGAGAAAATATTCGCAATATCAGTATCTTACCAAGCACTTATAACTAGACCATGTGAGAAATTCTTACAACTCAGTGAAAGGGGGCAATGCTCTTTTTAAAAAGGTAAAGGCATTTCTCCTGAAGATCCACAAATAGCCAATAAACACATGAAAAGACAATCAGGCATCAAGGGAATGCAAATTAAAATAATGATAAGACACCATTATTCACCCACACAACTGAATAAAACTAAAAAGACTCACCAACAATACCAAGTGCAAAAAGAATATAACCTTTTCAACTTTCATACATTACAGTTGGACATGAAAACAGTATAACCACTTTGGAAAATCACTTGCCAGGTTCTTATAAAATTCCATGTCCCATATACCCAAGCAGTTTTATCCCTGGGTTATTCAGTAGAAGAGAACACAAGGAAGTGTAACAAGGAGACCACAAAAGGATAGTCCAAATGTTTGTGAACATGCGAATAAATAACCATGGTGTGTCTTAACAATAGAATAAATGTTGGCAACCAGAAGGAATAAGCCACTGATGTGTGGTGTAGCAACATGGCTGATACTCATACTTGGAAATGCTGAGCAGAAGGTGCCAAATAAAAAAAATATATCTGTTTTAGGAAAAGGTAATTCTAATGTAGAGTAACAACAGGTAAGTTAATGGTTGCCTTGAGGTGGTAGGCGTGAGACTAAATACAATGGGATGTTTGAAAATCTAGTCAATAGAAATAGAAAGCAAGTGAGTAGAAGTACGCAAAGCAAGTGAGTAAAAGTACGCTAAGCACGCCTGGAGACCTAGTTAGCTCAGTTGGTATACATTCACCTGTGTGAAGGTCCAAGGTTAACATCACTTGCCTTCCTCAGTTGCTCTCTACTTTATTTTTTGAGATAGGGTCTTTCTGAACCTGGAGCTCATTAACTGGACTAGGCTGTCTGGCCAGTGAGCTCTAGGGATCTATCTGTTTCCTCTGCTCCCCTGGTGCAGGGTTGCAGAAGCTGCCGCAGCAGGCTTCTGCATGGGCACTGGGGATCAGAACTCAGCCCCCCATCCTCGCACAGCAAGAGCTTTGCAGATTGAACCGTCTCCCCTGCTCCCTTCTAAAGGTCTTTAATCAGATCAGAGCAAGGCGTGAATGGAAGATTTTAAAGGGAACCACATGGAATTTCTGGAATAGAAAATAAATTTTCCAAAAAATTCAGTGAACCAGCTTAACAGAGAACTAGACTGCACACAAGGATGTTGAATGTGAAAACCCAACAAGACATTATAAATTGAAGCACAGAGAGGACGGGCTGAGAGAAATGAACAAAGCTATGATAAAAATAAATATTATTGTATTTATATAAAAAATATCAAAAGCCTGGTATGTAATAGGATTTCCAGAAGGGATGAGAGAAGAAAGAGCAGAAAAAAAAAAAAAACTATTGGAAAAAAAGAATAATGGCTGAAATATTTTCCAGAGTTGATGGAAATTATAAAGTCAGAGATCCAGCTCCAGGCAGAAAAAACAAAGTCACACTGCCACAGTGAAATCAGACTGGTGAAGAATAGTGATAGAAAGAAAACTGTAAAGACCAGAAGAGAAAAAGATGTTACCTACAGAGAAATAAACGTAAGAACTAATATGGGCTTTTCACCTAATTATTTGAGCCAAAACACAATGGGTCATCGTTCAGATATGTGTAGTAAAAGCCTGTCAATCTGGAATTCTAGGTCCAGTGAAAAAAATGTCACTTGTGAATAAAGGGTTCTAGAGAGATAGCTCAGCAGCTAAGAGCACTTCCTGTTCCTCCAAAGGACTGGAGTTCAGTTCCCAGCACCCACATCAGCCAGCTAGCACGTAACTCCAACTCCAGGGGATCCAACACCCTCTTCTGGTCTCCTGGGGCACACACACACACACACACACACACACACACACACACACACACACACACACTAAATAAGAATAAACCTTTAAAAATACATCTTTAATAAAAAATGTATAAAGGAACTTTGGCCCCTTTTTACCCAAAGCATGTGATTCAGCCTTATGATTCCATCTTAGCTCCTTGACCTCTTTTATCAGTTAAGGTTTTCAGTTACAGTCCCAAAGTTCAATGTGATGTTAGCAGGTTATATACATTAGGAAGGAATTGACTCCCTCCTTCCCTCCTCCTTTCCTTCCTTTAAGGGCCTGGCTTCCAACTTGCTATGGTGCAGAAGCTGACCTTGAATGACCTCGGCCTCCCAATGCTATGATTATAGGCCATATACCATCATGTCCGGCTCTTCAGTTTGTTTCTTGACATTAAACACAACACTGACCACAGTAGCAAGCATAAAAACAGTTTTAGACTCCTCTAAACCACATAGGAGTCACATGCTCTCAGTGCCTCCTGCTTTGTCCTTTCTCCACCCTCCCTGTCATTCTGTGGAGTGCTCTAAGTGACAGGCCTTAAGTACCTCTAGAAAAACGTCATGTCGCCAGAGGCTGTGTATATGGATTTCTGGAGTGGATCCCCAGGGATGATGCAGCTTCACCAGAGATCATGTCAGAACTACACATCTAAACCAATAATGAATGTTTATTGTAAGCCACTGGGTTTCAGAGTATGTGTAACAGTGACACAGGATATATCAAAACTGACATGAAGAAGTTGAGAAACTTGATCACTGTGTTCTAAAAGCCTGCAGTCGATTAGGAAAACAGATTACTTGAACAAGTAACTCACTGTCCAGGTTTGTGTGCTGAATGGATAGAGGTCAGTTCCTGTGTGTCTGCTTATAGGGGGAAGGTGAGAACTAAGAGATGGGATATAGACTTGGAGAGTAGGACTGCCACAGTCCCACAGGTGGGTTGTAGCATTGCCAACCCTCCTGTGCTCTGGAAGGTAGGTTTACCAGCAAACATCTAAGCCAACATAGGCACCGCCCGCTTCTGAGTCACAGAGGCAGTTTGTCTGTCTAGATTTGCCTTGTTCTTAGCAAGCTTCCTTGACTGCTCTCTGCTTATACTAACTGGTGAGAAATCTGTTTCTACAATCCATGCTGGATTTCAGACTGCTTTTGTTAGATGGTGAGCCTCTGAATGAAATATGGGAGTCAAACAGGCCCGTGTTTGAAAAGAAATCCATTCTCTATGTGGTGACTTTTTACACATTTTAAATCTCAGTGTGGGCCAGGCAGTGGTGGTGCACGCCTTTAATCCCAGCACTCGGGAGGCAGAGCCAGGTGGATCTCTGTGAGCTGAGGCCAGCCTGGACTACCAAGTGAGTTCCAGGACAAGCACCAAAACTGCACAGAGAAACCCTGTCTTGAAAAGAAAAGAAAAAAAAAAAAAAAAAAACCTCCGTGTGGCCTTGTTTCTAACTCTTCTATGTAAAGGAGCACTTGATGGGTTCCTTTCTCAACGAAAGGGAGCACAGGAGCCCTCTGATCCAGTGCAGAGCCTGGCTTGTCCTCTACCATAAGGTAGATGCCTCAGTAGGTCTTTGCTCAACCACCTGCTCTCCTTTAGAATGTGATCCACAGTCACCGTTCTCCTGACATGAGTGTGCACTCGTGTGTGTGTGTGTGTGTGTGTGTGTGTGTGTGTGTGTGTGTGTGTATGTATATATATATATATATATATATATATATAGAGAGAGAGAGAGAGAGAGAGAGAGAGAGAGAAAGAGAGAGAGAGAACACATGCAAGCACATAAATACATAAATGCCAGAGGTTGACCTTGGGTACCTTCCTCAGTCACTCTCCCTGTCATCTTTTAAGGCAGGGTCTATCACTCAAATTGGAGCCCATCAATTCAGCTGGGCTGACTGGGAGCCAGTGAGTTTCAAGGATCCACCTGTCTCTACAGAGCTGAGGTTACAACCACACATAAAGGTGCCAGAATTTCACACTGAGTACTGAAGATCCAAACTCAAGTCCCCAAGCTAACACAGTAGGCACTTAAATGATTTAAGCCATCCCCAATCCCTTCTGATTCTTTTTTTTAAAGGTCTATTTTATATGCATGGGAGTTTTGCCTATATGTATGTCTGTGCACCACATGTATACCTGGTGCCCACCAAGGTCTGAAAAAAACAATGGATCTCCTGGAACTGAGGTTATGGGTGATTGTGAGCCATGATATAGGTGCTGAAAATCAAACCCTGGCTCTCTGCAGTAGCAACAAGTGTTTTTAAGTGCTGAGCCACCTCTCCAGCCCTGCCTGTTCTGATTTTTTTTTTTTTGGTTTTTCGAGACAGGGTTTCTCTGTGTAGCTTGGCACCTTTCCTGGAACTTGCTTTGTAGACCAGGCTGGCCTCGAACTCACAGAGATCCGCCTGCCTCTGCCTCCTGAGTGCTGGGATTAAAGGCGTGCGTCACCACTGCCCGGCTCTGTTCTGATTCTTGATAGTGTCTTTTAACTCTGCTTCCCTTGGCTCTGTTCTTGCCCTTGCCACATTTGGATCCTGTTCATAGCATCAGGTGTGGTAGAGCCTAGCCAAGTATCCTACAGGTAGTTTGGCTGAAGAGCAAGTCCAAAGGTCACTTCTGGCCAGTACTCTTGCCTGGTGGTAAAGTCGAAAGACAAGTTGGAGAGCGCTATACCTCCTTTTTCTTCCAGGACCTTGTGGATTGTGTACAGCTTTTTTGGATGGTAGGTGGCATAAGCAGGCCTGTTTTAAAGGAGAAATAGCAGAACCAGGACATACTGGATCTCCGGAATTGGCATATCTCCATTCTAGACTTTTAGGAAGGTGGAGCCAAAAGCCAAGTTTGGAGTCAGTCTTAAAAACATCGTCAGGCAAGCCTGAGATTCTCCAGACCTCTAAATGCTAAACTGACTTCCCGTCACTCCATGTAGCTGGAGTTTGTAGCCCTCAAGGCAGACCTCTCTTTTTAAACCATATCTTCCACTAAGCAGTCTACTCAGCCTTAGTTATTGGGATCACTTAGTGCCTCTCATGACCATTGTCCACAGAGGGAGTTTCCCTAATTCGAGAGATCCAAGCATGAGCAGATGAGCCGCCATGGCTCAGCTTCATGACTGCAACCCTGCTTTCCTTCACAACCTCTCTCTGCTAAGGGCCTTTGTTGATAGCAAAATGTCTCCATGCTGGTATACTTTTCACGTATCACCTCTGCTCCCACCCTCCACCTGTTCTTCCTCAGTAGAGAAAAGGTGGAAATCGATGAGAAGCGGCATCTGAAGCCTCAGACCACTCTGGATACGATCGCCACTGATGGCCAAAGAAGGCCGTGTGTACAGCGCACTGGGGGCGCATCTCTTCGCTGTAGTCCTCAGCATTCTTGGGGTGTGTTATCATAAAGTTAAGACTTCCTTGACTGCCTCTCTGCTGTCCCGCCTCTTGCCGCGCGATTTCCAAGACTGTTTTCGTTTGGCTCAGATTTTGGCCGATTGTACAGTTGATGTTTGAAAAGAGATTACTTTGGGTGCTCACTTCACTGGGCTGAGGATCTAGGGGGAAGGGTCTTAAATGTAACTGTATCTCTCCAGTGTCAGCTGATCTTCTTCTAAGGCAACCTATTAATTTGCTTTCGTGAGTAAAATTTTAAAGAATGTCTGTCTTGGTGTTCCTAGAGGTAGAGGAATGGGGCGGGGTGGGAGGGTTGGGGTGCAGTTGGAGGGAGCGTCTAGGTAAATATACAGTACTCTCATCAGGCCAAAGTATGTTCTTGTGGCATACCTCATTTGCACAGCAGAGGATGTTTCTCTGAAGACTGATCATTGCCATGTTATTAGCAGTCTCACTAGTTCCTTTTGGGGGTGGGGGTGAGACAGGGTTTCTCTGTGTAACAGTCCTGACTGTCCTGGAACTCACTTTGTAGGCCAAGCTGGCCTTGAACTCACAGAGGTCCACCTGCTTCTGCCTCCTGAGTGCTGGGATTAAAGGCGTGCGCCACCTCCGCCTGGCTGTTTTTTTTTTTGTTTTGTTTTGTTTTGTTTTATAGTGTTCATTTTTGTTGGTTTGTTTTGAGACAGTATCTCTTTGAACTTGTTCTCCTGACTCTATCTCTTGAGTGCTGGGTTTAGGTACATGCACCACAACACCCAGTACTGGGGGATGGAGAGGAGGGGTTGAACCCAGGGCTTTGAGCATGCTATGCAAGCATTCTACCAATGGATCTATATCCCGAGTCTCCAGAAAGAAAATGTATAGCAGGCTGGCCTTGAACCCTCGATCTTTAGCATTTGCCTATCAGTGTATGCCACAATGACTAACTTCTTTTTGATCAATTTTGTTGTTGTTTTGTGGTGCTAGGTATTGAACCATGGCCATGTGCATCCACACAGACGCTCTGACATTAAGCTATAGCCCCAGCGCCACTTTTTACTTTCTTTAAATTGTTTTTCCCACCATTACGACCATTACATTCTAAAGGTAGTGTCTCCCTGCCTCTCATTGTTGAGAAAGTAATGCTGCCTTCCAAAACTCTGCAGAGCTAGTCCTCACTTAGACACAACTCCGACTTCTTGTGTAGCTTCAGAACAAGTCGGTTCCTGTTGGCTTGTCCTTGGAAAAAGCCTTGCCATGTTTCTGTGCTATAATATCAGGATAGAAGTGCATTTGGGTGGCTCTCAGGACAGGTAGGAGGGCAAACACTTGTCATCCAGAGGGAGGACTCCTATATGTAGTTCAGCCTGACTTGTTGATGGGTCCTACCTAAACTGGGGCCCTGGCTTCTCATGACCACCGTACCTTGCTGCATAGTGGTGGTTTTCCAGTACTGTGTGGCTCTATTCAGAATAACTTTATCCCTCTGGGATTATTTCTTCTCTTCAAGATGGGGTGCTGATTACCAGTCTTGATAGGCTCTTAGGGAAATTGTGCTGGATGAGGTACTTAGAATTGTAGTGCTGAGTGAGTGTTCATGTTAGACCTGAAGGGGATAAAAAACTATTCCACAACTGTCTGATTAAACCAAACTGTATTTAGAACTAGCCCGCTGGATGCCTCTCCCAAAGTCGGCTTTCTGAGAGCAGCCCCTCACTGGCTTTTGAGGTCCCTTTTATGGGGAAGGGTCAGCGTTGATAGAAAACAGCTGTGGAGATAATGGACTGTTAGCACCTGGACAGAAGAGTGGGGGACTCAAGGCTCAGGGCTGCTGCCTGTGGGTAGATAAGTGCAAGAATCCACCATGTGGAAGGGGAGTCCTCAAGGTATCAGGGAAGACACATTCTGGTTAAGCAAAAGGGCAGTCATATATCACAGGTTCAGGAGTTTAGCAAGGGGTGGGTATATATCACGGGTCACAAGTTCAGCATAGGTTGAAAAACATGGTTTGCAAGATACATTAGGCTTAGAAAACAGAAACTTATTCTTATAAGATATGAAGAGTTAACAGTGTATAACAATATGGCTCCTTAACAACAGTGTGGCTCCTGTTTTGGTTTCACAGTTAGCCCAGTGCACCCCACTTTGGTGACTGCTTTCCATAGCACATGGTCCTGGGGAGTTAGGTCCGTTCCCACTGTATCATCATCACTCAGTGGAACTAGAATATGCCCCTCCTAGTCCAAGACTCCACGTACATGTGGAACTGGAGGGGCTGAGTGGCTCACTTAAGCCTCCCAGCAGCTTAGAGATGGGGCTGGGACTAGACCCAGGTGTCCTGCTTCCCAGGCCTCTACCCCGCCCCCAACCTACTCATCCTGCTATTTCTGTGTCCTCACTATGGTACACATTTATTTATGATCATTGGTGTGCCCCACTGTTTTTCTACACTATGGCAGGAGGAACGGAGCTCTTCCTACCTGTAAGCCAACTTTCCTAACTGACATTGTGCCCTTGGCCACAACAGCCCACAAGTAGAGCTTGGAGAAGCAGCCAATGGGAAGGTGGCTGAAAGCCACAGTGAAGGTGGAGGGATGTTGCATACTCTTGGGAAACTTGCATACTCATGAGCTTTTCCTCTGTCCCACTCCCACTGGCTGAGCAAGTGTGGAGTTGCCTAAGAGCCTGAACTACTTACTAGGGCTGGTAGGAGGAAAAGCCACAAGCAGGGATTCTCAGAGGAGCCAGGTTGACCTCTTGTCTGCATCTGTGAACTTTGATCGTCAAATGCCCTCCCTTCTAACCTACACTACAGAGGCTCAATATTAATTATCAACTGTATGGCCTATGGCAGGCCTCTTGTTAGCTAGCTCTTATAGTTTAATTCAACCCATAACTATTAATCTATGTATTGCCACGTGTTCCGGGGTTTTACCTACATCCCATTACATGTTGTTCCTAGGATGGCCGTCTGGCGTCTTCCCTCACTTCGCCTTTCTCTTTCCTGTCTCTCTCCTTGGATTTCCTGCCTGCCTCTAAGCTGCCTTGCCAAAAGGCCAAAGCAGCTTATTTATTAACCAATGGGAACAACATATATTCACAGCGTACAAAAAGACATCCCCCAGCACTACACTATGTCATAAAATTTTGATCCATTCTTGTATAGATACCCTCTCTACCTTCTGGACTAAATGGCCTTCTGGAATTGTTTTGCTATCTAGATTTACCTTTTTGAAAACACTGGGAAGCTTGGGAGCATGTGGATGCCAAAGGACAACTTTGTGGAATTGATTCTCTCCTTCTACCTTTTCCTAGGTTCTGGGATTGAATTCTGGTAACCAGGCTTGTCCAGGAAGTCCCTTTACCTGCTGAGCCATCTTGCAAGCCCTAGATTTATCTTATGAGGGTGGTCATCTCTTAGATGCTCTTCTTGACTTGTACAATCCAGATTACATAGAGGTCTGAGTTTCACAATCTTTACTTTGCCCCTCGAGGCCATACTCATTCCTGACACTGATTCCAGGCCAGTAAAGGTTGACAGTGTCCTAGTTCCAACCTCACCAGTTACCTACCACCTGTAGGCCTTGAGCAAGTTCCTTAACTGCTCTGAGAATCGGTTTCTTCATCTAAAAATGAGGATGATTCCATCCACCTCCTAGGGCGAGTGAGTAGTATATCTGGAGTGCCTGCTAGGAGCTATCAGTCTCATGACTTGACAATACTTTATCTGGTCAGGCTACCTCAGAAATCCTCAAAGGAACTCAGCTGAATGCACATGGAGTCTAGATAGCAGCTAAGTCTGCTTCTCCTTGAAGATGCAGTGAGATGTTTCTGGAACCATGCTGGGATGAAGCTATCCTCACTGATCACTCTCAGACTGTTCTCCCAAATGGGCCAACTGAGCCGGGCGGTGGTGGCACATTCCTTTAATCCCAGCACTCGGGAAGCAGAGCCAGGAGGATTTCTGTGAGTTCAAGGCCAGCCTGGTCTACAGAGTGAGATCTAGGACAGGCACCAAAGCTACACAGAGAAACCTCGTCTCAAAAACCAACCAACCAACCAAACAAACAAACAAACAAACAAAAAAAAATGGTCCAGCTGTTCATAGGGACAAGCACTGCTGACCTGGGCTGTAGAGGACAAGAGCCTCTGAATGTGGCCCCTTCACAGTTGCTGAAGAATGGCATTGAACATGGATGGCCTGCAGATGGTAAGAGGAAACATGGAGTCAGCTGTATTAATGAAGCCCACTACACTGTGTTTTCCCTTAATGAAATGCTGTCGAGTTGAGTGGCCAGACCAAGTTGACAGCTTTACATCAGTCCTTCGGTGTTTAATCCCAAGACCTTCACACTTTTCTTCAAGGTTCACATAGAGAAAACATCACAAAAAGCCCACCCTATGCTAGTATAGTTTCTGTTTTCTGTCATCTTTGGACTCTCTAAGCAGCCAAAATCCTACCAAAACCTTGGTTACAGGGATGGAAATTAGTGATTTGCAGGTTATCACTGTGTGGCAGGGCCAGTGGCAGTCTCCTCTGCCACAGGAAGCAGATAAGTGCCATGCTGCCTACAGAGTAAAGGATCAGCTTTAGAGTAGTGTTAAATAGGGCATACATGGGTTGCTTCTAAAAACACAGACTTCAGCATCATGCATTTCTCTAAGTTTGGTAAGTTATAAGGTTGCTTTGAAGATTAGTCCTTTACTAGGTAGAGAACCTTTACTAATCAGAGGCATCTTATTCAACACAACCAGGATTGATTGTTGGCTGGCAGTAAAAGGGAAATCCTTAAAGTAGAAATGGGCTGAAGAGGCCGGGCGGTGGTGGCGCACGCCTTTAATCCCAGCACTCGGGAGGCAGAGCCAGGCGGATCTCTGTGAGTTCGAGGCCAGCCTGGTCTCCAAAGCGAGTTCCAGGAAAGGCGCAAAGCTACACAGAGAAACCCTGTCTCGAAAAACCAAAAAAAAAAAAAAAAAAAAAAAGAAATGGGCTGAAGAGATGGCTCAGTGGTTGAGAGCACTTGCTGCTCTTGCAGAAAACCTGGGTTCAGTTCTTACCACCCTCATAGGGCAGCTTATAGCTGCCTGTTGACTGTTCAATTCCAGGGACTTTAGTGTCTTCTTCAGGCCTTTACAGGTACATGGTACACATAAACTCACACAAGCACATATACGTACACATAAAGAGTGAATTTCTTAAAAAGTAGAAACATACAATAGACATTCTATTTTATCTTGTGTCTGTTAGTGTGGAGTACAAACAGAGTTCTGGCCTGGCAGATGGGGCACAGGGAACTTGTGCCTACAATGGTAAAGCTGTAGCAGTAACCCTAAATCTCCCTTGGTAGGACTCCACACTAGCTCAAGAGACCTGTTCTCCATATCCAGTGAGTTCTACCTGCTGGACACTTTACTCTGAAGCAAACGTTTTAGATTAGCTGGGTTTGAGGATGGCTATTAATTACCTAAAATAATCTATCTAAACTGTAATTTATACTTTTAAATTATTCTCATGACCAGATGGTCTTTTTTTTTTTTTTTTTTGGTTTTTCGAGACAGGGTTTCTCTTTAGATGGTCTTTTTTTGTTTGGTTTTGGTTTTGGTTTGGGGGGGGGGGGTGAGACAGGATTTCTCTGTGTAGTTTTGGTGCCTGACCTGGATCTCACTCTGTAGAACAGACTGGCTTCGAACTCACAGAGATCCACCTGGCTCTGCCTCCCGAGTGCTGGGATTAAAGGCATGTGCCACCACTGCCCGGCTGTGTATGTGGTCTGTGTATGAGTGTGTGGGTGTGTGCAAATGTGCATTGGGCATGCATGCATGTGGGTGTGTAGAGAGGCCAGAGGTCAACATCTGATGTCTTCCTCAATTGTTCTCTACCTTTTTTCTTTTTTAAGGTTTATGTATTTTTATGTGCTTTGGTGTTTCGCCTGCATGTCTTATCTGTGAAGGTGCCAGATCCCCTGGTATTGGAGCTACAGACAGTTGTGAGCTGCCATGTGAATGCTGGGAATTGAACCCAGGTCCTCTGGAAGAGCAGTCAGCGCTCTTAACTGCTGAGCCATCTCTCCACCACCCTCCACCTAATTTTTTGAAACAGGGTCTCTCACTGAACTTTGGGCTCCCTATTTCAGGTAGGCTGGCTGTGGGAGGCCAGCTCCCACCTTTTGAAGGGTTCTTATGAGAGGGATAAGAAAATATTAGAAAGAGAGACCTATTAGGAGAAGAGAGACAGAAACACAGGATAGCTTCAGGAGGGCCTGGATCACTACCCAATGGCCTTTTCTGTTTAGTCAAAGGGGCTTTTTATAACAATGCCAAGGGGCGGGGCAAAAGACCTCCTTCTTACAAGATCAAAGCACACCGCACAGCCAAGTGTAGACCCTTCCAAACACCTGGTAACCACGCCCATAGTGAGATCATCCCCTTGTGCAGCCCTGCTGGGTAAAGCAAGCCCAGATTCTGGGACCCTGAGTAAGTTCTCACTAGGAAACTTCTGTGGGTCTCCACAGCTGGCTAGTGGTTAGTTGCAGGAATCCTTTGTCTTTGTCTCCCAGAGCTGGGATTACAAAAACTGCTGTGCCTAGCCTTTTGTTGTTGTTCATCAGTGCTGGGGATCTGAACCCGGGTCCTCATGTTTATGTGGCAGGCACTTTACTGACTGAGCCACCTTACCAGCACCTGTGTCTTTTTCTTACCACCAAAATAATAAATGTTTACTGTAGACAGCCAGAATACCATGAAAGTAGGAAGTTTACCATAATGCCATACTCTAAGACTCTAACCATGTTTAATGTTTGTGTGTGTGTGTCTCCAAATTTGTGCATGTTGGGTTGTTTTTTCTTGGGGCGAGATGTGGGGGGGGGGGCATGTTTCTGGTTTGCTTTAAAAAACAAAACAAAAACAAACAAACAAAAAAAAACCAATACTCCTACTTTGTAGCCACCATGGCCTGGTCCTCAGACTGGCCTCAAACTTGTGGCTGATCCTCTGGCCTAAACCTAAGTACTGGGATGGAATTACAGGTACAAGTTACCATGTTTGTTTTATTCGTTTCTTTTTCAAAATAAAAATAGGATGCATTATATATTTACTGTTTTAGTAATTTGCTTTTTACCAATACTTAATAGGACATTTTTCTGTTTCACTGCAGATGGACCTACTTTTTGGTTTGGCTCTGCTGAGGATAGGCAGCTGTATCTATCCTATTATTGAGCTGCACCCCTAGCCCTGTCTAACTTTCTAAGCAGCTTTAATAAGTTACACTTTATATACCACCAAATGCACCCATTTCAAGTTTATGGTCTCCACCTTTTTAACAATTGTACGCCATTGCATGAATGAATTTTACTAGGGTTCTCTAGAGGAACAGAACTTAGAGGTGTGTGTGTATGTATGTATAGAATATATATGTATATACACATAAATGTATGTATACATAAATGTGTGTGTGCATATATGATTAGAATGGCTTACAGGCTGTGGTCCAGCTAGTCCAACAATGGCTGTCTACCAACAGAAGGTCCATGAATCCAGTAGTTGTTCAGTCCACCAGACTGGATGTCTCAGCTGGTCTTCAGTATACACCAGAATCTCTAAGAAGTAGGCTCCAATACCAGTGAAGGAATGGACTTGTCAGTGAGAGCAAGCAGGCAAAGAGCAAGCTTCCTTCTTCCATGTCTTTTATATAGACTGACAGCAGAAAATGTGGCCCAGATTAAAGGTGGATCTTCCCACTTTACATGATTTTTTACATGAAAAAAAAAAAAATTTCTCACAGGCATACACAGCTGCTTGGGTTTTAGTCAATTACAGATGTAGTCAGTTGACAACCAAGAATAGCCATCACAAGTCCACCCATGTCAACTTGACACACAATCATATCTCCTTATATCATGCTTAATTTCAAAATGAAAACAATAACCAGGTCATAATTACACCTAACATGATATAACTATCCCATGTACAATTGCAAATTAATCATGTGCTTAACCAGGTCTTTAATTATGCCTACCATGATATAATTATCCCTCATACAACCATAAACACATTATAAATTTAGAATAGGTGGCAATGTCCCTTGAGGGAAAGTCTTCTAGTATCTCAACTTAAATATGATGACCATTGATATTCTCTTAAGTAATGTTACATTACATGCTATAGAAATTGAGGAAAGGAAACACAGATATCTGTACAAACATTCATAACAAAATATGACAGAAACATTCATGTCAGTTATGATCTTATTTCTACATCTGGTCACATGGCCTTAGCTGGTATTTATACCTACCTTCCTCTACTACCCATTCAGTATTTCCTCCACCTTCAGCAAGAACCTCAGCAGGTCTTGGTTCTTTTCCTGGAGCAGTGACCCATATCTTCATTCCTGAAGGGTCTGTGCCCTTTGTCATCCTGCCTGGATTAGGGTGTTGCAGTTTCCCATTGACTTTAATCACAGGACATGGTAGCACCAAGAGACATCCTAAAGGAGCTCCTGCACTCCAGACATAATCTTTCCTGCCTCCATTGTGGAGTAGCAGTCCAGTTTCCCCATGGTAATCTGGATCAATCACCCCTCCTGACACTGTTATTCCTTTCTTAGCCTGTTGGCTTAAGGGTATCAGAAACCCAAAATGGCCAGGGGGAAGTCTGAGCTTCCAATTCAGTGAGATGTTTGTTGTGGCTTCTAAGAGGAACACTCTCCCTTCTGGAACCAAAACTTCTAGGTCAGCAGAACTTAAGGTCACAGGAAACAAAAATTTTCTTAGTGGGTCACTAGGGTTAATAGTGAGCGGAACTATCCCCTTTTCTACCTCTTGATTCCTGGACCTGTGATTCTGATTTTGGGGAAAAAATGTACCATATATTGGATGCTGAGTCAAAGCATAAACCACCTTCTGGAGAACCCTGCCCCAGCCCTCTAGGTTGCTGCCATCCTAATTGGTACTGTAACTGTGTCTTCAAAAGGCCATTCCTCCGGGCGGTGGTGGCGCACGCCTTTAATCCCAGCACTCGGGAGGCAGAGCCAGGCGGATCTCTGTGAGTTCGAAGCCAGCCTGGTCTACAAAGTGAGTTCCAGGAAAGGCGCAAAACTACAGAGAAACCCTGTCTCGAAAAAACCAAAAAAAAAAAAAAAAAAAAAGGCCATTCCATCTTGTTATCAGGCCAGCTGTTTCATGGTGGTGGAGAACATGGTAAGAGCAGTGGCTTCCAACCAGGACAGTGGTAGCTTTAATCCCAGCAGAGGCAGGTGGGTCTTTGTGAGTTTGAGGCCAGCCTGGTCTACAGAGCAGGTTCTAGGACAGCTAGGGCTACACAAAGAAACCCTGTCTCAGGAAAAAAACAAACAAACAAACAGATAAAACCATGGATTCCATGATCATGGGCCTACTGCTACACTTCTCTGGCTGTGAAGTGAGTTCCTTTGTCAGAAGCAATAATGTATGGAATGCCATGACTGTGGAGAAGTCATTCTGTAAGTCTGTGTATAGTAGTTTTGGCAGAAGCGTTATGTGCAGGAAAGGGAAATCTATAACCAGAATAAGTATCTACTCTAGGGAGGACAAAGTGGTGTCCTTTCCACGAAGGAGTTAATCCAGTGTAGTCAACCTGCCACCAGGAAATTGTACCTTATCTGGGGCTCAGTGTTGGCAGATCTGGCACTCAGCAGCAGCTATAGCCAAGTCAGCCTTGGTGAGTAAATGTTGTTGAGCATGCAGAAACCTCCCTCCCCCTTTTGCCAACATGACCATTTTCTTCATGGGCCACTGGGCAGTGACAGAGGTGGCTGGAGAAAGAGGCAGACTGTCCATAGAACAGGTCATCCTTTCTGCCTGATTACTGAACTGGTCAGCTGAAGTCACCTTCTGGTGAACATTTACATGGGACACAAATATCTTCACATCCTTAACCCATTTGCAGAGTCCTATCCTCATACTTCTTCCCCAGATGTCTTTCTGTAATTCAGCCAACCTTAAAATGAGGGCTTTGGTTTGATTTTCCTCAATGTGAGCTCTGTGTCTGCTGGAGAGAAGATTCTCTTCCAGGGCACATTTAGACTTTTTAATGCATATCTGAAGCTGATCAGTTTTATCACTGAGTTCATTGTTGTCCTTACCATATTCTGAGATGCTAGAAGTTGGTTAATTTTATCATGGAAATAATTCTCTTCCTTTTGTCACTTTATCCAGAGATGTTAGGAGCTACCAACCAGCATCATCATTTTTTAAATTTTTCCACAAATTGTCAAACCATTTATATACAGAGTCATCAAATCCGTTGCCTCTTACAGTTGGTGAATCAGGATAATTAAATGCATTTGTCTCCTTAAGTTTGTAAAATAGTTGACAACACAGGCTTTCAGTACTCTTCAAGCTTCTAGGAGAGGCTGGCACTTTCAGTTACTGGAAAGGCGTCAGTAATTGTAGGTGTTGGCAAATTGGAAAGCCTATTCCAGATACTTAAAAAAAAAATTATCCTTATATTTCTGTTGCTCTAGAACCTCTCCTGGTACCAAAATCTGTATTAATCACGGTTCTCTAGAGGAACAGAACTTAGAGAGAGAGGAGACAGAGAGAGAAGAGGAGAGGAGAGAGAGGGAGGGAGAAAGAGAGAGAAGAAAGGAGGGAGGGAGAGAGAAGAGCAGAGCATTTATTAGAAGGGCTTACAGGCTGTGGCCCAACAATGGCAGCCTACCAACAAGAAGGTCCAAGAATCTAGTAGTTGTTCAGTCCATGAGGCAGATGTCTCATCTGGTCTGCAGTGTCCACCAGAATGCTGAAGAAGTGGGCTCTAATGCCGGTGAAGGGATGGACTTGCTAGTGAGGCAAGAGCAAGCAGGCAGAGAGAGCAAGCTTCCTTCTTCCATGTCCTTTATATGTGGCCCAGATTAAAGGTGGATCTTTCTACCTCAGAGTATCCAGATTAAAAGGGATCTTCCCACCTCAGTGGTATGGATTAGAGATGATTTAATTAAGAAAAAAGTTCCTCACAGGTATGCCCAGCTACTTGGGTTTTAGTTAATTCCAGGTGTAGCCAAGTTGACAACCAAGAATAGCCATCACAAGTGCACCCTTTGTCAACTTGACACACAATCACATCTCCTTATGTCATGCTTTACTCCAAATGAAAACAATAACCAGTAAGTATTTCCAAAGTATCTGTTAACTTTCATGTGATCTGTATGTTGATAGAACACACATGCACAACCTTCATCCATATGAGATATGGTTAACTGGGAGAGAGTCCTTCCAGGACAACCTGTTTCTACTTGGAGTCTCATCAGTATTCAGATTGGAAAATTGAAATATGTACATTGATACTTATTCAGGATTTCAATGGGCAACTGCTTTGAGTTTTGAAAAAGCTGATTCTGTAATCACTCATTTGCTAGAAGTTATGGCCATCATGGGTCTACCTGCACAAATTAAAACTGACAATGCTCCAGCATATGTTTCTGTTAAAATGAAACAGTTTTTTGCTTATTACAATATAAAGCATATTACAGGTATACCACATAATCCTACAGGCCAAACAGTTATAGAAAGATCAAACAACTCTAAAGGATATGCTAAGTAAACAGAAAGGGGTAACAAAAACCCCCAGAAATAGACTGCATAATACTCTATTAACTTTGAATTTTGTCAATGCTAATGAGAAAGGAACAACAGCTGCAGAGAGACATTGGATAACAGAAAAAACTACAGAATTAAATCAGCCTATATACTTTAAAGATGTGCTGACTTCAGAATGGAAACCAATATATGTGTTACGTTGGGGACGAGGTTTTGCTTTTGTTTCTACAGGAGAAGATAAGCTGTGGATACCATCAAAATTGAACAAGAGAGACCTCTTAATTAGAAGAGGTGATAGTTCATCAACTAGCATTACCATCCAATTCAAACTAACCTATACCATTAACACCTGCCTTTTCACTTCACTCCTGTGTGGCTCATTATCATTAGCAGGTAGCACTGCTGCCCCCCTCCCAGGGGAAGCTGTGGCTTCCAGGACTGTGTTCAGAAAAGTAAGTTTATTTACTGGTTTAGCTTTTCTGAAAGGTCACCATTTATTTTAGCCCTTGACTGAGCACGTGTATAAGAGGTCTATTCTGGCTACCTTAGAATCTTACCTGATTCAGAAAAAGTTAAGTCCTTACCAAAACTACTTGTGAGCACTTATGGTTAAAAACCTAGTTGTCTGGTTCTGGCTTCTAAGGCTAGATATCATGATCAAGACCTGTGGACCAATTCCTTGTGCCCTGCACTGAGGGGTAATTGTCCTCTGGCATTCTCGCTGGCAGCTTCCCTGTTTAAGACCAAAGCAATTTTAGTCTCTATAGCTAAATTGTAAGAACCTGTCATGAAAACTCATGGTACTTACTGAAATCAAAATAAATACCCAATCTCAAGAGATGGAGCTTGAGTGACAAACTAAATAAATTCCCTTGTTCAGCAAATGTTACTCAGCTATTTGATGTGAGCCAGGCTCCTCCTAAGTGCCACTGGTGAATGCGGTTGATGTGAACAGAAACCTCTGATCCCACTGAGCTGACATGCTATTGAAAATAAGACAAACGGCCTGGAAAACACATGCGAAGCCAGGCCTACTGGCTTAAACCAGTAATCCCAAGTATTTATGAGGCTGAGATAGGAAGATCATGATTTCAAAGTCTGCCCGGGCTATAAATCGAGTTCTAGGCCAGCTTGAAACTTTGTCTTAATGTCATAAAAATATAAAATAAAAATAAATACAAGGGCTACAGATGTAGTTCAGTGGCAGGGTGCTTGTCTAGCATACATGTGGCCCTGGGTTCAATCTCCAGTACCAGAAGAAACAAGAAAGAAGCAACATGATAATTTCTGAGTACAGTGGATAGGATAAGCAGGAGGTTGATTAACGGGCCTGGTACACACCTGTAGTTGTGCATGTCTACAGAGGCTTCTGAGGAGATGACCTGAGAACCAGTACAGGATAAGGGGAAGCCAGTCACTTGTTGATCGGAGCAGAGTGCTGTGGACAGGAAAGGGGAATGTGGGTGTTTGGCACAAGGGCAGGCCTGTGTGGCTGCAGGGAGTGGAGTCAGGTCAGAAGAATGAAGGAGATCCCTCCCTCCATGTGGGGCCTTGGCTAGAAAAGGAGCTTGCCCTTCCCCTAAATACTCGGGAGAGACATGGGATGGCTTTGTGTTTGCATGTCTATAATTGTAAAGGGATTATTTACTAAAGTAAAATGTACACATCTTAAGTGTGAAATTCGATGAATTTATGAGTCATCGTATTTTAAGTGGAAAAGAGACAGTATAGTTTATTTATATTTTAGAGAAGCCAGTGACAGCTGAATGGTTGAGTGGATGGATAAATGGACAGATGCGTAGATGCAAAGATGGATGGGTGGGTGTATAGGTGGATGATAGATGGTTAGATGAACAAACAATATTCTATCTCATTATAGAACATAGTGTGGCTCTGAGCAGGTTTTTATTATTTATTTTTTGGAAGAGACTGATTGAAGGTGGCATCTGATACTGTCTCCTTGCCATCTCTGCCCCAGAAAAAGGCCAGGTAGGGGCCAAGAGAAATGAGTCTGCCTCCGATTGCTGTGTCAGTTGACTTCAGCTTGGGCCTTGAGGTGCTGGTTGATTGTGGGTAGCAGATGTGGCCTAGATCTTCTACCCTGCCGACAGGCCTAGCCTATTCATCCTTCTCTTTGCTGAGGATGACGTGTTTGTTCCTGTGGTGAGGTTCTCAAGGGTTACTGAAGAGGTCCCTCTTGGAAGGCAGCGTCTGCACCAGTTTTCTAGAACCTGAAATGCTGTTGTTCAGTTGCCCTGTGATTGGTATGTCACTGTCCTGTGGAACAGGAGGTGGCAGTAGCTCATTGACTTACTTCCCAGTGTAATCATGGGAGAAGGTAGGCTGTTCAGAGATTAGGGAGCTACGTGTCATCCTGTTGTAATTACCAACTGGATTTCAGGGGAACCTCACCAATGTGCTGCTTGCAACATATCCACCTGAAACATAAAGTTGAAAGAAAAGAGATTGAAAAGATATTTCATAAAAATGCTACCCAAAAAAGAAAGGAAGGAAGGAAGGAAGGAAGGAAGGAAGGAAGGAAGAAAGAAAGAAAGAAAGAAAGAAAGAAAGAAAGAAAGAAAGAAAGAAAGAAAGAAAGAAAGAAAGAGAATCGGGACTGGCCATTGTGTGCACACTTGTAATCCCAACATTTGGGAGGCTAAGGAGGATCTTGAGTTCAAGACCAGCTTGGGCTCTCCAGCAAGATCTTATCTCAAAAAGGGAAACACATACCTTGAATTTTATACATTTTCTGTATGTGTACATTTTCTAAAAGGTGTATTTTAATTCAAAGTGAATAAGGTTGGAGGAGATAGGAGACCTTTTAGGCAAGTCAGGCCCTGTACATTGTTATACATACTCACTGCAAGTGTGGGCACCGGCTGGTGGAGGAGCAGGAAAGCCTGTTAGAAAACACACTCAGCACAGGAATGCAAATCATGAAGTCCCGGACCAGTTAGATAGTAGACATGAGGAAAGGCTGTGGCCAGAAGATCCATCAGTGCCTGGTCCTTAGCATGGAAGCCTGAGAGAACAGCTTCCCAAGAGTTGAAAAAGAATGAGCCAAAGAAGCATTCAGGCCCTTGAAAGGATAGGGTGAGTAGTGGGGGCAGTTGGAGAGGCCTGGCCTCTGAAACTTGCAGGGAAAGAAGAAAGGAGGGGCCTGGCCTGGAGAGGTCAGGATATAGCCAAGCTCATATCCTTCTGAAGCCCATGTAGGATGCAGCCTATGACTGGGAAGGTGAACCCAGAGAAGAGAGGAAATGCAGAGTGAGAAGTGGGAATGGTAGAGTGAACTTTGATTTCCTGAGCTCGTGTTTTATGCCAGTCCTATGTTCTCTCCTTTAATCTTCATAAGCTGGTAGTTCTTTCTTCTTTTTTTTTTTATTCTTCTCTCATACACTACATCCCAAATACAGCCTCCTCTCCCTCTACTCTTCCCAGCGCCCCACCCCTCCACTGCTCCTCTGTTTCCCTTCAGAAAAGAGCAGGCCTCCCATGGGTATCAGCTGAATGCAGCATACCAAGATGCATTAAGACTAGGCATAGACCCTCCTATCAAGACTTGGCAAGGCGCTGGGCAGTGGTGGCACACGCCTTTAATCCCAGCACTCTGGGAGGCAGAGCCAGGCAGATCTCTGTGAGTTCGAGGCCAGCCTGGGCTACCAAGTGAGTTCCAGGAAAGGTACAAAGCTACACACAGAAACCCTGTCTCGAAAAACCAAAAAAAAAAGACTGGGCAAGGCAACCCAGTAGGAGGAAAAGGGTCCCAAAAGCAGGCAAAAAGTGAGAGACACCCCACTCACACTGTTTAGAGTCCTATAGAAACCCCAAGCTAAGCAACCACAGCATGTCTGCAGAGGACCTAGTGCAGACCCATGCGAGCTGCTTCTGTCTCTGTGAACCCTGCTTAGTTGATTCTGGGGGCCATGTTCTCCTGGTGTCCTCGGCCCCTGTGACTCCTACAGTCCTTCCTTCCCCTATTCTGAGGGGTTCCCTGAGCTCTGCCTAATGTTTGACTGTGGGTCTTTGCATCTGCTCCCATCAACTGCTTAGAGGAAGCCTCTCTGATGATGACTGGGCTAGGTACCAATCTATGAGTACAGCAGAATATCACTAGGAATCGTTTTATTGTTTTTGTGTTTGTTTGCCTGTTGTGTCTGGTTCCTACTCTAAGTCTCTGAGCCATCCAGCTTCGGGTTCCTGGCCCTCCAGGCAGTGTAGGGCATGGGCTCCCTCTCCTGGCTTGGGCCTCAAGTTAGACTAGTCATTGGCCACTCCCATACCCTCTCAGCCACCATTGCCTCAACACATCTTGCACGTAGGACAGATGTAGGTCGAAGGTTTTGTGACTGGGTTGGTGTCCCAGTCCCACCACTGGAAGTTGCCTGGTTACAGAGATGCCAGTTTAGGCTCTGTATCCTCCATTACTAGGACTCCTCGATATGGTCACCCCCATAGGTTCCAGGAAGTTTGTACTGTTCCCTAAAAGCCCCCCCTATTCCAGTCATCTCTCTCCCTGTACTCTGGCCCTCCATCCCTTCCTCCCCCTGAGGTGGTATTCCCAAAGCTGGTAACTCTTAAGGGCACTCCCTCCCTCCTTCCTTCCTTCTTTCTACTTTCCATCTGTCTCTCCCTCTCTTTTTCTGTGTGTGTGTGTGTGTGTGTGTGTGTGAACTAATTTGCAAGTTAGAGGCAGAGACAGAATCCAAACCCACCTCTATGGTCTATGAAGCCCAGACTCTTGACTTTCAGAGGCTTGGGACCCTGTGACTGACTGTCTGTCTTCAGGGCATGTGTACACAAAAGGCCAAGAGCCTGCTTAGGACCTCTCCATGGCCTTGAGGCAGTTTGGAGCCCTGTGTGAGAGAAAAGGCTTCACTGAGTGCTGCTGGCCTCCACGGCCAGCCAGTGTCTAGCTTGCCGGCTTTTCCACCTCCCTTTGCTCTGGAAGGGCTCTTCAAGCTCTGGGAGCCTTTGCTTCCAGCTCTGGGGAGCTTAACCCACCCTGAAGACATTGCCTGCTTACTCTGCCCTGAGCCTTGCTCCAGGGGATATGTCGTGGATGGGTGGGTGGGTGGGTGACTTCTTGTGAACCTTGTTTTCAGTGGCAACTCCTGGCTTTCTTTTTACCAGCAGAGACTTGTCTTCCCAGGGTTCTTTGTCCCTGCATTACAACCTTCAGATGAAATGCAGGATACCACGGGACAAGTTTGAATTCCTGCCACCAGAGGCCCCCCACCATTCTTTCTCTCGTGTCCATCGCTAACTCTGTTAGCTAGCTCAAGGGTTAAAAGGCAGCTGGAGTCTTCTTTCTTCTCCTCAGCCTCCTGTGGCAGCTTGTAAGGCAGCTGTCCTTTGACCCAGCCTGTCTGATGGGTCTCCCTGCTCCCACATCCCCCCCTTTAGGCTGCTGTTACCACAGCAGCAGAATAAAGGTTCAGCCTAGTGTCCATCCATCAGCCCAGGGAAAGAAGAGAAGCACTTGTTCTGGCTTCCGGGTGAAAGCTGTTTGACTCGCCGGTATCTGCCTCATTCCGATGACCTAGAACCCTCGCAAACAAATCCCACCCTGCTTCCCGGATTCTTTGCCCTGCTGCAGAGTTCATCTCCACACAACTGAGGTATTCTGTGTTTCAGCCAGCCCTCCCATGTAAAGAAGGCAAGGATTTTGTCTGTCTCATTTCCTCCTGAATGGGACATGTTACATAAAAGCACATGTGTGTATGTATGTATTTATATGTATTAATTTACTAATATAATTTGTAAGTGTTTCCATATTGTTACTAATTTTGTCTAGATCTACCATTTTTTAGCAGTGTCTAGGATTAGTGTGTGTATGTGTGTGTGTGTGTGTGTGTGTGTGTGTGTGTGTGTGTGTGTGTGTGGTGTCCCATTATGTATACTTAGCCCTGTTAATATTTATTGACAGTCTGTCCAGGGTTTTTTTTTTTTTTTTTTTTTTTGGTTTTTTCGAGACAGGGTTTCTCTGTGTAGCTTTGCGCCTTTCCTGGAACTCGCTTTGGAGACCAGGCTGGCCTCGAACTCACAAAGATCCGCCTGCCTCTGCCTCCCGAGTGCTGGGATTAAAGGCGTGCGCCACCACCGCCCGGCCTGTCCAGGGTTTTTATTGTGACAGTATTACAGCAACATCCCTATGCATCTTGGTACATCAGCATTAATGCTTGTAGAGTGCATACATAGCACTTGAAGGAATGTAATGTAAAAGTACAGGGGTGGTTAATACTTCCATAGACTTACCAAGTTGAACTCTGGTAATATTAGCTCATGCTTCTGGAGTATGTTTTCTCTCCAGCTTTTTAAACAGGAGACATTAGGCCATTTGAAAAGTCTAAATTATAAAATAAATAAATAAGCAACCACATTCCATCAGTTATGGGATGTGCTTTTGTACAATGGGGGGGGTCCTAAATTGTATTACAGTGAATGTTCAAATGCCCCTTACCTTGTTCTTCAGTTACTATCTTTCTATATGAATGAGTTTGCTCTGCCTGGGTACACAGACTGGGTAGTTTAAATGATAGACATTTATTTTCTTTTAGTTCTGGGAAAGTTAGGTCCAAGATGAAAAGGTTAGTCAGCAGGTTTTATTTCTTCTAAGGTATCTCTCCCTGGGGCTTGTGGATAGCTACTCCCACCCCCCCCCCCACACACACAGGGTTTCTCTGTGTAGTCTGATCTGAGTTGTGTCGCTCAGGCTGGCCTTAAACTCAGATCTGCCTGCCTCCGCCTCCCGAATGCTGTTCTTTTTTTTTGTTTTTGTTTTTTTATTTTTTATTGAAAATAGTTCCCTTCCCTCCAGTCCTCTCACCTTCCCTCTCTCCAAATCCACTCCCCTTCTGTTTCCTCTCCAGAAAAGAGCAGGCCTCCGAGAGATGACAGCCAAACAGGACAAAGTAAGATACCACAAGACAAGGCAAAAGCCTCCCATGGAGGCTGGACAAGGCAACCCAATAGGAAGAAGAGAGTCCCAAGAGCAGGCGAAAGAGTCCGAGATGTACCCATTCCCCTGTAGGATTAGGAGTCCCACAGAAGCAGCAAGCTATAAGCCATAACATGTATGCAGATGACCTGGTGCAAACCCATGCTTGCTACTTGAGTCTGTGTGAGCCCATGTGAGCCCTGCTTAGTAGATGCAGTGGGCCGTGTTCTCCTGGTGTCCTCCATCCCCTCTGACTCCTACAATCTTTCTGCCTCCTCTTCCACAGGGTTCCCCAATCTCTAAGCGGAGGGACCCAATGGGGACCTCTAATTTAGACTCTTCTCTCCTCATACTGTCTGGCTGTGGGTCTCTGCATCACTCCCATCTGCTGCTGGAGGCAGCCTCTATGACAATGACTGAACAGGGCACTGATCTGAGTATAGTAGAACATCATTAAGAATCTTCTCATTGATTTTATTTTATTTATTTATTTATTTATTTTTTGGCCAGTCATATTTGGTTCTACTCTAGGTCTCTAGGCTATCCAGTCTCTAGTTTCTAGCCATCCAGGCAGTGTAGGGCATGGGCTCCCTCCCATTGCATAGGCCTCAATTTATACCAGACATTGGTAGGCCACTCCCACAAGTTCTATGCCACCCTTGCCCCAGAACATCTTGTAGGCCATACAGATTGTAGGTCAAGGATTCTGTGGCTGGGTTGGTATCTAGGTTTCTTTTTCCATAGCCTGCAGAATACCTTCCTAAGGCAAAGAGACTAGAACGTAAGGGAGAAGGCTCCAGGCACCAGCTCTACCTCTCTACATTCAACGAGCTGTGTGGATGTTGTCCTCAGCAGTGGAGCCCCACTGTCAGGTTTCGGAGAGCGACCCTCTGCCCTTGCATCAGCCTGGGTTCTTTAGGGATCTCCATGGGACCCCCTCAGTCACAACTCAACCAAATGCCATCCAGTCCCACCACTGGGAGCCTTGCCTAGCTATAAAAGATGGCCAGTTCAGACTCTGTCCTCCATTACTAGGAGCCCTCATTAGGGTCATCCTCATAGATTCCAGCAAGTTTCCATTTCACTAAGTTTCCACAGCACCCCCCAAAAGCCCTCCCCCATTCCAGCTGTCTCTCGCTGCACTTTCTCCCTCCATCCCCCACCCCCACGACCTGATCCGCTGCTCCAGTCCCCACCCGCCCCCAGTCCACTCAAAATCTCTTCTGTTTACCCTTCCCAGGGAGATTCATGCTTCCCCTCTAAAGCCCTCCTCTTTACCTAACCTCTCTGGGTCTGTGGATTGTAGCTTGGTTATCATTTACTTAATGGCCAATATCTGCTTATAAGTGAATACATACCATATGTATCTTTCTGGATCTGGTTTACCTCATTGAGGTGAGGATTTTTCAAGTTTCATCCATTTGCCTTCAAATTTCATGATGTTAATTTTTTAACAGCTGAGTAATAACTCCATCGTGTAAATGTACATTTTCTTTATCCATTCTTGTGTTGAGGGATGTCAAAGTTTTTTTCAGTTTCTGACTATTATGAATAAAGCCACAATGAACATGGTTGAGCAAGTGTCCCTGTGGTAGGATGGAGCATTCTTGAGGTAGATGATTCCCAGCTTTCTGAGGAACTGGTGGATGGCTACTTTTTACCATGTCCTCAAATGGTCTTTTCTTGGTGTACTCATTCATACATCTGTCCATTCATGTATCCTGGGTTCCTCTTTTTTTTTTTTTTTTGTTTTGGTTTTTGTTTTGGTTTTGGTTTTGGTTTTTGGTTTTTGGAGACAGGGTTTCTCCATGTAATTTTGGTGCTTGTCCTGGATCTCGCTCTGTAGACCAGGCTGGCCTCAAACTCACAGAGATCCACCTGGCTCTGCCTCCCAAGTGCTGGGATTAAAGGTGTGAATCACCGCTACCCAGCAGGTTCCTCTTTTTGTAAGAGCACCAATCATACTGGGTTAGGACCCACCCACAGAACCTCATTTTATGTTAATTGCTTCTTCAAAAGCACTATCTCCAAATATGATTCCAATAAGGATTCATCTCATAGTACCACAATTGTTTCCCTTTATCCATGCATCACATTAATATAGTAGTAACAATAGATTTATTAGATAGTTACTTATAATGCGTTTTAACTATACCATTTTATATAATCTATTTAACGTATATACTATATATATAATTATAATCTATTTAACATATATAATGTATAATTTTTTTCCATAAGCCATTAGGAGGAAAATTATAGCCACTCTATTACCTAAGGGTATATCCTGTAGGAATCAGAACATTCTCCTTTTGGAATATTTGATGTCCTCTATAATGGTGAGGAGAGAGCTGGGTATGGTGGCACACACCTTTAACCTCAGCACTGAGGAGGCAAAAGCAGGTGGATCTCTGAGTTTGAGTCCAGCCTAGCCTGGTCTACAGAGCAAGATCCAAGACAGCCAGAGCTACACACAGAAATGCTGTCTTGAAAAATGAAAAAATTAAATAAAATAATAATGATAATGGTGAGGATAGAACTGATCTGGCCCCAGCTGCAAGTTTCTAGACTATTCTCTGTGAATCCCTACCCCTCAGTGAGACTTGGCCTGCTTCTAGGAAAAGAACTTGCTTTTAAGAGCCATCCAGGCCAGCAGAGCCTCTTGGCTTCCACTTGAGGTTCTTTTGGCACGGTTGAGGTTTTGAGTCTATGGTATGTCAAGGATGCAGCAGGCTTCCTCACAGTTCCACCAGCTTTTCAGTCTCTATATCAACATGACTCGAAACACCAGGCTTGTTATTTCAGTCTTTGTATAGGCAGCCTTGCCCTGCCAAATGTGGACTGGCTGTATTTATTCAGAGAGCAGAGTTTATTGACTTGTGTTCTGTTTGCTCTCTTACACCCTCCTGCTGTTCCTCTGGCAGCTTGGGATTTCTCCAGAAGTTGGTTCTCTCCCGCTACCCGTTGTGATTGGGGATTTTTCATGGCTTGAGTCAATCTGGTTCTTTCTTAGCACTTTGGTATGGGTAAATATCACACAAGCAGCACTTCCAGTGGTTGTTTTAGTTGTGGAATGTTGCCAAGCACCTCAGGGGTGCCTGTAGTAGTGAAACCTTATTTCCTCTGTTCTAGACAGTGTGCCCGGACAACTTGGGCACAGGTGTGAACCTGGTGAGTCCTTTGCCAGCCAAGGTTGATCAGGTTGTTGCTGCCTCTTCCTTAGAGCTGTGAGCACAGCCAGCATCCTTACTCAGGGCCTCCATCCAGGAAGTCCACATCTGCACAGTTCTCGGGGCTGCTTTTCTAAGCCGACTCTGCCTAGACTCCCCTGGCTCTTCCTTTCCTACAGGATTCACTCCAGACCCCCTGACCCAGCACTCAGGACTACCCCCACCCCCAATTTGGTCCATGTTCAATGTGTTACCCTCTCACCTGCTGTTTCTCCAGCAGGCTTTCTTGTTATCTAGTATGGTAAGACAAATGAAATTATTCTAAACGCCATGCTCTGTTGCTGTACCTGTGAGCCCTGAAGCAGGGTCTGCTCAGTGTTTGCTCTCCTCTCTGGTCTTTCGCAAGCTCTTACTCAGCCCTGAGGACTTGGCTTGATTGTTTCCGTTAGGGAAGCGTGCCCTAACTACTGCTTCCAGCCTCAGATCTGTCTCTTTTCTAGCACTTTCCATCCCATATGGTTACATAGCTCTCCCCTGTTTCCTAGACAGCTAACTTTACATATGTATCCCCACTGTCTGGCTTGGAGTAGACAGTAAACTTCAGGGTAAGTGGGTGGATTGTCCTCAGACAGAACATATGCTAAGGTCAGAAGCAACTACATTATCCTTTGTTGTTTCTAGTGAATTTGGAAAAATGCAGGTTTACACACACTGTGAGAAGTCCTGCTTTAGTAAGTATCTAGTTCTGGAGAGTCCATGCTAACAGACAGCAGTACAGGCTCTCTGTAACCTTCACTGAGCAGCATACATTGTCCCGTGCTTACAGACAAAGTATTTTAACTTAGCAATGTAAATAACAAGTGGACTGATAACCCGACTTGTGTTTGTGCTTTGCTTTGCTGTTGGTTTGAGAAACTACTGATGTCTGTCTGTTCTTCCAGTTAAACGCTTCAGAGAACCAAAGCATGAAAGAAGACCATGGAGGATATGGTATGTACCAAAGTGCTAACTCACCGTAGAAAGCTTTTTGCTGGGTTGGGGCTTTGGTTTGGGGGCTGACAGCAGTGTATTGGGATAGCTAGGGCATGGAATAGGAGAAATTACATATCATAGAAAGTATGTAGAATTCCTCAACCGAGTTCATTATTAGGCATGCTGTATAATATGAAAACAGACTTGGGTTTTTGTTTTTTGGTTGTTTTTTTTTTTTCCATATAATTATTGACCCCTCCTTTTATTTATAATGTTGCTTTCAGTACTGGGAGATGGAAGACAATACAAATGAGGCCGCCTCTGCTGTGGGTTTCTTCATCTTGACTTGTTGTGAGATTGTGTTTACATTCTTGACTTCTACAGTCTACATGTGTAAACAAATACAAATTTATTTGGAGATTAGTCATGCATATATCAGGGATCCTTAGAACACCCCCCTTCCAGATGTGACTCAAAACTCAAAGAAACAGTATTTCCGTTTCCAGGTTTATTGTGAAGGACATAGATAAATGGCTAAACGGAGAGGTTCAGTGTACTGGGGTGCTCCTGAGCACAGTTCTGTGACTACGGCTTTAGCATGCACCATCCTGTGTACCAGTTCACTTGCTCACTGGTTCCAAAACATCCAGGCCCCATGTTTTACAATCACTAGGCTTGCCTGACTGTTAACTTGGTCTACAGCCCTTCTTCTCTCCCTGGAGTATGGTGGGTCTTGGTTTAGTCACGGCTTAGTCCTTCGGTGGCCTTCCCCATCCTAAAGCCCTCTAGGAACTAGTCACTTTTTTAGAACAAAAGATGTTCCTGTCACCCAGGACAGTCCAAAGGACTGGGAGTTCTGTGAGGGGACCCGGGGCCAAAACCCAAGTATTAGGACAAAAGATCCCTCCCACCTCTGGCACTCGGGAAGTTACAGGGGGCTCGGGACTCTGGGTCGGGTGGAGATGGAATGTTTCGTTTAGATCCGTGAATATCAAGCATACTCATTTTGTGTAGATGACCCTGCAGTAGCAGTTGTGTGTTCAGTATGTGGCGGTAAAGCTTCAGAAATAGATTCCAAGGACAGAACTCCCACACAGTAAGTCATCTGGAAGGAAACAGGAAGGCTTCGGGGAACAGTGTGGGCCACACTGAGCTTACTCCTGCCCTAAGGAAACTTCCACTCCCCTTCGGAAGAAACCTCGTCGTCATGTCAATAAAGCGCTTATAAGTTGTCACACATGTACTTGCTGGTTCTTAAAGTCATTCCTCCCACGTGTTGAGAATTCTTCTTTGTGCTCACTCGGTCACCGATTCTCCCAAATCTGGTCGTTTAGTCCTGCTCTCACAGTTAGTGAGGAACACCTCGAAGACCTAGATCTGAGCCCTCCACATCTTACACACATTATCTTTTGATGTCTCCTCCTTCACACCCGTTATCTTTTGATGGGTTTAGGGATGGTTTTGAGGCTTGGTCTGGGTGAGCTGTCTGGTCTGCGTTCTCTGAAGTGGTTGCTGCTGTCCTGTCAGGTCGGTAACGCTGGTTCTGTTTTACGCAGGTTTTTAGATACTTCCAAACAAGCCATAGGGATGCTGTTCATCCACTTTGCCAATGTGTACCTAGCAGATCTCACTGAAGAGGACCCTTGTTCACTGTGAGTCTTGTACTTGAATTTGACCTCAATTGAAAATATGGACTGGCCTTCCCTTCCCTTCCAGTGCAGCCACCTCGCTTGGGGGAGGCACCCATCCCTTCCCCTCTGGGCTCCTCTCTCGTTTCATCCTGTGCGTGCCTTCATGGCTCTATATACTCAGCTTTGGGTTGGCTCTCTGGGCTTTGACAGTCACCTTGTGTGTTGGCTTTCTGCTCATCGGTCCAAGTTCAGTCCTTTGTCTTTGGTGCCCTTGTAGTCCCATGTTTCCAGCACCCCACCCCCTCCGCCAAGCAGGACAGGATAACACTGCGAGAGCAGCTCTGTGCCAATTACAGAGCGCATAGGCTTTTCCATGTGATGTGAGATGCTCACAGGCAGTTCTTGTGGAGCATCCACTGTTCCAGCTGTCAGTGTGGACTGCTTTCTACGTGATAGCCAGAGCAGTGTGTCTGAAACCTTCACCATGCCCTGGGATGCTGTACTTCTTTCTGGGAGGAGGAGTGGTCATCCCCCTAGCAGACAGAGTGGTAGAGGATTTACCCCAGTCCCAACTCTTACTTCCTATCACCAACTTCAAGTTAGAGGCACAAAAATGTTACAGTACTTAAAGTTCACAGTGCAGAAGTGGTGGAGCTAGACTTAGTCTGTGTCCAAGGCCCCACGATGCTCTGACGCCTGAATGGATCCCCTGTGTTGAGTACTGGGTGTAAAACTTGGTCTTGGTTTCCAAGGACAGCACAAGGTAGGCTCAGGAAGTATTTGGCAGGTATATAAATGAGTTCAAGACTGGATATACCCATTGTCCTTGGTATTTCTCAGGCTTTATCTCAGCTGTGAATAGCATTCTTCACCAATGAGATGTAGCCTCCTGCCAGAACAGAAGTTGCTTTGGAAGTTGTGACTGTTCTTTCTGACTCTGGTCTGAGAGTGACCTCTTGTGTCTTTAAGGGGGAAGAGCAAGCTGCCTGCCTGCCTCTCAGTGCTTGTGTTTTGGGTTCTGGGGACCAGGCATGGTATGCTGCCCCCATATTGGAGTGTTGTGCACATCACAAAGCCCAGACTGGGGCAGAGGTCAGCTGGTCTGCATACAGTGTCTCAGGTCCTAGCCGCTTGGAAGCTCCTTGAAGCTGACTCTTGCATTCTCCTCGAGCTTATCTATAGGGAGTTCAGAACCTGCCTCAGTGGCCTCATTCTCTACTTAGTCTGCCCTAGGTAGCTGGGGCCTGTGTCCAGCTGTGCTGTTAGATCTGGATATAGGGCCCTTGAGGGAGGGCAGGTAAACAAGGTACTTTACCTTGGTGAGAAAAGTTTTGTGTCAGGAAAATGGAAACAAACCTTATAGGGATATGTGGTCACTATGGGCATACCTCCCCCCACCCCTTCCTCCAATCCTCTGGCCTTTTCTTGGGGCAGCAGAACTCTCACTGAAGTTAAAAGTCAATTCTGGGAGTGTAGCTGTAGTAGAGCATTTGCCTAGCATATATAGGGTGCTGGGTTCCATCACCAGCACCACTACAAGAAAGTAAAAGTACTGTTTGCACACACAGTTACTGATAGGGGTGACTATGTGGCCACGTGGCCATGTGGCCGTGTCTGCTTTGTCTAAGAAGTCTCAGAAACCATTTTCTTTGAATGCCATGGGAAAGTGGCGCAGCTCTATGACCTCATGTGGCCTGAACCATCAGGGAACAAGCAGAAGCATTGAATGGATTTGTTGTTCAATTGGGTTTGTTTTCCTGTCAGTTTCCTTAGCCACTTCCAGGTACGCTGTCTTCTGTTAAATCTTGGCCTTGGCACATATCACTTGAAATTTATAAAGTTTCTCTGTCCTTCTCTTTCCTGTTCTTCAAGTTTTTAATATTAGCACCTTTGTAGACACCTGGAAATGGAAGCCGCCATTTCCATAGCCTCTTGCATAAATACGTGTACGGGTACCACTCTCCCCCAGTAAGGTCAAACAAAGACTGAGTCTGTTAGGCTGGTCCCATCCCTGGTAAGTACTTCACTGAGGCCCCAGCTCAGTGGCTTTCTCCCCTGACCATGCTGGTGTGGCCTCTCTTTCTAGGTACCTCATCAACTTTCTTCTGGACGCCACTGTAGGCATGCTTCTCATTTATGTGGGCGTACGCGCTGTCAGTGTCTTGGTGGAGTGGCAGCAGTGGGAATCTCTGCGGTTTGGAGAATATGGTAATGTCCGTGGACACTGGGGAGAGCATGTTGGGGACGACTGTGGAGCTCTGCAATCTGCAAGGTTGGGAGCTGCTGACTGTCTTCCTGTGTAAACAGAAAGGGGTTTGTTTTAGGGTCTGAATATCACTTTCCTTGGGGGCAAGAAGGAAGTAAGTACTTCAAGGCCACGACACTCACTTTTGTAGGAGAGAAGGTGGCAGCAGCCAGGAGACAGCGCTTCCACCAGGGTCATTTGTGGTTCCACCTGCAGGACTGCCAAGCCACCTCGTTCTGCTGAGAGTCCCAAAGATCTCACCCCACCTGCCCGCCACGCTAGAGACGTGGCAGCAACTCTTGTTTGAGAGGTGGTCCGTCCATAGGGAGGTGGGAGCTTGTCCTTCTGCTACCCACTGTTTGCCCTGGCACTAGGTTACTCTGCTAACAGGAGAGCTCAAGTGGCAAGTACCGGAGTGTGCAGCCCTCCTGAGGTCAAGCTACCTTGCTTCTTCTAACTGTAGACTTGTCCCCCACCTAGCATGTGGATGTCTCAGTCACTCAGACGTGAGGTCATCACCATCCAGATACAAGGCTTCAGACCAGCAACTTTGTGGGTGCTGGCCTACCTTGTAAGACCCCCATGTCACATCCTGAGTAAGCAGCTGCTTTCAAGTCAGCTGTAAGCATGAGGAAGAGTTGAAGGTAGCACTGATAGGAGCTGCTAGCGCGGAGCTCCTCTCCCGGAACAGTGTTAGCAGAACTTCACCACAAGAGGGCACCAGGGCAAGCGTGAAGGTTGTGGGTGGAAGTCTGGATCCACATTCGCCTTTCCTTGTCAGGCCATCCAAACAACCCATGGCTCTGGGCCCAGAGACCTACTCACTTCTAGGTGGCTGAAGATCTCAGAGGGGCTGACAGTTTGAAAGGGCGCATGATTGGTGGAGCTGGCTGTGGAGTGCCTTGGGTATTTCTAGAAATCTTAAGTAATTGTTTGTCTTCAGTGAGGGAAGATGAGCTCAGGGGAGGGCTTTTCTTAGTCTGTTACTTGATGCTGATGAGTCACTGACTTAAGATAGTGCCCGACACAGCCTGTGCCGCAGGACTCAAGGGAGGGAAGGATTCTGAATGCCCGAGTCATGGAGCTCTCGGCTGGCAGGACAGAAGTGGGCCACAGCACGTGGGGACCAATTCTACATCATTCTCATTTATAAAATGGACACCTGGAGGAGGGAAGTGACACACCCAGTCGGGGCGTGTTTAAGGGCTTCGTGTCCTCTGCACCAGGAGTCCTAACACCTTCCACCGCCTCCGTCAACACTGCTTGCATTGCGCCTTTGCTGTTGAGATCCCTTCTGGAGGGCAGAGCTGCCAGCCCCACCGTAGCTGACTGGTGATGATGTGGGTTCTCCACAGTCAACTGTTGACTGAGAACAGAGGTCAGGTCTGGTCCCGATAGACCAGGTGTGAGAGTACCACCCGTCCTGAAGCAAGTTTTGTCTGCCTACCCAAGGATGGAGAGAAAGGAAGGAGGCAGTGGCTGTGTGTGAGCCCTGTCCTCTTGGCCCAGTCCCTTAATTCAGTCACTGTTGTTGGGAACCAGTGTCTTCAAGCCGGGGTGTCTCCAGAGAAAATGTCCCTTTGCCAGAGACCATCCCAAGTCCTCCTTTCCTAGACTCCCCGCTTCCTGCTGCTCCGTGCTTGTTGATTGTTGTTGATTTCTGTTGCTGCTGTAACAGAGCAACACAGGCTTAGCGATAAGACAAGCCCATTGATTTAATCTCCAGTTCCTCCGGAAGTCCCACCCAGTTCTGCTGGATTAACAGGAGGGCATCAGTAGGTCATAAGGATGGTTGTTCTGTTGTCCTGCCCCGCCTCTAGTTCTGTCTGGGTCCCTTGGCTCATGATTCTCTCCCTCTGCTTTCAAAGCCAGTAGCGGAGTTCTTCTTATGGTATACCAGTCTGACCTACCTTGAAGGGCCCCTGTGATTACCCAGAGTGCACCTGGACACTCCAGATATTCCATTTAGGTCTGAATCACAACCTTAATTCCATTAACAGACAGCATTCCCCTTGGCTAGGTCACAGCACATATCATGGGTTCTAGAGGTTGGAAGGTGGACATCTTTGCAGGACCATTATTCTGCCTTCTGTACCTGTGAATTTACCTGTCCAGTTGAGGCAGGAACTCCATGTAGACCCCACAGCTCTCAGGTAAACAGAGAAGAGGGATTTACTTGAGAAGAGATAGCTTACTTGGTTCCAGAAGAGATCTTAGGACTTGGAAGGTAAGCCAGAGTTATTTGGTTTGAGGGGTGAATAGTTTCTGAGTGACTCGTGACATCTGTAGTCTGATGAGTGTGGTGATGCCGATGGAGGAGAGTGCTGGTGACGGAAGAGTCACGAGCCATGGTTACCTTTCGAGAGCTTTATTGGGGGGGGGGGGGGGAGACAGAGACAGAGACACCTCGCAGAGGGGGGAAAGTATGGAAGGAGAGAGTGTGGAAAAGAGAGGGCACAGAGGGCATGCCCGCTTTTTAGGCTGGGACACTGTCTCAGGCTAGTGACGTAATTAAGGAATAATCCTTACAGTGATATATTGTGTACCCCAATAAAGCTTACCTGGGGATCAGAGGACAGAGCCAGCCACTAAATTAGACATAGAGGTCAGGCGGTGGTGGCACACACCTTTAATTCTATCACTTGGGAGGCAGAGATCTGTCTGAATTTCTATGAGTTCAAGGTCACACTGGGCTACAGGAGAGAAACAGAGCCAGGCAGTGGTAACACATACCTTTAATCCCAGGAAGTAATATGGCAGGACACAGAAAGGTGTATAAGGCGTGAGGAAACAGAAACTCGCTATCTTGAAGCTGAGGATTTCCTAGAGGTAAGCTAGGGGCTAGCTTTTCTGCTTCTCTGATCTTTCAGCTAAGCTTTATTGGGGTACACAATATATCACCACAGATGAGCAAGCCTCTCATGCCCCATAAACAAGGTGATGTTCGGCAGCACTGTATATCATAGACTTTCCTGCCTGCGCCATCTAAATGCTCCCTTTCAGAAGCTTCTCAGCACAGATGTTTCTTTTTGGCCCCTACTCCTACAACTTAGCCTGAGGGAATAATTTACCAAAACAAACCAGTATCCCTGAGGTCATCCACTACAGTAGAAAGCAGGACACATGGCCATGCTTAGTAACCATATTTGTCCTGTAGAGACCAACTTCAGGGAGCTTTTGAAAAACTCTTGAGGGAACAGAAATAAGCAAACAAACTGTCCTGTGTACACTCAGTCCAGCTTCAGTGACCTGTGGCCTGGGCACACAGGAGAAGAGGGTGTGTGCGTGTGTCTGCCGGACACGGGTGCTCTTCCCCCCTCTTTGGTGGTTTTGGACATTTTTATTTTAGTATCAATAAACAAAGAGCAGTGGCCGCTCCTCTGTGCAGACAAACTCGGAAGGAGGGGGAAAAGCATGTCTCTTCCATCAGTGTCTCGCAGCTTACAAGCAAATGGAATGGATGTACACTCTGAGCGAGTGAGTGTCCTTGTTACAGTAAACAAATGGTGTCACTTGTCTGCTTACCTCCAGACACACCAGTTCCTTTCCAGACACTCCCCAGTGGTACTTCCTACATGGCCATCACCAACATTGCCTGAAAGTTTTAGCAAATAGTTTCTTCTCCTGTTTTTTCTCAGTGAGGTCAGGTGATTTACCAAAAGCATTGCAAAACTTGAATTAGCAGCTTAGCCAGGAGGATTGGTCCTTCTGAGGTGCTTTGCTGCAACTCAGATGCCCTGCCCCCTGCCCAGGGCAGAAGTAAATAGGAAGGCATTAGAACAGGCAGTTAGTGTGTTTCTGCCCGCTTCCTACCTTTCTCCTAGCATTGTCCAGAAAAGGAAACAGCACAGTCTGGTGTGTGTTCATGACAGCTGTGTAATGGCATTCACTTGCTTCCACTAGGTTCAGCTTGCAGGCCCAGGCAGGGCTTGGGGGCCTGCAGCATGAATGCCTGGGGTTGCTGTGGAAACAGAAGAATCAAATGAGAAGTTGGAGAGTTCTCTCCAGACCAGATTCTCTTTTCAGAGCCTCCCTGGAATGTTAATGTGCCCCTGTTTTGGTCAGTGTAGCGCAGGCTGCTATGGTTGAGTGTCCAGGACACAGCTGGGCACCCACTCTTTGAGGAGGCCTATCCTTAGGTTCTACATGCTGTTAGATCATCTTCTAGAGAGGCTGGGCCTCCACCCTTCATTGAATCCCTTTTTGAAGCATTCTAGAGGTACTTTGGGGCCCAAATGTCCCCCATTGTGGACTGTTGGGCCCTTCCCAATCATTTCTCAGCCACTGACAGACTCACAGACAAGCCTCAATCATAGCTGCTGGCCTCAGCCTGTTTCCACTCCTCCTTGTCTTGAGGGCTTCTGTTGTCTTTGTCCTGGCCAACGTTAATTAGGTTGTCCCCAAAATTAGTTTTTGTTTTAATTGTTTGAAAGAGTCCTGAAAAGCAGTAATTAACTTGTCATTCTTTTACATTAATTCAGTGGGAATCTGAGTTTCTCAATCAGGTTGATGTTCTTAGGACTGAGGACAGCAGGGGTGGTGGGTAATGGCCTAAGAAGTGGGTGGCAGAAAGGAGGAAAGTGGACAGAGAGGTTCATTACTGCATTTATGATTGCAGTGCCAGTCTCATGGTAGACAGAGAAAGGGAGGGATAGCGCCAGTCACTGGGGAAATCAGCTGTAGATAATAATAGTGCTCTTGCTTCACCAAGAGAGCCAACTAACTTTAGTGCCTCTTAACTCTATCCTAAAATTTTTTGAAAGAAAAACATTCTGGTGTGTCCAAATTAGGAATTCTGACTTTATTCAGAGCACTGCCTGTTTTAGGAATGAGGTGATTTGTAGAGCTTTAGGGACTCATGAAGTACCTTAGAGCCAGGGTTCTGGGATGCAGCCAGCGGTACAAGCTGCAAGGGGCTTGGGTGGTTGTTGTCCTACTCAGATCCTGGGCCCATGTGCCTAAGCACCTACCTGTCCCTGCAGGAGACCCTCTGCAGTGTGGGGCCTGGGTGGGGCAGTGTGCCCTTTACATCGTGATCATGATCTTTGAAAAGTCCGTGGTCTTCATCGTCCTGCTCATACTCCAGTGGAAAAAGGTTTGCCTCCTACCCCTGCTTCGGCAGCTCCCTGCTAAGCCAAGCAGCAGCATCCCGCATCCCCCCCAGCCCCAGCCCCAGCCCCAGCCTGCTTGTTTTTATTTTAGCTCCATGAGAGTCCTGGATTTGGTCTGATAGAGCAGCTATTTACAAGAGCACTAATTTGTCGTGCCTGTGCTGGGTGTCCACACACTTCATGTGAATACATGTCTTCTCTAGATTAGACCGTGGGTGTATGCGAACTTCATGGAAACACGCCCCTTCTGCTTTGTTCCTTGGTCTGGTTAGTCTTCAGACTTTGTAACTGACTGTGTCTACACTGGCAAATGTCCTTCACACGTGTGTCTGGGCTAGCTCGTTCAGCTGAAGCCATTGTGTGCCACAAGCAGTTTCTGAGGTCTCTGCCCACCTACATACTAATACCTGGGAGAGCCCATGGCTTTCCCAGCCCTGCCCTCTGCCCTCTGATCCCTGAGCTACCTAGATAAACCTATGCGACTCATTCCCATATAAAACAGCCAAGGAGCCTTCCAGAACATGTGGCTCAGATATTGGCTTTCCTTTGGTTTTATCTGTGGCTGAGTTTTTACCTTTTTTAAGAAACTAAGCCAGAATGTTCCTGAGCTGCTGTGCCCCAGAGATGATAGCTGTGTGGGATTTTTTCTGGTGAGTGGTCTAGCACATCATTGTCCAAATCTCTAATGATCACCCACTGAATTTCCTCCCTCTAAGCCCCTAAGGCACATGCCGACGCTGCTGCTCTGCAGGGCTTCAGGCTGTCCCTTCTGCTCCCTACTGGACGTGGGTCCGGCTTGGATCTGACGCAGTGGCCTCGAGTCCTCAACGAGGGGAAACTGCTAAAGTGCTAGAGGCCCACAGTGTCTGACGGGTTTCCCATCAGCATCCGATCTAGGGTCTGTGCAGCCATGGGTGTAAGGGGTTGTTTCCAGTGGCTGTTGGGAGTGTCTGCGTCTCTGTGCTGCCCCTGCGGTCTCCTCCTCACTGTGTCTGTTCTCTCTGCAGGTGGCCCTATTGAATCCAATTGAAAACCCAGACCTGAAGCTGGCCATCGTCATGCTGATAGTCCCCTTCTTTGTCAATGTCAGTGCCTTGTTGTGTGTTTACCCCAGTTTGTGCCCTGCCTTCAAGGGTTCTTGTTCAAAGCTCTGAGTGTGACACAAAAGTCACCTTCCAGCCCCCAGACCTTTCTGTGTGTAACCAGTTGCTACTTCCCATCCCATAACCAGCCTTGGAAATGGTGGGAGTCCTTGCTCAGAATACAGGTGCCCTCCCCAGGGCTCCTGTCTCAGAAGAAGGATCCTAGGAAGTAGGACTTACCTTCCCTGCTGGGCCACTTCCCACTGAAATACCCCAGATTATGTATGATAGTACCTTCTAGATCAGGATCATTTCACGTGTTCTCCAGATACTGATTGCTGAGGACAGATATCAGAGAAACTCATGAGCACAGTGGCCAGATGTGAGGAGCCTGTGGTGTGAGTGCCGAAGGAGTCGGGGGCTCCCTGAAGCAGCCGGCTGGGTGGCCACCTGTGAAGGACCCGTAAGGGCTCCAAGCTAGAAGTTAGAGGCCTTGGTTCTATGCCCAAAGCAGGCTACCTGGTTGGTGGTTTGTGTTTTGAGACAGGGTCTCTCTACCTAGCCCTAGCTGTCCTGGAACTCACTATGTAGACCAGGCTGTCCTTGAACTCACAGAGATCCACCCGCCTCTGGCTCCAAGTGCTGGGACCAAAGGTGTGCACCATCACACTTGGCCTCAGGCTGCCCATTATTTAACACAACAAAGACCCACAAGTGAACACAGCAGGAATTACCCTGCTGGTCTCTGATAATAAAAGCACAGCAAGGGAAATAGAGAGGTAATTCCTCTTGAATCTACTGGGAGATAGTCAGGGCTGAGTGAGGTTCTCCTTTCTTAGGACTATGGAGGGTGGCTAGCATCCCTCTGCTTTGCTCTGTCCTGGCTTACCCAGCGTAACCTGCACTCTTCCTTCCCACAGGCTTTCATGTTCTGGGTAGTAGACAATTTCCTCATGAGAAAGGGGAAGACGAAAGCCAAGCTAGAAGAAAGAGGAGCCAACCAGGACTCAAGGAATGGGAGCAAGGTTCGATACCGGAGGGCGGCATCCCATGAAGAGTCAGAGTCTGAGGTAGGAGCCTCCTTGACTCTCCCCAAGAGCCTCGCCATCAGACCTTTGGCTCCGGGGGGTCTCAGGTCTCATGCTTGCATCCCATCTTTGCATGCTGAGTCATAGTGGTAGTCGGAGGGGAGGATGAGCTGAAGAGTAGCCCAGGTCCCTCAGAGCCCAACGCTGCCACATGTACCTTCCCAGATCAAACAGATGCCGTATGTAGTCAGGGTGACTTGCCACACATAGTCCCTGTGGACTGGCAGTGGAGACAGCCAGGTAAGGCGAAATACACCTTATTCCAGGGAAGCATGGAGGTACCTAGAGCCCTGTCCTTCATCAACAAGCAGAGGAAGTGTTGGCTGCAAGCTTCTAAAATATAGGACCAGCTACATCTCACAGAGGTCTCCTCATCTCCTTCTGTCTGCTGGGGTCTAAATTCAAGGGCCTGGTGGTGTAAGGGAGCAGCACTCATGGACGAAGCCTGGGGCAGGAGTGGGTGTTCTAGCTGCTCTGCAGTGTGCATTGTGCCTTTGTGCCTCAGCAAGTCGAAGCTGGGTCGGCCTAAGGACACTCCCATAGTGCTGAGCACTGTGCTGACGATGGGAGCCGCAGAAGTGGCTGAGCTTAGCCACTTGGTGGTACGTGGCCTTAATCCTGCACTTGGACAGTAGACACACTCAGATCTCTGTGAGTTTGAGATCAGCCTGGTCTACATAGCAAGTTCCAGGCCAGCCAGGACTTTGTAGTGAGATCCTGTCTCCCCGCAAAAAAAGAAAGAAAGAAAAAGACTGGGATTGCTACCCCCCCTGAGACTTGAGGATGAGGAAGAGAAAATGCACAGATAGTCATCATCACACTTGTGTCCTGTAACTAAGCAACCCCCTGGAGAGCCCTGGGCAGTCTGGAGGGGGTTTTAGAAAGTGAATAGACTAGAGGGCAAGCCCACACCTCCAAGTTTGTGTTCATAGAATCTGGTTACAGGGCTTATCCCATCCTAAGGCCTGGCAGACATTTGCTGAGTGATAAATAGTGCGGCTCCTAGGCAGTCACAACCACACGGTTTGCCCTCTGGCGATAAAGTGAAGTGCACGTTGGCCAAAGCGGGGAGCCATCGAGTGATTCAGTCCACGGGAAGGCCGTTTGCCCCAGCCCTGGAGTGGGAGTTCACATCCCCCTGCCCTTAAACCTTCGCGAGGGCTGTTCTGATCTTCCATGGTTCTCAGGTGTGAGGCCAGCGGCTGTGGCAGGGATGAGCAGATTTGTCCTCGGTGTCTCAGCTGCATGGATGCGGAAAGCAAGTTTCCCTCTTCATCTTGAGAAGGGACAGTTGGCTCAGCAGCCCTTTTGGAACTGCATGCCTTATATGGTCCCTGGGATGATTTCATTCCCTTTTGGCCGATGCAGGACCCTGAGATTCCATGCACTCAGTTGGCTTTGATGATAGGATTTGGGTCTGGCTGGAAGTTGGATGAAGGCATGGGGAGGGGAGCATTGGTACATTGGCAGATGAGGGGTGGTGACTTTAATGCCAACACATCTCCCTGTGGAAGGAGGCCCTCCCCACAACCCCTTCTAAGAATGTGGGAGCCTCGAGGCCTCCCAGAAAGATAGGCACAGAAGCCCTGCACTGGTGTCTTAGGCTTTGCCTCTTCGCCGCCTCAGATCCTGATCTCAGCTGATGACGAAATGGAGGAGTCTGATGCCGAGGAGGACCTTCGTAGACTGACCCCCCTCAAACCTGTGAAGAAGAAGAAGCACCGCTTTGGGCTGCCTGTGTGACACACTCCCACGCTGCCAGTGACAGTCCTGGGCCCCAGCCCTGCAGCAGCGTCCCTTCCCTCCTCTCTCTACCCTCCTCTTCTACCTCCGCTCCTCTTGCTGTCTCTGCCCGCTCTCCGCCAGCCCGCCCCAGACTACTGTGACTGCAGAGAGGGAGGAGGACCGTGCCCGGGGGCTGTGGGCAGCTGGAGGTCCTGCTCATTGCACTACAAACACTGACCAAATATGCAAGCGAAGAGCTGTGTTTGTTGTCGTCGTCGACGTCCCTTGGGGTGTCGTGAGACCCTGTCCTGTGTCTGACCAGCAGGCGTGATGGAAGAAAACAGAGCACACATAGACTGTTGCGGGTCCTCGTGCTGAGGCTGGGGCCGTGTGGACATGTGACGTGCTTGGGGTTAACAGCCACGGGTTGACCCAAGTTGGAACAGGAATGCTTTCTTACTCAAAATGGCTTTTGTAACTCTTTATTTCTAAAGCCAGTTTTATGAGCTGTGACAGTGTTACTGTTTTTTGAGTATGTGTTTATTTCCTACAAAGTATCTATGGTCTAATGGGCAAACAGATTTTTAAGTCTTCCGTATGCTGTTTGACTTTTATATTTTTTAAGTTATATTTTCATACTACTGTATTTAAAACTCTTTTTAATCCCCAAAGAAATGGATTTGTTTGCCTTTCATGGGGTATGAGCTGATGGGAGGTGGGTAAAAGTCAGGAGTTTTTTTAGCCGGGAATATTGTTAGGTAACACCTGATGAGGAGGTGAAGGGTCCTGATGGGAAGGGTAGATAGCCTTTATCTGTGGTCAGAAATCCCGGAAGGGTAGATAGCCTTTATCTGTGGTCAGAAATCCACAGTGTGTTGAGGTCAGACCTGGGCAGGAGGCAGCTGTTCCGAATGGGTCTGTATGCTCCAGCGTGTGGGAGCAGAGCCAGGGCATACAAGCTGGCATGTCAGAGGCTTTGGTTAAACCTGACTGAGGAAGGAGCTCAAGAGTTAGACGTTTGTGTCCGGAGGACTCAAGACCACCAGGCTCCTCCTGCTGGTGTCCTGCCTCTCTCAGGGCCTCCGAATCTCAAATGAGAACATGGTCCCAGCCTCTGCTCCCAGTCCAGCAGCTCGAAGAGCCAACCTTTGCCTTGGTGCCTGTCACCAGCTGTCACCTGCTTGCTTGCTCAGCTGCCTGGCCAGAGATGCCTGTTGTCATGCCCTCCAAAGTTGTGAAGCGGCAGGGGCAGAGCAGCTTCCAGTGAGAGCTATGTCTTACTGTGTAGCTACTATGAGGTATTTCTAGACTATGGCTGCTCCTTGGTGGTTTCGCCTACTTCTCAGCCTGGCCACAGTTCACCTGGTGGTACAGGCTGACCTGGCCCTCTCTGCTGTAGAAGAGTGTCTGGCGGCTTGTCGTCCAGCACGCAGGCACAGTGGTAAGGAGCCCAAGGACACCCCACTACTTCATGGTGTGGCTGAGGCCTTAGGTGAGGCGAGCACAGAGGAGCCGACTCTCCTCAGATCCTTCTTCTAAACCTACGTAAGAATGTGTTTTGCTTAAGCATCCAGGATCTAAGTCTGCTTGTGGCATGTGAACCCAGCCTTTATCCAGAGTACCTGGGGCTGTCCTCTGCCACTTGAAGTCTTACTTGTCCTAGACAGAGGGTGTACTCTGGGGTGTCTCTCTCGGCTCATCTTCTCGTGCAAGCACCACCGAGAAGAGAGATTACCGTTGGACGCTTCACAGCCGGGTGAGGCAGAGGCCAGTGACCTGTGAAATGGATTGGTCAGGCCCTGAATTGTTCCTGTTTCCTATTTCCTTTCCAGCCTACAGCCCTGGTCATTCCCTTCCCCCTCTCTAGTGAGGATGCGCTCGGTGTTGTGAGGGAGTGCAACTGGAACTCCTGAGGGAGATGGTCAGCTCCTAGTGGCGTTGCTGATGTCATCCTCACGTCCCCTCCTGTCTCACTGTGCTAGAGATGACCGTCCTTCTGGAGCGCAGGGTTGGAACCTCATTTTCAGACTTGAGCGCCTAGAGTTTCCAAACCAGCCACAGAGGCGGGGGGAACAACCACTGCCAAGGATGGAAACTCCAGTTGCACAGGCCTCCCAGAGGTGATCTGTAAGGTCCTCACGGGGCCTGAGGGACAGAGGAAGTGAGGGTAGGTTCTTTGTGCACCCCAATTCTCTAGTCTCTGAGCTGCAGCTGTGGAGCTGGCTCAGCGGGAAAGGAGGTCCAGCGGGTATGTGATATTGGAGCCTGTGTGCAGGCTCGGGGTGGTTGCCCTTCCCCCTTTCCTGTGTGGATGTGTGCATGCACACATGCAGCATAAGCACAGACACTCACACCCTTCTGCATCCCTCAGGAGAGCCTCCAGTGGTCGCTGAGGCCTTCCTGTTACCGCGGTGCACTGCCCTACTGGAGTGGATGTAGAGGGCTCTGATCAGGATGTCTTCCTGAGCTGTCCTCCTTCCCTGGGATGAGTGTCCCCATCACTTGTTCCGAGGTGCCTTATGAGGTGGGACCTTCTATTGGCTGATGGCAAGACATCACCAGGCTAGGAAGAAAAACAGAAGTGGAATGCTGACGTAGCTATGGTGTGCTGCCAATCTGATTTGTCCAAATCGGTGTCTTGGCCAAGCTGCTCTCGGTGGAAGCTTGCAAGCCAAGGCGATGAATGAGTTTTTTGTAACTAACAGAAATAAACCGATGAGAGAGCTGATGTCTAACTCCAAGAGATGGTGGCTATTGTTTTATAATTTCATTTGGCTGTGGGTGAGACTTTGATAAAGGCAAGAGTGAACGGTGAGATCCTGCGTGGCAGTGTCTTCTCGGTCTGTGTACCGGAAGATGTGTGAGGTAAGAGTCTGTGGCCCCGCAGCCCTGGAGCATGTTGGTAGCCTCCTGCCTCAAACTTTAAATTGTGAACTCCCTGGCAACAAGGAGATACGAGCTCACCTCATTTCTCGTGCCTCTTTCCTCAGGGAAAACAAGAAAGCTCGAATCCAAGTTGTCACTTCCCTTTGGCAGTGCAGGCCCAGGGTCCCTGGAAGGAGCAGGCCCAGACTGTCCCTCCTGCCAGGCAGCGACCACCTTGTAGGATATGAGCTGGCTTAGATCAGTGGTTCTCAGCCCTCCTAATGCTGTGACCCCGGAACAGTTCCTCATGTTGTGGTGACCCCCCCAACCATAGAATTATTTTTGTTGCTATTTTATAACTAATTTTCCTACTGTTATGAATTGTAAATATCTGTTGTTTTGGGTGGTCTTCGGTGACCCCTGTAAAAGGGTGACCCCCCTCCCAAATGGGTCACGACTCCCAGGTTGAGAACCTCTGTCTTAAATGAAGCATCACTCAGCTTCCAGTGAGAGACTTGTTTGCAGTGAGGGACCTGTGGTCAGCCTTGCTTTGAGCACCCTGAGTTCTGAGTGGGTGAGTGGGTGGGTGGGTGGGTGGGTTGGTTGGTTGCCTGCTTTGGTTTTTAATGTTTCTTTCCATAGGATTTATTAGAAATCAGACCTGTGTGAAGGACACCATTCCCACTTCAGCTGCCTCTCCAGGGAGGTATTTAACCAGTGGTGTTGTGAGTCACAGAAACACATTTTTTAGACGAAAGGGAAGATGGTGTACAAAATGTAAACTGGTTTACAATAAAGTTCCACATCTTATTACATTTAAAAAAAGAAGGGAGAAGGAAACCATCACTTTTATGGCCGATGGTTGTGTGTCCTCTGGAACTGAACTAGCTCACTGGGCTGATAAACCTTCTAATGCATCGTGGCAGCTGTGGGGTCAAATCTGCAAGGAAAGAAACCAGACAGTCTCGCCTTCTTCCTTGCTGATGGGAGTCTAAGCCAGTTTACCTCCTGGGGAATGGGCTGTGTTTGAGAGAGAGGCAAACATCCCACATCCTTGTCCTTGAGGCCAGAACTAGACCGAGCTAGGTGTGGGCACTCTTCACGAGGCACGGCCTCGCCTCTCTTTGGAGTCATAGGCATTGCCCAGGGCAACACTTATCCCAAGCTAAACCTGGTAGTGCCTGCCCGTGTTGACCTGCCGGGAACCAGAGCCCAGGCTGAGGCTAGGGTGGAGTTTGAGGTACGACAGCCATGGAGTGACATTTAGGATCATTGTATGGTAGTGCCTGGTTGGATTTCATCTGCCTGGAGCTTTCAGGGGTAAGAATAATGTCCATTGTAGACTGGAGGGAACTGAGATAGGTCTAACAGAGACCGACCTCTGACCCACATCTACCACTGCCCCCCTCAGGCTTAGGGTCCCTGTGTGTGCTGAGGTGATCTTTCTCTGCAACGATGAGGCCATTAGGAATGCTGAAGGACTTTCCAAGGGAGCCTTGCCCTCTTCCTCACAGCTTAACAGCTGAAGGACTTTGCCCCTCTCCCCTAAGGTAGCAGTCAGCTGCCCAGTTCCCATCTTAGGCAGAAGCCTTCTCTAGACCTTCACCAGCAACCATGGTCTCCTGGTCCTTCCTGAGCCCATACCCTGCCTCTTTTTGCCCCTTTACTAAGTGTCTCAGGGCTGGGTGGAGGACCAGGGCATCAGCAAAACTGTGACATAGCAGCTCGCCAGGATCTCCTCAGCCTCTGAGTCTCCACTGTGAACCAGAGGTGGCTACTTACTGTGAGAAAATGCCTCCAAGCAACCGACAGGAAGTTTCTGCCCTACCAGTGTGCCGAGATGGAAAATGTATTTCCACTGGAATCCAGGGGTAGAAGAGAAAGACAGACAAGCTCAGAGCATCCACCCTGGTTCAGGGCCCTCCCTTTCCTCAGAGATTTCCCCTCCCACCCCATGCTGGGATGGGTTCTTATAGTCAGCCTGCCCAGACCGTCACACACATCCCAGGGTTCTCGTTCATAAACACAGTGTGTGGACACAGTGCCAGTACCTCCCACCTGCAAGGGAGCAGCTGTTCCCAAAAGCATGGGGTACCCCCAGCTGTCTACTTTCACCAGGGCTGCTGCCCATCATTTCCAAGAATAAACACCAGCTAGTAGCTGCGTGGATCTGAATCATCTGGGAGCTTCCAGAGGAGGGAGTGACTTCCCCGGGACAGACAAGCAGGTTATATAAGTTCCTGAGGGTTGGACTTCACACAGATCTCTTCCTGTGGCTACTGCCTGCCAGAGAGTTACCTACAGAGAACTTGCTTGGCATCTACCATGTCCGAGGTAAGAAGGCCCAGTGGGGGCCAGCTGGTGCCAAGGGAGTTGGGAAGGAGCAAGTCTGGACGCTAATTGGTGGTGTCCGCTTTGAACTAAAAGCCAAGCCTAAGCAGGGGCTCTGCAAGCCCTGTCAGAGAAGACACTCTGGGTCCCACCAGGCTCTGGTGAATGGCCTTGGTTGTCCCACAACTTGTTGTGAGGTGTTGGGGGAATACTTCCATAGAACTGTGTGTGCTTTTGTATGTGTATGAGGGAGCAGATTTTGATAGCTTAGTGTATCCGGTTATATACATTTGTAATCTGGAGGAAGGGTGAGGGAGGGTGGCTGTACCTATAGGTCACAGCGCTGTGTCCTTCTGTCTCCCTGGCAGGGTGTGTCTCTGGGCAGGCCCATGTTTCCCTGGGAGCCCAGCCCAGGCCGAGTGAGGGAAGCCCTGCACCTGCCTTCAGGGCTTAAGAAGGACTAAGACTTCAACCTCACAGGCGCCGGGGGTGGAGGGGAAGGGGAAGCAGAGTTTGGCTTTTTCAGCTCTACTGGGACAGAACAGCAAGGTTGTCCTTGCTGCTTGCTCCACGGCTGTCTACCCCATCTCCTTTCCAAACACAATAATAAAAAATACCAGTGTTTTTGGTTTGGGGAAAGCAGGACAGTCCTTATTGGACTCTTTGCTACCCAGTGAACAGGTCTTAGAACTCACCAGATTCCCTAGGGCTGCTCAGTCTTGAAAGTCCATCCTTTTCCCCTCTGCCCCTTGTGTCCAGTCCTGAATTTGGCCAGGCAAACAGGCCAGCATGAGGATGCAGTGGCCATCACCCCCAGGAGCTCTCTGTGGGCTAAGGTCAGATGTCCAAGTCAGACCAAGAGGGCAGGGGAACCTGCAGAGGCTGGGAAAGGAATGGGCTTTGAATTGACCGAGTTCAATGATCTACAAAGATGAACTCCTGCCAGAGTTGGAGGGGTTCGTCTCAAGGCCTCAAATTGTAAGGCTCTGGACTTTCCAAGGTTGGCACCTCTGAAGCCCCCATCAAGAAGAAGCGTCCCCCTGTGAAGGAAGAAGACCTGAAGGGAGCCCGAGGGAACTTGGCCAAGAACCAGGAGATCAAGTCTAAGACATACCAGGTCATGCGGGACTGTGGTGAGTGTATTCCGGGTCGTGCGGGACTGTGGCGAGTGTATTCCGGGTCGTGGGGGACTGTGGCGAGTGTATTCCGGGTCGTGGGGGACTGTGGCGAGTGTATTCTGGGTCGTGGGGGACTGTGGCGAGTGTATTCCGGGTCGTGGGGGTCTGTGGCGAGTGTATTCCGGGTCGTGCGGGACTGTGGCGAGTACTCCAGGGCACGTGGCAGGACTGCAAGCGTAAGCATCTCCCAGTGGTAGCTGAGAGGTGTTGAGAGTTTCTGGGTATAACAGGGGCTGGCCCCAGCATAGGGAGGGAGCCTTGCCCCTGAGAAACCCAGTGTAGGCCCCTGATTCCTCTCTTCCACCTCTTCTACCTACAGAGCAAGCTGGCTCTGCTGCCCCATCTGTATTCAGCCGCAACCGCACAGGCACCGAGACAGTCTTTGAGAAGCCCAAAGAGGGACCTGCCAAGAGCGTCTTTGGCTGAGAAGTGTGCACTGCACCACTCCACACACCTGGACACAGGAGCCTCTCCCACGAGCTCGTTCTTTTTTTTTTTTTTTTTTTTTTTTATAATGCTGGAGGATGACTTTTCCCTGCTGTCTCCGGAACCGTCCTGACTCCCCACAACCCTAGCCCTTCTTTACCATCACCTTGGAAACACCAATAAAGAGGTGCCCGAGTGGCTTCAACCTTGGGAAGGTGTCAGTTGGTCAGTGGCCACTAACTGCAGAGGAGGAGAGGGCAGTGTGGGGATGGAACACGTTCAGTGCCCTTCCTGGGCTCTGGGGTGGGCGGGGCAGGGGGTACTGCGTGCTGGCTTTCCGGGCTGCTGAGATGTACTAGAAAGACTCGCTGACACAATACAGTCCTGATGACTGTACACCTCTCTGCTCTCTCTCTCTCTCTTTTTTTTTTTTCTTCGAGACCGTTTTTCTAACAGCCCTGGCTGTCCTGGAACTCGCTCTGTAGACCAGGCTGGCCTTGAATTCACAGAGACCCTCCTGCCTCTTCCTCCTGGGTGCTGAGATTCAAGGTGTGCACCACCATGCCCAGGTTCTGTTCTCCTTTCTAATCCTCCATTTCCGGGCTGGAGAGATGGCTTCACAGTTAAAAGTACTTGCTGTTCCTGCAGAGGACCCTAGTTCAATTCCCAATAGGCACACGGTGGCTCACAACCATTTAACTCTATCACCCTCTTCTGGCCTCTGTGGGCATTGCATACATTGGTACACCTGCAGTCAAAATATTCATATACCTTAAAATAAAATAAAATAAAAAATTAAAGCTAGCCCCTGGTTTCCCATCATATGCAACAGGAGAGTTGAGTTGATGCTTATTCCTTAAAGCAGGTCACAGTGACACTTCTCAGAGTTACGTCATTGGAGGCCTAGCTCCCTCTGCCTGCCATGGAAGCCACTGAGGTGTTCCCAAGGTCCTCAGCGCCCAGCTCCCTCCACCTTGTTAGGTTGCTGCTTTACTGTGTGTCTCCATCTCAGAGACAAAACTAGGTGTGGTTCCTCTGGCCAGTGGTGGTGAGTTTCCTGGACTCTCACCCACCACACTCTCAGCCCCAGCATGTTATCTGGGTTGTGAGAATACCAGGTGCCTAGCTAGGTGTGACCTCTTCAGACCTGTGTCCTGTGTCTGCTGTGTCAGAAGGAGGAGACGAAAAGCCTGCAGCTGGGATGTTGGCACATCCACAGGTCTGTAGACCACAGACAGGCTAATCGTGGCTCCCTCAGAGCAGGGCCTGGCTTGTGGATGACTTCTGCTGCGAAGCCCCTTGTGTGCCCTGGGCAGGTAGAACTTTCTCGGGGCATTTCTTACGACCTAGCCAGCCTGGCCTTATATAGCTCTGGCTCCAGGCTGGACCTATGCTCTGTGTCCCAGAGGAGCAGACCTTCTGTGGGGACAGACCCTGGAATTGCTCATTGGATCTCTTAAGAACGTTCGTCCCAGAAGAGCTGTGTCCCCTGAGTAACCCCAGTCCCATCCAGAGCCAAGAGGGTGAGCAGGTGAACAGAAGTGTGGCCTCTGGCCATAACCTTGAAAGGAAAGGGAAGGTTTTAATGGAAGCAGCAGAAATTGTTCCAAAGTCTATGATACCCTGTCCTAGGGCCAGATACCACAGCCTTGACTAAACTGTACTAGTGATAGCACACCAGCAGCTGGCCACCTTTTCATGTCCACAGACCCAGGAGTGGCCTTTCCAGAGCCACTGAAGAACATCAACACCGTCTTCACCAAGTACCCAGTCTGTTCACTTTATCACTATTTGTTATAAAACAAAAAACAAAACAAAACCCAGTACTTCAACTTTATCAAGGACATATGGAGAAAAGCCACTAGCAGCACTTAAGTAACACTCTCATGGTCCTGCTGTGACCAAATCAGGCCACCACTCTACCTGTACACAACTTTCAGGAACCCTGCGCAGCTGGCTCCTGTGTGCCCCACCTTCCCCGCAGAGACTGTCCAACATCACAGCTCTAGGCTGAGGATATGCATCTTCACAACGCTTGGGTGTTGTCAAATTGCAGGCCTGTTTGGGGGTCTGCGGGAGCTTGAGTGACTCCAGCTTGGTCTGACGAATCAAAAATGCACACTTACTTTCCTCAGCTTTGCTGAAATAGGACAAACAGGATGTTTTACCAAGAGAAACAGCACGCTTTACCTCACTGAAAACTGGGAAGTGGTTTAACTGTCCCGTACCTTGAACCCAAGCGAGTTTCAGATAAAGAAGTCTGTAACAATGTGGTATTCTTTGCTGATGCTCCTATGCCTATTTCTAAGCTGTATACAAGCACTGGGCAGAATAAACTAGGGGCTGCAGTATTCACTGACAGTCCTCCCGAATCTGTCCTACGTCTCTGTCTTTTCTTGATCCTCACACCCCGTTTCAGGTTAGACAGGTCGACTGGTTCTGACAGGGGTCTGTCTACTTGGCTTGAACCTAAAGTTCAGTTACAGTAATAGGAACCAAACAGCAGCCTTGAACCAGAGAGTGAACAGAGGCTCCTGGCCCAGTTTGCTCCAAAAAGCGTATATCCTTGTTGGTGTCCTCAGAGACCTCTAGGCCTCTTGATGTTTCGGGAAACCCCAGGCATGCCTACCTGGCTAGTAAGGCCCTGTCTCCTCCAGGAAGCCACCTAGGGTATCCTTCCAAGCCCTAGTATTCCTGGTGAAGCCTGTATTTCCACCCAGGCCAGACTCATGAAGAGCAGACTGGCCTCGTTGCTGGGTGCCTCTGGCCTTACAAAGCTTGGTGGATGACCTTTGTGAGGTTGTGATTCCTGAAAATCTGGACCTTGCAGAAGGGGAGCTAATACCCAGCCCCAACCTGAACCTGCCTTTCCTCAGGGTATACCCTGCTGTGAGCCAAGTTCACTGTACATAGGTCATTTGTCGTCTTATCTGAAGCCCCGGGGATTTTTGGCTTGGAAACCCCATTTCCCAGAACTTGCGCCAGTGGGGGCAGGACACCCAGCAAGTTACCAATTTATAACCAACTTGCTCTCGAGTCCAGAAGCAGCCTGGCAGGCAACTGAAGGCCAATGAAGAGCCCAGCCTCTGGCCACATGTGGAGCATTGTGTCGGTCTTGCCCTCGCTACTGGCTGTGCTTCAGACCACCACTGCCACGAAGGTAGCAGTACCCACGGGGGCCTCCCTGTATGTGTGGTATGAGCCGGGGAAGGAGCAAACACATCTGGGAAGCTGGGGAGCGCCCCTGGGTGTGCAAGTGTTTACATAGGCATGTGTGCAGGCAGGTCAGTGTGTGTGAAAAGACCTGGTGCTGACTAGTCACCGGGCACTACCCAGAGATCCTTACCGCTTCCTTCACTTAACAGAAGGAGTGACCCTGCTCTTGCCACTTTATAGATGAAGGGAAGCTTAGCCCATGGCCCCCTGAGGCCGACAGCAGAGCTAAGTAGGTCAGAATGTGGCTGTACGAGCCCAGCTCTTCTGTTCTGCATGTGTGAGTTCTGGGAAATACTTAGGTTCTGTTTCCTCACCTGAGAGTAATAATATAACCGACTCAGAGGGCAGTGCTGGCTGAGAATCAAGCTCACGATGCCTCGGAAGCGTTCCGTGCCACACATGGTACAGAGCTGACGTCTAACCTGTGAACAAGTCATGCTGTCCCTCCGTGCTAAACTGGGGCCGGTGACAATGCGTATCTGAATGGTCTGTGTGTGCACAGCATGGCACATGGAGCAGGCACAGGAGCACAGGCCTGTATGTGTGTACAAATCCCTTCTCCAGCCTCAGGGCAAAGTCTATGGGCTGAGTAGCAACCCTGTGGAGGGATTGGGACAGAGGACCCATTACAGGCAAAATGGGCGAAGAAGATTGTCACTCCTTCGAGACCTGGTCCTCTATAGATTCTCGCAGCTCCTGTGACCATCTAATAGCATCCTGCTTTCACGGAGCTCAGAATTTCCAAAACTCAAAGAACTTGTTCACTGCCCTTTTACTAGGCAGAGCTCAGCCTAGACACAAGGTCCCTGACTCCGGCCTCTCACCTCTGCCCAGTGTGATCCTGCCGGGCTTGGACTATTACCCTTTACCCCTGTGTGCTTGCTATTTCCCATGGGGCCTCTGGAGACCGGCTCTGTGGTGCTGTCTTGTGGGGAATGAGGTCCACAGCTGCCTCTGACTTCAGAGAAACGTTCCCATGTGATATGTTTGGCGGGGTTCAGCCTGGGGCCTAGTCAGTATCTGAGGAAGGGTGGGGTTTGGTCCGGAACCAGAGTCGAAGCCTACTCTGAAGAGCTGGGGGGGTGTCAGCTAAACAACCCAGCTCTCTTCCCCTTCCCTTGTCCAGAATGGCATCGACATCTACAGCCTGACGGTAGACTCCCGGGTGTCTTCCCGATTTGCCCATACTGTTGTTACCAGCCGGGTGGTCAACAGAGCCAGTGATGCTCAAGAAGCTACCTTCCAAATAGAGCTACCCAGGAAAGCCTTCATCACCAACTTCTCCATGTAGGTGTCTTCCTACCACGTCCGATCCCCAACCCAGCCCTGCAACTCCATCTCCTCTGGGCCTGAGACGTGTTGGCCCAGGAGCTGGTCACTCGGGATGCTGCTCCGCCTGTGAGCCTCACAGGCATCAAGGGTGTTATCAAGCCCAGAGATATCTCTGTCCCTCCTGTCATCCAGCCTCCTCTCTAAGAACTGCTAGGTGGCAGACCACGAACCACAGCATCTTGGAGTCTTTGCCTTTGAGAAGTACAAGCCTAGGGCAACTCTAGGCCAGAGCTAGGAACAGGAAGTCACCAAAATCAGCTGGAAAAATGGAAACCCTAACTCCTGGGGTCCTCTTTGTCACTGCAGAGGGCAGGCTGGTCTACTGTGTTTCCTCAGGAGATGCCAGGGTTTCTGTGGACTGTGAGCTGGCAGTAGTCCATACCTCTCCCCCCCCCCCCCCCCCCCCCCCCGCGCCTTCCTTCACACCCCCGCCCTGATCTATTTTGCAATGTTTATTAAACTTGGGGAAAATCCATGCTTGGCCCTAGCCTCCTGGAGAGGCAGGCATTGAAGGCAGGCTGCTTCCTGTAGGGGGAGCATTTAGGGGTGGAAGAGAGCAAGAGCATTGGCTAGGGTGGGTGTTTCTGGAAAACTGCAGGGGTGGGACTAGGTTCCCTGTGGTTGGCCCCTCCCTTTCTCCCCACCCACCTCTCCCCCAGAACAGTTTCCGTTCTCTGACCCTGGAGCCTAGGCCAGTGGGCCCTCAGATCTTTCCACTGCATGAGACAGAGAAGAGCAGGGCAGGTTTCCCTGTTCCCAGCCCTGGCCAGGAACCCCAGCGTAGCATCTGGAGAAACTATGAACTTCCTATCCAGCAGAAGGAGCCAGGCTTCCTGTTCATCCCCACTCTGACCCAGAGTTACACCCTGACCAGAGGAGAGAGAGAAAGATGCCTGTTGTGTGTGCGCAGCTAGGTCCCCTCCCTTCCCCTTCCCTGTACACTTCCACCCTCTCACACCACTCCCAGGAGGAGCAGGTGTCCATTGACGTCCCTGTTCACCCCACAAGGAACTCCTGGAACAGCCGTTTTCTGTGCAGAGAAATGGCCTGGCAGTTCCTTCTCAACCTCAATGGATGACGGCTAGAAGCTTGTCTCCACCACTAGGTACCCCAAACCTGCTCCCAAAGATGCCAAGCCCCCTGCAACACCCATCCTAAGCAGGAGGGTTGAGGGAGAAGCTGCAGAGAATGGGATCACATCCTTCAGTCCTTCGTCTCCCTCCTGCTCGAGTCTGGCCACACAAGAGGTAGATTCAGGGCTGCGTAGAGAACAGTTCGTTACGGTGTTGTTCTGCTGTGACTGGCCGGAACCTCAGAACAGTTCATAAGGGTCATGGAGGAGCTCGGAATGTGGGCTGAGTTTAGCCCAGTCCTGCCTCCCCTATAACCTTCTGCCCTGTCCCTGCAGTAACACCCGTGTGTACTGACACGGTGTATGTCTCAGGATAGCTGAAAGCCTCTGCCAGTGTCATACATGAGGACTTCCACACAGTAAGTACCTGATAGATGGCAGTGGCCTTAGACAAAGACAGGAGTCACATCAAGAAGCTCACCAAATTCTAGAAAGACCCTTCTAAAAGAAGTTCTCAACTTCTCTTCCCTACCTAGGGTCATTGATGGCGAGACCTACCCAGGGATTGTCCAAGACAAGGCTGCAGCCCAGGAGCAGTACAGTGCCGCAGTGGCCCGGGGAGAGAGCGCTGGCCTCGTCAAGTGAGCCTGTGGGGAGGGTACATATAGGCAGAGACGGCCCCTACCTTGACCTTTCAGCCTTGCTCCCCTCCAGCAGCCATCCCCTACCTGATTCTTGCTGTTCTTATCCCCCAGGACCACTGGGAGACAGACAGAGCAGTTCCAAGTGTCAGTCACCGTGGCTCCTAATGCCAAGATTACTTTCGAACTGGTATACCAGGAACTGCTCAGGCGGCAACTGGGAACATATGAGCTCCTCCTCAAAATAAAGCCACAGCAGCTGGTCAGGCACCTTCAGGTACCTGGCTGGCACCACGCTCTCCAGGAAGCCCCCTAGGTTTTCCTTCCAACTAAGGCAACCTCTCCTTGCCACCTAGCTTCCTGGGAGCACAGCCCACCTCATGGATCCCCTGGTGACCCATATCTTGCTTCCAGATGGACATCCACATCTTCGAGCCTCAGGGTATCAGCTTCTTGGAGACAGAGAGCACCTTCATGACCCAGGAGCTGGCAGATGCCCTTACCACCTCACAGAACAAGACCAAGGTGGGTCTGCTATGACCACCAATTGAGGACACCCCAGGGTCAGGCTTTAGTACAGCTGACTATGGTCTAGATTCCCATAGTTCCCTGAGCTGGGAAGGCTTCTGAGATCTGTGTCCTTGCCACTGCCAAGAAGATAGGACGGTAAGACCTAGAGATGGCCAGTGGACCTGTAGAAGAGCTTGGGGCGTATGGTAGACAAACTTGGAGAGTAGACTGATGGGAGGGTCCTCAACAGAGATAACTGGATTGCACTGATCGCAGATGCTTGCATGTCCCCAGAACTGGGATTCACACATGAACATGCCCTCACACACATACCAAATGGAAGCAGTCACCGTTCAGCTCAGAATGAGTCTCCTAGAATTTCCACCCATGGCTGCATATGGAATCTGATTTCCCAATGTGGACACAGAAGGGGGTGTTGGCCTCACTGGACCTTTCGACTTCAGCTTTGACTGCTCCTCCAGGCACACGTCCGGTTCAAACCAACACTCTCCCAGCAGCAAAACTCTCAACATGAGCAGGACACAATCCTGGACGGGAACTTCATTGTCCGCTATGATGTGGACCGGTCTGTCTCGGGGGGCTCCATTCAGGTGGGTGGACTCCAGGCAAGAGCAGTGAAACCTCAAAGTCCATTTCTAAGCATGAATGTTCCGGAAGAGGGAAATGATGGCCCTCCTTTGTACGTTGCCCTGGGGGTTGGCTCAGACAGAAAATGGCGGTTCAGGTGTGGTGATCCTGAATACTATTCCCTTTCTGGGGGCAGAAAAGGTTTGTCTCTACAAAGACCTGCTTCGTGGGGTTTCCTTCTTTGCCATTGCTGCCCAGAGGCTCGTAGCTCAGGCTTGTAGGCAAGTCCAGCAGCGGTGGTCATCATTTGTGCTTCCTGTAACTCCTTATTTTCCCAGCATTCCCTCTGGATGGGTACCGGGTTCGCTGTGTCTTTTAGTAGAAGCCACTTCAAATACTAAAACAGGGGCCAGAGTTATGGAGAGAGTTTTAGGGCTCTACATGAACACGGAAGTCTTTCGTTAGCAAGGGGCTGAGCTTTGACAAATGGTGAGGATTTGGGGGAGCTAAGGAGCTGGGGTAGAGAGGGGTCAGGAAAGGAGAACATAGGCTCCAGGGATTGGGGATGAGGAGGTCGGCCGGAAGCAGGGCAAGGTTGAAGTTCTGATCACCTAGGTGGGCTCTCACTCTGGTCACAGATTGAGAACGGCTACTTCGTGCACCACTTTGCCCCTGAGGACCTTCCTACAATGCCCAAGAATGTGGTCTTTGTCATTGATAAAAGCGGATCCATGTCAGGCAAGAAAATCCAGCAGGTAAGTCTCCTGAACCCTGAGCTCAGCAGAAGCCTGACCTCTTATGGCATCATGGGTGGAGGCTGCCTGGGGCCAAACTTGGCCCCAGTCATATGTTATGAGCCCACCCAAGATACCAGGATACTAGCCCAAGGATCATGTACCTTTAGGGAGCTCCCCAGAGACACCTGCCTTGTTTTCTCTTCCCCTGATTAGACTCGAGAAGCCCTAATCAAGATCTTGAATGACCTCAGCCCCAAAGACAAGTTCAACCTCATTGTATTCAATGAGGAAATAACCCAATGGATGCCATCCCTGTTGGAAGCCTCAAAAGAGAACTTGAAGGAGGCCACAATCTACGCTTCCAAGATCGACGCTCTGGGAGGTGGGTGTCCCTGCATCGTGGGAGGCTGGGGGCTTCCGTGGTCACTAGCTGAGATCGGTTCTGAGGATGTGCCATTCAGGGACCAACATCAATGACGCGATGCTAATGGCTGTGAGGCTGCTGGACACCAGCAACCAGGCTGAGCTACTGCCCTCGGGGAGTGTCTCCCTCATCATCCTGCTCACGGACGGGGAACCCACCTCGGGTAAGGACACATGGAGCAAGGCTGGAACTGCTTCCGGGCTGGCTGTGAAACCCGGGGCAGGGAGAAGGGGGAATCCCTTTGGCTCTGAAGTTCCAGAAATATCCATTGAGCAAATTATTCTTTTCTCATCCTCTTCCCACATCCATGAGTCTAGGGGAGACGAATCCCGCAACTATCCAGAAGAACGTTCATGAAGCCATCAACAACAAGTACAGTGTCTTCTGCTTGGGCTTCGGGTTTGATGTCCACTATCCTTTCCTGGAGAAGCTGGCACAGGACAATGGTGGCCTGGCCCGGCGCATCTATGAGGACTCAGACTCTGCACTGCAGCTCCAGGTACCAGTTTGACCCGAGGTGGGATACAGACAGCCAGGCAGTCCCCGTTCGCCTCGCCTTTGTGACATATCCCCCCTGCCACCCTGTAGGACTTCTACCATGAAGTAGCCAACCCGCAGCTATTGGCAGTGACCTTTGAATACCCCAGTGATGCTGTGGAGGTGGTCACGCAGGACAGGTTCCGACACCACTTTAAGGGCTCAGAGATGGTGGTGGCTGGGAAGCTCCAGGACCAGGGCCCTGATGTCCTCTCAGCCAAAATCACTGGGCAGATGGTGAGTGTGGCTGGATCATCCTGGAGCCAAGGGGCAGCTGGGGCCGCCTGGGCAGCCTCCTCATTTGCAGCTAGAGGGACTGGGCTCGAGTCCCAGCCTTTCCAAGTTCCAGCAGATTGACCCTAAGTGAGTCCCCAAAGGACACTTTTCCTCAGGTTTTCCTAAAGGACACCAGCCCCAGATGCATACTTTCCCAATGCCCCATTCCCTCAGTCCTCATACTAGGCCTTGGAGGGTGTGGGTAGACAGAGAGGACTACTTCCCTTTCACAGGTGAGCAGACCAAGGTCCAGGCAGGACAGACAATGTATGCTGGTCCCCTCCTCTCCTTGGCCACCTCATAGAGCCCCAGCCTTGCTCAGCCTTCTCTGCCTCTGGGTGCAGGAGGCTCAGCCTGTCATCTCACACATGAAAACAGAGTCTTTACCTTGAGGCATGCAGAAGGAAATAAGGCCGACCCTCCTTACCCTTCTGGGACAGACAACTTGGACAGCACGGATCCAGGAATTCCGCACAGGGTCCGCTGAGATCGAGTGACGATAGGAGGGAGCAGAACCCAGGAGGAAGGAAGGACTGCTAGGCTCATGGGCCAGCCCGGCACCTTGTCTGCAGAGAGTCGCAGTGGGTGTGGGGGCCCAGGGCCACGTCTCAGACACAGCCAAGTGGTAGGACTGTTCCTGAAGACTGTGTGGCCCAACAACCCGTGAACACAAACATGACTCAGACTTCAAACATAAGGAACATAAGGGATACTTTTCTTTTCTAGTATTGGGAATTGAATCTAGGGCCCTAAGCAGATATTCTAACATGGATCTATATCCCCAGTCCTCTTTTTACTTTTTATTTTGAGACAAGACCTTGGTGAGTCTCCTGAGATGGCCTTGGACTTACCCTGTAGCCCAGACAGGCCTTGAATGTTTAAATCCTCCCATATCAGCCTCCCGAATAGGTAGAATTACAGGCTTGTGCCACCACACTCAGTCCTTGGGTCAACCCAGGGAAACAAAATTCATCTAAGGGAAAAGAGCTAGGAAACAGCTGTTGTCGACTATTACTCTGAGGGGTGCTGCTTTTGTTGATGTTGCATTTGTTTAACTCTGCGGAGCTGTGTTACTGTGCCTGTCTAAAACACCTGATGGTCTAATGCAGAGCTGAACGGCCAACAGCGAGCAGGAGAAAGGACGGGCGGGGCTGGCGGGCAGAGAGACTAAGTAGAAGGAGACATCTGGGAAGAGGGAGAAACAATGGGAGAGGAGGAAGGACTTCAGGGCCGGCCATAGGGTAAGAGGGGAAGTAAGATTACAGAAGGAAGAGGAAGATAAGGCCCCGAGGCAAAAGGTAGACGGGATAATTTAAGTTAAGGAAAGGTGGCTAGAAGCAAGCCAAGTTAAGGCCGGGCATTTATAAGTAATAGTAAGCCTCCATGTGTGATTTATTTGGGAGCTGGGCAGCGGGCCCCCCGAAAGAGAAAAAGCAAACAACAACAAGCAGCTTTACTGCGTAGATAGAGAAAACCTTATGCCTGTGGCCTTCCTTGCCAAAGCTTTGGCAAGCCAGGCCCTGGGTAAGAGCCAGGGACAGGCCAGTGCCAGCAGGTTGGGCAGAAGATTGTACAGGGTCTCTTAGCTGCCCTTCTGATGAAAGAGGCTTGGGGCATCTTTGCTCCCCCCCCCCCCCCCCGATTCCCTAGGCTGCCAGCTGGGCCAAACTAAGACCATGACCACCTTTCCCCTGGGAAGAAAGCAGCCATAGAGAGGCCCGTGTTTCCTGCCACGGCCCCACAGGGGCTAGCCCCAGCAGAGGGGCGACGTGGAGCAGACAGCTTGTTGCGGTTCTGAAGTTCTAGTCTATCTCTACTGCTAACTACGGGGGAAGGCCTTTCCTTCTCTTTCTTTTCCCTTTCCCCATGTGTGTGGGAGGGGAATCCTTTTTGCTCCACATTGTGTTTGAGATGCCCTCCTTCTACACTGGCCTGGAAATTGTCTCCCTTTGTATAAAAGGTCAGATGACCCAAGCTCCTAGCTACACAGCTGTCTTGCTATCCTGCCCCCCCCCCCGCCCCCCGACAGTTGCTAACATTTCTCCCCACCTCCCTCTTACCCTGGAGGACCCGTGGGAGACCTTCATACTCCTGAACTCTCTTCCTACCCCCCCCCCCCCCAATACTCAAAAGGAATGAAGCCCTCATAGTTACTCCGTGCCCTGCCCTGCCCAAGTCCCAGTCAGGGTTCTAGTGAAGAACTCTGAAGGCTGGTCAGCCGTAGGCATCAGGCCCTCCTCACTCTCTCACCCGGGCTGGTACCTCTTTCCAGCATATGCAGAACATCACTTTCCAAACGGAGGCCAGCGTGGCCCAAAAGGAGGAGGAGTTCCAGAGCCCCAAATACATCTTTCACAACTTTATGGAGAGACTCTGGGCATTACTGACCATAAACCAACAGCTGGAGCAGATGTGAGTGACCCCTGACCCTTGCAGGCTACTGCGGCAGGTTTCACATGGTATCAATAAACCTTTCGGTGGTGGGGCAGGCGCAGCTGGTGCAGATTATCTCCCAGGCGTGGAATGAGGCGTTCTGGCCGAACTCTACATTCTCCCAAGGGGACTCTCCCAAGAAGGGACTGGTGAGGGGGGAGACTGCCGAGATACCCAGAGACCTCCTGAGTGCTTATGTTTTCAACCCACAGGGTCTTCAGCATCAGGTGACGAGTTAAAGGCCCTTGAGTCCCAAGCTCTGAATCTGTCACTCACATACAATTTTGTCACTCCTCTTACACATATGGTGGTCACCAAACCTGAAGGCCAAGAGCAATTTCAAGTTGCTGAGAAGCCTGTGGAAGCCGGTGAGTGTGGGGCCTGGGTCTCGGCCTCATTCATCGGCAAAGATTCACTGCCTTCTAACCAAGCCCCTGCCATCCACAGACTCCCAGAGACCCAGGGAGACCCACCTCAGTTCACTAAGGAGGAGACTGAGGACAGGTCTTGCAGCCCCCTAGATTCGCTGCATGCACCTGTAGTCTGGGACTCGGGAAGCAAGTTAAACATAAGCACTTCGAATTGGCAAAACCACTCCATAATACCTCCCTTTCCTTTTCTTTTTCTTTGTACAGATAACGGACGAAGGAATGTCTTCTTAGGAGGTAAGGGCCTATTATAGCTCAAAGGCAGGCCTGTGTGCGGTCCACCAGCATGCTGGAGGCCGCCTTCTGCCCTGCAGCCAGGAGCTGGTGTTACCTGACCAGACTCACAGTCTACATAGTCACTTGCTCACTCAAATACTGGCTACCCTTCAGGCCTTGACCTGGACTCTAGGTACACAGGCCTCATCCAGATGGAGCCCCAGAGGCTTGGCTCCAGGGAGTAAACACAGGTCTCACTGTCTTTCAGGTAGAAACCATTTTCTCAAATCTCATAGCAGAAGACCTGGATGGCTCAGACCAACAGGTAACAATGGAAGAAGGGATGAGAAGCAGAAGTTTGTAGGACTGTGGCAGGATATAGCCTGGGCTCTGCACTAGGCTGTGGAAGGACAGTGTCTGGCCTAGTTCGTTTGGCTGGGAACAGGCCTGTGACTAAAGATCAGGTGTGTTTAATTAGAAGTTGGCCATCTAGAACCTTACTTGATCCAGAGAAGGGGATTTAGTAATCGGAGTAATTTAAAGGGCACAGCCCAGGGGAGGATTGATCTTCCAGGGGGGCATCCCACCAGTGGTTGTCTCCTGGCTGGGGGAGGCTCTCCAGCAGAGAAACAGGAGAACCAGGACATTGCCCGTGAGAACTCCGCTCACATAGTGTTTTTAAACTAGCCATTAGGGTTGCACGCAGAGCCCAGCCTGGGTGCTGTTGGCACTACATCTAGACAACACATTTCTCCTGGACTTCGTGGACTTCCTGCACCCCCTGGTGAACCTCATCTCTCCTCGGCTAGCTTTGATAGCTTTAATTTCATACGGCATCCTTTCGTGGGAAGGACACCAGACCTGCCGTCCTTATGTGAGCCCCCCCTCCTTTCTGACCCACAGTTGCCTTCTTCTTCTTCTTCATAACTCAATGACTCTGACCCATAGAGGGAGAAAAGGCACCAAGCCCTGGCTAGGCAAGCACATCTGCAAGCACATCTGCAAGCCCAGCTGCAGAAAGAGCAGGTGGCCTAGGCCTAGCTAGGACCCCCGTCCCAAAGCAGAGCCAGGATCCAGGGGCTGGAGGTGAGCCATCACCTCCGGTGACAACCCCCACTTTCCATCCCTCAACCAGCCTCCCCTTTGCCCTGTGCTCAGCGTTGTGTGTCAGGAGCATGCTGCCCTGACTCTTGCTCTGCCCCTAGATCGCCAGCCCACAAGCCCTGACAGGGTACCCGCTGCTGTGAACCCTGGGCCCCGAGAGGACTCGTGACAAGGCTCTTTGGACCACCATGGCCAATTCTTTCCTTCTTGAGATACCTCTTCCCTCCCCCAGAGGAGTGTTTTATCCATTCTTTGTTCTCACCGAAGATCCACTCCCCATGATGGGAAAGGAAGCCTTCCCCCATTTCCAAAGTCAACTATGGTCCCTGGCACTGCTTCCCGCTGCCAGTGTGAACTCAGACTCAGTCAGGACCTATCTCCTTGAAATCTCCCCTGCCTGCCCCTCGAGGCCTGAGCTTGATGGGCAGTAAGGACAGGGGCAGGGGCCCTGCAGGTGCAGCGGACTGTGTGACCTGACTGCCTCTCCCTTTCTGTCCGTGACTGTTCCTGTGCTCACTCACCTCAGCATCCAAAGTTCCTGTGGTTTCAAGTCAAGCTGTGTTACGAAGCATGGACAAAGATAAAGGTACTGGGCCTGCTGTGGGATGTTCTGTATGGCAAATGTGTTGCTGATTAGTCAATAAATAAATCACTGATTGGCCATTGGCTAGGCAGGAAGTGTAGGCGGGACAAGGAGGAGAATAAAGCTGGGAAGTGGAAGGCTCAGTCAGAGAGACACTGCCAGCCGCCACGATGAGAAACAGCATGTGAAGATGCCAGTAAGCCATGAGCCATGTGGCAAGGTATAGATTAATGGAGATGGATTAATTTAAGCTGTAAGAACAGTTAGCAAGAAGCCTGCCACGGCCATACAGTTTGTAACCAATATAAGTCTCTGTGTTCACTTGGTCGGGTCTGAGCAGCTATGGGACTGGCAGGTGAGAGAGATTTGTCCTGACTGTGGGCCAGGCAGGAAAATTCCAGCTACATGGGCCTAGGGATGTAATGGACCGCTTGCCTGGAGTGCACAGGTTCCTGAATTTGCTTCCCAGCACCAGAAAACAAGCAAAAACTTAAAGATGCCCAAGCCAGAGCTCCTGCAGTAGCTCCAGGAGATACTGGAAAAGGGGAGCCCTGGAAGTAAGGGAGAGCCCTAGGACTCTATAACCTGTTATGTGATATTCTACATGTTAAAGTGGAAAGAGAAAGCACCAGCCACAGTCACCTGCTCCTCCGTCCACAATGCCCTCTTCCTCAGAAAGGGACTACCTGAACCCAGACTTTTTCTTTCTTCTTTTAGAAAGCGCCACACCAGATGAAGCCCCCCCGCCAGGTAATTAGCCCTCCCAGCACCCCACCCCACCTTTGTCCCGCCAGATTCTTCCTGACCCGGGAACGGTGTCCTGGCCGTTTCAGCCCACTTGCAGGCTCCTGCTGTCATCTTGCCGCTTCCTGGATCCAGTGAGGGCCAGCTCTGTGTGGACATCACACGTTCTCACGTGCCCATGAAGCTGTTCATAGACCCTGGTCAAGGTAAGAGATGCATCCCAGGAATCCACATAGAAACCCAGACTCTACTCATATGACTTATCACAGCAACATACCCATTGTGGGCAAATGTCCTGTGTACCAAAAAGGCACTCCCTCCCACAGCCGCCTACAAGCTTTCACCGGGAACTCCCCAGGACCTGCACGATCAGCTTCCAGAGCTGAGAGCAGGCTAGAGTTGCCTAGAGTCAGGGATCTGTACAGGGTCACCCAAGATTGTCAGACGAGCCGAGAAAAGGGTAAGGGTGTCCCAGGTAGAGGACACAGAGCTGAGGAACACAGGGGCCCTGTGTTTCCGTGGACCCCTAGTAGTATGGAGGAGGGGAGTGGTTGAGGAAACATATGCTAGCCAGACTCCCACTCACTAATGCTGGAATGGCCTCACTGGTCAAGCTGAAGTGTCCAGGCAGACGCAGGTGGGTACAGCAGTCAGCAGTGTTTACGCTGAGCTACAAAGTACTCTGGGACAGCCACAACTCCTTCATTCCTCTGAGAACAATGTGATCTCCTGCTTCATCCCTCAGGCTCACATGCCTGCCTTGTCCCTGAGGCAGGGACTTCCCACCTCACTCTCAGCCAAGCAGTGAGCTTGGGACCCAGAGACACTGCAGGGGACCAATGAATGCTTAGATACTTGAAACAAGACACATGCACACCCTCATTATCAAAAGTCTAACTAGGTGGCCATCCACATGATTTGAGGTCCAAATCCACAGAAAACCAAAACTTGAGTTAGATATCATAAGAACTAGACCTGAACCAGGCATGATGGCACACAGCTTTAATCCCAGCACTTGGGAAACAGAGACAGGCTGATCTCGGTGAATTTGAGGCCAGCCTGGTCTACATAATGTGTTTTCTAGGCCAGCCTAGGCTACTAGGTGAGATATTGTCTCAAAAAAGAAAAAGGAAGCCGGGCGGGGTGGTGGCGCACGCCTTTAATCCCAGCACTCGGGAGGCAGAGCCAGGCGGATCTCTGTGAGTTCGAGGCCAGCCTGGGCTACCAAGTGAGTTCCAGGAAAAGGCGCAAAGCTACACAGAGAAACCCTGTCTCGAAAAAACCAAAAAAAACAAAAGGAGAACTAGACCTGAATTGCTGAGGGAGAGCGACCCTTCCGAGGACCCAGTTCCAGGAAGGACATAGTCAGAGAGACCTCCTGCTCAGGCCAGTGCCCAGAATTGACTTTGAACTCTCTGGTCTGGTCTTCTTAGGGCTTTTGGTGGCAGGTGTGTATGAGAATGGCATTTTCTCATGGATCAGTGTGCGCATCCAAGAGCCTCCCCTTTTTGTGGAGGCAACCCCTAAACACTTGGTGGTGACTCGGGACCGAAAAAACACCGCGTACAAGTGGAAGCAGACACTGTACTCTGCATTACCTGGGTAAGTCCCAGGGTGGGATCCTAGGTGTGTGTGGCCTCTCAGGCTGTACTGACTGTGATGTTAGTGATGAGAGGTGGCCAGAAGCCACCGATGTGAAGTGCTTGGTTTTAAGTCCCCTGTAGCGGGCTGCGCTCCTGGCAGGACAGGGGTAAATTTTGTCCTGCAGCTCTGGAAGCATTGTCCTGGGATCTGGACCTTATCCCTCACCTAGGTCACTAGCCCATGTAAAGGTGGTGTGGTTTGGAGCTAGCTTTGGAGCTGATCCTGTGTGCGGAAGCCACATAACCCTTCAAGTCTTAGTTTCCTTAGTAAACACTAGACCCTTCCAGATTCTGAGTCAGAGGCCTAGGGACCCATCAAAACATCTGTCATCAGATGGTCTAGTGTCTCCCACGTGTGCTGACTGGTGAGCTCAAGGTGACATTTATGAGAAGCCTGAGGCCCAGCATCACCAGGGCTTCGGAATGCTCCTCTCTCTGCAGGGTGTGAGAATTCTCGTGCTGTAACCTCACCTGGGAGGAACAGTGGAAGGAGGGTTGTTTTGGCTCAGAGTTTCCGGTCTTTGGTCATTGGGGTCTGTTGTTTCTGGTGAGGCAGACCATCACGGTGGAGAGTGTGAGCATGGCTCACCTCATGGCAGCCCAGAGGCAGAGAAGCGCTGCAGCACATGCCTGCCTAGCAAACTTCGTGTTTTCTGCTTTTTGTGCCATCCAGGCCCCCACCCTGATGCCTGATGCCGCCTGTGTCCAGGGTGGCTGTCCCTGCTGAGTTGCTATCTGACAGGCCGATGGACTCTGGAAATGCCGTTATAGACACACTCCAAAATATTCTTTTCTGTCTAAGTATTTCACAGTCCAATCAAATTGGCAATTAAAACCACCCATCAGCCTGTCTCAAGCTTTGCCCTGGAGAGGGCAGCTTCACTGGTATCACTTGTTGGGAAACCAGTAGGAAATGGAGGCAGACGGTGCCTCTGGGAAGCAGGACTGTCCCAGCTTTCTAGCTCGCTCAGTCACAGGAAACTGAAACCCTTTCGCAGTATGTCCTCTGAGTTCCCGGCCTGTTCCATAGCCTGTCTTTTCCCAAGCAAAGGTCTTGTCCATTTCCATCTGGCCAAGCCTTTAGCTGGGCCTTGTTCACATCTGACGAATAAGTGTAGACAGAGAAAATCCAGTGTGCCCATCTGACGTCCTCCCAGTGTGCCCTTCTGAAGTCCTCCAGTGTGCCCTTCTGAAGTCCTCCAGTGTGCCCTTCTGAAGTCCTCCAGTGTGCCCTTCTGAAGTCCTCCAGTGTGCCCATCTGAAGTCCTCCAGTGTGCCCATCTGAAGTCCTCCAGTGTGCCCATCTGAAGAAGTCCTCCCCGTGTGCCCTTCTGAAGAAGTGCTCCGCGTGTGCCCATCTGAAGAAGTGCTCCCCGTGTGCCCATCTGAAGAAGTGCTCCCCGTGTGCCCATCTGAAGAAGTGCTCCCCGTGTGCCCATCTGAAGAAGTCCTCCCAGTGTGCCCTTCTGAAGAAGTGCTCCCCGTGTGCCCATCTGAAGAAGTCCTCCCAGTGTGCCCTTCTGAAGAAGTGCTCCCAGTGTGCCCATCAAGGACAGAGTTTCCTTTCGAGACAGGCATAATGGGCACCTTTAGTCTCAATATTAAAGAGGAGCCGCAGGTTCTTCCTCCACTTGATGAGAGACAGAATGAGAGAAGACTCCCCTACAGATGTTAAAGTGCATTGTTTAGCATTAGTCGTCTAAGACCGTGGCTCCAGCTGTCAAAACGTAGGGCTGAGGGCAGGCGTGTGAGACTCTCCTGCTGCTGTGAGCGGAAACCCCAGGGGAACATCTTAAGGGAGGAAGGGTTTACTCTGTCCACATCAGAGGTTTCAGTCCGTCGTGGCAGGAGGGCGTGGCAGAGCACCATAGCTCACAGCCTGACAGCCCAGGACAGAGGATGCCTGCAAGAGAGAACTTTTCCCTTTTATTCCATCCAAACCCCAGCTTTTGAGATAGTGTGGCCCATGTTCAGGATGGGCCTCCCACCTCCATTTAACCCCCAGAAGTATCCCCATAGACGCATCAGAGATGGATTTTGCTAATATTCCAGGTGCTCCTCATTCCAATCAAACTGACAATGATTATTATCCACCCCCCCAATAAAAGCATATAAAATTAATTCATGAGAAACCTAATTTAAAACCAGAGGAAAGGAATTATAATTCTTTTATACACAATGTAGGGAAATTGGACATGGTTCAGCTCACTTTGGTGCTCTTCTGCCACTGAGAAAACAGCCATGCCCCGCCCCCTGTAGTCACTTTTGCGCCACCTACCGAGACTCCACAAAGGTGTCTCTGCCTTCCTGCTCAGGGTTTGGGGTTTCTCTGCAGCTTGAAGATAACCATGGACAAGACGGGGCTCCTGCAGTTCAGTGGCCCAGACAGAGTAAACATTGCCCTCTTGCCTGTGGATAACCCTCAAGATGGATTGATACTCCTTGTGAATGACACTCAACACTTCTCCAACAGCACTGATGGAGAACTCGGTACTCCGCCTGCCCTTAGAAACCGCCTGTGACAAGCACAGGCGGGTGCCTCTCACTCTGCCCACCCCCCTCATTGTCTCTACCCCTCACTGACCTACCCTCTTATCTCAGGTCAGTTTTACCAGACTATCATCTGGGACCCACCAGGTGGACCAGATAACACGGTACGGACTCTCAGAGTTCAGGGAACAGAGTACTCTGCTACTAGGTAAGTATACAACCAGCTGGCCCGAGCCTGGCTGTGGGGGGTGGGGATTAGGAGGGTGCGAGCTGGGATCTACAGAACCTCACCCTTGTCCCCTTGCTTGGGAACTAAAAACAGATGAAAGGATCATTCAGCTCAGACTCACAGAAAACACACAGGCTATGGGCTGGGCTGTGGGCAGTAGCATGAGCTCCTTGTCCCTCCCCCAACTTCCAAAGTCCTGGGCCCAGAAGACCTCACATGCTAAGTCCCTTGAATAGTCCTTTGAGCAACTGGGCCTTCCCGACCTATGCCAGAGGGAATTCTGAGGGATCTGAGACTCCCTACACCCCATGTTCCTGTCTACAACTGTTTCCCGTCTCTTCCATCCTACCTGAGATTTGTTGACCATCTATTTATGTTTTTCTCTGATCTTCCCCCCCCCCCCCCAGACAGCTCAAGTTGAAATACCCAGAAACAGAGATTTCCTGCTGGACCGTGAAGATCTAGCTGCTAGGAGCAGTGTTCTCTGGCACACTGTGTTTGTGTGCAGATGGGTGACACTGTATGCCTGCAGGGCCACCAGTGAGGCCTAGATCTTAATGGAGAAGAGAATCCTCATTTATTACAAATAAATCAGGGTGATGTGAACCCAGGGAGTTGGTGTTGTGATTCCATGTGGCCAGTCCCGGGGGCCTTATGGTGCCAACCTGAATATTCTGCCTCATAGAACATTAGGATCTTCCACAACTGGCCCTCAATGGCCTGGGGCCAAGGAAACCCATAGAAAGTTTTCAGCCCTACCTTTGTCAAAGGAATATAAAACCAGCCATTCAAAATGTCAGGGCAGCACCAAGTGAGGGCCCCAGAACTGAAGAGTGTTCTCCAGAGAGAGCAGAGTTCTGGCTACTTTGTGGTTGCCTGGACCATGAAAACCAGCTTTGACTGAAAAAGTGTCAACCGGGTTGCAGAGCTGTGTGATTTTTTTTTTTTTTGAGAAGATGCGAATTATTGCCTTTTCATCCCAGAGAGGGTACCAATGACAGATCAAAGGAAGAATCCCACCCTAGTCTGCTGCTGGATGACCAGCTTTTAGCTGCTCACAGAAACTGGACAGGAGGTGTGATGTTGTTGGAGCTGCGTGTACACACAGGAGACTTTTTTCTGAGGGTCAAAGCTTAATTCTTCATTTTATTTTTGTCTCTGCTGGATGTCCTTTTTTTTGTCTTACATTTTTCCCTTAATCCTGTTTATTACACCTAAGACAAAGATTTCTATGCAAGGAAAGATTACCTCATAACCACAAGTTAAATATTTCCCCAAAACAAATTAAAATCTTTACATAAGAAGAAATCACAGTATGATCACAAGTTACATGTTTTTCCTTAGAAGTCAAGTAGTTAAATATTTTTCTTTGTATTAATTTTCCCACCATAACATCTTCACCCCAAAACAGTGAGTATTTTATTATTGGTTAACAAAGTTTTTGTGTTTTTTTTTTTTTGGTTTTTCGAGACAGGGTTTCTCTGTAGTTTTGCGCCTTTCCTGGAACTCACTTTGTAGACCAGGCTGGCCTCGAACTCACAGAGATCCGCCTGGCTCTGCCTCCTGAGTGCTGGGATTAAAGGCGTGCGCCACCACCGCCCAGCTTGGTTAACAAAGTTTTAAGCAAGCTAACCCAGTTCCTTTTGTGCGGCAGGCGGCTGTTTGCGGTTTCTGTGTAGCAGATTTATATTCTTTTTTTAATTTCTATTCTTAATTCCACTCCAGAGAAACTTTAAATGAGTGGTCAGTTAACCATCTTTTTTTTTCTTTATATACAATAGGATCATTTAATTTCCTTTTACAACTTTGTTTTTTCAAGGTGCATATCAACGCCTGTGACTAATTATGTAAGTTACATGACCAAGGAACTCGGGCCTGACCTTGGGTGTAGGGACATAGTTGTTTTCTTTGATCATCCGCCTGTTTTTTCACAGGCAGAATTCATGGGTCTGTAATGCATGAAACTTCCTTGTTCTTGTTTTCCATCCTCTGCAAATCTCACATCTAGCAAAGGGGAAGGTGACTTTTAGCCCATGATTGCCCTTTTTGTATCTCTTAGTGGAGCAATTGGCAGAATAACCTAAGTCATGTCCCTAATCATCTTTACTAACCATCCTAACCACCGTATCTTTTAGGCTAACTCAGAAAGTCCAGTTAAATCATAGATCTAACTAATCATCACTGCTCTCATAAAAATCCTCTTCATTATGATCTGCAAGTAAACTGCCCATTGAGGAGTGGGATTTTCCCAAGAAACATCACACTAGGTTAGATGCAGTGGGAGCCCTTCACAGAGTAACCACGCCTTGCCAAACACAGCAGCACCCAGCAGGAAGAAGCACCTTCTGGAGACAATCGCCATCCATGCCCCCAGGTTTTGCTTCTCCAGGATTTAGCTTTGCTGTTCGGTGAATTGAACTCCATAAGCTCCATTGCTGATCGCAGCTCCTCTGCCATGGCCACTAGTCCAGCTGGTAAACCAATGTGTTTATTGAATACCTACAAGAGCAGGACGAGGGGTTACATACAGGAGCAGGGACGAGGGGTTACATACAGGGGCAGGACGAGGGGTTACATACAGGGGCAGGACGAGGGGTTACATACAGGAACAGGACGAGGGGTTACATACAGGAGCGCAGACGAGGGGTTACATACAGGAGCATGGACGAGGGGTTACATACAGGGGCAGGACGAGGGGTTACATACAGGGGCAGGACGAGGGGTTACATACAGGGGCAGGACGAGGGGTTACATACAGGAGCGCAGACGAGGGGTTACATACAGGAGCGCAGACGAGGGGTTACATACAGGGGCAGGGATGAGGGATTACATACAGGAGCAGGGACGAGGGGTTACATACAGGGGCAGGGATGAGGGGTTACATACAGGGGCAGGGACGAGGGGTTACATACAGGAGCAGGGACGAGGGGTTACATACAGGAGCGCAGACGAGGGGTTACATACAGGAGCAGGACGAGGGGTTACATACAGGAGCAGGACGAGGGGTTACATACAGGAGCACGGATGAGGGGTTACATACAGGGGCAGGACGAGGGGTTACATACAGGGGCAGGACGAGGGGTTACATACAGGAGCAGGACGAGGGGTTACATACAGGAGCACGGACGAGGGGTTACATACAGGGGCAGGACGAGGGGTTACATACAGGGGCAGGACGAGGGGTTACATACAGGAGCAGGCGAGGGGTTACATACAGGAGCGCAGACGAGGGGTTACATACAGGGGCAGGACGAGGGGTTACATACAGGGGCAGGACGAGGGGTTACATACAGGAGCAGGACGAGGGGTTACATACAGGGGCAGGACGAGGGGTTACATACAGGAGCGCAGACGAGGGGTTACATACAGGGGCAGGACGAGGGGTTACATACAGGGGCGCAGACGAGGGGTTACATACAGGGGCAGGACGAGGGGTTACATACAGGGGCAGGACGAGGGGTTACATACAGGGGCAGGGACGAGGGGATACATACAGGGGCAGGACGAGGGGTTACATACAGGAGCAGGACGAGGGGTTACATACAGGGGCAGGACGAGGGGTTACATACAGGAGCGCAGACGAGGGGTTACATACAGGAGCAGGACAAGGGGTTACATACAGGAGCGCAGACGAGGGGTTACATACAGGGGCAGGGACGAGGGGATACATACAGGAGCAAGAACGAGGGGTTACATACAGGGGCAGAAGTGACTCTTCTTCACAGTGACATCACCGTGAAGCCCACCCATCAGGGATGGTCACTCTGTGTTGCCTCCCTGGAGGCCAGAGAGCTGGCTCCATAGCTAAGAGCAATTGCTGCTCTATCTGAGGCCTGGAGTTCGGTTCTCAGCTCCCCACCCTCCAATAAATAAAAAGTCATAAGGGGCTGGAGAGCTGGCTCCGCAGTGAAGAGCATTGGCTGCTCTTCCAGAGGACCTGGATTGGATTTCTGTCACTTGGTAGTGACTCAGAACTGTCTGTAACTCCATTTCCTGTAGATCTGATGACCTCTTCCGGACTCTATGCAAGTGCTACACAGACATACATGCAGGCAAAACACCCATACACACAAAATAAAATAAATTAAATTTTGAAAATAAATAAAATATAAAATAATGAACTGTTTTTAAAAAATAAGAGAAAGAGCCAGGTGTGATGGCGCCCACCTCTAACTCCAGTACTCAGAGGCAGAGGCAGGCAGATCTCTAACAGTTCAGGGCCAGACCAGTCTGCATGTGAGTTCCAAGCTAGCAAGGACTACATAGAAAAAAAAAAAAAAAAAAAAGCCGGGTGGTGGCGCACGCCTTTAATCCCAGCACTCAGGAGGCAGAGCCAGGCGGATCTCTGTGGTTAAGGGCAGCCTGGGCTAGAGATCAAGCTCCAGAACAGGCACTAAAACTACACAAAGAAACCCTGTCTTGAAAAACCAAAAAAAAAAAAAAAAAAAAAAAAGGAAAAGAAAAAAGGAGGAGAGGGAGAGAAGAGAGATAAAGAGAAATTTGCACCCTAGAGTGCCTGGCAGTTTTCAGGCTGTTCACCTGAGTCCCCTGCCCCAGCAACTGAAGCTTGGGGAGGAAGCTCGTGAATGTGTTATTTTCTGAGCTTCCTAATCTTCCCCTCCTCCCTCCTCCCTTCCCCTCCTCCCTTCCCCTCCTCCCTTCCCCTCCTCCCTCCTCTCTTCCCCTTTCTCCCTCCTCCCTTCTCCCTCCTCCCTCACGCCCCTCTTCCCTTACACCTCCTCCCTCTTCCTCCTCCTACCTTCTCCCTTCCTCCCTTCTCCCTTTTCTCGTCTCCCTCCTCCCTCCTCCCTCCTCCCTCCTCCCTCCCCCTCCAGGGAAGAATGTTTCCCTTCTGAGGAAATACCTGCACACACACACACACACACACACACACACACACACACACACACACACACACACAGAGCTAGTCCAACTCCCAGACTTTCTCACTTTGGAGGCCCTCCCCAGTGGGGTTTGCCTTAGTTTGGTCTTTACACCTAGGTTCAGGTACAGACCTATCTACCCAATGCCTGGTTAAAAACCAAACAACAACAAAACTACCACTGGAAGAAGGCAGTGGTGAGGCCTAGGCCCACGAGGCAAGCAAGGGCTGCTTCCAGAAACCTCTCATCTGAGGGTGATGGGGCTCTCTCAAGTCTTGTGCTGTTGAGGGCCTCTTCTCCTGAGCATGCACCCTGGAGAGTTTACCCAAAATATTTTTAAGTTTGTATTATAATGCAGGGCATGGCTGTGCACATCTTTAATCCCAGCACTCGGCAGGCAGAGGCAGACAGATCTCTGTGAGTTCAAGCCCAGTTTGGTCTATATAGCAAGTTCCAGGCCAGCCAGGGCTACAAAGAGAAACCCCGTCTCAAAAACAAACACAAACAAACAACAAAACAGCCTTCGTATCGAGAGTTTCATATCTGTGGACTCAACCAGCCACGGGTTGACACTTTTCCAGAGAAGTTGCACCTGTGCTGAGCAGATATGGATCTCTCCTTGACATTATTCCTCGGACAGTGCAGCACAATAACTTGGCACAACACTGTATTCGGTGTTAGAAGAGCTCTGTAGACGATTTAAAGAGCACAAGAGGATGCGAACAGGCTCTCCGTGAACACTGCACTGTTTTACATACGGGACTTCAACATCTATGCATTTTTTTGTATCCTCGCGGGTCTTGAAACCAATTCTCTATGGAAACCAAGGGACAACTGGACTCTACCTACTTCTAGGAAAAAGGGGGGGGGCACGATCTGTGACTTACAGATAGATAGTGTAAGGAGAATAAAACCATGAGTATTAGTACTAGAGCAAGAGAAGGGACAGTATGATCAGACACCAAAGTAGAGGGAGCTGCAGAAGCAGCTGACCACAAAGCTTGGCTCTAAACATGGTAGCCAGGATGAAACACAAAGCAAGCTAGCCCACTTGCTTGCTGGGGAAAGCCAACCAGGTTTTTTCATCAGAAAAATATTCTATGCCAGCTCTTGAGCTATGGAAGGTGTTGGCTGACGAGTCTTTCAGTAAGAGGGAGCGATCAGGCCAGTGGGTGAATTTCTGGCAGGCTTGCCCAATGTGTAAGAACACTCACCTTGCACTGTTTCTCCTCCAAAGCAGCCCAGGGCAGGGCCTTGGGTTGGGCAGGCTTACCTGGCTCCAGCCCCACAGCAGGTCCACCTTTCTAGGACACAACCTCCTGGGCCTGGCCCAAGAGCTGGTCAGTGCCAGTACCTGCAGGAGTTGTACCACCCTCTACTCTCCTACCCACTGGGGGTGGCCAAGGGCCGTGATCACACCGGGCGCTGTCTTAGTTCTGTCCCCCGTTGCTGTGACAAAATACTCTGACAAAAGCAACTTAAGGGATACAGGTGTCTATGATGATTTGACTCACAAAATCCCTCACTGTGGGGAGGTTGAGGTGGCAGCAGGTGCTTGACTTGGCTAGTCACACTGAAATGGCTAAGGTGATGTCATCTTTTCCTGGCTTTATTTTGAGTCTGGCTAGATACTCTTAGCTTTCCACCCCCACCCCCAACCCCCCCATACATCCAACAGCCACATCTGCCTTGGCAACACTTTGGGGACTGTCTGTGACCCTGGCCATGGTCCAGACGTATCAACCAGAATAACTGATATTTGAACAAGCTAACACATTAAAATAACTAAGAGGAAGTGTAAATCAGAAGTAATTGTCATGTGATGTCTGAAAAATACTGCTAAGCTCTGCAAAAAGGGAGATGTCGCTTTGACCACCCCCTCAACACTGATGTAATTGTGGTTATTTGTCTTTAAAAAACACCATACCCTGAGTTTCAGTACTGAGAGACACTGAGGCGTGAGCCCACTCTTGGACTTAGGCTGATTAAATGACTTACATACTTTTAGTTGGCTTAATTAGCGTGATTGTCTGCTCGCATGGGTCTTTTCAACATCACTTCCACACTCTATAGAGCAGAGAACAATAAATTAGTGCATTCACACCAGTGCCTGACTGGCTCTTGCTCTCCTTTTCAGTCCAGAGCCCAGCCCAAGATATGCTGTTGCCTACATCATACATCTAGGGTGAGTCTTCCCACTTAGATTAAACCAATTAAGAAAACCCCTCACCGACTGACCAATCCCTAAACAAGTCCCCACGGAGACGTCCTTCACAAGTGATTCTGATCGTGTCGCGAGGGGACAAAGCTGAGTGTGACAGACACTGGGGATGTCCAGAAAGGCTTCCTAGAGGTGGTTTTGAAGGATAAAGGGAAGGTGACTTCCTCTGAGGAAGCAGGGCCAGGATGCCCATGTGGAGGGAGCAGCAGGAGCCCAGGCCTAGAGATGGGACATTGCACTGAATTCTGGGAAAGAGAAAGAAAGGTCCTGCAGACCGGGAGAGAAAGGACCAGGTCAACCCAGGCAGCACACCCTTCCCCTGGAGCAAGGCCTCTGTGCTGATGTCTGGCTCTGGGCAAGAACAGGGGAGCCAGAGTGCTGTGGGAGGAGCCAGAGGACACAGCCTGCCTAGTTGCTGCCTGCATGGAGGTGCCTCCATGCTTGTATCTCAAGGGAGGGGCAGGATTTGGGCTGGGTTATTTCTCCAGCCTTCTTCCCACATTCACCCTGGATCAAGGGAAGGCCTTCAGTTTGAGGGCCATGTCTCCTGTGCCCTCTCTCTAGAGTGGTAATGATGAAGTGTCACCTCCCCCGCCCCCCCGCACACACACCCCATCCCCCCCCACCTCTGACCCCAGCAGCAGAGAGTGTCTGTGGGTCCTCTGTCCTCTGTAGTGAGAGGTATGACAATTCTTGTGACCCATAACCACATGCCACCATCTACACACACACACACACACACACACACACACACACGAATTCTACATTCAAAATGTTCCCTGTTTAATTCCTAACTCTAGCCTTATTGTGCCCTCTGATTGGTCATCTAGAGGTCACCCACTGCTTCCTTCTCCAGGATCCTCTGCCCAGCATCCCTTGGGCCCTCAGTCAGAGACAGCTGAGGAGGCAAAGGACCCAGGCAGGATGATCACGGGACAGTTAGAAGCAGCCTGTGTGTCTGGAAAATAAATGATGAAGAGAAACACCTGATGTATGTGTACACAGAAAGTAGAGAGGATAGAAGAACGCCTTTAGTCCCCGGAGCCACGAAGGGGGACGTCCTAGTGTAGAGATTCAGGTAGAGGAAGCATCTGCTGTGTGCTATGCAAAGCTCCATAGGAGTCCAAGCACTCCGGCTGGAGATGCCTTCGAGTCCCTCTCTAGGAACCTCTCTCTTCCTCCCTAACCCACCCCAGGTTCATCGGAAGAGAGAATGTGGCCGCCACGAGGTGACTGGAGGGTCTCCGCAAGGCCTGGCCCTGCTGAAGGCAAACTTTGGCAGCTGTGAAAATGTGAACTGTGTTACAAGCTCTGTGCCTGAGACCCTGGCCTAGAGTACCATGCCTGTCTGCCAAATCCAAGGCTGGCTGGCTGGCTGGAGGTGAGTGAATGGATGGATGAGTGGGTGGGTAGTTGAGTAGATAGGTGATGCTATGTTTTACATCTGGAATGTCACCAAAAACCTATGTGCTTACATCCTGGTCACCAGCCTGTGGCCTAATAGAAGGTGATGGAACCTTGAGAAGCTTGGGCATAGTGGGAGAAACTTGAAGGGAACTCTTGATTCATATTCTCTCTCTCTCTCTCTCTCTCTCTCTCTCTCTCTCTCTCTCTCTCTCTCTCTCTCTCTCTCTCTCTCCCTGAGGAAGCCACGTTGCAAACTCCTACCACCCGTGACCAAGTAATCCCAACTACCATGCCTGCCCCACCACGATGGGCTGTACACTCTCAGACCACAGGTCTAAATAGACCTTTCCCCCGTTGTCACGGTGACAAGAAGAGGAGATCTTGAGCCATGACTCCTGACTTAAGACATCCCTGGATTTTAAACTACACTCCGCCCCTCCTGATGCCTCAGAGGCCCTTTGCCCCAACATTAGCGTAGATTCCCCAAGGCGTCATGCCAACCAACTCTGTCCCACACCTGTCTCAACTGAGCGCCCCAGGAAGTTGCCCTCCTAACAGCCACGCCCTCCTCCCCTCCTTAAAGCCACCTGCTTCTTAAGTAGTGGCTCACAAACTCAGAGACTAACAACCGTCTTGGTTTACATGCTCAGCTTTATTGTCCCGGCCCTTCCCACAAGCCCTTGTTCCAGACAATCCAGGCCTTCTCCTTCAGCAGCAGGTGGTATGTTTACTCAGAACAAGCTGGGGACAATATAGTCAGTATGGACACCATCAATTAGCCCTTCTCCATTGTTATGGACAAACCAGCAGAGGACCTTCGTGCCAACACTGGCATCCTTCCTGTAATCTTTCTGGGAGCCCCTGGGAAAAAAGAATGCACAGTGCATGCACAGTGTGAGCCATGTGGCTGTGAGCATCAAGGGCCTAAGGATGGGGAAGCTGGAGATTCTTTTTTTTCTCTGTGTAGCTTTGCGCCTTTCCTGGATCTCGCTCTGTAGACCAGGCTGGCCTCGAACTCACAAAGATCCGCCTGCCTCTGCCTCCCGAGTGCTGGGATTAAAGGCGTGCGCCACCACCGCCCGGCTGGAGGTTCTTTTTTAGTGGTTTTGCAGTGCTGGGATTGAATCCAGGGCCTCACATGTCCCAGGTAAGTGTCCAACCACTGAGCTACAGTCCTTCCTGCGACTAGCCCCTGAGATGGGATTGGTTTGTTTGTTTGACTTTTTAATGTTTAAGGCAGGGTCTCCTGTAGCCTAGGCTGGCCTTGAACTTGCTATATAACCAAGGACCCTGAACTCCTGGTCTTCTTGGCCCACCCGCTAAGGGCTGAGATTATAGGCATACGCCACCATGCTGGCTTGAAGTCGAAGAGCCTAGAGTTCTTTTGTCAAGAATGAAGTCATGTGATTGTTTTTTCTAGGGGACCATCTCTGATCTATTCCTTGACTGGGAGGAGTCTAAAAGCGCCAAGACCTCAAAAAGAAATAAGGATTCCCCACAAAAATCAAGGGCCCACCAAACAAGGTGCTGTGCGCAGAGGGCTCTTTCCTTCTGTCTCGGTACTGGGGGCGGTGAGGGTGTTGGAGACGCCCGCTCACCTTGTGACAGTCAGCCGATGGCTCTTCACCACCATTGTGGCATCTGGCTTTGTGGGGTCAGATCCTGGGCGGATGTCAAACACTTCAAAGTCAAAAGGGCGGAAGAATTGGCCTGGAAATGAAAACATTAGCGGTCAGCCTCTGCCTGTTGCCATGGTGACACAGCCTCCAGCCTTTCAGGATTGATGCAAAGGCTGAATGGGCGGGCATGTTGTGAATCGGATACAGCGTGACTACATGGCTTTGCACGTCTACTTCCGGTAGTTCCCTGTGACTAAGCAGCCTGCAGTCTGAGCATTGCATACCCAGCAGCCCATGTGTCTGTGCTGACATCCGGTGACTGTCCACCACGTAGAACCCTAGGAAGTCCTGGTGAACCGGATGTTTCTTCCAAACCTGGTGTAGGACGATCACAAAGTTAACTCCATCTCCAAAGGAGACCACCATATTCTTCTTCCTGTTGATTGTTACAGACAGCCTAGGAGAGAAGAGGAGGGTAGAGGCAGTGAGACCTACTGGCTATGGTACTGGCCCTCAGGGTCAAGGGCATTTCAGCAAGACCGTCCAAGCACAAGTCACCTGAGGGCACACAGATACCAAACACTCCTCAGAGTTGGGATAAGACTGCCACAGATACATCATCCATGTCCTAAACAGAGTGGACCTCGGCCCCTCTGTGGGCAGGAAAGAGGCCTAGGAACCCAGAGGCCTGGGCCCAGCTCAGGCTCTGTGTGATCCTGGGCAGGATTTCTGAGCCTTAGGGAAAGAGTACTCTTACCCAGCACACTAAGCTCTGGAAATTCCAAAATCAGAAAAAGCTTTGGGACTAGAAGGGTCAGCAAGAGAAGATGCAAATGGGGTTGTTATTGTTGTTACTTAATCCTTCCCTCCTCCTCCTCCTCCTGCCTTCCCTCCTCCTCCTGCCTTCCTTTCTTCTCTTCCCTTCCCTCCTCCTCCCTTCCCTTCTCCTTCTGCCTTCTCCTTCTCCTCCCTTCCCTCCTCCTCCTCTCTTCCCTCCTCCTCATGCCTTCCCTCCTCCTCCCTTCCCTCCTGCTCCTCCCTTCTCCTCCTCCCTTCCCTCCTCCTCCCTTCCCTCCTCCTCATGCATTTCCTCCTCCTCCCTTCCCTCCTCCTCCCTTCCCTCCTTCTCCCTTCCCTCATCCTCCCTTCCTTCCCTCCCTTCTTTCCTGCTTATTTTTAAATTAATTTTTATATTTTTAAGTAAAAAAATTTTCATATTCATACAATATATTTTTATCACGTTTCCTCTTTCCCAACTCCTTCCAGATCTTCGCCACCCAACAATACATTCTCTCCCTCCTTTCCTCCCCACCCCACACAAATATAAATAAATACACAAACAAAAGTCAGAACACATCCCTCCAGAGATGGCTCAGAGGTTAAGAGCACTGGCTGCTCTTCCAGAGGTCCTGAGTTCAATTCCCAGCAACCACATGTGGCTCACAATCATCTATAGTGAGATCTGGTGCCCTCTTCTGGTCTACAGGCATACATGCAGACAGAATATTGTATACATAATAAATAAATAAATCTTTTTAAAAAATCAAAAGACCAATAAGACAAAAAAAAAATGCTAAAACAAGAGACGACAAAACGAAAGAGCCACAAAAACCAAAACAAAGCATTGATTCTGTTTCGGATGGCTAACTACTCCCAGGCATGGGGCTGCCCTGGAGCGTGGTTGATGTACCCAATGACACGCCACTGGAGAAAACTGATTCTTCCCTCGACATTGGGCACCAATTACAGACAGCTTCTTGGTTAGGGAGGGACTTTGAGCCCGCTTCCCCTTCTCAGTGCTGGACCTCATCGGGCTTGAACCTGTGCAGGTCTTGTATGTGTGGCTACGGTCTCTGTGAGTTCATATGCTAGCCTAGAACTTCCCATGTAACCCACGCCGACCTGGAACTTGTGGTATCATCCTGGTTCTGCCTCCCAAGTACGTGTTTGCCATCATACCCAACCATCCTTTCCGTTTAGGAACGGGTTCTTGCAAGGGTTGGTAAAATGGCTCATTGCATAAGGTGCCTTTCTGCACAAGCCTGATGGACTGAGTTCAACCCCAGAACCCACATAACTCATGCGAAAGGAGGAGAAAATGGACTCCATAAAGTTCTCCTATTTTTACTGACCCATATGTGTTGTTTGCACACACACACACACACACACACACACACACACACACACACACACACACACCATAATAAATGACATTTCAGAGATGGAGTCCTGCTGTGTTGCCAAGGCTATTCTTTTTTTTTTTTTTTTTTTTTTTTTTTTTTTTTTTTTTGGTTTTTCGAGACAGGGTTTCTCTGTGCAGCTTTGCGCCTTTCCTGGGACTCACTTGGTAGCCCAGGCTGGCCTCGAACTCACAGAGATCCGCCTGGCTCTGCCTCCCGAGTGCTGGGATTAAAGGCGTGCGCCACCACCGCCCGGCTGCCAAGGCTATTCTTAAACTTGTGGCCTCACGCAGTCCTTTGACCTTAGGCCTCCCAAGCAGCGGGACTGTGTGTACCACTACACCTGGCTTCCATAGAATGCTTTCATCCGGCCAGGGCTTCCCTCAAAGTGGGTCCTGCACGCTGTCCAGGTACAAACTGGCTCTGACAGGGGTCCCAAGGATTGCTGCCCTATCCCACAGTTACCATCCTGTGCTAACTGAATTCAGGCCATCAGTCTCTCCGGTGACTCCTGTGAATGTCCTGAAGTTGGTCCAAATCCTTCCAGCGTTTCCCTATCTCCTCAGGCTGCAATTGCCCTTGGAGCTATTGCAGAGAACTCACCCAGTCTGTGTGACTGTAACTGTGTCTAGCCACCGGAACGTGCTCAGTGCTTCCCCGTTGCCCAGAATGATCTTCTCTGTGGTCACCTCAATCCGGAAGTCCATCCAAGCATTGGTAATGCCCAGTTTGCCAAAATAGGTTTTCCCTGTCCTGGAGGAAGGGCTACTTCCCTTGTCTCCGATGATCTGTCCAGTCACAGTGATGCCTGCCAGAGGGTTGGGGCAAGAAGCAAGATTAGTGAGGTCCTCAGGTCCATGCCGGCCTGCAGGATATCTTCCCCTTCAGTGAGGCATGCAGAGGGGAAGCAGAGGCAGGGCCCCAAGGAAACACTAGGGCGTCAGAGACAAATCCTGTTCTAGAAGCTCAGGTCTGGGGCATGCTGGCACGTGGTGGGTCTTCCCTCCTTCCCGGGTCAGGGAGTGTTGTGAGAGGAACCTGCTCCCCGTATATAGTCTGGTACCACCCTCAGGGTCAGGCTGACCGGGTCTCATTCTCTCTCTAGTAGTACCGAGTACTGAGTCTGGCTCTTCAGTAGCTCCCACCTCCCTTATGCAGAGTGTTCTGCAGATGAAGATGGATGATTACCAGGCAGAGTGAGGAGGACCCGGTCCATGAACTCACCTGGGCACTCAGATCCCGACAGAAAGAACCCCAGCCTGTAGCCCCACCTGTGACTGGGTCCTGAATAAGGCGCAGCATGGTGCCAGGCTTCTCGTCAATGTTGAAGCAGATGGAGTCATTTTTTCCTGGGACTTGGATGATGAAGTGCGGGTCCCCATCCACTAAGGGTACATCAGAGAATGAGCTGGCTCCAAGGGCCTTTCCCTGGACCACAGGCCTGCCCAGGCCAATTCACCCTGTGGGCAGGAGCAACGCACCCACAACCCTGCACCTTGACCAGGGAGGAGCCAAGGAACTCACCATAATAGTAGGGGGTTGGAGAAGACTGTTGGTTGACTGTGGAGTAAAGGGAGACCAGATTGAATGCAGCAAGCTGTCCTGGAGTGATCTGGGGCCTCCACTCATAGTCTGACTTATTATGCCTCTCCCATTTTGACCCCACCACCACCACCCCGCAATGATTTCATTCCTCTATCCCCTCCACGAGCATTCAATTTCCCCAGGACACGTGGTCAATCTTCCTGTGACAGAGGTTGATTTGGAACCACTACCAAAGGGAACAGTGTAGGGAAGCTCTTAGCAGTGGGCAGGGCTGGTCATGGCAAGCATCATTACTCACTCAAGTAGGCCATGGATGAGGTCACAGAGATGGCTAGTAAAACGGCAAAGGGCAGTCATGAGCAACAGGTAAGGGCTCCCCTCCCCCCGCCGCCCGTGCCCCCCCCCCCCCTGCCCTCCGCCGCCTGGAGGCTACTGGTCCCCACTGGGGCCTTCTTCACATTGGCAAACGTGCCTAGGCGATCCCTTTACAGGGCTGTTGGTAGGATGAGTGTGTCATTGTGATGCTAGGAGCATATTTTGAGGTGGCTGAAATTCGAATCTATTGAGTCATCAGCCTCCCCGTTGTAAGCAATGTTCACAGACCTCTGTCTTGAACTCTTTGGTCCCTAGATGGAATAGGGTGAGACCCATCCTATCGTGTCCGTCCTTCATGGTTGGTCGCTGCTAACACATATGTGCCACAGTTGCATCTATCAGGGCTTCTCTGAGGGGAAATGGTGGCTTAAAGTACTTCTGCTCTTTAGAGATGCAGGTGGGCAGCTTGGCAGGGGCTGAGTCTTGCCCAGTGTTGGTGGGCTAGAGGGGTACAATGTTCTAATTTTACCATGAGAGAAATGTGGAGTGCCCTGGTTCCCAGAGACTATCAGCAGGGCACTGGGCCCAAGCTGCCTAGATCTATGTCCCAGATCAGCTACTGCCTGAGTCCTCTCTGGGTCTTGGGCTCTCACTCCAAAATGAGAACTGTAAAGGACTCCTGTGAGGGTTGCTGGGGGTCATGTACAAGTGCTTCACGTTGCTCATTTTTGCAGAAAAGAGGACACTGTCATTGATTGGCCCATCTTGAGATTGGGAAGCCAAATGAGATTCTAAGGAGTGAGCCTGAAAGGTCTCTCAGTCTATCTCCCTCCCTTCCCCCTCCCTCCTCTTCCCCTCCCTCCATCCCGGGAAGCTTACCTTCTAATATGCAGGTACAGTGAGGGAGGGGGAAGAAAGATGCATTAGACATAGACCACTGACCAGGGCCATTGCAACCAATGAGAATGGTCCATGGCCTGGCTTTGAGCTAGCTTTGTCCCCTAGGGTGTTCCCTGGAACCAAGAACTCCTAGAAAACATGGACTGTGCCAAAAGAGGCCTTTGACTCCCGTGCCTCTTGGTGCCAGGCTCCCCATGAAGTTGCTATACACATTTGGGGTTCCTCTGGTGAGCACAGTCTAGGGTCCTGTTGAAGATGTTTGGTCTCAGCTTCTAGCTGTTAGGGCCTCTTTTCCTCACAGATCCCAGGTCCCTGGTAGTCTGTTCCAGGTATAAATTTGGGGGTTGAAGTACCTTTTGTCTAACTGAACCCTTCTGTGCTGGAGCTGAAGTCCTTCCCTTGACATGGCCCTAGACTGTGTGCTCTCTTGGCTTCCATCCCTTGAGAGACTTAGAGACTCTGCCTAGACCACACCCCATGCCTCTGCTGACCACTTCTCTCTTGCCATACCCCTTCAGATGCTCCCAAACCTGCCTCCCCTTCAACAGATCTGGTGTCTCCAGCCTAGCCAGGTCCTCTGCTGCAATTCTAGGGCACAGGGTCTTAGAAGAGGGGGATTCTAGATTCTGGCCTACTCTCCCTGTGCTCACCTTCCCCAGGCTTGTCGGCAACGGCCGTCTGGTCTTCATTGTCCTCAGGCTTGGTCACCACCATGGAGGTGAGTGGAGTCACAAAGTGGTACTTGAGGGACAGTTCCAGCGCCTGGGCTGTGAGGTTCTCCTTCTCCTCCCCATAGGCGTTCTTGCTATGAGGAGGAAGAGTTCAGAGAGTCAGCCCAGAACATGACGTCCTGCTTCCTTTCACAGGTAATTCCCCAACCAGACCAGAATCTCCAGGGACAGCTCGAGAACAACCCCCCACCACAGACACACATACTGCCTACATTGTTGGTCCTGCTCAGTGGAGCTCACTGGGGGGAAAATACCAGTTCCCCAGCTAGCTCCCCGAAGCATATGAACTAACTATTTCCTCTCTAGGAGTCAGTTTTTCCACCCATAAAATACAAGGGACTCGGGGTGGCTATTGTTATAATCGCTTATGATAGTAGCTGTATGGCAGGCAGTTGGCCTGTGCCAAATTTGCTGGGACTTTATAGCTTTGTTCTTCCTAAAGAAATGCTCTCGTTGCCAGGCGGTGGTGGCGCACGCCTTTAATCCCAGCACTCGGGAGGCAGAGCCAGGCGGATCTCTGTGAGTTTGAGGCCAGCCTGGTCTCCAAAGCGAGTTCCAGGAAAGGCGCAAAGCTACACAGAGAAACCCTGTCTCGAAAACCAAAAAAAAAGAAAAAAGAAATGCTCTCATTGCCCTCTCAAGATGCCCAGCTCCACCCTCTAGAGTGGTATTGGGCTTGTCACTCATCATGACCCCCCCCCCCCCACCATGTCACTGCTAGTCCACCTCCCTATCACTGTGTGGTGCTGATAGGGAGAGCGAGAGCTGAGGTCTCCCCTGCTCTAGAGGCACTCTCAGGCCTCTGCCCTTGGCGGTGCTTGCCTGCTTGAAAGAGTGAGCAGGGGTAGGACACAAGGAAACTTTTTCTCTTAATCTGGACCAAGAAGAGGACAGAGCAGCAAGAATGCTCATGGGAATGTCCTTCCCCAGTGTGTGGCTGTCTTACGCCTCTGGCCCTACTGGAACACAGCCAGAGCTGTGGTGGGTGTTAGACACCTAGGCGTTCCTCAAGGCGAGGGTAGGCCGACTCACCGTTTCTCCAGTAACTGCTCTATAGTGAGGTAAGCCCAGAGCCGCTCGATGTAGTCCCCAAAAATGTAGCCTTGCTCCTTCAGAGCTGCGTCCATTTCCTTCATGTCCACTTCCTCTGTGAAGGTCAGATCATTCAAGGCCTAGGTAGGGAATGGTATTAGCAAGTAAGGGACTTGAGAGCTGGATCATGGAGTTATGTGGGCTAAGCTCAGCAGATGCCACTCCTGGGCCACCAGCAAGAAGGCTGGGGTCCATCACTGCTGACCCTTCACTCCCAGCACACCCCAGGCATCAGTTCCCACTCACCCCGTGGCCCTTCACATCTGCTTTAAAGTTGTTCATGTCGCTGTCCACCAGGCGTCCTGCTACAACAATCTCAGAGCCATCGTAGAAGTGGGGGTAATTGTTTTTGGTGAGGTCCAGGATGGCGTTCTCGGGATACTCCACCTCCACGTTCGTCAGCAGCGGGTTAGCCACCTCCTCATAGAAGCCCTGTAAGTCAGATCGGGACTCAGCCATCTCAGACCTCCCCACCCCAGGCTAGACATGGAGAAGCCTGGGATAGGTCCGTCCCACAGATGCTACGAGGTGACATTTAGTCTCCAAGGGCTGAGCCAATCCTTTCCTCTGGTCTTTACTTCTAAATGGCCCTGACTGTGCCCTGGAGTCTAGGGGAACCCTCCCTGTCCTCCCGCTCTTAAAGATGAGAGAGAACAGGAGCAAAGGACAGGATTCTTGGCACAGAACTTTGAATAAAGAAATATTAGCCAGAAAAAGTGATGTGTGCCAGAGGGGAAGAAAGCCTGGGGTCCCCTACAAATGAGGGTGCTGCCAACCACCTGGGGGAGGTGGCCAGCTTCAAAGCGAACAGTGAGACACGCAGTTACATTTGGCTAGCAGATATTTTTAAATATTATTTTAGTATTACAAAGGTCTGTTATGGGTCAAATTGGTACTGCATTCCCAAAGCCCTTTTGCTGTCCTAACCCTCAGACTGCAACCTTATTTGGAGGTAAAATCTTTACAAAGATAATCCAGTGATGTCATGAAGTTGGGCCCTAATCCAATATGCCTTGTGTCCTCATAAAAAGAGGAAATTGGATGCCGACACACAATAAAGGAATGAGTGGGAAGGCCCAGGGAGAAGAGGACCGCGACAAGTCAAGAATGGAGGCCTAGGGCCTGGAGAGACAGCTCAGCAGTTAAGAGCACTCGCTGCTCTTCCAGAGGACCTGGGTTCAATTCCCAGCACCCACATGGCAGCTCACAACTGTCTGCAACCTGTTTCAGGAGATCTGACACGCTCATAAGGACATACATGCAGGCAAAACAGCAATGCTCTTAGAAGAAGAAGAAGAAAAAGAAGGCGAAGAAGAAGAAGAAGAAGAAGAAGAAGAAGAAGAAGAAGAAGAAGAAGAAGAAGAAGAAGAAGAAGAGACCTATACAGACCTCTCCCTCAGAGGGAACCAACCCCCTGTCACCTTGATCTCATACTTGGAGCCTCTAAGGCAGTGAGACAAGTGTTTCTGTTGTTTAAGGCACCTCATCAGTGGTCATATACTTTTTATGACAGACTCAGTAAACTATAGTCCTGTGCAATATTTGGGCATATTTACATAAAAGTTCCTCATTTCTTATGAGATGTATACATTTAGCTGGATGTCTTATGTTTGATCTGCCAGGCCCGCGGAGGAAGCAGCTCTGTTTTATGGAGATTAGAACCAGAGGCAGCCAGAGGTAGATTGCAATGGAAAGTTGTCACATGGTGGAAACGGTTGCCTGAGAAGTAGTGTGCAAGGCGAAACATACATGGTGGAAACGGCTGCCTGAGAAGTAGTGTGCAAGGCGAAACATACCTGCAGCTGTAAGTTGGCATCAGAATCTTCATAAATGCGCCGGGCAAACCCATTATTCTCCAGGGCCATAGTCTCCAGGAAATTATAATTCAGATTGTTGCCAAAGCCCAGGTTATACAAAGGGAACTTGCCCCCGATGGCATTCCGGACATTCTCCTGGATCTTTTGAGGTCTGCTCTCACCTGTAGACAGTGCTGTTCATTCTGGGAACCATTTATACCAGCTCTGTCTGGGGAGATCTGACTCTTGACATGCACAGCTGGTAGGGAACCTTGGCAAGGAGAGGCGTGTACCTGCCTTTGAGGGGCTCACAAGATGCTAGGGGACCCCAGGAATAGATGTCTAGGGTCTTGTAGTGAGCCAACTACAGAGTCAAGAAGGCAGGCAGGCAGGCAGGCACTTTGGGTTCAAACCTCCCTCTCCCTCACCAGTATTGGCATCCCCGTCTGTCAACATGATGAGGATGGAGGTGCTCCTCTCTGGGACAAGGTGCCGCTCCCGGGCATCTTTCAGCATATGGATGCCCCTCAGCAGCCCATCATTGATGTTGGTCACTGTATAGAGACAGAGAGACAGAACCACTGGGGTGGGGGGTGTCCTTAGGGTGCCAATGTACAAGGCTATTGAAGTGAAGGAGAATGGGACAGTAGACCCTGCTCTTGTACCAAGGACTGTGCCAGCCTGTGCATGGACGTACTCAGTAAACATTGGCATAGTGGATGACTAGTGTAGGCTCTCACACAGGCATCAAAGGGGTGCTAAGAGGTTCTAGGCATGTGGTGATCATAGCAATTTGGTAAGCAGTCAGGTGGAGGCACCAGGAGTGGAAAGAAAGTGGTATAGACATCATGTATGGTTTCCATAGGAAACACGGTCAAGAAGGGTTCTCTGTTGCCCTACCATGCTGAGACGTGTGAGCACCAGGATCATGGTTAGAAACGCTAAGAATGGGTCTCCCTAGGCTGCACAGAAGTCAGCCCTGATGTCTTGTCTTCAAGCCTGAGGTCTTCCCCGAGGGAGAAGCATGCCAGAGATGGGCTACTGATGCAGGAAAAGGAACGGGTAGAATACCATCGGCGCCAACTTACTTCCACTATCACGGATGTTCTTCACAAACATCCTTGCCTCTTCAAGGTTTGCAGGGGTGGCCTGAACTAGGCTGTCTTTCCAGGTGGTTACATCGGTGCTGAACAAAATGAAATTCAGATAGTCGTCTTCTTTCATGTCATCCAGGATTTTGAGAAGGGCATCTCTGGTCTGGGGGAAAAGGAGGGAAACAGACCACAAAGCTGAGCCATGAGACAGAAGTGAGTCAGGTTGCCTCCCAGCCTGACTGCGGAGCTCCTGCTGTCTTTATAAGTAAGCATTGCCCAAGGCCCCCCAACTCCCTGTGAAAGTGTGTAAAGGCTTGGAGTGTCCTTACATTCTGTCTCATTCCTCCTTTTCCACCAGAAATACTAGCATTGTCCCACTTAAGAAAAAGAAAAAAAAAGAATCTCCCAGCCTGGTCTACAGAGTGAGTTCCAGACAGGCAGAGCTGTTACACAGAGAAACCCTATCTCAAAAACACCAAAAGCAAACCAAACCAAAATAACACCCCCCCCCCAAAAAAAAAACCCAAAACCACAACAAACAAGCAAACAAACAAAAATCTTCCTCCTTGCCGGGAGGTGGTGGCGCACGCCTTTAATCCCAGCACTAGGGAGGCAGAGGCAGGTGGATCTCTGTGAGTTCGAGGCCAGCCTGGTCTCCAGAGTGAGTTCCAGGAAAGGCTCAAAGCTACACAGAGAAACCCTGTCTCAAAAAACCAAAAAAAAAAAAAACCAAAAACAAAAACAAAAAAAAACCACACAAAATTTCCTCCTCACATCTCTATACCCCAGTGCTGCCTTGGATGCTGGGAGGGGGTTTGGTGGGGGCTAACCTGATGGATTTTCCGACCAGCCATGGAGCCGCTGATATCAATCACAAAGACTATGTTCTTAGGCACCACTGGAAGGCCTTGAGGTGCGAAGAAGTGCACAAAGTAGCCATTGACGACCTGCCAAGGTGGGAGAGAGATGGGGGCCAGTGCCTATTAACAGGGCCTCTTCTCGCAAGCAGAAGCCAGAAGTTTGTCACTGGAGGGGAAAAGTGTCCCATTTCCACTCTCCAAAGGACCAGGAGGTGCTAAAGATGGAGGAGAGGGGTGCAGCTGCAGCCCCCTAGGATACGGAGCCTCTGCCCACCATGATGATGGGTTAGCAAGCCTGGTGGAGCCATGGACCTGTACCTGCACGTTGCCTGGAGACTCTCTGTTCACGTCATAGACGATGTTGAAGTCCCCGTTGAGGAGGGAGTCTGTACACGTCGGGCATGAGCGCTGTTGGTCTAAGCTGGGCTTGAAAGACACGTGCCCCTGGGGAGGAAGGAAGAACCAAGCTCATCTTGGCCAAGGCTTCCCACTGGCAGACAAGGGAGGAAAAACCCTCCGACAACACCGAGGTGAGGGCTTGGCGTGAATCAGATGCCAGTTCCCCACAGATGAAGCTGCTCCCAGGCCCCACCTTTCTGAATTCCTCCCTCTCTGGGTGATCAGAACCTGCCCAGGGCGGGAGTGGTTGCCATTTTCATATAGCCTTTCCCCTCTCTTTTGGCGGCCTCATCCTTAACCCTTTAGCTCAGCACCAGAAATTACTTGGGCATCTGAGTGTTGCCCCATATGAGAGAACTTTGTGTTGAGTGCTTTTGCACATTGGAGTTGGTACCCAAAGGAGGGGGAGAAGGATGAGAGCGAGGAAGAGAGTGTTGGAGTGAAGGAGGCTGGGACAACACCCCCAGAAGCCAGCAGCTCTCTTGAATGTAAGCTCTTTGAAAGTCTCTCTGGAGAACCCAGATGACTGAGATTTGATGTTTATATTTTCTCATCCACTTCCCATCGGCCTCCCTGAGATCCTGCCCTGGAATAGCTGGGGGGTTCCGTGACTGGAGCCAACTGCCCAGCACCAAGAATTGGCATTCTCTTTAATCCTTCATCCCTTAATGTGGAGTCAGCAAAACTAGCCTCCGTTTCTGGATCCGCATCCCATTTCCTATCCATTTGCCAAGGTGGAATGGATCTGGGCTTTATAAATGGCTTCCCTTCCCCCTTTGTCCTGGTAGAGCTGAGACCCCAAGTCTTCTAGCAGGTCAGCCTCAGACCCTTGCCTCCAGTACCCTCCCTGATGACCCAGTTGACAGACTGATAACCCCCACCGTGCTGAAATCAGCAAGGTCCAGGCTGATGTTCTACCCCCTGCACCCCAAGCCCCAGAGGCATCTACACCACCTTTTTCCCTGAGAAGGACTTGGTGAGGGCACTTCCCAGGAGGTCGTTGGTGATGAACGAGGCCTCAGCATCCAGCATGCTGATGCCCTGCGGCTCGAAGATGTGTGCATCAATCTGAAATGGCCAAAGGAAGGAGATGGCATACTGGGAGCCACGCAGAGGTCTAGGCACACAGCCCAGGGGAATGACATGGGTCTGTGACAATACAGGGACCTTCAAGACAATAGTGAGGGCTACTAGGAAAGTGACCGCAGGAACTGTTAGAAGGGTCTGGCAGAGCAAAGCATTTCCATCATCTGTCTGCCATCGATGCCAAGTTCCACAACCACGGAACTTGCTTTTCCTTTTAGCCTTGATGGAGGTGAAATGGACCAGTTGCAAGTGTTCCAGAAGCTCTTCGTGGCGCAGTCCTCAAGGGCCCCAGCGCTAAAGCCTCCTCCCCTGGGCCTCCAGTTGCTGGAGAAGGAAAGCCATTGTGCTTTTTCCAACCCCCCCTTGGCCAAGTACAGGGGCCAGGACTTGGAGACGCATCCTTGGCTCTGCTCTGAGATTTGCCCTTCCTACTCCGGCCCGCACCCACCGCCCTTCCCAGGCCGGGCTCTCTGTGGTTCCGGGCAGGGGCTGCAGGAATGGCTGCTTACCTCAAAGTGTCTGACCAGTTGTTTGGGCTGGACCTTAATGTACATCTCGTACTTGCCCTTGTGCCTCTTGAGCAGCTCCTCATAGGTTAGCTCAAAGGTGACCTTGCTGCCGGCAGCCACGTTGACGGACACTGTGAACTTCTCCAGTTTCCTCCCAGAGGCCCTTGGGTAGGGTGCAAGACAGTACTTAGCAAAAAAGACTTCAGGAACCCATCCTTCCTCGGCCCTGGGTTCAAGTCTCAGCTCTTAGGTGAGAGACCTCCCTACCTGTTCTGAACCTCGTTTGCTCTAAAATAGGGTGCTCGGGGGGTACACACAGTTTCCTACCACAATAACCACGGTTGCTGTTCGCCTCTCTCAAGGCCCAAGGTCCACACTTACTTAACCAAACCAGCTGTCTTGCCCTGGGACACAGCCTTTTCATACTGCTTCTGGGCAACTTCTTTCTCCTTGATGTTCCCAGGGTAGGTGACACCATCAATGGTCCTACAGAGACAGAGTTTAGGGGAAGGGACTGTCCCACTGGGCCAAATGCCCCTCCGGAGATAGAGCCAGCAGCTCTGGCGGCACCCACAAGGTGAAGTTGGTAATGAAGGCTGTCTTAGGCAGTTCCACATCGAAGGAAACTTCCTTGGCCTTGTCTGCACGATTGACAGCCCTCGTGGTGACGACATTGTGAGCAAAGCGGGAGGTCACCTTGCAGCTGATCTTGGTACTGTAGACCTCAATGCCATCAACCACCTGCGGGAGAGGTGGTCAGGGATCACTGGTGGTGATCAGCCAGAATGCACCCTGGGAAACCTGGTCATGAGCCTGGCTGCTTCCCTTCCAAATGCTCCCGTGTGGGCTCTGAAGTCCTGGGTCCCTTAGTTCTCCCAGTCATCCACACTGGACGTCTGGACAGTGTCCTTTGTCCCACATTCAGTTGGCTACCACAGTGCTTACGCCCTGTCTCCTTAATGCTGTAGTCTGCACACAGCCGGTGAGATCTTGTTAGAGCCCAGCTCTGACCCAGCCCCTCCCCCCAAGGAAAGCTTTCCCAGGGCTCCCCTTTGCCCTGGTCCTAGATTCCCCTAGAAGAGCCCTGCCTCTCCATATGGGACTTGTATCACATGGGGCTCTGCCGGGATGGGGCAGTGGACTGTTTTCTGGCTCTGGGAGGTGCTGCCATTGTGATCTGTACCTTCAGCAAGTGAGCGACTGCTCCATTCTGCCCCCTCCCTACCCAGTCTGTATCGTACTGGAAGTTCTTACCCCTTCTGGGAGGCTCCGTTTCTGTAAATATAAAGATAAACAGGTGTCAGGGCGAGCATGAGGCTACCAACGGCCTGGGAGCAGGTTCTGGGCTAAGGCCAAGTCTTAGAGGCACACACAGGTCCCTCCAGGCCATGTGTTAAAGAGGGACTATGAATAGATGGAGAAAGGGGTATGTCAGCAGGTCCCCTGTGGAGGGGACGATAGAACTGACCCTGTACTGTCTCACGCTCGTTCGCCCCCAACTCATTCAGCCTCTCAGTCTGCCCTCCCTGGCCCCTGGTCCCTCTAGTTAGCTTCCCAGAACACCCACCCACTCATCAGGCTCAATTAGCATTTTGTAGAGGCCTCTGCACCTGCCTAAGGTGGGCCTTCGTAGGTCGCAGTGAGACGTTCACAATTCATCATCTAACTGACAGGTGGGGAAACTGAGGCCTGGGGGTTTGAAAAGCTCTGCTCTGGGTTAAACAGCAAGCTAGTTTATCAGTCCTATCTGTAGCTCCGTTCTCTAGAGTCCAGCGTTGTCCCAGTAACACAATGTTCAGTCCTCAGCCTTCCCCTCCCCCCCAGCTCAGGGGACTTGGATGGACTTTGCTGCCTATTTGAGCCTCAAAGTTCTGATATCAAATAGGAAGTTAGACTCACCCCTAGCAGCCGGAGAGGGCTTCTGTGGAAGCCAGAGGTCTCCAAGGCAGAGAGCAGGGCCAAGACAAGGCACGGCCACCACATAGTCACCATTGCTGAGCACACAGGCTTGGACCGCTCTCCTTATATATGCCAGCCCCGTGTTTTCCATGCAGGGTCAAGGACCTGCAGCATGGGGCCAGAGCCGCGAAGGCACACAGTGGCTCCGGGAACTGGGGGTGGGTGGAGTAACCACCCAGTGTGACTGTATGAAGAAGGCCCAGTGGGTACAATAAACAGTGTTGGGGCTTCACTCCGGAGTCTGGAGGCCCTCAGAAAAGCAGACGCTGTGTGAAACAAGTGACCCCTGGCCTCCTGGGGGTGGATGATGAAGATGGCGTGAGCTGCATTTGGAACAGCTGGCATCTCCACATCTAGGGCTCGATGCTTTTGTCCTTACCACCCACATCGCCCCTAGTCTGGGCCTGGATCCCAGCTCCAGCCCTCGAGGGCAAGGCAGCCACTCTCCTGCTGGACCCCCCATGGCTGGGCCCTTCGCTTCACTACCTGATGTGGCTGCCAGGGACCCATGAACTGAACAAACCCTGAGCCCTGTGACCTTGCTCTCTCTGGGTCTGGCTCCAAATTGTTTTTCTGAGTTTACTCTCCCCCAATGGCGTCTTCCATGGCAAGTATCATCTCCTCCCTCTGCCTGTCCAAGGGCCTTGGCTCCCTCTTCCTTAGTAGACAAAAGGTGCTTTTAATAAAAAAAAAACAAAAATCAACTCTGACTGGCTCTCAGACTGTCATCAAGTCCTAATCATGTGGCCATTCACAGCATGATGGCGTGTTTCGTTTTTAAGAATATAATTTATTTTAATTATGTGTATGTGTCCATTTATCTACATGGGGGTATGTGCACATGGGTATAGGTGCCCAGGTGCCCAGCCCTGACATGGGTGCTGAGAGATAGACTCAGGTCCTCTGCAAGAGCAGTACAAGTTCTTTTCTTTCTTTCTTTTTCTTTCTTTCTTTCCTTCTTTCTTTTTTCTTTTTTTTGGTTTTCGAGACAGGGTTTCTCTGTGTAACAGTCCTAGCTGTCCTGGAACTCTCTTTGTAGACCAGGCTGGCCTCGAACTCACAGAGATCTGCCTGCCTCTGCCTCCCGAAAGCTGGGATTAAAGGTGTGTGTCACCACCGCTTGGCTGCAGTACAAGTTCTTAAGCACTGTGCCATTTCCCCAGTCCCAGCAGGCTCTCTGGGAGTCCATCCTGTTACCTTATGTTGAACTTTGTTTGATCAGGTCTCAATGTCCCTTTTTGGACAGGACAGGCCTTGTTATGCTCACTCTATGCCCCCAGGACACTGCCAGGGTCTTGGCACTTCAGAAAATAGCAGTCTTTCTGCATGAGGGCTGAGACCTCCTGAGCCACATCGGGTCCTGCCAGCCTCTGGCCTCTTCGGGACACATGCCTCATGCCCACCATGCCATGATTTCTCTGAGCACCCTGCATGTGCTGAGTGGAGTAGACCCTTGTCTACCAGGGCTGAGGCCAGCTACCTTATGGATGATGCTATGTCCTCCACCAAAAGCTCTGGGCCTGACTATCAGATGCGCAGAGCTCTGGTGACAGAGAGAGATGGCTGGAAGCAGAAACGGAGAGGTAGAATAAGTTTCAGAAAGGCTTAGCCTGATGGTTGGAAGTGGCAGAAGACACAGAACAAAGACAGAGCCACCAAGTCAGCAGAAATGGTGGAGTGACGGGGCCACTGCTGCTGCGCGCGCACACACACACGTACACGATCTAATCACCAAAGAAATAACACTACTGAAGTCCAACGTGGTGAACCAATGAGTTTTATTGGGTTACTTACAGGGGCAGAAATGACTCAAAGACAGCGGCATCACCAACGCCCACCCCAGCTTTGGTGGCAGCTCACAAAAGCTAGAAACCTGGAGCACACTGCACAGCCTGAAGGCAGATCAATGGGTTGGGGAGTATCATTTCTCAGGGGCTCAGCTGGTCTGAGCCTCTGGGCTTTGATGTTTAAAGGCCCACACCCGGCCCAGTGTCTCTCCCTCTCTCTGCTTGCTGCCTATGGATCAGGATGTAGAGTTCTCAGGTGTTGTACCCACAGTCCCCCAAAGACCACCAAGGGACCAAATCCGATGCAAAAGCAAAGAGTCTTTTTATTGTTGCCAGTTAACTTGGGCCTCTCGGTCCACCTGACACAGAAGCAGAGCAGGAGAGACCCCCAGCTAGCAATGGGGCAGGGTTTTTATAGGAGGTAAAGTGGGGGAAGGTCTACAGACTACATAGGAACACTCAGGATTGATGTGCCTCCCCTCCGGAGGTACTGTTCTTGATTAGCTTGCAGCTGCAGGAAAACAGTTATCTCTTTTAGCGGTTGCTATGGTTACTACATTTTTTCTTTACTATGAACCTGCTACTTGTAACTTTTAATTGACTTCTTTTACCATATGGGGACATCTGATGGGGTTTTTCTGTAAACTAGAGCTAGGCCCAAGGTCAGGGGCTCAAGGGCACATTATGCTATGCCAGGGGCCTACATCTTGTTGGGTCTTTTCCACAGCCTGTCATGACTGTAGAATCGCCAACCAAGGCAGGGGTCTAGGCAAGAGCCTGGGTTCCTCACAGGTACTGCTCCAGTGCCATGCCTGACTATTTCCATCCATGATGATCATGAACTAAAACTGTAAGCAAGCCCCCCAATTAAATGTTTTCTTTTATGAGTTGCCTTGGTCATGGTGTCTCTTCACAGAAACAGAACAGTTACTTGGAAAAGGAGGACCCTAGCAAATCTGGTCACTTTCAGGGACTTCCTGAAACTATTTTGACTTGCTCACTTCTTGTCTTAGTGAACTTTCCTGCAGGATAGAGTGTTTCAATCTCAGAGGAATTATTATAAAACTTTCAACTATGTGGAACTGTTTTTGCAGGCATAAAAGATCTAAGACTGAGTCTCCTACCATGCTTCCAGAGAGCTATTGAGGCCTGTGCATCAGGTCAGAGTAATGTGTGGCAGGGTCAGAATTCCTCCAAGGAGGCCCTGAGAAACCAGTCCGAAGCTCTGTGGGTGAGGCCTAAGTTGCAATGGAGATTCCAGGATATGGGAAGTGCCCAAACCACAAGATGTCTACCAAGGAAATCTGCATGCATGGGGTATGTCTAACTCAAGAGAGGCTGTGTGCATGACTCATTTTTTATTCTATAGCAGCACACGGTAAAGAGGTTGCCTTGAGTAACCTCAGAAAAGACTTTGGACTTTTAAATAGTATTGATACTGTTAAAAACTGGGGACTTTTGGAGCTGAGCTGAGTGCATTTTGCTTTGAGATGGCCATGAGCCTATGGGAACAAAGGGGAAGGAGGTGACATGTTAAAAGTGATATGTTTGGGTGCCAGGTTGACAGGGGGTAAACTCATCACAATTCTGGTTGTGAATCTGACAGCATCTAGAATCACCAAAGAGATGAACTTCTGGGGATGCCTGTGATATAATATCTAGATTAGGTTAGCCTCTGGGCATGTCTGTGATATAATACCTAGGTTAAGTTAGCCTCTGGGCATACCTGTGATATAGTATCTAGATTAGGTTAGCCTCTGGGAATGCCTGTGATATAGTATCTAGATTAGGTTAGCCTCTGGGAATGCCTATGATATAGTATCTAGATTAGGTTAGCCTCTGGGAATGCCTGTGATATAATATCTAGATTAGGTTAGCCTCTGGGAATGCCTGTGATATAGTATCTAGATTAGGTTAGCCTCTGGGAATGCCTGTGATATAATATCTAGATTAGGTTAGCCTCTGGGAATGCCTGTGATATAATATCTAAGTTAGATTAGCCTCTGGGAATACCTATGAGGGATTATCTATATTAGGCTAATCAATTCCATGGGCTAGGTTTTTCAACTGAATAAAACCGAGAAAGTGAGATGAGTCCAGCGTTCATCACTTGGCTTTCTGACTATGGGTGCCTCCTGCCCCTGCCATCATGGCTTCTCTGCCAGGATGGATTGTACCTCTTGGAACTGTAAGCTAAAATAAATTTTCCTTCCTTAAAATTATTTTGTCACAGTAATGAGCCCATAATACATTATCCGTGTTACTCAAAGCCAAGCTTTGGTCCAATCTGGGTCGCCATGAGTTTTGTTTGTCATGGGGACTGGACAGAAGACAAGAGAAAGAGGCAGAAACTCTTAGCCAGAGTGAGCAGAGGCCCATCACCTTCACATGAAGAGCAAATAGCTCCCCAGAGTGGGATGCATTGTCTTGTACTCTTGTCCTAAGACCAGCCCAAGGAAAGGAGCCTTAACAGAACAATTTTATGTAGTATGAGGAGACAATGGGGTGCTATTCTAGGTCCCTGAAAGCCCAACTTTGGACAGTGTCTGTCTCTGTCCTCAGGATGTACCATACCAGTCTGGCTAGCACAGGCCCCCATCCCTGTGCTAGGAAATCTGACTAAAGTAAGGGTCTGAGGTGCCTGCTCCTGTAAGATTTCCTCAGGACCCCAAATCTACCTGCAAATAGTCTTCATGTGTTCATGCTGTTACTTAGCAGACTTTGCCCACGTACCTCCTTGATGACTGAAAGAGCCACCCAGGACACATCTGTGACATGCTTGGTGTCAGAAAGCATGGGTTGAGGACCCAACTCTATCAGTCATAAGCTAAGGGACTTTCAACAGGTCACCTAACCTCTGTTTCTTCAACTGTTAATGGGCCTGTCAATAAGAAGCTCTGGGTAAGTTGTGATGGCCCTCACTGTCAGAGCATCCCTGGGTTCCTGGGATGCATGAAGGGCTCATTGGGAGGATTCAGAGACCACGGAGCCAGCCAGTTGCAGAGAACAGTATGCAGTCTGAGCTACAGATTCGGTGGATTTCCCTCTCACCTCGGCGTTCTTTGCCCATCTCTGGGTCTGATGTGCTCTTGAGCTATTACCGATACCTCTCCCCCCAAAAGCAGTCAACTCTGCACTGGACACAGCCTCTCTTTAATGAAATCACAGGATGTCTTGACACAAGGGACCAGCATGTTCAGGGAGGTGGAGCTAATTCGACGCTCTCTTCTCCCTCTTCAAGGGAGAACTGATGTGCTAGCTGGGGGGCTCAGAAGATGTCAGAGACAATATAGTCAGTGTGGACGCCATCGATCAGTCCAGCTCCGTTGTTGTGGATAAACCAGCAAGACACTTCTGTTCCACGTCTGGGGTCCTTGCTGTAGTCTTTCTGTAAGCCTCTGGACACAGACAGGACAGCTGGGGTCCTTCTATAGACCTGGCAAGGCTGCACCTCACCTTACCCCTATGACACTGGGAAGAAGGCCTGGGGGACAAAAGGCAGGCAAGAGCGGAAGCCCTGGACAGCAGCCCACTCACCTGGTGACAGTCAGCTGCCGATTCTTCACCACCATTGTGGCATCTGACGTTGTAGGGTCAGAGCCTGGGCGGACGTCAGAGACTTCAAAATCCAGGGGGGTGAAGAATTGCCCTACAAAGGCGCATTGGAGGCCGCGGTTACTGATGAAGGAGCGAGAAGCCTGAGGGGCAAGTGCCTCACAGAGAGCAGGGGGTAACAGAAACGTCACAGAGATCTGGTGACTAATGACCTGCCGCTCATACAAGGTCCCTGGAGCCCTCTGACCTTTCTGTGAATTGGGTGTTTTTCCCACTCATTCCCAGGCTCACTTAGCTTTCTGAGTCTCGCTCTGTATTTGCTCCACCATCTTTAAGTGGGACAAGGCCTTCAAGGGCTGAGTCTTAACGGATTATGTTGGAGACCGGCCTGCCCGAGTGCTCTGGGACCCATGAGCACACACTGGCTTCAGAGCACCAACTCACAGTTCTGCCTGCCTGGCCAGTCATACCCAGTAGCCCCTGCGTCCGGGCTGACATCCTGAAGCTATCCAGCACGTAGAAACCCAGAAAGTCCTGGTGGACGGCACTCCCCTTCCACGTTCTGTGCAGGACAATCTCAAAGGTAGCTCTGTCTTCCACAGACACCACCAGGTTCCTCTTCTTCTTGATGGTCACCATGACCCTGGAGGGCCAGGGCGACATCAGAACAGGATTAGCTGCCTTCATCCTCTAGGACTCAGATATTACAACCACCCCCCATGACCCTCATTCGGTGAGGTCTGTTTGCTCCCTCCCATATGTCTCTCTGTCCTGTATGGCTTAAAACATTCCAGGCCCTTTGCCAAGTCCTCTGTGTAAACTGAATCGCTCAGTTTTTCACTCTGACCCCATGAAAGGACCAAGGTTCAGAGGGGTTAAGTAACTTTCCGGAAGTCGTGTAATTGGTGGCTATCTGAGTCTGCGTCCCACAAATCCCACTCATTGCCGAGGACTCAAGTTCAGGGCAGTAAGCAAGCAGGAGGGCTGTGGGGAGGGAGTGGCCTTTGTCCCAGCCTGGGGTTGGCTTTGCTTGGTGGAGATGGGTGGGATTCACGGCTCCAGTGCCAAAGCTCATGCCCAGGAATGAAAAAAGTGGGCAGTGGGATGGTTGAGAGTCTGGCCATGTGCATGGGCACCATGGGCATCCCTTGAGCACACTACAGAGCTGCGGGCTCTGAAGACTCAGGCAGCAGAGCAGGGACTACAGCTTTGGACCTTGACCCCGTGCCACAACCAGGCCTAGTTACCCATCCTTCTGCAGTGTGACCTGGTCCTTCCAGGAGAACACGGGCCCACCAGAGCTGGGGTTCAGTGTGATCTTCTGAGGAGTCACTTCCAGCTGGAAGTCTGACGCAGGATTTGAAATCCCAAGTCTCCCAAAGTATGTGCTCTCATGTTGCCCAGGGCTGCTGGCCTTGTTTCCAATGAGCTGCCCATTCACTGAGAAGCCTGCAGTGGGGTGAGGAGCCATCCAGTCAGTCAACATGGGCCTCTGCTCATGCCCCAGCTCCTTCCCAGGAGGTCCCCTGCATGCCACAGGCCATGTAATCTTTAAGGGTCTCACCTTCAGGAGTGGTCCTGCTCTCAAGACTTCCTGGGATTCTTCTCTGCTTCCTCCCACCCAAACTGTACCTACTAGATATTCTATACTTAGCTTTCTCTTTTGGACTCTGGCCCCCTGAGGACAGGAGTGGGCCTCCTCTTTCTCATATAGAGACAGACTCATAGGAGGTCTAGAAATGCATCCTCCAGGCCCTGAACAGCCTCATCCTCACTGACCCTAAGTGTTGAGCCTCATGCTCCAACATGGACATCTAAGAAACTGATCTTCTAATGCTTTCTCCCTTCCCTAAGTTCCTTGGTCTGACTACAGGTCCTGTGTGCTAGGTGAGTCACACACTCAAACCTTAGGTAGGGTGTAGTCAAGGACATGGAGTAAGAGAAAAGCAAGAGGTGCCTGCCAAGTGGATGTTATGCAAGGCAGTGGGCAGTGAAGGCCACCCCAGTAGTTCCTATTTAAATAGGGAGGGTAGAGGTGCGCTGGTTCTGCTGCCCCTCTCCCGACAGAGAGCATATTACCCACCACACCTGTGTCAGGATCCCGCACCAGACTCAGGATCACACCAGGTTCTTCATTGATGTTGAAGCACAGGCTGTCCTCTTTCTGGGGCACGTAGATGATGAAGTGGGGGTCGGTGTCCACTGGGAATACAGCATGGAGTCCATTACATTGGGTGTTGGTCTGATGGGGCCAAGCATGGGAATCCCTCCGACCCTCCCGAGACTTACCGCCGGTCACTCGGTTTGGCAACTTTGAGACTATTGGACTGTGGACTGTAGGAGGAGGCTGGGTGGCTGACAGCACAAATGCTGTAGGTGAAGAATGAATGGTACTGAGAAGTGGGGGAGGGGTGGCATGGCCTCCTAGAGCTGTGCAGACACCCCATCCACGCAGCTGGCCCAAGGCTACCGACAAGGCAGGCACTAAAGCATCATATGAACTCCACGCCTCTCAGGGCATGGGGACAGACGTTTGGTCCTGTGAGGTAGCCTGAACCCCTCTGTCTTCTTCAACTAGGACCATGGTTGGGGAAACAAAGCCTACACTGGGAGAACGTTCTAAGGATCTCCAGTGAGGCCGTGAAGGGAACCAGGGTGGGTGATAACCAGGGTTTTGGTCAGAGCTAAGTGCTCAGTTGAGGGCCAGCAGGGTAAGTAGGAAGAGCAGAGAAGGGAGTCCCCAAGAGGGCTGCTACTTACTCCTTCTGGGTCCCACCATCTCTGCAGAAGACAAGGAAAACACAATGTTACTCTGACACCCACCCCAAGGGCATGCAGCTCAGTCCACAAGTGTACCTCAGGCTGAGATGAACTGGTCTAGGCTCAGCCCTGCTGAGGTTGAGGGCGCCTCCCAAGGGTCCCCCACTCCTCACACACACACACTGCTCGATAGAGACCTGAGGGAAGGCTGGCAAAGGCTTGTGAATCATGAAGGATGCAGGCCTGAGCTTGTCATGAAGATGGAAGCCCAGGAGGGGTTAGGGCCAGGGAAGATGCAGGAACATTGAGTTTTGTGCTTGGGGGAAACAGCGTGTGTCACCTTCTGGCCACTTGAAGCCACGTGCCAAATCAACAGGCCGAAAACTCACCTAAGGGCTGCGAATCTGAAAGGAAGGGAAGAGGAAAAGAATTAACCCCCAGGAGGATTTTGGCACATGACGGTCCTGACCACAGACCCCCTACTGCCTGTACCCTCTGGGGTCTTGTCAATGGTAGGCTCCAGCCCATCCTGGTCTGTCAGGCCTCTGATCGTCATAGAGGTCAATGGAGTTACAAACTGATAGTCCAGGGACATCTTCAGGATCTGGGAGGACAGGTTGGCCCTCTCTTCCCGCTCCGTCTTCATCCTGTTTGTGAGGCATGTGCTTGACTCCAAGACCTCCACACAAGGGATGACAGGCATGCACGCCTTCCCTCAGCTTCCTGCCTGTCTGCTCTCTCTTTCACCCATTCTACAAACATTCACACGCCCACAGCGCCCTCCCTGCACAATGCCTGTGGCCTTAGGGACCTCATGGTTGCAGGACTTCTCGTGGTGAAAACCTGGATATTTGGCAGGGCCAAGGCATGTGCCTCAGAGCTACATAGCTTGCCTGCTATGAGACCATGGTAGCCTACCTCTCTGACCTTTATATTGTTCTCCCATTGAGTGGAGATGACGAAGGCACGGATGAGGAAGACTAGATGTGCATGTCTAGACACAGCAGCCCCTCTGAGGCAGACTCCTCAGTGGGGCAAATGGACTGTCCTCGTCCCAGAATCCCCACCCACATGGAAGACTCACACTGTAGACCCCGAGGAAAGCAGAGGGGGAAAGCACCCTTGATTCCCTCCCAACCCGCGGGCTCAGAACCACTGTTCTCCATATCCCAGGAACAAGGGTGAACAGGGCCCACTCCTGACAGCTGCAGGGCCCCACCGCTTAGCCAGCAGCTCCTGGATGGTGAGGTAGGCCCAGAGCCGTTCCACGTGATTCTCTAGCATGTGGCCACGCTCTCGGAGCAGTTTCTCCATCTCCTCCTCATCCACTAGGCAGGTGGCCTTGAATTCTTGCCTCTCCTGAGAGTTGAAAGAGGAGAAGGGCCGTAAGCCATGACAGTACAAGCCTTGGATGAGGCCGGAGGCTGTGGCAAGCACCTCATCTGGTCTCTGCTTCTTCATTCTCTGTATCATCACCTCCCTGGAGCCTGCTTTCATCCCCATCCATCATCCATCCATCCATCCGTCCGTCCATCCATCCATCCATCCATCCTACAGATGGTGGCTAACACCCCCTTGTGAGCCAGGTGTGGCCTAGGCCTCAGAAATTCGATGGGACAGGCAATCCAGGCCTGTCCTTACAGAGTTTCTTTCTCTGGCAGAGGCCAATGAATAGCTGCTGTTTTTGCTGTCCGCTTCTCCCAAGGGTCACAGAGTGCCAGCGAGGCTGCCCTGGTCAGCTGGACCATAGCTGGACCATAGGCATGCGTTGTGGTCCCCAGAAGTCTTGGGACAAAGCATTCTTTGTATCAAGGCCTGCATCTTGTACTATACAGATTATTCCATTTACCCCCAACACATACACAGGCACTCAAGGGTAGTGTTATCTCTATAGTACAGAAAAAGTACAGTCTAGAGAGACAGACAGGGCGAGGCTAGATTCTAGCTCGCTTTCTTCCCTCCGGGCCTAAATTCTAAGCCCTCAACCCACGGTGGGTTGAATCCATGCCCTAGAGGAGGTCTCCTATCCCTGGGACCTTCCACACACGTGCATGTAGCCTCACTCACTGCACCATGACCCTGGCCTGGTACACAGAGGTTGTCCAGGAAATGAGACCTAGGGAGAAACAGAGACTGGCCTCTCATTCTCTCATGCTTGGGGTGAGAGGCCGGGGACAGACGATGTGAGGAGGATTGAGTGATCCTACTGAGCCAAGGGATTACACTAACTAATGCCACATTGGTCCTATTCCAGCCTGTCCAGTCCCCAGGCTGGGATATATTTGTCTTCCCTTGGGAGGAGGACACTACATCGGGAAAGAGAGGCCCTTGGAATGGTGGGGTGGGTGGGGGGAGAGTGTGAGTTTGGAGTATCTAAGCACTGCCTAGTTTCTACACGACCCCCGCCCCGCCCCCGACAGCCCTTGGTTTACCCCACGAGCCCGAACATCAGCCTTAAAGGTGCTCAGTTTGTGGTCAGCAATGCGTCCAGCCACCACGATCTCGGAGCCATCGTAGTACTGTTTGTGTTTGTGCTGAGTTAGAGCCAAGACAGCATCCTGGGGATACTGCAGGTCCACATCTGTCAGCAGGGGGTTAGCTACTTGACTGTAGAAACCCTGCAGGGAGAGGGAGTGTAGCCTCAGGACCGCAGCTGGGGACCTGTGAGGAAGGCTACTCACAAAGTGGAATGTTGATGTCCCACTTCAGAGGTGGAATCTAGGCCCAGTGGGGTTAGGTAACTGCTTAAGGTCATGTAGTTGTTGACTTCAACTCTGCCTATCTATCACCTCTAGGCTGGTAGGCAAATGGCCACCAAGACCCCACGACGTGTTGATGATGGTGTGTGGGAGGGGTGAGGGAGACCTGTAGCTGCTGGGTGGCATCGTGGTCCTCATAAATTCTCTGGGCCCATCCATTGTTCTCCATGGACATGACCTCCAGGAAGTTAAAGTCCAGGTCGTGGCCAAAGCCGAGATTGTAGAGCGGGAACCTGCCCCGGATAGCGTTGCGTACATTCTTGAGGATCTGGGAACGGTCCGTCTCCCCTGCAGCCACACACATCCAGGCAGTGATGGGATGCTATATCTCAGGCATACGGGGGCCCTAGAAGCCTTTAAAACACTTCCTGGGAGCCAAGGTTCCCATCCCAGATCAACTCTAGTCCCCACTGACAACTGGAGGCATCACAGGGCAACCACAACAGCTGGAAGCCGTTCACTGAAGGCTCTACCCGACCATGTGGGCCCATCACAGGCCGACGCGACTCTGCTCCAAACTCTCGCGTGGCCCCTGGCCATGGCCTGTGAAGCCCCGTCCGCCCTTCCACTCTCATTTTGCCCCATTCTGCACTTGTCCTCTTTTCTGGGGAGGCCCTGCCAAGATCTCTTCCTGCCCCCTTCTCTTCCTTCCGGCTCAGGGCTTTCTTCTTCCAAGAGGCCTTCCCAGACCTCACCTGGCCCAGGTATGTATCCCTTGTCAGGAATCCCATAACCCTGTGGCACCCTGCTCTTCTAGCTTCTGGGGTAGAGATTCGCTATACCAGCTTGAGGGCAGAGACACATCTCATTCTCTTGGTGTCTCTTTCCAGCCCCTTGTCCTGGACTAAGCCTGAATAAATGGCATAATGAAACTTAGCCTATAAATCCTGCCCATCTTTTGAGTCCCTAGGCATCCAAGCACCATATAGAAACACTTGCTGTTACCAACTCACGGGACAGAGGTACACCTTGGAGTGCTGTGGTCCGAACAGTTTTCAGGCCGGCATTTGACTTTGCCCTGAGCCTTTCTGCCCCAATGGCCTCTCTAACAGATGAACTGGTCCTTTCTGGTAGTGAGATCACTGCCTCCCAGGGCAGCCCTTGAGGAACTCACCCTCAGTAGGCTCTCCATCTGTCAACATGATAAGAATCGAGGCCGGGCTGCTGAGCTCTGAGTGGCTTCCTTGAGCTTTATTTAAGATCTCAATTCCTCGGAGCAAGCCTCCATTCAGGTTTGTGGCTATGAAGGAGGAGAATCGGACCAGATAACACCCAAATCCCAGGGAAACAGAAGTGATGCCGGGGTGTCCTGAGACCCCCTTCCCTTACCTCCAGCCAGAGAAAAGCGCCGCACAAAGTCCTGAGCTGCTTGTAGATTGGCCTTAGACGCGGGTACCAGTGAGCCCCTCCAGGACTGTACTTGAGACCCAAAGAGGACCAGATCAAAGTTGTCTCCTGGCTTCACATCCTCCAGGATCTTAAGGAGTGCCTCCTTGGTCTGCAAGGACAGGAAGTCAGAGGAGGGACCTGGCGCCCCGCATGGCTGCAGGATAACTCCTTCCAGGAACCCAGGTAGCCACTGTAGAAATCCACAGTGGACAAGCAGAGGTGACAGTCAGCCCCAAGAAAGCAGCCTGCTGCTGGGACTTGGGGTGTACGAGGGGCACAAAGAAGGAAAATGGACCAAGTGTAAGGAGGAGAAATTACTAGAAGTTTTTTAGTGGGTGGAGCAGGATCCAGAAAGAGCCCCCTCATCTCCTACCACAGCTGTTTTTCTAGAACTGCTCTTGGGCAGCCATGACTTCACCACCCATTGGACAAAGTACTGAAAGCGCAGAGGTGCCAGGCCATAGATCATTTATCATTCCCAGCATTTTCAGGGCACAGGCTTTCTCTACTGAGTGCTTCTCCATGGGAAACTCCATGACCCGTAGGCACCGTTAGCCTCTGTTTCAAAACTGAGGAAAAGAGCTGAGCTCGCCTACCATCGCACCGTGAGGAGACTGGCTGATTCCAGAGTAGGGATTTCCAGTTACATCCCCTTGTCTCTGCCCATCAGGGCACGTCCCAAACCCCTGTGGCAGCCAAACCTTCATGACAAGACTCGTCAGAGAAGCTTCGGCTGGATGAGCCGCTCGAAGCCGCCATTTACCTGCCTCACTTTCTGGCCTTCCATGGAGCCGCTGATGTCGATTACAAAAACCAGGTTCTTGCTCAAGTTGGTCAGGTTTTTGGGGGCAAAGAAGTGTGCAAAATAATTGTTGGCCACCTGGAACAGAAGAGACCCAGAAGAGCCTCTCTCCCAAGTATCTTTCCCAGCCCTCTCGGACTTGGGCCAGGAGCTGTAGGCTTACCAAGAGGTCACAGAGCTTGTCTCGATTGACATCGTAGGTCACCTTGAAGTCTCCGTTCAGCAAGGACGTAGAGCATGTGGGGCAGGCCTGCTGCTGTCTCACAGTTGGGCGGAAGAGCACGTGACCCTGAAAGCAAAGAAGGTGTGAGGCACCAGGGGTCTGCATGGCTGCAAATAGGGGAATAGGAGGTCTGCAGAACAACTTAAGGTGTTTTTTTTTGTTTTTTTTTTTGTGTGTGTGTGTGTGTGTGTGTGTGTGTGTGTGTGTGCATGTATGCATGGTGTGTGCGTGTGTGTGTGCATGTATGCATGGTGTGTGCGTGTGTGTGTGCATGTATGCATGGTGTGTGTGTGTGTGTGTGTGTGTGTGTGTGTGTGTGTGTGTGTGTGTGTGTGTTTATACCTGGATGTGCTTGCCTAGGCATCTAGGTTCTGAGTGTGCACACTTGTCTGTGGTAAAAGAAAAGACCTATTCCTTTGCTTTTATGCTCCTGAATTGTTGGGATTTCTGTAATAACCACCAACATGTAGGGTATAAAAGCAGGAATAAAAGCACAGCAGTATGATAGTGTAAAAGATAGCAGTCACCTCAAACTGTGGGGTGAGCAAGGCTAGAAGATGCTATGGTAGAAATGCTTATGATCCCAGCACTAAAGTGGCTGAGGCCAGAGGATTTCCAGTTCAAGGCCAGCCTGGGCTACATAGTGATATAGTGAAAAAAACTGCCTTTAAAAACAAGAAAGTGGGCCGGGCGGTGGTGGCGCACGCCTTTAATCCCAGCACTCGGGAGGCAGAGCCAGGCGGATCTCTGTGAGTTCGAGGCCAGCCTGGGCTACCAAGTGAGTCCCAGGAATGGCGCAAAGCTACACAGAGAAACCCTGTCTCGAAAAACCAAAAAAAAAAAAAACAAGAAAGTAAGCTGGGCGGTGGTGGCTCACGCCTTTAATCCCAGCACTCGGGAGGGAGAGGTAGATGGATCTCTGTGAGTTTGAGGCCAGCCTGGTCTACAGTGTGAGTTCCAGGACAGCCAGGGGTACACGGAGTAACCCTGTCTCAAAAAACAAAACAAAAACAAAAAAGGAGATACCCCCCCCCAAAAAAAAATTGAATAGACCACTGGTCTGTGGTAGATCTGAGAAAAATGAGACTAGGTTAGAGGAAGTTAGTCACTGGAGAGGTGCGGTGGCTCTTGGGGTAGCGCTCTCTCTCTCTGTGTCTCTCTCTGTGTCTCTCTCTGTGTCTCTGTCTCTCTCTGTCTCTCTCTGTCTCTCTCTGTCTCTCTGTCTCTCTGTCTCTCTCTCTCTCTCTCTCTCTCTCTCTCTCTCTCTCTCTCTCTCTCTCTCTCGGCTTCCTGGCTGCATAAGGTGAACAACCTCTATTCCTACACGCACTTCTGCCATGATATTCTCTCACTATGTCCCAGAAACAGTGGAACAAGCTGACGACAGATTGAGACCTCAGAGACCACGAGCCAGAACAAATCCCTCTTCCCTGAAGCTGTTTCTCTCAGGTATTTGCTACAGTGGATGGGAAATCTGATTAATAACTCATCATGGCATCATAGCAACCCTGCCTGGATATTTTATAAGGGCCGGGCGAACTGTCGCTGAGGGCCCATCCCATCCCCTGCCAGGACACATACCTTTTTCCCTGAGAAAGACTTCTGGATGGTTTGAGCTGCAAGTTCCTTGCTGAGGAAGGAGGCCTGAGCATCAAGCTTGCTGATCCCCTGGGGCTCAAAGATGTCCACATCGATCTGCATCATGGAAGCCAATTCTGTGATAAGGCCCATTTGGACTAGCACCAAATTTCAGCCAAGAGTCCTATGGACCTGCCTTCCTACTATGTGCAGTCCCCACCCAGCTCTTCGCAGGGCCTGGCTCATTATAGGCAGTCCAGAAATACTGACAGAAAGGTGTTCACATCTGAACCTTTCAACTCGGCCCCTCAAGTTGCTTTACACATAACTGGGTCTTCAGTGTTTTTTTGTGATCTGGTGGCAGTCCTGAAGAATACAGGGATGCCCTCAGTTAGTAAATATATAAACTGGGGGTTCGTGGATGAGGAGAAAGCTGGGAGAGATGCAGGAAGCTTCCTGCCCAGGAAGAGCCCACAGAAGCACACCCTGAGGAGTCAATCTCATTCCCTGCATTTTCAGGCCTGGGGAAACATGGAGAGGGGGCTGGACCAGTGCTGGGAGTCAGAGATCGATAGATCAATAGATCGATAGATAGATAGATAGATAGATCTCCTTCCCAGGAATCTGGAAACTACCTCAAAATGTTGCACCAGCTGCTTGGGCCTGACTTTGATGACGATATCATATTGCATAAGTCTCCGCTTCAGCATCTCCTCATAGGTGAGTTGAAATGTGGCCTTGCTCTGGGGTCCAATGGTGATGTGGATGGTGAACTGTTCCATATTTCTGCCCGAGGCCCTGGATATGTCACCAGAGGCAACAACAGGCAGACAAAAGGTGACATGTGCATCCTTGACACCTAAAGCATCGCCCTCAGAACTAGTTTCTCTTATTAGCATGCTGTCCCTGAGATTATCTCGACTGGATGGTCAAGGCCGGAGCTCAAGAATGACACCTATTCCATCACAAGACCTAAAAAGACCAAGTGACCCCCACGCTTGCCCCAGAGGCCAACTTAGACAGTTTACTCAAGCTTCCATCCCCCTGGAGATGTCCCCTACCCAAGAACACCTTACAGCCCTTGGCTCTGTCCTAGCTGGGTAGAAGGGATGGCCCTGGAGGCTTGGCCATCAAGGCCTGGAACTTACCTGACAAGGCCAGCATTCTCCCCTAAAATGGCTGCTTTCCGGTACTGCTTCCATGCACTCACTCTGTCCTTTATGTCCCCAATGAACGCGTTCCCATCTGCTGTGCTGCACAAAAGGAAAAAGTCCTCAGTGATGGTGGCCCCCCTTCACTGCCTAGGTTGTCCTTTACCTCAGTGATGGTGGCCCTCCTCACTGCCTAGGATGTCCTTTACCTCAGTGATGGCGGCCCTCCTCACTGCCTAGGTTGTCCTTTACCTCAGTGATGGTGGCCCTCCTCACTGCCTAGGATGTCCTTTGTATTTGGAGTGTGCTTTGCCTAAGAAGACCCTGTCCACAGGACTCCTTGAAAAAGAGGTGTCTACTGTCTGTCTGCTGCTTCTACTGTCCGCTGCCCAGAGGACCCATGGGAAATCGGTAGGTAATCGCCATGTTCACAGAGGCCAGATCATATGCTGGCTTTGCTCCTTGAGTGAAAAGCTGAAAACAAGCAGTGAGAAGCCCTAATTGTTCTGTGTAAGGTAGGAGCTGAGAAGGCTAATGGACCGCTCCCCTCCCGTCCCTCCAAGCTGGGCCTGGCCATGACCGGAAGTGAGATCTGGCCACGCTGGCCTCCCGCTGAGCAGGTAAATGGACACAACTGGACTAGGGTGGAGGCGTTAGACAGGGCATCACGCACATGGCGAAGTCACTGATGAAGGCTGTCTTGGGGATTTCCACGTCGAAAGCCACTTCCCTGGCTTCATCAGCACTGTTGACCACCTGACTGGTGATGACGTAGTGGGCAAAGCGAGAGGTGACTTTACAGTTGACTTTCAAACTCCTGATGAGCACACCATCAACTGTCTGAAGTAGAAAATTGGGGGATCCTGCCCACTCTAGAACAAAGGCGCCCAGATTCCAGAAGAATATACCAGACCTCCCAAGGAGACCCCCTCTCTTTGCTGGAGACAAGAAGCGAGGTATGAATAATGTCGACCCTCCCCCCCCCCCCCCCCCCAGTCTGTGGCCCTGACAGGGGTGGGAGAGAGCAAACCTATAATAAAGGCCCTCATCTCAGACCCTTTGCCAAGACTTTCACTTACTGTATCCACAGCCTGCCGCTTCTGCAAAACAAAACCAAAGCTGAGTGTGAGTGGGTACGCTCAGGGACCGTGGCCCATCTGTTATGGGGTGGGGATAAGGTCTGTGTTCGCTCCTTCTCCACCTCCCTCCTCCTGCTGGGAGATAACCCTTCAGGCAGACATGATCTGGTGGGTGGGAGTGGCCCAGGTCCCTGAGTAGGATTTTCTGCAGCTCCAGGACCCCATTCAGGCACAACTGCCTGTCTGTGCCTAAGGGCTTAGTCACATACCTCGCTGCCCCTAGGTCTGCCTGTGGCCAAGCCCCAAGCAGGCGCGGCCTGCAGAGTGAGGAGGGACCCCAGGTACACGCACAGCAGCGCCCGAAGCCCCAGGCCACCGTCCATGGTCTCCAGGCTTTCACTTTCCTGTCACCTTCCTCAGGACATTAATCAATACTGTGCCAGATAAACATAGATTAAACATTAGACACAGCGGAGGCAAACAGCAGGATTTAGGGAACCAAAACTTGGCAATGAGTTAGGTCCATAGCTCCGTGGTAGATGGCTTGTCTAGCATGCACAACGCTCTGGATTTAATTCCCAGCACAAAAACATATATAAATAAAAACAAGGCGGAGAAAAATAAGCATGGTAAGCGATGTTGAAGACAAAAATTGCAGGACCAGGGAGATGACTCAGCAAGTAAAGGAACTTACCAAGCCCGACGACCTGAGTCTGATCCTGGAACTCACATGGTTAAAGGAGAGAACTAACTCCTTCAAGTTGTTGTCTGACCTCCACATGTTGTGGCATACATGTACACACACACACACATGAGAGAGAGAGAGAGAGAGAGAGAGAGAGAGAGAGAGAGAGAGAGAGAGAGAGAGAGAGAGAGAGAAACAAAAATTATTAATGGCAGCTGGGCTTGGTGGAGCACACCTATAATCCTAACACTAGAGAGGTAGAGTCAGGAGGATGAGGAGTTCAAGAAACTTAGCTACATAGGGAGTTCAAAGCCAGCCTGGGCTATATGAGATCTTGTCTATAAAAAGAAGGGTTGGTGTGTACTGAGAGATGGATCAGCCGTTAAGAGGGTTTGCTGCTTCTCCAGGGGACCCACGTTTGGTTTCCAGCGTCTAGGCTGGATGGCTTGCAATCCCCTGTAACTCTAGCTACAGGGGATTGACACCCTCTTCTGGCTTCTGTGGGTACCTGCACACACATGGCATACACTCACATATACACACATGTAAAAACAAATATCTTTGAAAAATACGGCAGTGAATAAAGGCTTTCTTCTTGTGAGGCTGGCAGCTCAGGACTGTGGAAAGTCCCTGTCAGACTCCAGACTGCCCTTGTGTATACATCTGAGCTCAATCAAGGAGGCTTGGGAAAGCCTTCAAATGCTTCATCTCCTTCCGGCTCTAGCACCAGGCAGTATCAGTCTCGTACAGTTGACATTTGGCAAAAAAAGTCACAGGTGAAAGTGGATATACAGATTTTAAAACACTACATATTTTATGAGCATTGGTGTTTTGCTTGCATGTATGTTTGTGTGAGGGTGTTGGATCCCCGGGAACTGGAGTTACAGACAGTTGTGAGCTGCCATGTGGGTGCTGAGAATTGAACCCAGGTCCTCTGGAAGAGCAGCCAGTGCTCTTAACTGCTGAGCCATCTCTCCAGTTCTTTTTCTTTCTTTCTTTCTTTCTTTCTTTCTTTCTTTCTTTCTTTCTTTCTTTCTTTCTTTCTTCCTTCCTTCCTTCCTTCCTTCCTTCCTTCCTTCCTTCCTTCCTTCCTTCCTCCCTCTGTCTGTCTCTCTTTCCTTCTTTTTTTAGTTTTTCAAGACAGGGTTTCTCTGTGTAACCTTGGCTGTCCTGGAACTCACTCTGTAGACCAGGCTGGCCTCAGACTCACAGGGATGCCTCTGCTTCTGCCTCCCGAGTGCTGGGATTAAATGTGAGTACCACCCCCGTCTGGCTGCAGCTCTGGATTTCTAAATCCCACCCCCTTTTTTAAAAATGTGCATTGGTGTTTTGCTTGCATGTATGTCTTTGTGAGGGTGTCAGATTCCCTGAAACTAGAATTACAGACAGTTATGAGCTGCCATGTGGGTGCTGGGAATTGAACCCAGGCCCTTTGGAAGAACAGTCAGTGCTCTTAACCTCTGATCCATCTCTCCAGCCGCCAGATTTCTAAACTTAATGAAGCTTTTCTTCCAAAATTCTTTAATCATCAACAAACTTTCCAGCCATGCTTTGGCCACAGATACAGTTGGCATCTTAAAAGGTGCCGTGACCCCTAGTTACACACATGGTTCTGATGGCACCAATGCTGGGAATAGTCCTTCCTGTGCGGGAGGCTTGGGGGAGGCACAGTAGGCGACCCATGCTCCAGGCCTGTTACATCATTTCTCTGAACCTTCTTGCCAGATTTGGAAAGAAAACAAAACAAAAAAAAAACTCCAGAAGTCAGCTTGGTCCTGCTCCCACCTGGCCAGGGTGCCGTGGAAGTTCCAGATGAGCATCACCATTTCATCGTCAAGGCCTCTGGAAGCCTCGTGCGGTTATTGTTTATTTTCTAAATTCTATTCACATGTCTCTGGGACATCCACACTTGAACTGAGGTTTCAGGTTCCAAAGCCTGTCATGTAACCATAGACATGCCCCCTGAGGTAAATAAATAAATAAATAAATAAATAATGAAAGCTGAGCAAAGATCCCCGAGGGGAGAGTCCCCAGAGACCTGGCTGGTCCAGGAAGTGCTCAGCTTTTATACTCAAGCCCTCCCTGTCCCCCAACAAACCACAATACACTGGACAAGCATAGTCCTTTGGTAGGTTACTCTCTGACCTGGGGTGGGAAGTGACCCTGAGGAGATGAAGAGGACCATGCAGATCTGTTTGCTCATCCTGGACTTTGTCTCGCAGAGGCAACTTCTGGGAAAAGGGCATTGTCCTTGGGCCAGGGTGACCTGCTGACCCGTTTACTGTGTTTGTGGAAGACTGGATAGGTCAACATGCTGCTGTACATTTGAAGGTCTGTTCATTCCTTTATCAGGATGAAAAGAGCCTTCGATGGGCTGGGCACAAGGCTAGGAGCTGGGATACGCGACCACGATGAAACTCGGGTGCCCCGCTGTGTTTGGAGAGTTGATGTCGTGGAATGAGACAAACCAGTGGAAGCAGTGGACCCCAGGGAGCGGCTGGAGGCCGAAGAGGCCTGAAGAGCTGGAGACAATGCGGAGGGTGGGACTCATCTCCACGGGACTCAGAAGGCCTCTGGGGAAGAGAGGCATTGGGGAGGGTGAAGTCAGGGAGAGGAGAGGAGGGACTTTGGCAAGTGGTCCGGGAGCAGCTGGAACAGGTGTGCTCTGCTTTCGGTCTGTGGCTGTCACAAACGCCGTGACCAGAAGTAACTTAGGGGACAGGAGGGTTTATCTCCGCTTAGACATTACAAACCATCGCAGAGGAAAGTCGGGGCAGGAACTCCAAGCAGGAACTTGAAGCAGGAACCGTGGAGGAACGCTGCTTGCTGGCTCGCTCACTAACCCACGCTTCACTAGCTTTCCTATACAGCCCAAGATCACCTACCCAAGGAATGGTACTCCTCACAGTGGGCTGGGCCCTCCTACATCAATTAATAATCAAGACGCTCCCCTACGGACATGCCCACACCTCAGTCTGATCTAGGCAATGCCTCAACTGAGACTCCTCTCTCAGGTGACTCTAGGCTGGGTCAAATCGACAGTTCAAGCTAACTAGGACAAAGTACGTGAAAACCTTTAGCTTTCAGGGTGGAAAACACTGAAGTGTCTAAGACTAAGATATTGAGAGCTAGGCACTGTGTTATGTTCCTGGAGCACAAGCTACTGAGGCAGGAGGATCATTTGAATCGAGAGTTCCAGGGAAGCTTGGGAAGACAAGAAATACAATCAGATAAAACAAAAAAACTAACAAAACAAACAAACAAACATGGCTTTTGAGATATGGCTAATGCCAAATCTGGCTCGTAGAAGGAACTAGGAACATGCTTATTTGGCTACAGTGGTGGCAGGTGACAGAAAAGGATGAGAAGAGCTAACAGTGATGAGTCCCCGCCTAGCACACTTTTCAGCGTCTTTTATGTCCCATTTCTTCACTGTTGCCAACTACCCCCAAGAATTAGGTATTGTTACTCTCCCCACGTTTAGGATGAAGAGGGTAACTGGCCCAGCCCATGGCTAGGGGAAGGGCAGATAGTCAGGAAGCCGGTGAGGTTGCTGGGTGGATGGCTGTCCTACACTCCTGATGCTGTGCCTTCTGCAGCATGGATTGAAACCTCCAGCTGTGAGCCCAAAGCAATCCTTCTCCCCTTAAGTTGATTCTTGTCAGATATTTAGTGACAGCAAAGAGAAAAACAAGGGCCGAGCAGTGGTGGCGCACACCTTTAATCCCAGCACTCGGGAGGCAGAGGCAGGTGGGTCTCTGTGAGTTCGAGGCCAGCCTGGTCTACAGAGTGAGATCCAAGACAGGCACCAAAACTACACAGAGAAACCCTGTCTTGAAAAACCAAACCAAAACAAACAAACAAACAAACAAACAAACAAAAAACCAAAAATCAAAACAAAAAAAAAAGAGAGAGAGAGAGAAGTAAGGAATAGAGCTTAGGATGCAGCTCAGTGGTGGAGCTGCTTGTCTGGATCTCTCCAGTAATGCTAAAAACAAAAGCAAAACAAAGATGTGAAGAGATTAAAAACAAAAAGTCACTGTGTTCCAAGCCTTTCCATCCTAGGTCCCATGTGGTCTGGTCCCTGCTCACTTCTATCTCATCTAATTCATGGTCCTCATGGGGCTGGCAGTGTAAGACTTTGTGGTGGTTTGAAAGAAAATGGCCCCCAAAGGGAGTGGCGCTGTTAGGAGGTGCGCTTTTGTTGGAGTAGATGTGGTCTTGACGGAGGAAGTGCATCACTGTGGAGGTGGGCTTTGAGGTCTCATGTGTTCAACATGCTGCCCAGTGTCTCAGTACACTTCCTGTTGCCTGCATATCAGCATGTAGCAGCTCCTTCTCCAGCACCATCTCTGCCTACATGCTTACATGTTCCCTGCCATAATGATAATGGGCTAAATCTCTGAAACTGTAAGCCACCACCTCAATTAAATGTTTTCCTTTATAAGAGTTGCCATGGTCATGGTGGTTTTTTCACAGCAATAGAAATCCTAACTAAGACAGACTTATTCCATAGACACCTATTCCCGATCCACATAGTATATAGGTAATTACCTGTCTGTCTGTCTGCCTGCCTTTCGGTTTTAAAGAAGCAATACACACAGCAGAGAAGCCTGGGAGACTTCAAAGGAAGCAGGAGAAGTCAAGAGAGGAACTAGTGTGGACAGGGACAGTAGGAGAACCAGTAAAGTTCTAGAAACCAAGAAAGGAAAAGATTCCCCAGAAGGGTAAAGATGTCCTTTTGGAGCCAGGCATGGTGATGCATGCCTTTAATCTCAGCGCTTGGAGGCAGAAGGAGGTGGATCTCTGAGTTTGAGGTCAGCTTGGTTTACAGAGTGAGTTCCAGGACAGCCAAGACTGTTACACTGAGAAACCCTGTCTCAAAAACCCAAAAAGAAAAAGAAAGAAAAAAGATGTCTTTTTAGGGTGAAGTAAAGTAGATGTGTCTTGGATGGAGCAAATATTGAGTCTTGGAGAGAAACAAAACAAAACATCATCCCCCTACCAAAATATAGATTACTATAATGGTCTGTAGCCTACCCAAGAGTCACAATATGTAAACAGATACACAGTGTGTCTTCGGTACTAAAGGGTCACTGGAAGAAAAAGCTGTCTAGAGCCTAGGGACATAGCTCAGTTGGTAAAGTTCCTGCAGATTTGAGTACCTGAATTTGCTCCTCAGAACCTGCGTAAAAGCCTTGCATGGTAGCATATGTATGTAACCCTAGTGCTGGGGGTATGGAGATAGGCAGGTCCCCAGAGCGCACTGACCACCCAGTCTAGCCAAAGTGGTGAGCTCTGAGCTCTGTAAGAAACCTTGTTAAAATAATGAGTTTGATTCCTGGCCTCCACATGCACACTCACACACAAATGATGATAACAATAAAAGCATGTGCATACACACACACACACACACACACACACACACACACACACACACACACACACACACATACACACACACACTTGTTGATAACAACATTAAAAGCTGTTTAAAAGGTCTCCTTAAGGCGACAGTGAAAGGCAGGTTGGCAACACTGCTCTATATCTTACTTAATGTCCTAAAAAACTGGCCAGGTGTGATGGTGTACACCTTTAACCTCATCACTTATGATACAGAGGCACGCAGATCTCTGTGAGTTCAAGGCCAGCCTGGTCTACATTGTGAGGCCCAGGCCACCCAGGAGATACTGAGACTCTATCTCAAAAACAAACAACAACAAAAAACCCAACAAAAATAAATAAGTAAAAAACACTTAAAAGTAGCTATTTTTTTATTGTGGTAAAATATGCAAACATGGGGGCTGGAGAGATGGCTCAACAGTTAAGAGCACTGGCTGTTCTTCCAGAGGTCCTGAGTTCAATTCCCAGCAACCACAGGATGGTTTACAACCATCTGTAATGAGATCTGGCGCCCTCTTCTGGCTTGCAGGGATACATGCAGGCAGAATACTGTATACATAATAAATAAATAAATCTTTAAAAAAATATGCAAACATAAGGTTTACCTTTATGTTTTTTTTAACCTTTTTTTTCTAGTCTCTTAATATAGTTCAAACAGGATTTGAACTGGAAATTCCTCTGCCTCCTGAATGCTGAGATTACACACTGTGCCACTATACCCAGCTACATTTATTTTTTATTTAATGTGTGTGTGCTTGTGCCACTGTGTGTGTGTGCGTTTATGTGCATTTGTGTGTGTGTGTGTGTGTGTGTGTGTGTGTGTGTGTAGGTAGGTAGGTCAGAGGACAATTTGTGTGAGTTAATTCTCTTCTTCTACCATAAGGGTCCTGAAGGTGGAACTTGTCTTCAGGATGAATATCAGCCTTTCCCAGCTGGGCCATGTCATTGGCCAATATTTCTCATTTTTACCATTTACTTATTTGTTTATTCTCTCTCTCTCTCTGTATCCAGAGATAAAATGGCTGGATTACGTGTGTAATTTTTTGAGGAGCCATGATACCAATTTCCATACAAGCTGAGCCATTTTCTATTCTCATCAGTAACGCATAGGGTTCTAATTTCTCCATATCCCTTGGTCTTAATATATTTGAGTGATTATACTTGCCAAATGATCTAGTTACATATTTAAGATTGGCATATTTCTTTGGCAATGCCAATTTCCTCTCAATAAGAAAAACAAACAAAGCAAACCACAAATAAATATTGAATTCTAGTTAATGATATTGCTAAAGATAAACATTAGTCACAGTGGAGGAGGCAGATTTGTATTAGTAACTATTGACAGTCACAGGACAAGCTGAGCTTCATTTCAATTGTGCAGAGGTGACTGGGCCTTTTCAGAGGAGAATGAAGGCTGGGCGTCGTGGCACACACCTTTAATTCCGCACTCAGGAGGCAAAGCCAGGCCCATCTCTGTGAGTTCGAGGGTAACCTCGGTTACATAGTGAGACCTTGTCTAAAACATACACACACACACCACCACCACCAACAACAACAACAACAAAATGGATAATGAGGGGGAGATAGAGAAGTAAGCAAAGGGGCTTCTTAGAAAACTGAAAATTCCAATGGTTTAGGAGCATGATGCTGTTACATGCCTGCAAACTCAACACCAAAGAGTAGGATTGCAAGGTTAGTTACATTGGCAGATCTTATCTCAGCAACAGTAACTAATAATAACAATAACAGTTGGTCGATGTAAAAGCAATTAAGCCAGCTGTATCTGCTAGAAGATGGGACTCTATTTTTCCACACAAACTGGGAAACAGATGCCTAAAGTTTCTGATGATTGCATTTCAAAAGAAGGACTTTCTCTCCTGGAGATAAACATTCCTGGCTTGTAGAAGATTCGTGCATATATATCCCAACGGGACAGAGGAATAATCAGTAATTCTTCGCCTTTTAAAAGCAAATTCTTTGGGCAAAGCAGGTAGGTGTCCGATAATAGACTCTTTTTCTCAGCAGCCTTGTACTTTCTCAGACAGGTGTTAAAAGGGGGTCTTGGAAGCAGCATGAAGCTCTGTTAAGTCTCTCAGGATGGTGGTTTTGCAATCATTCTGTGCGAGATCTTTGCAATTCTCAATAAAGCAGGCTGAAACTTTTAGGGATGACAAGTACTAATGTCTTGTGTATTTCTCAATGCATCAAAAGGACAGGCGAAATAATGTCATGCAAGAAAAAAAATACAGCGAACATCATTAGGGAAGTCTAGAGTCGGCCAGTCTTTCAATAGAATGTGAGCCAAGTGCACAGACAGTTAATTTTTGTAGAACGAATGAATCATACTCGGTTCTTATAACCAGTAAGGACTCATTGAACAGAGGCCGAATCACAAAAGCAGGAACTGAGACTCTCGAGTCGCTCTGGCTTCCCAGTAGCGAAGCTCTATGGCAAGTCCTCCGCGGTTGTGGAACCGCTCTGGCCGCCCCAGTGACGACTCAATGGTAGGTCCTCCCGAGGCTTTTGGAGTCGCTCTAGCTGCTGCTATGTCGGCTCTATGGTGGGGCTTCCAATTCTGAGCATGCGCAGGACTACACCGCCTATATTGCTATGGTAGCGGCGTCCGGGTGGGCCGGGCCTCAAAGCTCCTGGCCCGACTGGGCCGCGTTTATGGAGGACTTCACCTCCTGTCGGGCATGAGCGGGGCCTCCCGCTGCCTTTCGCGCAGCTGCCGTAGCTTCCCGACTGTGGGCCCCCTCCGGGAACATGCCCCAGGCTACCTACTGCTACGTGCGGGTCGTGGGCAGGGGCAGTTACGGGGAGGTGACGCTCGTGAAGCATCGGCAGGACGGCAAGCAGGTCGGGGATTTGGGACCCTGCCAGGGGCGAGGAGGGAAGGGGCGCGCCGAGGGCAACCTCAAAAATAGTGGGTCCCGAGTGGGCAGGGCACTCATCTTCGATTCGAGGTCAGCTTCCCAACTCCTTCCACAATAGTAGCCCCACACTTTGTCTCTGCTATGGTATTAACTAGTGTACCTTATCTGCAAACCTCCTGTCACCGTAAAATGTCATGAGAGCGGGGGGGGGGGGGGGGGGGGGGGGGGGGTGCTGGTGCGTTCCCCGAGGCCTAACTCGGTGCCACCGTCGATGGATGTGAAGCACCATCCCCTGTGTGGCTTGCTCTACTAAAGCTCAGCTCATCTTTTCGCCAGCTCTTCTCAAAGTCCCCGTTTCAGTGAGTAGCTTGACCAGCCATGCAGCTGCCGAAGCTGGACTCGTGACAGTTATCTTTAATGCTCCCAACGCTGTCGATATTCCTGTCACCAGACCAAACCAGCGTCTTCAACTCTCTTGGTACTACCCCAATACAAGACACCGTTCTTGGTAGCTACATGCCCGCCCCTTCCCGACGAGTCCCTGTCGCCTCTTTTCATTTCTCTAACCCATCCCTTTTGCGGCAGTGATCTTTCCAGAACGCATATCTGAGGTCACTCCTTCTCTGTGTATTTTATCTCCCAAAGGCTCACAGCCAGGTCTTCAGTATGACTTGCTGCCAGGGTGTCCATGGAATGTTTTGCAGAAAGGGGACAACTATGAAACTGAAAAGTGGCATTTCATAGGACTGCCAAACCAGTTGCAAGAGCAAGCTGAGAGAGCCCCCACACTCCCAAGTATAGGACCCACTCTCCTCACATGCTAGAGTCTCTGCCGAGAACACAAGCTTTCTCATAAGATTAATTCAGTAGGCCCCCCGGGGAATTATGGGACATTTGTGCTAAGAGTAAGAGTATAGCTATAATAATAACCCTTCTTTTTGAGCAGTGCTTTGAGCTTCAGGAAACACATTTGTGTATGTGTTTATTGAAGGAGTGAGTATGTGATCTTGGAGATGATTGAGGGCACTATATTAAATAAAATATCTTATTTTTAAATGGGAATGATGTCCTATGTGGAGGACCAATGATGCTTTAACTTTTTTGGGCCATGAGTATATAATGGGTCTCGGACAACTATTTAAACTACATCTTAATGCCTTTTGTAGGGAGAATTTAGAGGTTAAGGAGTCTTTTTCTTTTTTTGTCTAATAATATGTTATCTTGGATTTACTTTTTAGTCATTATTAATTTTTGTACTTTTTTTTTTGTTTTTTTTTTTTTTTTTTTTGAGATAGGCTATCATGTTGTCCAGGTTGGGTTTCAAATTTCTGGGCTTTAGTAACCCTTCTGCCTTAGCCTTCAAAGTAGCTGGGATCGTAGATTCAAAGAAATTGTAAAATTCAGAGGGAAAGGGTAGTTTGTTTGTGACCTGGAATGGGCATAAGTCAGACTTAGGAAAATAATCGTTAGTTGGACTAATTGGTAGAGCACTTACCTAGCATGTACAAGGCCTGGGGTTTGAACCCAGCACTGGGGGAAGAAAGCACAATTGTCAGGGGCAAATAGTTTCCCCAGTTTTATCCTTTTGTTTTGTTTTGAGATAGGGTTTCTGCGTAGCCCTGGCTGTCCTGAAATTCGCTCTGTAGACTAGACTGGCCTCTAACTCAGAGATCCACCTATCTCTGCCTCCAGAGTGCTGGGATTGAATGTGTGCACCACCACCGCCCAGCCAGTTTTATGATTTTAGATCCTCCTACCACCTCCTCTTCAATGTATCCAACTGGCAATTTTATACCTCTTGAAAAACAAGCCAGTAGTTTATCTGATAGGCTCCAGAAGGTTGGTTTTAAGGACTGGACATTCTTGAGAACTCTCAGCTACTTCTGAACCTAGAGAACTCTGTTTGCTTGTACCTTATGAAAGTATTCATTTTCTTTGTTAGTACGTCATCAAAAAACTGAACCTCCGAAATGCTTCCAGCCGTGAGCGCCGAGCTGCCGAGCAGGAAGCTCAGCTCCTGTCTCAGCTGAAGCACCCCAACATTGTCACCTACAAAGAGTCGTGGGAGGGAGGAGATGGTCTGCTCTACATCGTCATGGGCTTCTGCGAAGGAGGTGATCTGTACCGGAAGCTCAAGGAGCAGAAGGGGCAGCTTCTGCCTGAGAGTCAGGTGGTGGAGTGGTTTGTACAGATCGCCATGGCTTTGCAGGTACTGTCACTCATAGACTGCTGTGGGCTCGGTGTGGCAGGAAGGTAGCAGGTGCATTTTCCTGTGCCAGGGATGAATGACATGGTAGGCTAGTGACCCATGGACTGTGTGTGAATGATTTCACCAATACAGAAAAAGTCAGAAGTAGAATTTCCTAAATTTGCTGAGATATAGCAAGGCAAGAGTGGAGAGAAAAATTGTCTGTACAGTAATATTTTTAGGGGCTGGGTTTTTTGTTTTGTTTTGTTTTTTGTTCGTTTGTTTATTTTTAGTTTTTTTTTTTAAAGATTTATTTATTTATTATGTATACAATGTTCTGCCTGCATGTATGTCTACAGGCCAGAAGAGGGCATCAGATCTCATTACAGATGGTTGTGAGCCACCATGTGGTTGCTGGGAATTGAACTCAGGACCTCTGGAAGAGCAGCCAGTGCTCTTAACCTCTGAGCCATCTCTCCAGCCCTATTTTTAGTTTTTTAAGACAGGGTTTTTCTGTGTAGCCCTGACTGTCCTGGAACTTACTCTGTAGACCATGTTGGCCTCAAACTCAGAGATCTGTCTGCCTCTGCCTCCCGAGTGCTAAGATTAAAGGCTAGGGGCTGGTTTTATGAGAGGTGTCTCCACATGGCAGTCAGGCAATGTTTTAGTGTCACACTGTCCTGGTCGTTTAGAACTCAAGTTGAACGAGTATGCGGAGCTTATACCTGGATGCTTAAGCAGACATGCCATTATTTGGCTAAGGAATGTTTTATAGTGTTGGTAGTCTCTTCCTGGACTGGTTATGTACAAGGCAGGCGTGGCTCACCAGAGGTAGACTTCTAGGATCTGAGGCTTCTCTGTTTGTGTCTTCTGCCACACGAAGACCTTTTTGTGTGCGTTTTGTTTGTTTATTTGTTTTTAAGATTTACTTATTTTGTGTATTTGAGTACTCTGTCTGTATGTACAACTTTATGCCAGAAGAGGGCATCAGATCCTACTATAGATGGTTGTGAGCCAACATGTGGTTGTTGGGAATTGGACTCAGGACCTCTGGAAGAACAGCCAGTGCTCCTAAACGCTGAGCCTCCTCTCCAGCCCTGCCCTTTTTGTTTTTTAACATGGCTGCTGGGGATTCAAATTCAAGTCCCCATGCTACACAGCAAGTACTTTACTGATGCCTACCCACCTCCACCCCTCCCAGCCTGCTCTGTAAAGAGTGGCGTTTTCTTTTTGTTTTTGTTTGTTTGTTTGTTTGTTTTGAGACAGGGTTTCTCTATGTAGCTTTGGAGCCTTTCCTGGAACTCACTCTGTAGCCTGTGGGGCGTTTACCCACCACCCCCACAGTTCCCCAGAGTTTTCTTGAGTGTGAGCAGCAGGAAATATTAGATAGAAGGATTTATTGCGGAGACTCTTGCGGAGATAGACAGATAGAAAATAAAGGATAGCCTCGAGAGGGCCTGGAACCTTTTCCAACGGGCCCTGACTGTCTCTGCCCCAGGATATTTATAGAGACGCCAAGGGGGTGGAGCAAAAGACCTCCTCCCCCAGCACAGCCAAGTGCAGACCATCTCAGACACCTGCACTCAGGCCCGTGGTCCTGATCATCCTCTATGCGGACCTGCTGGGTAAAGCCACGAGGAACCCGAGAACAGGCTCCCACAGTAGCCCAGGCTGGCCTCGAACTCACAGAGATCCGCCTGGCTCTGCCTCCTGAGTGCTGGGATTAAAGGCATGCGCCACCACTGCCCGGCATAAGAGTGGCATTTTGTACAGCAGTGTCAGGGTGACTACAACCAGGACTTGTTGAGGTCTTTGTGGTCTTGCTGAGAGGCACCAAGGCCCTTGGTCTTTGCTGAGCATACTTTGTGTTTGGGTTTGAGCTTCACCTCAACCCCTGGCACCCTGGCACCCTGGCATCCCTATACTCAAAGAGTGGAATGTTCTGGTGGAAGGTCCACCTCAAATCCCCTCTCCCATCTCTTTCCCCAAACCTGCCCCTTCACAGCCCCCCAAACACAGCTCCTCCCCCAGAGAGGCTCAAGACCACTCCCACAGGGTACATAAGCTGCATCCCAGAAAATAGACCCATGGTTCTTCTGGTCTAGCGTCCCAGTCTCCTCTCTGAGGGGCTGAGAATCACCCAGAAATGCTTTAACCATTAAACCTGGGCTTTTCCAATTCGGTCTGATTTGGTTTAATTTGGAATGCTGCGTTGGCGGAGGGGCCTTCAGAGTGCAGAGACTTATCACTTTGATGTGAAAGCAGCCTTGTTTTGAGGTTAGAATGAATGGCTCAGCCCCAGGACAGTGTCTGCATATTTTTTTGTTTGTTTGTTTTGTTTTGTTTTGTTTTTGTTTTTCGAGACAGGGTTTCTCTGTGTAGCTTTGCGCCTTTCCTGGAACTCACTTGGTAGTCCAGGCTGGCCTCGAACTCACAGAGATCCGCCTGGCTCTGCCTCCCGAGTGCTGGGATTAAAGGCGTGCGCCACCACCGCCTGGCAGTGTCTGCATATTTTAGGAAGACATCTTTTCACGTGCTTACATGGGGGAAACATGTTTGTTTGTTTGTTTGTTTGTTTGTTTTGTTTTTCAAGACAGGGTTTCTCTGTGTAGCTTTGCGCCTTTCCTGGAACTCACTTGGTAGCCCAGGCTGGCCTCGAACTCACAGAGATCCACCTGCCTCTGCCTCCTGAGTGCTGGGATTAAAGGCGCGCGCCACCACCGCCCGGCTGTTTGTTTTTTTAAATGTCCTTAGTGTTGGAGTTCCGGCCACTCCTCCAGCTATGTGACCTCACGGGCGCAGTTCAGTAGACAAGCAAGGGGCCTTATGTCCTATGTAATCCGTGCAGTCTGTGCATGGGTGGTGTAGCTCCTTAAGCCCTTATGTGTATGTGCAGGGGAATCTATAAGAAGTGGGTCACAGATACCTCCCCTTCCTCTTCTCCTTCTCCCCACTCTCTCTCTGTCTCTGCACGTGTCTCTTCCACAGGCCTGGTCATGCTCTCTTCTGTCCCTTCCCTGTCCCTTCTAAGAAAACTCTGCTCTGATAATGGGTTTTGTCATGCCTAGTGAACTTTCTCGCACAGTAATAGCTCCGCTTAATAAAACCAACAATTAGAAGCTAAATCAGTCTCCCTTGCTGTAGCATTGGCATGTTTCTGAGTGAGTGATGTCTATGTTAAAGTAGACATGGATTTCATATATAATCACAGAAGATACTAATTCTTTGTGCATTAAATATTTATAGCAAAGTCAGTTTTAAGAGCCTTGAGTTGGCAAAGAACCAAGGATGACCATGTGCCTTATCAGTTGGTCAGCTAAGTCATGTTGAAAGATGGCTGGGCTAGTTAGTACTCCAGTATGTGTGGCTCAGGTTTTCCTGTTGCTGTGGCAGAGAGGATGAAAATGCAGAACAGATTTGTGTTTTAGTATGCACATCCCCGAGTGAGACTGTGTTTGGAGTGTCTCTCAGGCCCGGGGCTTATTTGTCCGGAATTAACTGACCTTGTTTAAATTCTCACATGCTCTCTTGAGGTAAAAGTGATGCTTTGTACTTTAAAATGTTGTCTAGGGTTTCCTGGGTCTGAGAGGAGCGCACATCAGGCTTTGGATAAGTTGTTCCACCTTCAGTGGGAGTTTGTACATTTTTATTTTTTTCTTGGAGACACGCATTCACTTTCGTCTACACTGGCCTGGAACTCACTATATAGCTCAAGATAATCTCAGACTTACAGCAGCCATCCTGTGTGAGCCTTCCAAGTGTTGGTCTTAATAGGCCTTAGCCACCATGCCTGTTTTATAAGCAAATATTTAAATGATCCAGGTATTATTAAAAATGATAGAGTTGTCAAGGCATCAGTAAATAATTGCAGAAGGTACCAGGCCAACTAATATGTGGAACTTAATTTTGTGTGGGTGTGCATACATGTTCACAGATGTGTGCACATGCATAAGCACTTATGTGTGGAAGCTGGATGTGAAAGTGTTAGACATTGAATGTGAAATGCACTTACATGGCAGCGAGCTCCAGAGATCCTCTGGTCCTCACCTCCCCAGGCTAGGAGTGCACCAGCATGCCTGGCTTTTTACAGAGTGCTGGCGATCTAAACTCGGGTTCTCATACTGTGTGGCGAGCATTTTGCCAACCGAGCCATCTCCCCAGCCCTGGAACTCACTTTTCTTACTTTGAAAGTTGTAAGGTAGTTCTTTATTTAGAGCTTATAGAACAGTGATGTTTTGGTTGGCAGACAACTAAGGCTGTTTAACTTAAGTAATTACTGGTGGTGTATATAAAAAGCTGGAAATAAGTAAATAAATTAGTATACTTACATATAGTGAAAACTTTTTCTGTCTTCTCAGTATTTACACGAGAAACACATCCTTCATCGAGATCTGAAAACTCAGAATGTCTTCTTAACCAGAACAAACATCATTAAGGTGGGCGACTTGGGGATTGCCCGAGTGTTGGAGCACAACGGGGACATGGCGAGCACCCTCATCGGCACTCCCTATTACATGAGCCCTGAGCTGTTCTCAAACCAGCCCTACAACTATAAGGTAGGATGTGCACAGCTGTAAAGGTGTGCACTGCCTGGCCTGGCCTCTGGGAGAGACCAGAATTTCAGAGCCCGTATGAGTAGTTAAATTAGAATTAACTGAATCGGTTGGAAGGAAATGTATGCTTTGTTTTGAGAGTAAAAATGTAAATAAGATATTCAACATTAACCGTTTACTGTTCTTCTTTTGTAGTCTGACGTCTGGGCTTTGGGATGCTGTGTCTATGAAATGGCCACCCTGAAGCACGCTTTTAATGCAAAAGACATGAATTCTTTAGTTTATCGGATTATTGAAGGAAAGGTAAAAAATAATTTAGAATTGGACAAGGTTTATATACTATAGCTTTGTAAATATCTATTGTTGAAATAATTTAATTCTTTTTCAGTGCTGGGGGTCCAACCCAGGGCAAGTGCAGAGCAAGCATTCCATCACTGAGCTACATCCCCAGCCCTCACTAATGATTTTGATTAACTGACTAATATTCATCGCTACCAGCTGAATAATTAGGACTCTAGGAGCTCTTCTGCGGAAAAGGTCGAAGTTGAGAAGTATTTGGTTTTCTCTTAATGTTAATATATAAAAGTAGCTGATTGACTCCAAAGAGCTGCAGTTTGAAAACTTCTCCCTGTGACTGACTGCAGGATGCATAGGTGCTATCTCCCAGTAGCCCATAACTGAGCGAGCCCTATTTACAACAAATCCATCCTCTTAGAATGTGCTCTTTGGTACTTGTCATAATTGCAAGTAACTGATAAAGAACTGCAGAATGTATTAAATATGATGTGGATGCCAGAAATACTAACTTCATGTTATTTCCCTGAGGCTGGTTGCCCTTTGCAGTGACTTAAAGATTATCCAAAGACTCACTGAAAAATATTTTTTCAAGTACATGAGTAAAATCTTCCAATTGTAGGGCTGAAGAGATGGCTCATTGGTTAAGAATGCTACTGCTCACACACATAGCAGCTCTCAGCTCTATGTACCTGCAGACCCTAGGGCATCTGATGCCCTCTTTCAGCCTTTGCTGACACTGTGCTTGTGATGTGTTTACATACTTTCAGGCAAAACACCCATATACATAAAATAAAAATAGAAACTCTTCAAAATTTGTTTCCAATCTTACTAGTTAAAGAATTCAGTTTAAAAAAGGAATAAAAAGTTCTCCATTTTCATGTTCTTGATAGCTACTATTAGCAATCTATTCCAAGGCCCCTCATTTCTTTCTTTGAAACAGCTATAGCTCTGGGTGTGTATGTACTTATACACAAGTAATCTAAAGAAGAAACAAGTGGCATCTTACTGTACACAGTGGTGGGACCCAGCTTACATTTTTGGATTAGTTGTAGTACTTGTCTTTTGCTTTGAAGCAGCTGCCTAGTGTTTTATGGGAAGAATATTGCTGTGAAGAGACACCATGACCATGGCAGCTCTTACAAAGGAAACATTTAGTGGTGGTGGCAGCTTACAGTTCAGAGGTCCAGTCCATTATCATCATAGTGGGGAGCATGGTGTTGTGCAAGCAGACATGGTGCTGGCTACATCTCTGCTTGCAGGCAACAGGAAGTCAACGGACCACAGGAAACCTCAAAGCCCTCCCCACAGTGACACGCTTCCTCCAGCAAGGCCACACTACTCCAACAAACCTCACCTCCTAATAGTGCCACTCTCCATGAGCTTATGGCGGCCGATTACATTCAAACTAGCAGTGTAGCACAGCTTACTCCTAAGTCCTCTGGACCTGAACACTTCATTTCTATTACTGACTACTGCAGGACCAACACTGCACTGAATATTCTGGTATATAACTCTCATTTGTGCTCTTGGGCCAGTGAAATAGCCCAGTGGGTAAAGATGGTTGCAGCACAAGCCTGATGACCTGAGTGTGATCCCCAGAACCCATGGTGGGAGGAGAGAACCCACTCCCACAAGTTGTTTTCTGCCTTGAATATGCGCATGCTCATTAATGCACACATGCTGATAATAAGTAAAATTTAGAAGAAGAAACTTTGTTCCTATCTGAAGGACAGAGTCCTCAAATGGGATTGCTGAGCTGAAGGGATACTATTGTATTCTTATAACATGTTATTATAACCAGAACAGACACTTTTCATAAACTAATATGCCTGCTGTTTTCTTCTTTTGTGGGTATATTACTTTAAATAAATTAATAAATATTAATACTTTTATATACTATAATGGTTTTTAAGTATTGGGAAAGCCTGCCAGTTTTTGCTTTGTTTCATAATATCACTAATCATAATTTCAGTATTGTTATTCTTTGCAGTTACCACCAATGCCAAAAGTTTATAGCCCGGAGCTGGCCGAGCTGATCCGGACAATGCTAAGCAGGAGGCCTGAGGAAAGACCCTCTGTGCGGAGCATTCTGAGGCAGCCTTATATAAAACACCAAATCTCCTTATTTTTGGAGGCCACAAAAGCGTAAGATACTTCCCTTACAGAAAGCTGGGCTATGCTGAGGGGGCAAAAGAGGGTGGCTTCTAAAGTTTCTTTCCTTTTTTTAAAAAATTATTTATTTTTTATTTTATGTACATTAGTGTTTCATCTGCATGTATGTCTATGTGAAGGTGTCAGATCCCCTGGAACTGGAGTTACAGACAATTGTGAACTGCCATGTGGGTGCTGGGAATTGAACCCAGGTCCCCTGGAGGAACAGCCAGCATTATTAACTGCTGAGCCATCTCTCCACCCCCCTAAATTTTCATATGTAAAAATTTATGGTGAGTTTTTTTTTTTTTAAACAAAAAGTAAAACTACATGATTAGAATATGTAAGAAGACAAAATTCTACCCTCTTGATGTTTTTTGGCCTGGGCCTCAGAATTTAACTTGCATAGGAAAGTAACAAAATTTATTTAATAAAAGGTTTATGTTTCATAAGTAGAATAAAGTTTTATAATCGGAAGCCCCTGAAGCAGTAAAACCTAATGCATCTGTGGTAGGCTAACAAGAAAGGGGATTGTGAAAAGGAGCTGTGTGGAGAGGTAAAGGAAAATTAGAATTACTTTACTGAGGTTTACAGATTTCTATCTGCTCAGCTTTCATTTTTTTATTTTATTTTTTTTAAATTTTTTTGGTTTTTTTGAGACAGGGTTTTTCTGTGTAACAGCCCTAGCTGTCCTTAGAACTTGCTCTGTAAACCAGGCTGGCCTCAAATTCAAGAGATCCACCTCCCTTTCCTCCAGAGTGCTGGGATTAAAGTAGTGGCCCACCACTGCCCAGCAAAGTTACATTTCTTAGGGTGGCATATTCTGTCACCTTTTATATACATGTTAGTCAGATCTAGTGGCACAGGCCTATAATCCAAGCTACTCAGTGTCACAAAAACAAAGCCTGCCCAAGTTAGAGAGTGAGCCAGCCAGGGCTACTTAGTGAGACCTTGTCCCTGTAGACGGACTTTTCTTTGGGCCACCAGCTCGCAAAAAAACAACAGGGAGACTTATTAATTATGAAAGCTCGGCCTTAGCTTAGGCTTGTTCCTAGCTTGTTCTCATAACCTAAATTAACCCTCATTTTTCAATCCATGCTTTTTTACATTGCTCGGTCACCTTTACTCTGAACTGCCTGTCCTGCTTCCTCTCCTCTGGTTTGTGGCTCCTCCTCCTTCCCAGAGCTCTCTCTGTCAGAAGTCCCGCCTATACCTCCTGCCTAGTTATTGGTCATTTAGCTTTTTATTAAACCAATCACTGTGACACAGCTTTACACAGGGAAAAGGAATATTCCAAAACATTTCCCCCTTTTTGTCTAAATAAAAAAAGGTTTTTAACTCTTAACACAGTAAAACTATATACAATAAGAACAATTATCAAGTAAGAATTATATTTACAATGTCCAGTCCATTTACATTTGGCAAATTTAAAGAAAATATTCCATTATCTATCCTTAGTCCAAAGTTTTATACCTAAACTATTTTTTGTAATAACTTGTATTACCATGCTAAAAATATCTTTTTAGACCTTAAACCATCTTTTTAGGTAAATAACTTAAGCTTTTATGTTTCTTGACCTTATAAACTTTATATCTCTACATAAGTTTCTTTTCTGAATTTGGTAACGAGAAAAACTGTACAACTATAACTATCTAGTCTTCAATTCCCATCAGAGATCCAAGAAGGATAAAATATTACTTGAGTAAACAGGAAGTACAGGGTGAGCAACTTCCAAAACTAAGAAATGACAGAGACATCTGGCTGCCTAGACAGTCACCCCAAGGTTGCTCTGTAACGTTGGAGTATCCATCTTTGACCTGCAGGCCTAGACTATCTGACAGACTTTTCTGTAAATTGGGAATTTTGAAGGACTGACCTACCTTGTCTTGGTAAAGTTTGGCACTCACTTTCTTTTATGTCCTGCTTGTCCAGTTGAGGCAAGAGCAGTTTCTTTGCCCAGTGGCTAGCATTTTCCACAAAGAAAGCAAACTTCATATGGAGGTTTTTCAATGCCCATCATCCCTTTTTGAAATAAATTAGTGCTGCCAGGAGCAGACATGGCTCACTGTCATGAAAGCCTTATATTATTAAAACATTTTGAATGCCATATTCTGTAAGTCTTTGAAATGTTTGAAGATCATCTATCTAAAATGTATCTCTATATAACCTTGAAAACATATCTAACATGACTACAAGTTTGATTGTTATAGGTAACTAACTACTACTAACTTGCATTCTTTATTATCCTAAATAGTTTTTAAAGATTAAAACTTTATTTTTTAATTTTTTGTTTTGTTTTTTGAGACAGGGTTTCTCGGTGTAGCTTTGGAGCCTTTCCTGGAACTCACTCTGTAGCCCAGGCTGGCCTCAAACTCACAGAGATCCGCCTGCATCTGCTTCCCGAGTGCTGGGATTAAAGGTGTGTACCACCACCACCCGGCTAAAACTTTATATTTTTAAATGAGCTGCATAGGCACAATATCTTAAATAAGAATAGAAACATATATACAGTATAACAAAAATAACCTTAAATTTGTATCAATATACAAAAACTCATATCAATATAAAGTATTTAAGACTAGAGGTTGCTTTTTTAATATAAAAGTAGATTCAATAATCTACCCCTTTATCCTATCATTTCTATATTATATTCCCCCCTTTTCCCTTCAGAAAGAGATCCCTGAATCTAATCTCCTTTGTGTAACTTTTTTCTTGACCACAACTTGTAACCAACCCCCCTAAATGATGACAAACATCCATAACATGACAAAAACCACCCATCCCACCTCTTGCGAATGTGGGTGTCGTGTTCTCTAGACTGTTTCCTGTTGTCTAGGAGTGACAACATCTTTATGGAACCTGAGAAAATTGGGATAATGGTCAAGTCCTGGGAAAACTAGCCATAATATTTACTGTTAAGTTTCTGTGCAATGGGAAAGTACAAGGCTTATCTGCAGTCCTGGCTAGAATAGTCTGTGAGGCCAGACCATCTCATCCAGCAGCCTTGTTCTGGATGTAGAACTCTGAGGAAACTGTAACAGAGGCACTCTGAGAGGCTGGATCACCTGGGCCACCTGTTTTCATTGGTATCTGGTCCCCTTGCTCTGAAAACACAAACTTTCAAGAGAAACATATATATCTGCATGAACACAAGTATGGACTATGTGTTGTACACAAGCTAGCCAAAGATGATTTTTTTGTTTCATGTTTGAGCAGATAAAATTTACATCACTTATCTTGTAGTTTTTCTAGGTTTATTTTTTATGTCTGTAGCCAGGATTTTCAGGGGGGTCTCTCCTGGTCAAATCTGATCTCTATCAACCTTAAATGAATCCATAGCCTTTTGTTCTTTGTGGAAACAAAACCAAAACCTTTCCCCAATGCAACATATTTTTTGACCTTCATTTTGAAGGTAAGACATTTAAAAAATATATAGGTTGGTTTAATTTAGCAGTTTCCATAATCTAATGTTTCTCAGCAGCTGTTGTTCAGTCATCAACAATCAAAAAGTTTAACATCAACAAAACACAATACAGGATCCAGACTCTCTGTGTATTTTCCATCTTTATGTAGCTTATCCTTTTTGTATTATTTTATTTGCTCTTTAAAGACTTTATCTTACTATTTTTTCAATTTTTTGTGACTGTCCATACTTTTTTTCTTTTCTTGTCTGGACTATGCTTTACTGGGTGCCTGTAGCATTCTCTGACCACATGAGTCAAACCTTAAACCCATGGTGCAGTTTAGATCACCGTGCACTTGCAAGCAGCGGCTGGGAAACCCGTCTCTGTACAACATGGCCCACCTGAGAGACTGTGGAACTAGGAAGCTGCATCTGACGCCATGTTTGTGTCTTTGGAACTTTTCTTTTTAACTTTCTCAGGTCCTATGTGGAAATATGTGCCCCATGTTGGGTACCATTAGTAGGTGAATTTTCTCTTTGGGCCGCCAGCTCACAAAAAATGACACGGAGACTTATTATTAATTATGAAAGCTCAGCGTATATCTTAGGCTTGTCCCACTAGCTCTTATAACTTAAATTAACACATTTCTATTCATCTACATGTTGCCACGTGACTCATGGATTTTCTCTCTCCTCCTGCATGTTTTGTTCTCCCTGCGTCTGGCTCGAGATGCCTCCATTCTTCTTGCCAGGACTTTCTGTCCCCAGAAGTCCCACCTAACTTCTTCCTGCCTAGCTAATGGCCATTCAGCTCTTTATTAAACCAATCACAGCGACACATCTTCATACAGTGTAAAGGAATATTTCATGGTGTGTCCCAGAATTAAAAATGGGCTGGGCATTTAGCTCAGTAGTGGGATGCCTGCCTCATGTGTGCAAGGCCCTGAATTTAAATCCCAGTATCATAGAAACAAACCACAGCAGATATTAAAATTTGCATAATTGTTGAATCAAAAACCTAGAGAACCATTTAGAGGGGCTAGTGAGGTGACTTAGCAGGTAAAGATACTTGCCACCAATCCTGAAAACCTGAGTTCAGTCCCCAGGATCCACATAATGAAAGAGAATCAACTCCTACAAGTTGTCCTCTGACCTCTACACGTGTACACACAAAGACATGAATATATGTGATTTTTTTTAACCATTTAGAGAGCTACTCTTAATTATTCCCCATGTAAGAAAATGGTCATATATGAAAAATGGTGCTCCAATTTCTGTGTGTTCAAAGGGTTTCTCTTCATATAACTTTTCAAGAGAAAAGGAATTCCTTTCTTTGACCACAGGTCTTACTTTTAGCAAATTGATATTTGAGTATCTAAGACTTAAGGTCGGATGAGACTGTCACTATCTTGTTAGCTTACTTCTGCCTGTGGCAAGATAAGTTTGTGAGGAGAGGAGGCAATGTTAGAGATGCTCAGGGGATGAACATGTTTCCCTTTTGAGACAAGGTCTTGCTGTAGCCCAGAACTTGGACTCTTGGTATCCTGCTTCAGTGTCCCAAGTGCTGGAATTACAGACGTGTACCACCACTCCAGCTCATCACCACTGCCTTTCTGTTCCCTCTTTTTCTCTGTTTGGTTTTCAAGACAGGTTTCTCTGTGTAGCCTTGGCTGTCCCAGAACTATGTATGTAGCCTTGAACCCACAGAGATCTGCCTGCCTCGGCCTCCCAAGTGTTGGGATTAAAGGTGTGCGCCATCACTGCCTGGCTTGTTCACATCACTTCTAATTGGCCTTCTGTGACTCAGCTCTCCATGCTTTCCTGAGATTCAGCCCAGTCTTAGAAACAGCACGTTAAGCAGTTCAGGTGTTATTTTTGTACACATTTATTATGCAAGTTAGAGAATATAAACCAATTATTTTTACTCTGAAAGTCTGCAAAATAATAGTGATATTATATTACTATAAACATGTGAAACTTAAAAGAGGAAACTTATCCTGGTCCTTCCGTGTGTGAGCTACTTTCTCATAGAAATTTTGGGATTTGTATTTATAGAAAGTTATAAAGATAGTACAGAGTTCCTCTATACCCCTCATCTAGTTCTTCCTACCTAGCATCTTAGATTATTATCATGGGGCATTTGTCAAAATTAGGAAACCAGGGCTGTTGATCTGACTTAGCAAGTAAAGGTGCTTGCCACTAAGCCTGCTGACCTGAGTTCAGTTCCTGGGACCTGCATGGCAGAAGGAGAGAGGCAACTCACAGATTGTCTTCTGATTGCATGTGTGCATTTTTGTGTACACATGCGCACGATAAATGAGTGAATGAATGAGTGAATGAATCAATCAATGTGATTTTAAGATTTATTTATTTATTAGGTATACAGTGTTCTGTCTGCATGTATGCCAGAAGAGGGCACCAGATCTCATTACAGATGGTTGTGAGCTACCATGTGGTTGCTGGGAATTGAATTCAGGACCTCTGGAAGAGCAGTCAGTGCTCTTAACCTCTGAGCCATCTCTCCAGTCCCCATAAATGTGATTTAAAAGAGTGTTTTAAAAGTAAGAAACCAGTTCTGGGTATGGTGGTGCATGCCATTAATCTCAGAATTCAGGAGGCAGAGGCAGGCAGATCTCTGTGAGTTCCAGGTCAGTGTGGTCTATGCAGGAGTTCCAGGACATCTAGAAATATACAGGGAGACTGTTTCAAAACAAAACAGAAATCTAAGAAACCAACCGACACTGGTACATTACTGTTAACTAACCTCAGGCTTTCGTTGGCTTTTGCTAGTTTTTCTGTTAATGTTTCCACTTTATGTGCCAGGATTCAATCCAAGATACAATATCCCATTGAGTTCTCAAGTCTCTTAAGCCTCCTTAACCTCCTTTGGGTCTCTGATTGCTCTCTTATTTCTTATACTCTCAATTATCTTGAAGACAAATGTCTTAGAAAATGCCCTCTAGGTTTTGACAAGACAGTCTCTGTAAAATGATGCCATTGTATTGTAGATACACATTTCACATATTCTTTCAAACTGTCAATCATCACTGTGTTGATAATGTTACTTTCTTTTCTTCCCTGTAAAGAAAAACTTCCAAAAATAATGTTAAAAACTGTGACTCCAAAGCCAAGCCTGTTGCTGCTGTACTTTCCAGAAAGGAAGAAACAAATCATGAAGTGATTCACTACCAGCCATGCCCTTGTGAGGGCTCCACTACACACGTCATGGTATGCTCCCTGTGCTAATGCTTTAGGGACTGTATGAGAACAGGTCATTTAAGTGAACAACTTTATGTGTCAATGACTGCTTTTCTAGAGATTGATTATGCAGTAACTTCTGGTTTTAAGAGAGCATACTGGTGAAGGTCAGTCTTTTTTCTTACTTTCTGTAGACTGTCAAGTTGTTCACAAAGTCAATACAATAACTTTTTTTTTTTAAGATAAAATTTACATTAAAAACTATTTAAGCTATTTTATTCATGTGTGTGTGTGTGTGTGTGTGTGTGTGTGTGTGTGTGTGTGTGTGTGTGTGTGTGTATGAGTGTACTCTCATATGTGTGAGAATGTGACACCTGTGTTTGTGGGGGCTGGAAGAGGGCACTGGATCCTTAGAGCTGAAGTTACAAGCATGTTTGGATGCCTGGCTTGGTGTGTGGGTGTTGGGATGCAGACTGTGGTCCTCATGATTGCACAGCAAACGTTAACTGCTGACCCATCTCTGCAGCCCCACAGAAGCCCACATAATGTGGACAATCATGGGCATTTAGCACAATTATCACTTCTTTTCTAGTTCCACAATATTTTTTTTTTTTTTTTTTTTTTTTGGTTTTACGAGACAGGGTTTCTCTGTGTAGCTTTGCGCCTTTCCTGGAACTCGCTTTGGAGACCAGGCTGGCCTCGAACTCACAGAGATCCACCTGGCTCTGCCTCCCGAGTGCTGGGATTAAAGGCGTGCGCCACCACCGCCCGGCTCTAGTTCCACAATATTTTCATCACCAAAAGGAAGCTCCTTACACATTAAGCTGCCACTGTTTACAGCCTCCTCTACCTTGCCAAACACCAGCGTTTTCTGTCTCTATGAATACATTTCCTTTTCCTGAATATTTCATAAAATGGAATCATACAACTGGTGGCCTTTTGTGTCTGAGTTATTATGTAATAATTATGTTATTATTAAAACATATTTTGTTTTTAAAACATAATATAATATGTTTTAATATTATATTATGCCATGCAGCATATACCAATACCTCATTTCTTTGAGGTCTGAATAATAAACTGCATTGGTTTATCCACTCACCCATTGGTAGACATTTGGGTTCTTTTCACTGGTGGGTCTTGCTGTGAACATTTAGGACCAGTGCTTGAGCACCTGGTTTCAGTTTTTGGGGGCTGTCTACCTGTGTGTAAAAGCCAGGTCAAGTGATAAGTCTGTGTTTAACCCTTGAGGCACCACACAGGTTTCCGCAGCAGCTATATCATTCTGCATTTCCAGTTTCTTCATGTTCTCACCAACCAATATTACTTTCTGTCTTATTGGTTCCATTTTTATTAGTAAATATTCATATAACAATATCAGACAGGTGTGGTGGTGCACGCCTTTAATCCCAGCACTCAGGAGGCAGAGGCAGGCAGATCTCTGTGAGTTTGAGGCCAGCCTGGTCTGTAGAGTGAGTTCCAGGACAGCCAAGACTATAGAGAAAGCAGGAAAAAAAAAAACCAACAAACTCACAAAACTTTGTTAAATTTATTAGTTCTAATAGGTGTGTGTGTGTGTGAGAGAGAGAGGGGGGGTGGAATCTTTGTGTGTAATCTTTAGGGCTTTTATGTACAAAACCATCTAGCCTACAGACAGATAATTTTATATCTTCCTTAGTGCAGATGCCTCATTTCTTCTTACTTGCCTAACTGCTCTGGCTGTCACCTACAGTATTATGTTAAGTGAAAGTAATGAGGGGCAACTTCCCTTTGCTTCTGATCTGGAAGGGAAGCCTCTTAGTTTGGTCACTAAGTATAATGTGCAGTTTAGATTTTCCACACATGGCCTTACTATCTTAGGATAGTTTCCTCTGGCCCTTGTGTGTTTTTCCATCATGCAAGGGTATTGAATTTTGTCAGAGGATTTTTCTACATCTGTTGAGGTGATCATGTGCTTTTTCCTTCATTTGTAAACACCCTCTCCACCAATGCTAGGGTTTTCACCCACAACCTTGTGCATGGTAGGCAGGGGCCCTATCTCTAAACAGTATGCCCAGACCTTGAAAAACATTTCTTTGCGTTTATGTATTTATTTATTTATTTTGGTGTGTGTGTGTGTGAGAGAGAGAGAGGGAGAAAGAGGGAGAGAGAGAGAGAGAGAAACAAGGGGAGAGAGAGGAAGAGAACTTGCAGTAGTGTGTTCTTTCTTTCCACCACGTGGTTCCAGGGGGTCATACTCAGGTCACCAGGCTTGGCAGCATATGCCCTTGCCTGCTGAGCCATCTTGACAGTCTGTATTTTAACAACTCTTAAGCGTATTGTCCAGTGTCCTTGGTTATATTCACAGTGTTGTGATATAGCCCTCATCACTAGCCTCAAAAATTCTTCTAACATACAGAACTGAAACTCCTTATTCATTAAGCTCTAACTCCCTATCCCTCCGATCTCCAGAGCCTAGGAACCTCTTATCTGTTTTCTGTATCAATGAATTTTCATGCTTTAGACAATTTATATAAATAGAATCATACTACACACACACACACACACACACACACACACACACACACACACACACACACATATATGCAAATATATTTGGTTTTTCTCTGTTTAGCTCTGGCTGTCCTGGATCTCGCTCTCTAGCCCAGGCTGGCCTTGAATTCAGAGATCGCCTGTCTCTGCCTCCTGAGTGCTGGGATTAAAGGCATGTGCCACTATCGCCCAGCTATATATAGTATTATTTTTTTATCTGGATTTTTTCACTTAGCTTCTTTTAAGGGTCATCTGTTTGATAACATATGTTAGAATGTCATCCCATCCCTTTAAAGAAAAGTTTATGTCTTTGTATATGTTTATGTGAGAGTATATGCCATGTGTGGGTACTTGCAGAAGCCATCTTATGTATATACCACATTTTATCCATTGATTTGTTGATAAACATTTGGGTTGTTTCTACTTTGTCTCCTTTTTTTTTCTATCTTTTTTTTCCTTTGGAGACAGCGTCTCTGTTATTTAGCTCTGACTGTCCTGGAACGAAGAATATAGACCAGGCTGGCCTTGAACTTGTAGATATGCCTGCCTTTGCAATTCCCGAGTACTGGGATTAAAGGCATGTGCTACCATGCCCAGCTTTCTTTCTTGTTTAAAATAGAGTCTTGCTATATAGCCCTGGGTAGCTTGGAACTCACTGAGTCCTCAGGCTGGCCTCAGATCACGATAGTCCTCCCATTTCAGCCCACCACCTCAGTCACTGGGAATACGATGCGTGCCACTGTGCACACTCTTTTTTAGTAATGATGCTGGAATCATTGGCCCACATACCTGTTTGAGTTCCTCCTTTTTATTTTTCTAAAGTGCATGCCATGGGACTGGGGAGATTGCTCAGTGGTTAAGAGCACTGACTATTCTTCTGAGGACCAGAGTTCAATTCCCAGCATCCACATGGCAGCTCATACCTGTCTGTAACTCCCGTTCCAGGGCTTCTGACACCCTCACATAGACATACATGCAGGCAAAACACCAATAATCATAAAATTAAAAAAATAGTAATAATAAAAATAAAGTGCATGCCAAAAAGTAAAATTGCTGAGTTAAATGGTAATTCTATGTTTAACTTTTTAAGGAACCTGCTGTTCCATTTTGAGTTAATTTTTATATATGGTATGAGGTACTGTAATAACTTCAGAACATCTTTTTACCCAGGGTGAAGATAAGTGTTTGTCCCAAGAGAAACCAGTGGCCACTGGTCCCTTGAAATCACCTGCTAGCCTTAAAGGCCACACTGGCAAGCCAGATATGAACAATACTGCAGAGTCATTTGCCACAATCAGCAAGATAAACATCGATATCTTACCTGCAGAGAGGAGGGACTCAGCAAATAATGGCCTAGTTCAGGAGAGTCAACCGAAAGAGTCAGACACCTCTAATGAAGTCGACAGTCAACGCAGTATTTCTCCAGACAAGAAGGAGCGGCTGCAGAGTGGTAACAAGTCCAGCGATCAGCCTGAAAATCTGCTTCCCAGATGGTCCTCTGATGATGGGGATGGGGATGGGAATGAACTGCTGAAGCCATTGCAGCCCCCAAATAAAGACCAAAAGCCAGAACAGGTGAGTGATACACAGAAGGAGTGGTTTTCAGAGGGAAGAAATAGGCAGTATGGTTACAAAGGTGTAGGTGTGGGCCTAGAGAGATGGTTCCGTTCTTGTTGCTCTTGCAGTGAGCCTGGGTTTGGCTCCCAGCACCCCCATGGTGGCTCACAACCATCCATAACTCCAGTTATGGATGCTCCTCCACAGGCACTAGCATACATGTGGTACACGTACATTACATACATGCAAACAAAATACTCATGCCTATAAAATAAATAAACAAATCTTAATTTTTTAATTATTAATAAAACTCAAAGATATGGGTATGTCGGTTGTTTGTTTGCAAGTTTAAACTAGAGAATGTTTTCATCACCTATTAAAAAGAACAACAATAACAAACCAACCAAACCATGCACAGTGACAGTCACTCCCCTTCTTCCTCATTTGCAGCCCATGGCAACATATGTCTGTGGATTTGCCAATTCTCGGCATCTCATGTAAATAGAATCAGATGATTCATGGCCTTTGTGCCTGGTTTCTTTTACTTCACATAATGTTTAATGTTTTCAAAGTTTATCCATGGTGTTGCGTGCCAGTATATTTTTTATTGTCAAGTATGTTTCCCTGTATGTATCTTACGTATAATGCTTTGATTTGTGTGTGTGTGTGTGTGTGTGTGTGTGTGTGTGTGTATGTGTGTGGTGTTGGGGATTGAACTCAGGGCTTTGCACATGCTAGGCTAGGCAATTCCTCTACTACTGAGTTCAGTCTCTAGCCCTGCTGTGGATATGTGTGTATGTGTTTCTTTAAAGTTGGTTTATTTTTATGTGTGTGCAATGCCTGAAGAGGCAAGACAAGGGTGTTGGATCCTCTAGAATTGGAGTTACAGACAATTGTGAGCAACCATGTGGGTGCTGGGAATCGAACCCAGGACCTCTGGAAGAGAACATAGTGCTCTTTACCCCTGAGTCATCTCCCCAGCTCCTGTGTGTTTTTTTTAAAAAAAATATTTAAAAAATCATTTGTGTGTGTGTGTGTGTGTGTGTGTGTGTGTGTGTGTGTGTGTGTGTGTGTCATGGACACCATGGCCTGGGTGTAGATGCCAGAGGACAATTTAAAGAGTCAATTCTGACTTTTATATGGGTTCAAGGGATCAAAATCAGGTCATCACACTTTCATGGCAGAGCTTTTATTCACTTAGCCATCTTACTGTACCTATGTTAACTGTAAAAAATGTTTATTTTATGCATGTGGGTGTTTTGTCTGCGTGTGTGTCTGTGTACCACTTTTGTGCCTGTTGCTTGTGGAGGGCAGAAGAGGACATCAGAGCCCCTGGAACTGGAGTTATAGCTGGTTGTGAGCTGCAATGTGGATGCTGGGAGTTGAACCTGAAAGAGCAGCCAGTGGTCTTAATCACTGAGCCATCTCTCTAGTACCCCACCATGTTTTAACTTTTTAAGAGACCGCAAGGCTGTTTTCTAAAGCAACTGTAGTCATTTGCTTTCCAGTAGTGATGTATGAGGGACCTACTTTGTCCAGGATTTTTGTCAGGACTTGTTCTTGTCCATCTTTTTTTGTTTGTTTGTTTAAATACTGTGACCAAACACAGTGCTTAATACAGGCTAAGCAAGTCCTCTACTACTGTTCTACATCTCCAGCCTTGTTGGCCAGTGCTGATTTTCTGTCAGCACAGAGACTGCACTTTAATCTACCGCTGTTTCAGCTAGCAATTGCAGCTCTGCTCAGGCCACAGCTTGGTGGGAATTCTGTTCCCTCAGGCACTGACTATGTCACTACTGGCAAATATAAGTTTTAAATGAATCACTATCATTCTATTTACCAATAAGACTTGGGAGTCAAAGGCTGGGGTGAAAGCTTGCTACTCAGAGAGGTTGAGTACTAACTAGCTGACCTTCTTTCTTTGCCTATGTCTCCAAAAGAGAGCTTCTTCTGCTCCGCTAAAACAAAAAAACCCGCACCACACAAAGTCCCTCCCTACTACTTTCTATGCATCTCTGTCGTCTTACAAACACCCTCTGACTCTATGATTACTTTCTGTCAACTAGTTGCTGACTTGGCCGCCTGACCCAAGGTTGATTTTATTAATGCAAATGTAAACTCGGGGTTCATGGTGTGATCAAATATCCTGCAAATATCCTCTTTTTGTCCAATTAAAAAGGAAAGGTTTTAACTCTTAACACAGTAAAACTATATACAGTAAGAACAATTAAGCTGGGCAGTGGTGGATGCCCCAGCATTTCAGAGGAAATTTGGGTGACCAGATGTTTCTGTTATTTCTATAGTTTGGGAAGTTGTTTACTCTGCACTTCCTGTTTACTTAAGTTGAAGGCTAGATAGTTACACTGTTTTCTTTGTTACCAAATTCAGAAAGGAAACTTACAAAAGAGATGTAAAGTTTCTAAGTTGAGACACATAAAATCTTCAGTTGTTTATCTAAGAAAATGTTTTAAAGTTTAAAAAGTTATTTTTAGGATGGTAATACAAGTTATGATAGAAAATAGTTTAGGTATAAAACTTTGGACTCATCAAGATAGGTTAGATGATAGAGTAATTTCTCCATACAAAAAGGCTGGACATTGTGACTATAATCCTTACTTGATAATTGTTCTTTTTCTTTTTTTTTTTTAAGATTTATTTATTTATTATGTATACAATATTCCTCTGCATGTTGCCTGCAGGCCAGAAGAGGGCACCAGATCTCATTATCGATGGTTGTGAGCCACCATGTGGTTGCTGGGAATTGAACTCAGGACTTCTGGAAGAACAGCCACTACTCTTAACCTCTGAGCCACCTCTCCAGCCCTTCCTTTTTTTTTTTTTTGAGACAAGGTTTCTCTGTGTAATAGTCCTAGCTGTTCTATAACTCACTTTGTAGACCAGGCTGGCCTCAGATTCACAGAGATCCACCTGCCTCTGCCTCACAAGTGCTGGGATTAAAGGCGTGCACCACCACTGCCCAGCCCATTACATTTTTAAATGAGCTGCATAGGTATACTACCTTAAACAAGAATAGAAACATATATACAGTATGTTGTAACAAAAATAACCTTAAATTTCTATCAATGTACAAAAAATATCTTCAAGAGTAGAAATATATATATATATATATAGTATGTTATAACAAAAATAATCTTAAATTTATATTAATATATAAAAATCCATACCAATGTAAAATATTTGAGATTAATAGTTGCTTTTTAGTTTAAAAGTAGATTCAATAATCTATCCTATTATCCTGCCATTCCTATATCCCCCCCTTTTTCTTTTCACAAAGAGATCCTTGAATCCAACCTCCCTTGCTTAGGTTTTTCTCTGACCATGACCAGTAACAGTTTGCAACCAACCCCTTTAAACGATGACATTCATAACTCACCAAATGACCATGTTCTCTAGGCTGCTTCCTGTTGTCTGAGGGTGATGGCATTTTTAGGGGACCCTGAGAAATTTAGGATAATGGTCAAGTCCTAGGAGGACTAGCTGTATTATATTTTGTTTAGTCTCTGTGACGGGAAAGTATAGATCTTATCTGAAGTCCTGGCTAGAGTAGTCTGTGAGGCTGGACCCTCTCAGCTAGCAGCTTTGAAGTTGTTCTGGATGCAGAATTTTGAGGAAACTGCAACAGAGGCATTCTTAGAGGCTGGATCACCTGGGATACTTGTCTTCATCTGGTCCTCTTTTGCTGAAAACATAAACTTTTTGTTGTTGTTGTTTTTTGTTTTTTGTTTTCTGAGACAAGGTTTCTCCATGTAGTTTTGGTCCCTGTCCTGGATCTCATTCTGTAGACCAGGCTGGCCTTGAACTCACAGAGATCCATCTGCCTTTGCCTCCTGAGTGCTGGGATTAAAGGCATGTGCCATCATGCCCAGTGAAAACATAAACTTTCAAAGGGAACATATATCTCTGCATTAACATAAGTATGGAATGTGCAGTGTGCATAAGTCAGCTAAAGATGACTTTCTGTTCTATGTTTGAGCAGGTAAAAGGCATTTATCAACTTAATAAGACCATTTGGACTGCATAACCAAACTGTAAAATAAATCTCTATCCATACCATATGAAAGGATGGCATGTAATGATAAGTCATGAGGACTCTGTAGCCAACAAGATTTATCATATCTCATTCAGTATCAGACATGATCGCATGTCGAGGGATCAGCATATACGTCACCTGTCCTGTAGTTTTTCTTGGTTTTCTTCCCTCATGTTTGTAGCCAAGATTTTCAGGAAGTCTCCCAATCAAATCTGGTCTTTATTAATTTTGAGGAAATCCACAGTTTTTGTTTCCTGTGGAAACAAAGGCGTAACTTCTCCCCCAATGCAACATATATCCTGACTTCTATTCTGAAGTTAAGACATTCTTAAAATATATAGGTTGGTCTAATTTAGCAGTTTTTTTCTGCAGTCCTGTGTCTCGCAGCAGTGTTTGCACTTCACTCATCAGCATTCAAAAAATTTAAAGTAAAAAAAGCACTATATAGGATCCAGACACCCTTTGTATTTCCCATCCTTGCATGTCTTATTTTTTTAATTACTTTACTCTTTCTTAAAGACTTCACTTTATTATTTTAAACTATTTTTTTCTTTATCATCTAAGCACATTTTTAATCATTCTGTACATGTTCAGAGGATTTTTCGGTCTGGTCCTGACTGTACTAAGTGCCTTCAGTGTTCTCGGACTGAATGAGCCAAAGTTTAAACTGCTAGGTAGCAGCTAGTCCCTCTGTTGCATGGCTAGCTTAGCACATGGCATTGGTGACTGGCTCTACCCCTCTTAGCCTAATCATCCCAGCTCTGGGAAGCTTCCGTGTCCAAGGTGTGGACAGGCACTTCTGTCTAGTCTCCTGCCCCAGTAGCACACAGGCTGCTCAAGTGCTCTGCCTTATTAAAGGGGCCGCGCCTCTATGCTTCAAGCACCTGGCCTGCTTGAGAGACTGAGGTCACCTGGAAGCTGCGTCTGACTCTGTGTTCAGAATTTTTTTTCAGCTTTCTCAAGCCCTATGTGGATTTATGTGCCCGGCTTTGGGTGCCAAATGTAGTCAGACTTTCCTTTAGGCTGCCAGCTCACAAATAACAACATGGAGACTTATTAATTGCGAAAGCTTGGCCTTAGCTTAGGCTTTTCCCCAACTAGCTCTTATAACTTAAATTAACCTGTTTTTAACTATTCTATGTTTTGCCACGTGGCTCAGTTATCTCTCCTCTGTACTATATGTATGACTTTCAGTGTCTCACTGAAAGATTGATCCTGAGTTCCTCTCTCTGCCCAGAAGTCCTGCCTATTCTCTCCTGCCTAGCCATTGGCCATTTCGCTCTTTATTAAACCAATCACAGTGACACATCTTCACACAGTGTAAACAAATACTCCACAACAGTCCAGCTTTGTGATTATAGCTGTTGGCCTAAAGGATTCTGCAATAGAGTCTTAATGTATGGTGTTGGGTTTTTTTAGATTTTATTTGTATTATTTTTAAATTATCTGTGTCTGTGTGTGGGTATGTGCACATGAGGGCAGATGTCCTATGGGGCCAGAGACATCAGATCCCCTGAAGCTGAAGTTACAGGTAGTTGTGCACCACCTGATATGGGTGCTGGGAATTAAATTCAGGTCTTCTGGAAGAGCAGTACATGTTCTTTACCACTGATCCATTTCTCAGACCCTTAATGTGGTTTTGACTTGCATCTTCCTAGTGACTCATGTGCTGAGGATCTTTCTATACACATACTGGTCATTTGTGTACTTCCTTAGAGAAATAGTCTGTACCGAATCACTGGCAAATTTTTTAATATTTATTTTAATTTTATGTGTGTATTTGCCTGCATGTATATATGTATACCATATGCATTCCTGGTACCCATACAAGCCAGAAGAGGGTATTGGATCCTCTGGATTAACACTGCAGACAGCTATGAGCCACCGTGTAGTTGGAAACTGAGTTTGGTTCTCTGCTAGAGCAGAAAATTCTCTTCTCCACTGAGCCATTTCCTAGCCCTTGTTGCCAATTTTTAATTGGTTTATTTCTCTTATTATCAAATTGAAAGAGTTCTTCTAGGTACCACATCTCATGAGATACAAGATTTAACAATATTGTCTCCCATTCTGTAGGTGTCTTTTACTTTAATTTTTTTCTTAGTGCTGGTGACTAAACCTAGGACATGAGACATGCTAGGCCAGTACTCTACATTGAACTACACCCCAAACATTAGTCTTATATTTCTTTTGTTAAGTTTATTTCTAAGCATTTTGTTAAAATAATTGCTTTTGTTTGAGACAAGAGAGTAAAAACCAGAACATAATTAAGGTCATCATTTCCTGTAAACGTAAGCATTCATTTTGAAAAGAGAAGGCTTCCTTCTCACTTCCATTGTACAGCTGACGTTATTTTTAAACTTATGTGATATGTGGGTGTTTTGCCTTCATGGATGTCTGTGCACCAGGTGTGTGGCCAGTGCCCATAGAGGCCAGAAGAAGGTGTTGGATCCCGTGGAACTGGAGTTATGGATGGTTGTGAGCTGCCATGTAGGTGCTGGGAATTGAACCCAGGTCCTCTGGAAGAGCAGCCGGTGCTCTTAACTGGTTAACTATCTCTCTAGTCCTTCATTTTGCAATTGCAAAAGTAGGTGTAGAGAGTTTGGCATCTGAAGTTCTGTTTTTTTTTTTTTTTTTTTTTTTTGGTTTTTCGAGACAGGGTTTCTCTGTGTAGCTTTGCACCTCTCCTGGAACTCACTTGGTAGCCCAGACTGGCCTCGAACTCACAGAGATCCGCCTGGCTCTGCCTCCCGAGTGCTGGGATTAAAGGCATGCGCCACGACCGCCCGGCGGCATCTGAAGTTCTAAGACTGTCCTGTGACTATGTGCAGTTCTTTAGTATGTGTTTCTTTCCTTCTTTTTCTTTTAAGGATCAAGTTCCTGGTGGATGTATAATAGGAAAACAGGACAGCATCCACCCAAGACTCCAGCCACACAACTCTGTGTCTGAACCTTCCGTGTCTCGACAGCGAAGGCAGAGAAAAAGAGAACAGACTGCCCATGGTCAGGCAGAGAGCCAGGTGAGCAATCTCTTTGCAGTGAGTCATTGTGCTGCTTGGGAGACAGGCTCTGGGAAGCTTGACTTTTGTTTAGAATGATTAACAGTTGCCAAAAAGTACAGGAGAAATGGAAAGAATGGAGCGAGAAGCTGGGCAAGGATAAGATGCTTCATACTCGTTTTCAAGTACCAGTGAGTTGGAAATATAGCAAAAATGAGTGGGTCATTTTGAAAGTTAAAGGAACAGGCTGTTTGGTTCCTTTGTGTTATGTTGCTGAACATGAATTTTCTTTTTATATATTTTCTTGACCATATATTTTTTTTTCTCTGCAATGCTGGAAAATGAATCCAGGGTCTTGTGAATACTATATAGGCACTCTACCACTGAGCTGAATTCCTAGCCCTTGATACTGCCTTTATTAAAATATCTTCCATTGGGGCTGGATAGATGGCTCAGTGGTTAAGAGCATTGGCATTTCTTCCAGAGGTCCTGAGTTCAATTCCCAGCAATCACGTGGTGGCTCATAACCATCTATAATGGAATCTGATAACCTCTTCTGGCATGCAGGTGTACATGCAGATAGAACACCATATACATAAAATAGATAAAGCTTAAAAAAGAAGCTATGTCTTAAAATATATATGTATATGTACGTATGTATCTCTATATAGCTATATATGGATATATATGGATATATGCATTCAGATATCCTATCCCTAAGCTTCTTAGGTAGTCCTTCACTTTTGGCAGAGTCTCTGTAGCACAGGTAGGTCTTGAAACTATGATTTTCTTGCCTCAGCCTCTCAGGTAGCTGGGATTATGCCCTGCACAACCAGGACTGGCTTTTTAAGATGTTGATAAAGCGCATTTGATAGATTGCTTGTCTGGCATGCCTGTGGCCCTGGGTTCGGTTCCCTAGCATCAAGTAAACCAGGCATAGTGGCACAAACCTATGACCCCAAAATTTAGGATGTGTAAATACAATCAGAAATTCATACTCATTCTTGACTACATATAGTCAATTTGAGGGTAGCCTGGGGGAATGAGACCTTCCTTTGTCAAAAAAAAAAAAAAATTAAGTGCTTTAAAAATTTTAAGGACAAATCAGTAATGAATGCATGGGGGACTTGGCAATGGGAAGTTTTAGGGATGACTGTATATGAAACTGATAATCTCCCCCCCTCTTTAAATTACTTAAGTTCCAAGAGTCACCCGCTCGGCTTTTGCCTTCTCCCCCTGCTGTTGGAAAAGTGGATACCGTAGCAACAAAACAAAATAATGAAAACCAAGGTAGACCTGTGGCTGAGTCTGTAGACAGTTCAAGGATCAGTTCAACATCATCGTCTAAGGTTTGTATGAATGTGTGCTGGTTTAAAAATACTTCCTATAAGTCAGTGTATAGTGTGGAGGTTCATGTTAAAATGTATTAGCCCCACTTTACAATTCTAGAAGGGACAGATTTGTGCCTTCACAGCATTGGCTTTGGTTGCAATGCACGTCGTCTGCACTTCCAAAGAGAGCCACTTGCAATCATGTAAGGAGACTAAGTAGATTCTGAATATGAGAAGTATGAAAGTATTTTCTTGCTCGTCCACAAATGAACATCTTCCAGAAGCCAGGACTGTGATCACTCTTTCATAGGTGTTACCCTTGTGTGGACTAAACTCCACATGCAAAGTGGTTTCCGCTCCTTGAGAGACCCGTGGGAGGCCGTTAGCACTCTTGGATGCTATGTCATGCATTGCTACAGGGAAAGTGAGTAGAAACAGAAATAACTCCATGACTGTCTTTCAGGATCGACTGTTATCGGCCAGAGAGAGGAGACGACTGAAGCAGTCTCAGGAAGAGATGCTCCCCTCAGGTGACGCCGGCGTCTTTATCTAGTTGGTTGTTGGTGGCTGGTCAGAAGAATTGGCTCTGGTTGTTAGGTGTACAATCTTGGAAGCAGAATAATCCATCTGGGAAAAGGATGTGGAAGAGTTCTTGAAATTTCTTAGATAAGCCTTATAAAAAACTGTGGAGTATGGACTCTTAACTGCGTATCAGAGAAAGAGGAGTAAAGTGAGAGACAGGGAGTGGAGAGATGCTCTTGCAGAGGACCCAGGTTCAGATCGCAGCACCTATGTGGTAACTCACAACCATCTTTAACTTCAGTTCCAGGGGATCCAACACCTTCTGACCTCCATGTACACCAGAACATTCATACACACAAAATAAAATTTTTAAATCTAAAATTCTTAAACAAACAAGTAAATAAATTTAAAAGAGAGAGAGAGAACTCAGAGTGTTTGAACTTTGAATCTCAGGCTAGACATCAGGTGAATATTTACCATGTTTTCCCATCCAGACTCTGTTGGTCAGGGAGCTACACTGGGCTAAGGAATGGAGGGGTTTGGGTTTGTTTATTTGTTTGTGGTTTTGTTTTGTTTTGTTTTTCTTTTTTTTTTTTTTTTTTTTGTTTTTTCGAGACAGGGTTTCTCTGTGTAGCTTTGTGCCTTTCCTGGAACTCACTTGGTAGTCCAGGCTGGCCTCGAACTCACAGAGATCCGCCTGGCTCTGCCTCCCGAGTGCTGGGATTAAAGGCGTGCGCCACCACCGCCCGGCTTGTTTTGTTTTTCAAGACAGGGTTTCTCTGTATAGTTTTGGTGCCTGTCCTGGATCTCACTCTGTAGACCAGGCTGGCCTCGAACTCACAGAGATCTGCCGTTTCTGCCTCCCGAGTGCTGGGATTAAAGGCATGTGCCACCACCGCCCAGCTCTATTTGCTTGTTTTTTGAGATATGATCTCATTATGTAAGCCTTGGCTGGCCTGGAACTTATTTTGTAGACTAGGCTAGTCTTGAACTCAGAGATCCATCTGCCACTGCCTGTTGAGTGTTGGAATTAAAGGTGTGTGGTACCTGGCTCTATGGATGATTCTATTTTTAAAATTGTTTTTAGATTTATTTTATGTATATTTTATGTGTTTTACTTGCATGTACATATGTAAGCCACTTGCATGCCTAGTGCCTACAGAGGTCAGAAGTCGTTGGCTTACCTGAAAGTGGAGTTATGGATGGCTGGGAGCCACCATGTGGTTGCTGGCAACAGATCTCCAGTCTCCTGCAAGAGCATCAAGTGCTCGTAACTGCTGAGCCATCTCTCCAGCCCCTCTGCGGGTCATTCTTACTACCATCATCTAAAAGTTGTGTGTTACCAGTTGTCCTGTATTAAAGGTGGCTGTGTCTCCAGCGTTACGGTAAATGTGTTAAGGGCGGTTTCTTGTTTCGTATTTATAGTCATCCCCAAAGGTAGGTAGTGTTACCCTGTGGTTCTAGAAGGCTAAAAACTTGCCCAAGCTTCAAAGCTGGTAAACCCAGGACTAAATTTGGGCTAAAGTGGCAGACAGCAGAATGATGATGCACATGCTCTTTGGGTTACTCTGGCTGACTCTTCCTGTAGTGTCTTCTGTACTCAGTACGAAGTCCTCCTTAGCTGAGTCCAGCACACCACAGACAGCTGCTGGGGTGTTCATATTTTCAGGTCCTTCAGTTCGGAGAACTCCAGGTGCAGCGGAGCCAGTGAAGCCACAGGAAGAAGACCAACCTGTTTCTTCCCGACGATTCTCTTCAGACTGCAGCATCGCTCAGGTACATCACACACTCCTGAGGGACATGGAGATAATGTGTCTTTTCCTGGGAAACCTAATACAGTTAACCTAACAGATGTCAGCATCATGTTTTAGGGGCATTGCTCACCATGCTATTTCTTTTGGGAGACAGAGTCTCAGTAACGGAGGCCAACTTGGAACTTTCTGTGTAGCTGAGGGTGACCTCCAAATCCTCCTGCCAAATCCTCCTGCCTCCATGTTGTAGGTGTTAAGAATACAGGCATACACTACCATACTCAGTTCATTTTAAGATTAAATCTTGCTGTGTAGCCCAGGATGACCTTGAACTCGTGATTCTCCTGTCTCTGTATCTGTCTTAATGTTCTATTGCTCTGAAGAGACACCATGACCATGGCAGCTCTTATAAAGGAAAGCATTTAATCGGGGCTGGTTTACAGTTCAGAGTTTTAGCCCATTGCTGTCATGGTGGGGAGCATGGTGGTCCACAGGCAGACGTGGTGCTGGAGAGTAACTGAGAGTTCTACATCTGGAGCCGCAGGCAGCAGGAAGAGAACAAGACACTGGGCCTGGCTAGAGCATAAGAAACCCCAAAGCCCACACCCAGTGACACACTTGCTTCAACAAGTCCACACCTACTCCAACAAGGCCACACCTCCTAATAAAGCCACTCAGTGTGACCAAGCATTCAAATCTGTGAGCTTATGGGGGCCGTTCTTATTCCAACCACCAGTGTCCCAAGTTCTGGGATTAAAGAAAGTGTGTACCACTATGCCTAGCCCTCTTTTTCACGTTTGATCAAGAAAGGAACTCAGGCCAGGCGGTGGTGGCACACACCTTTAATTCCCAGCACTTGGGAGGCAAAGGCAAGTGGATCTCTATGAGTTTGAGGCCAGCCTGGTCTAGAGTGAGTTCCAGGATAGCCAAGGTTACAGAAAAACTCTGACTTGAAAAACCAGAAAACAAAAACAACCCCCCCAATAAACAAACAAAAAACAAAAGAACTCAAATAATAATTTAAAAGGTTATGCTCAACTCATTGAAGGTATACATTTTTAAAATGTGTATGAGTGTTTTCCCTGTATGTGTGTTTGTTCACTACATGTGTGCCTGGTGCCCTGGAGGCCAGAAGATCTCCTGGAACTGGAGTTACAGATGGTAGTGAGCCACCATGTGGGTGCTGGGAATGGCACCCAGTGCTCTTAATGGCTAGGTGACCTCTCCAGTCCCAAGGCTATGTATTTTCCAGGCATTCTTGTTAACAGTTGGAAGTTTAGTCAGAAGCCTTTCTTAGGGAATTGTTTTGTTTTCTCTCTTTTTGTTTGTTTGTTTTTGTTTTTTGATATTGGGGATTGAGCCTAGGGTCTCACACTTGTTAGGCAAGTATACTACCACTGAGGTATATTCCCTAGACCATTTTTCTACTTTTATTTTGAGACAGGGTTTTACAAACTCACTAGTTGATCTTATAGTCACTGTGTAGCCCAGGCTAAACTTGAGCTTGCAATCCTTCTGCCTCAGCCTCTGAAGTAGCTGAGATTACAGTCCTGTACCAGCAGGCCAGGCTAAGATCGTCCATTAGGCAACACTTGGTCTATTTTTCTGTATCACTAAATATCCATCTTTATGGCCTGATTTTTTTTTTTTTTTGAGACAGGGTTTCTCTGTATAGTTTTGGTGCCTGTCTTGGATCTCACTCTGTAGACAAGGCTGGCCTCAAAGAGACCCACCTGGCTCTGCCTCCTGAGTGCTGGGATTAAAGGTGTGCGCCTCTGCCACCCGGCTTTATGGCCAGATTTTTAACTCAATTGCTAATGATGAATCTTCAGTTTCCTGTTTGTGTCAGGTTATTTAAGGTTTGTGAGACAGAGTCTTCTCAAATTCACTCTATAAAGCCTAGGCCAGCCTGGGGCTTACTGCAGTTCTTCTGCCTAAATTTCCTGTGTGCTGGGATTAGATGTGAGCCACCAGCAACTTGGTGTATTGTTTACAGTATCATTAAGTTACTTCACTAATTGACATCTGCACTTTCTAAAGCTGTGAGGTTTGTGTGAATTGTACTAGGTAACCTTGTATATAATTTTAATAATCTCACATAGTAGCAAGTGGGAATTGCCTGGATTAATGTGTCATTGTATCTTGTTTAAAATGCCTGTATTCCTTCTGGGGTAAGCCCCTCTGCCTGAGAACCAAATCACCAGAACAGCCATCCACTCTCCTCTGCAAAGGAAATACCTTCATAACTGAGACTGTGGTCTTAAAAAGCTTCACCCTGGTGTTCCTCAGTCTTCAGTTGTGAACTTCAGGAGTGAACTGTGACAGCATTTGAATAAATTCACTTTGTTTTATTTTTTGAGACAGGGTTTCTTTGTATTACAGTCCTAGCTGTCCTGAAACTCACTCTGTAGACCAGGCTGGCTTGAACTCATAGATCGACTTTCCTCTGCCTCCTGAGTGCTGGGATTAAAGGTGTGCACCGCCCCCGCCTGGCATTCATTTGAATAAATTAGCTTCAAGTTTGCTGTAAGTTTCACCTTTTTAATTGCATGGAGGTACATTGTGTCTGGTTACTGCACTTGAAACATTTTGAGTATTACATTCTGATTTTGTTCTTTCCAAACACTAATAGGAAAAGAGACTGATACATGGCCTGTCTGAGGATGAGTTAAGTTCTTCTACAAGCTCAACTGATAAATCAGATGGGGATTCCAGGGAGGGGTAAGTTCTTGGTTTTCTGTCTCACTGTGTTTGAACTGAGTCTAAAAAGTATTCCTACCTGCGGTACTCATACATTACACATGATTCCTGGTACACGCGGAGCTAAAATACCTCTTCTGTGAGAGGAAAGGAGTGATGGCTCCGTGGTGAAGAAGGCTGACTGCTCTTCCGGAGGCTTGGGTTCCCTTCCCAGCACCCACATGGCGGCTCACAACCCTCTGCCACTCCAGTTCCAGGCGACCCGAAGCCCTCTTCTTGCCTCCGTGAGCACTGAATGCATGTGATGCATATACACACAGGCATATACACACAATCTCTGTGATGCTCGGATTAGTCTTCCACAGTTTTCTTTGTACTGTTTTTCATAGATTCTATTTTATGGAAGATTTGCGCTCACTCACCTGTCTGTGTCTAGTTCATTAGCCCCATCTAACACATCGTGTTTTCATCTCTACGAGTTCAACATAGGTGCATTGTGTGTCTTCCACACTGTTCCCTTAGCATGTCCATGCTTTCTCTCTGGAGCCATAGGAAGTATATCTATAACAACCACTTCAGTGTCCCTGGCTGCTCGCTCTATTACTTGGGTCACTTCTGGGCTTGTTTCTATAAATTTGATTTTTTTCCCCTTCACAAGGGTGATCTCTCCTGCTTCTTTTCAGTTTGGAGTGGAGTGGAGCCTGTGAATTTTAGCTCTCTGAGGCTGGTGTTTCTGTGACTATTCTTGACTTTTTATATCTGTGTAGAATGAAGTCACTTGGAAATGGCTGTGCAGAATGTGTGTGCAAAGTTGGGTATTTCTTTCTGACCCTCCTGTCTCAGAGTCCTCTCACCTTCCGTTTGCAGTGGCTGTTGACCCCTGACCCTAGCCTCTGTAGGTCAGAAAGCCTGAAGCTCTCTTTCTGTGTTTTGAGATGCCTGTGGTCTGCCCTTGGGCTAGAACTGGACTCCTCCTTTCCAAAGCCACCTGTCGATTTGGTCCAGTCTTCATTGCCTTCCTGTGGTTGATTTTTGTACTTCACAAGATTATAGTTGCTGTGGAAGGGTCAGTCTGTCAGACAGCAAGCACATGGCATTTGCATCAGAACTCCCTAAGGGTCATTTCACATCCAACTTTTGTCATGAAGTCAGGTGTACACTAAGGAGTCCCTCCCTCCCCCCAGGAAGAGTCATACAAATGAAATGAGTGACTTGGTACAGCTGATGACTCAGACTCTTAAGCTGGACTCTAAAGAGAGCTGTGAAGATCTCCTGGTACTAAATCCGGTGTCAGAATTCAAACTTCATCGGAAGTATCGAGACACGCTGGTTCTTCACGGCAAGGTTGCAGAAGAGGCGGGGCTCCACTGCGAAGAGCTGCCTTCAGGTGACTACTTTGTTCTTTCACAGCAGAATAGCAAATTCAGTTCGTGGAGAACACGGCTGATACTGTAAGCTGTTTTTGTTTTTAACTTTCCGTTTGGATAGCTACATAAAAGTATATATAAATATATATATATTATATATATATATAAATGTATCTTATATAGTCAGTAGATACATTCCAAAGTTTCATGAAAATTTATATCTCTTTATATTTTGGTTTTATGAGGAGGCAATGGCTCATGTAGCTCAGGTTGATCTCAAACTTGCTCTGTAGCTGAGGATAGCTTTGAACCCCTGATCTTCTGGCCTCAGCCTCTCAAGTGCTAGAATTTGTGGATGTGCGCCTGTGAGTGCAGTGCCCGTGGAGATTAGAAGCTTTGGATTCCCAGAAGAGGCCCTCCTATTTTCAGAGCTGGAGTTACAGATGGTAGTGGGTCACATGATGTGGGTGCTGGGATTGAATTCAGGTCCTCCAGGAGAGCAACAGGCACTCTTAACCAATGAGCTATTTCTCCAGCCTCTTGAAAATCGATTTTTAAAAATAAATGTAAATAATTCAATAAGCCTTATAACATTGCATAAAATATTTGAAATTTTTTAAAAAAGATTTATTTATTTATTTATTATATATACAGCATGTATTCTGCAGGCCAGAAGAGGGCACCAGATCTCATTACAGATGGTTGAGAGCTACCATGTGGTTGCTGAGAATTGAACTCAGGACCTCTGGAAGAGCAGTCAGTGCTCTTAACCTCTGAGCCATCTCTCCAGCCCCTTGAAATTTTTAATGTGAATTTTCTTCAAGTTAGACAATTGTTAATTCTTCAAGTTAGTTTTCTTAGATTTTGGAGATGATAACATGAAGCTTAATGACTAATTTTTGTTGTTGTTGTTGCTATTTTGTTTTTGTTTTTGTTTTTCAAGACAGGGTTTCTCCGTGTAGCTTTGGAGCCTGTCCTGAATCTCGCTCTGTAGCCCAGGCTGGCCTCTAACTCACAGAGATCCACCTGGCTCTGCCTCCTGAGTGCTGGGACTAAAGGCATGTGCCACTGCTGCCTGGCCAATGACTAATTTATAAGCATTTAAAAACTAGAGGTGAAACTTAGTGGTGGGTGCTTAGCTAACAGGCAAGGCCCTGGGTTCCATTTATCCCCAGCACCCGGAAAACTAAAGTATAGGGACTGGAGAAATGGTCCAGCAGTTTAGAGTACTGGCTGATCTTCCAGAGGACCTGAGTTCAATTTTCATAACTGTCTGTAACTCCAGTTCCAGGGGATCTGAGACTCTCTTCCGGTCTCTGTGGGTACTGCAGATGTGGTGCAGAGACATACATGCAGGCAAACACCCATACACATAAAATAAATATAAATAATTTTTTTTAAGAAACTGAAGTATATAAATAAGTTAGACAGAGTTACTCATGCCTATAATCACTGTACTTAGCCGCTGAGGCAGGAGTATTACTTAGAATTTGCAGCTTGCTTGAGCTACAGACTAAGATCCTAACTCAAACAGAAATAAGTAACATGATAATAATGTAGACATGGTGAGGAAATGAACATGAGACTACTTGAAGTGAGGAAAAGGGGCTAGTGCCTGGTGGGGAGGTTTGGGAGGTCATAGGAGGTGATTCTGATCAAAGTGCAATAATACATACAAATGTCATAATGAAACATAGTATTGTATGTCACCTAACAGATTTCAAAAATAAACAGAAAGGACTGGAGAGATTGCTCAGTGGTTAAGAGCACTGGCTGCTCTTCCAGAGTCCTGAATTCAAATTTCCTTTTTTTTTTTTTTTGGTTTTTCGAGACAGGGTTTCTCTGTGTAGCTTTGTGCCCTTCCTGGAACTCGCTTTGTAGACCAGGCTGGCCTCGAACTCACAGAGATTCGCCTGGCTCTGCCTCCCAAGTGCTGGGATTAAAGGCGTTCGCCACCACCGCCTGGCCAGCTACCACATGGCAGCTCACAATCATCACTAGTGGGATCTGATGCCCTCTTCTGGTATAAAATTGTACATGCGGGTAGAGTACTCATTCTTAAAATAAATAAATCTTTAAAAAAAAATAAAGCAGAAAAAGGTATATTTATTTATTTTTTTGATACTTTGGGTTTTTTCTTTTGTTTTTTGTTTTGGAAACATGGTCTCGCTACACAGCCCCAGCTGTCCTGGAACTTATTATGTAGATCAAGCTGGCCTTGAACTCAGAGAGATCCACCAGCCTCTGCCTGGGCTGAAAGGTGTGCACCACCATGCCCAGCTCAGAGAAAGATATATCAATGAAATCATTAGGCCGGATTCTTGTTGAAGCGAAAATAGTTGCAGCAGGATTTGTAAAGACTGTATTGTTCTCACTGTAGTGGTGTTATTTTCCCTGTTTCTTGTTGCTGCATTGTTAGCTATCATATCAGGTTCTGAGAAGATCAGGAGAATAGTCGAAGTCTTGAGAGCTGATGTAATCCAGGGCCTGGGGGTTCAGCTTCTCGAGCAGGTGTATGATGTTTTGGAGGAGGAAGATGAATTGGAGAGAGAGGTAAGTGTCTTAAGCCGTGTCAAGCTGGCTGGGTTACAGGCTTTTAAATATACATAATAGAGTTTATGCACCGTGCGACTTGCTTATCTGAAGTGTACATTTCAGTGATTGTCCCTGTTCGGTCCTCACCACAATCGGCGTTTGGACATTCCCCTGCTCCCCACAGAAACCTTAGAACACTAGCAGTGTGCCCCATTGTTTCATTGTGACCCCCCCAGCAGTCACAAATAGTTCTCTCTGCATATATTTACATATATTTCCTATTCTGGACAATGTGTATAAATGGAATTTCATACAAGTAACCTTTGTGTTTTGCTTCTCTCCATGTAATATTTTGAAGAGTCATCCATGTTATAACATGTACTAATACATCAGTCTTTTTCATGGCCAAATATATTATGCTATGAATTTTGTTTACTCATCAGCGGATGGATATTTGTGTGGTTTCCATTTTTTTTAACTTCTGAACACTCATGGGCAAGTTTTTGTGAGGCTTCACTTTTCTTGGATTTGTACATTCTCTAGGAGTGAAGTTGCTTGATCATACAATAGCTATATTGAAATGTTGGGGCAATTTCCAGAATGTTCCCTAAAGTGACTATACCATTTTGTATTCTCACTAGCAGTATAAGATAAGAAGTTCCAATTTCTCCACACCCTTGACAGTCCTTGTTACTGTCTGTTTGATGATAGCCATTCCAGAGGGGATAAATACTCCAGTGGGTGTAAAATGGGGTCCATTGTAAGTTTGCTTTGCATTTCCCTGATGACTAGTGATGTTGTGTGTATTTTCATCTACTTTAACAATTTGCATATTTTCCTTGGAGAAATGTTTATCTTAAACTTGGGCTATTAACCTTTAAATTGTCGAGTTTTTATATATTCTGGATACAAGTCTTTCATCAGATGTAAGATTTGCAAATGGTTCTCCTAATGTATGGTGATATTTGATTCAGTTCTTACACTATGAGCCTATACAGATTTTCTGTTTCTTTGTGAGTCAGTCTTGGTAGGTTGTTTATTTCTAGGAATTTCTCAGTTTCAACTAGGTTATGAAGTTGGTTGCCATACAATCATTTATAGTTGTTACAATATTTTTTATTTTGTAGAGTTGAAAGAAATATCTCCATTTTAATTTCTAATTTTCATATTCTGAATTTTCTCTCTTGCTTATTAATCTGTTTAAAACTTTGTGAGGGGGCTGGAGAGATGGCTCAACGGTTAAGAGCACTGACTGCTCTTCCAGAAGTCCTGAGTTCAATTCCCAGCACTCACAAGGCAGCTAACTACTGTCTGTAACTCCAAGATCTGACACCCTCACACAGACATACATGCAGGCAACACACCAATATACATAAAATAAGAATAAATTATTTTTAAAAAGTAAAACTTTGTGAATTTTTAGTAGCACTTGCTTGCAGTCCCAGGTACTCAGAAGGCTGTGACAGGAGGTCACTTGGTTCCAAGTGTTTCCGACGGGCTGGGCAATATAAAGATCTGTCTGAGGAAGAGACGGGAGAGTGGGCAGCGGTGGTGGCGGTGGTCAGGGGGCATTTGGCTGGAGGAGGAGAAGAGGACTCAGGTAGTAGTTTCTGGTTTTCTTGGGATGCTGTGCTGTGTGGTCTGGGACGAAGGTGGTTGACGCCCAATAGTTTGGCGTTAGTGTGGCTGCACCCACAGTCGAGTCTCGGTCCAATAGGCTATGCTGGGCAGAAGAGGAACTCTTGCTTCTTGGCTGAACTCTGCTGAGTTTTAGCTGCAGTCTTGCAGTAGAATGATAGACATGTTGATGTCCTGCTTCTCCCAGAAAGATAACCTTTTACCTGGGAGCAAGGAGGCTGTTGCACGAATCCTAATTGGTCTTATAATAAAAACCCAGAGCCAGATATTGGGGTAAATGCTGAAAGATCAGAAAGACAAAGGAACAAGCCACTAGAGAAACTTCTCACCACCACTGAATCCTCAGGCTGGAAGAGCGGCGAGATTCTGTCTCCATGGATCCTTAGACTGAATGCCTGAGTCCTTAGCCGAAAGGGCCGAACTTCTGTCTCCTCCCACGTTATATTCCTTTCTCTGCCCAGCCATATCACATCCTGTCTCTACCTTCCTAGTGCTGGGATTAAAGGTGTGTGCCACCATTGCCTGACCTCTAATCTGGCTCTGCCCTCTGATCTCCAGGCACACTTTGTTAAGAGCACAAACGAGGTAGATGGGCAGTGGTGGCACATGGCACCAACACATACAGAGAAACCCTGTCTGGAAAAAACCAAAAACAGTTTTTTTAGATTTCACTTTATATGTGTGAATGTTCTGTTTGCATGTCTGTCTCTGCACCATGTGCATGCCTAGTGCTCACCAAGGTCAGAAGAGAGTATTTGATCCCCTGGAGCTCCAGCTATGGACAGTTGTGAGCTGCCATGTGGGTGCTGAAAACTGAACCTAGATCCTCTACAGGAACAAGTGCTCTTAACTGCTGAGTCATCTCTCCAGCCTTCTATCTTTTTTAAAAATTACACTAATTTACCGTGTGTGCATGTGCGAATGCATGCATGCATGCACATACATACATGCACATACCATGACAAACGTGGAGAGTAAGGACAGTTGGAGAGTTGTTTCTCTCCTTCCACCGTGTGGTTTCTGGGGCTCGAATGCAGTGCAGAGGTCACCAGGCTTCCGTGACAAGTGTCTTTACCCACTGAGCCATCCCACCAGTGCTTGAATGTATTCCATCGTGCACTCTGTGCCTACTCTCCAGCCCCCACATTGACCCTTTTCAAGAGTATAGACCATGTGTTCAATACCATAGCACTTGGAGCCGGGCAGTGGTGTACACCCTTAATTCCAGCAGTCGGGAGGCAGAGTCAGATCTCTGAGTTTGAGGCCAGCCTGGCCTCCAGAGCAAGACAGAGAAACCTAGTCTCAAAAAACCCAAAAAATAAAAATAAAATAACACGTGGTTTTGTATTTTTCTATTTTCTTCTGTTTCCTTTCTTTTCTGTTCTGAACAGGTCTCATGTAGCCTAGGCTGACCTCAGATCTGCTGTGTAGCTGAGGTGACTTTGAACTTACGATGCTCCTGCTTCCCCACCCCAAGTGCTGGAATTATAGGCATATGCTGCCAAACCCAGTTTATGCAGTGCTGGAGACGAAGGCCAGTGCTCCCTGTATGCTAGGCAAGACTAAGTCCTAGTCCAGCTACTGGGCTTCTCTAGGTTCGAATGAATAGTTTCACATTGTGTTTTTTAATGAGGGCCTTTGTTTTGTAACATAAACTGGCCTCAGATTGGTAGTCCCCCTGCCCCTGCCTCCTGATGCTGGTGTGACAGACATGGGCTACATTCTTAGCTAGGTTATTCTTTTTTTTTTTTTAATGGCAGGGTCCCATGTAGCCTAGGCTGGTCTCAAATTCACTATGTAGGCTGGCCTTGAATGCTCAATCCTCCTGCCTCCACCTCCAGGTTGTGTATTTTTACCAGAATATCATCAAAGTGATGCTGAGTCTTCAGTGAATTCTATCAGAATAGGTATCACATCCATTCAACATACTAGGTGTTATTCTAAATTTCAGCATCCATTTCAGCAGATCTTTGGGTTATTAGTCAGGTCTTGTAAGCCTCACCCTTTCTATTTTGAGATTGGGTCTCACTAAGTTACTTGGCTTGGCTTCAAACTCACTCAGGCAGCAGGCCTTGAACTTGAGTAGATGGGATTCAGGTCTGGATTTGAAGTTTCAAAAAAAAATTTTTTTTTTAGTTTTTGAGACCGGAGAAGTTTCCAAATTTTATGCAGAAGTCAGCAACATGGCTCGGCGGGGACAGGCTCTTCCATGTAAAAGTGGAAGCGGAGGGCCACGTCCACAGAACTGCGCTCTGGCCGCCACATGTGCACCACAGCATGTCTGAACTTACACAGTTGTACACAGATCATACGCACACAGTAATTGTATGTAAACAGAACTGGTAATATCCCCCTATATGGCTTTCTCCTTGGTATTGTTAGAAGTCAGACAACAAATTCAGGAGAGTAATAAAGTGAAGCAGTTTTTAATGTACAATTCAGCAGAAAAGGACAAAGCATAGAGGAAAGGCAGAAGCAGCTGGCGTGCTGATTTGGCACGAAACAGTGTTTTTTTGTTTTTTTTTTTTGTTTTTGTTTTTTTGGTTTTTCGAGACAGGGTTTCTCTGTGTAGCTTTGCGCCTTTCCTGGGACTCACTTGGTAGCCCAGGCTGGCCTCGAACTCACAGAGATCCACCTGGCTCTGCCTCCCGAGTGCTGGGATTAAAGGCATGCGCCACCACCGCCCGGCGAAACAGTGGTTTTTAAAGTTCCCAAATGAAGACATTGCCATCCCTTTCTGGCCTCCCTCTCAAATTCTCCACCTTGTTGGTTTAGCGTACCTAATGAATAATCTGGGGCTTGAGGCTGCCCTCTTTCTGATGGCTGACTCTGTGACAAGCAGATATCATCCACCAGCTTGGGGCTCAGCCTCCTGCTTATCTGACATGGTGACCTCTAAGGTACCTCCTACTGAAACGGACCTGTTCATTACAGTGTGATTCTCAGGAAAACCTTTGTTTTAAAGATCACAGGAATTCCTTTCCTGTTCTGTCCTGATTTTCTTATCTGTTTCTCAAATAGGCACGATTACGGGAGCACATGGGGGACAAGTACACAGCATACAGTGTGAAAGCTCGCCAGTTGAAGTTTTTTGAAGAAAATGTGAATTTTTGAGATTTGTTCGAACGTGCTGCCAGAACTAAAGACTGTTTTCAAAGGTTTTTCATCTAAACAACAACAACAAATCTGTTTCAGTTACTCAGAGGCCACTAGTCATCCTCCGGGCTCTCTTTGGGGTCTTCTTATTATATAACATTAGACAGGGTAGCCTAATGTGAAACACGTTCACAAAAGAAAAACCTTGGAATATCATTTTATTTTTATGAGGAAAAATGTTCTATTTGTTACTGTTTACTGAGCCTTAAACCAACTTTATATCTAGTTTATTTTTTAAAGATATTAACTAGCTTGAAATGGGGCCAGAAAATGTTGGATTATATTGTACTGCAGTGATAAAAGCAAGAAGAAAACCTGACATCTCCTCTACTTGCTATTGTTTATAACCTGAGAGAGTAGTGATGTTTACTCCCTAATGTCCCTCACTGTTCTGGGAGTAGAGTTAAAGACCATGAAACTCTATGCTGCATTTGAACAACTTTTTTTTCCCCTTTAATCTGAACCTTAGTGGGGTTCAGTCTTCAGACTCTTAGAACTCTTGTTCAGTCTAAAATGTAGCTTGTAACTCATTTCTTTTTTCCATCAGCAAAAACATCTCTTAAATGTGAATTCTTCTTTCAACTAAGCAATGTCTAAGGAAAGTCCAGGTCCTTAGTTCAATTGGTTATATGCAATGTCTGTCTTTATGTACAATAAAGTGTCAGTTGAGTTTCTATATTTTAAATGTGTAACTGGACAGCTGGGTGCAGTGGTGCACACTTGAATCCTAGCACCTGAGAAACACAGGCAGGTGGGTCATGAGTTCAGTGCTAGCCTGGATGACAAAGTAAGTTCACGGCCAGCTCATACTAGAGACCCTCATCTCAAAAAAAAAAAAAAAAAAGTCATAATTGTATATCACATGTGTTACTTAGTAAGTAATGTCCATCTAGAAAGATTTTTATAAATAAAATACAAGTCTTTATTAAATTTTCATTTTTAAGATTAATTTTCTGAGTGTGTGTGTGTGTGTACATGTACGTACATATGTGACATGTATGTGCAGGTGCCTGAGGAGGCCAGAAGAGGGTGTTGGATCCCCTGGACTCGGCTTTGCTGGTGGTTGTGAGCCACCTGCTGTGGGTGCTGGGAACTGAACCCAGGTTTTCTGTAAGAGCAGCAAGTGCTCTGAACCACTGAGCCATCTCTCCAGCCCTCTCACCGTTATATTTAAAGGACTGGAAATTACTCCAAATGTTGTTTGTTTTCTCAGACAGGGTCTCACTATGTAGCTCTGGCTGTCCTGGAACTCACTGTGTAGAACAGACTGGACTCCAACGCACAAGAGATCTGCCGACTACTTAGTGCCGGGATTAAAGGCATGCACCACTGGGTCAGCTCCAAGTGTTGTGTGTAGGGAAATCATTTTCTCTGAGAATTACACACCGATATTTTAATGAAATGGTCTCTTTTAGTCCCTTGTTTTTATCGTGCCAAGAGTTAAAAGTATTGAATAAAGTAAAACCTGTTGACCTTACAGTCTTAAAATTCAAGTTATAGCCTAGTCCCTGAGTCCTCTTCGTTTTGCTCTGATGGGTTTATGAGAACAGCTTGAAGACCCACTGTCAGCTGGGTGTAAATCTTCGGCACCCAGCCAGCTTTCCTGGGCTGGCCATTTCTTTCTTTCTTTTCTTTCCTTCCTTCCTTCCTTCCTTCCTTCTTTCCTTCCTTCCTTCCTTCTTTCCTTTTGGTTTTTTGAGACAGGGTTTCTCTATGTAGCTTTGCGCCTTTCCTGGAACTCACTCTGTAGCCCAGGCTGGTCTTGAACTCAGAGATCTGCCTGGCTCTGCCTCCTGAGTGCTGGGATTAAAGGCGTGAGCCACCACCGCCCGGCGAGCTGGTCATTTCTTAAAAGTTCTAGAATCCTACGTCTTTCTGGACAGTCGTATTTCTAACTTACTGGCATAAATGTATTACAATTATCTTCCTAGCTTTTAAAAAAAAAATTCTCCCATTTAACAAAACCAAACCACTAAGCCAGGTATGGTGGTGCACACCTTTAATCCCAGTGCTTAGGAAGTAGATGCTGGAGCTCTTTGAGTTCTAGGCCAGCCTGGTTGTGTAGTGAGCTCCAGGCCCTGTCTCAAAAAAAAAAAATAGTGCCATGTTTTCATATTTCCACATTGTTTTTAAAATTTTTTCTCCATATTGTTATTTAAACATTCACTAAGTTTCCATCTTCATTTTAAAATGTATCCTTGAGCCAGAGAAATGGCTAAGTAAGTAGAAGTCTGAAGGCCTGAGTTTGACCCCTTGGACCCACATGGTTGAGAACTGACCTTGGCAAGCTGTCCTCTGACCTCCACATTCATGCTGTGGTGCACCTGCCTACACATAATACACAAATGTACATGTAATTAAGAAGTTCAGAGTCCACAGAGAGGTGTCTCAGCAGCTGAGAATATACTACCCTTGCAAAGCACCCACATTTGATTTTCGGCACCCTGACATCAGGTGGCTCACAACTGGGACCTGATGCCTTTGGCCTCTATAGGCACCTGCACTCCTATGCACACACCTCCATACGGACACACGTACACAGTTAAGAGTAAACAAGATCTTATATAGCAATATTGCATTTTCTATTTTTCTTTTTTTTTCTCTAATATAATAAAAACTATTCTTACTGTTTTTCTATGTATCACTTTGATGTGATAATCCGTTGACACTGGTTTCTAAAACATTAATTCTAATACTTTCTCTAATTTTTTTTTTTTTTTGAGACAGGGTTTCTCTCTGTGTAGTTTTGGTGCCTTCCTGGATCTCACTCTGTAGACCAGGCTGGCCTTGAACTCACAGAGATCCATCTGGCTCTGCCTCCCGAGTGCTGGGATTAAAAGCTTGTGCTACCACTGTCTGGCTGCAAAGTATTTTTTAAGATTCATGTATTTTATGTGTATTCTTATTTTCCCTGCATCAATGTCTGTGCACCATGTGCATGCCCTATGTCCACAGAGGTCAAAAGAGGAAGCCGGATTTCTTGGAACTAGAATATTAAGATGGTTGTGAGCCCCATGTGGGTGCTAGGGATTGAACCTGGGTGGTCTTAACTGTGAAGCCATGTCTCCAGTCCCTAATAATTCTTATGTTTTTTCACCATTTATCCTCCTTTCTCCCTTTGCCTAGTATATCTTTGTTCTTGTTTTCATCCTTTTTATTTCAATACCGTGAAGTAACTAGATTTTTCCCCCTATGTACATTGGTGTTTTGCCTGTGCCTGCATGTATGTCTGAGGGTGTTGGATCCCCTGGTATTGGAGTTACAATTGTGAGCTGCCATGTGGGTGCTGGGAATTGAACCTGGGTCCTCGGGAAGAGCAGCCAGTGCTCTTAACCACTGAGAATCTCTCCAGTTCCCTTGATTTTTAACTCTATCTGGAAGTTTCTAACTTTTTTTTTTTTTTTTTTTTTTTTTGAGACAGGGTTTCTCTGTATTGTTTTGGTGCCTGTCCTGGAACTCAGAGATCCACCTGCCTCTGCCTCCTGAGTGCTGGAACTAAAAGTGTGCGCCACCCTTGCCCGGCAAAGTTTCTAAATTTTCTTTCTTTCCTTTTTTATTTTTTTTTTTTAAGATTTCTTTATTATGTATACAGTGTTCTGCCTGCAGGCCAGAAGAGGGCACCAGATCTCATTACAGATGGTTGTGAGCCACCATGTGGTTGACAGAAATTGAACTCAGGACCTCTGGAAAAGCAGCCAGTGCTCTTAACCTCTGAGCCATCTCTCTAACCCAGTTTCTAAGTTTTCAATCACATTTATTATACTTAATATGCCTCATCTGTCTTAATTTTTCTTTAAAAGAATCTTTTCTGGGTTTGTTGAATTAGGGTCTTTGCTGATGTTAAACTCATAATATGGGAAGTCCTGAGAACTATAACACTGCTTTTAATAATCCTTTCACATCCACTCCCAATATGAGACCTTTAAGCACATTCTTCTTTTCAGTCCTTTGGAAATATTAAAAGGAATGTCCAGCTTTATAATTACCACTTTGGTCTCCCTCAGGCACACACGTTTTCTGCTTAAATGCTCGTTTCAGAGGTGCCAAAGTGCTATTTTAATACAGATTCACATTGGTAAGTTTCTCAGAGGTGTTTGCTGTTAAGAACTTACTGCCTACCCTCCCCCTTTCCCAGGGCCTTGGTTTTCTTCTTTCTCCTCACCTTAGGCTTGCTTCCTCCCTGGCCTGTTGGCTAGGTTGCCCACCATGGGTCTGGCTCCAGCATAATGGGATGGGGGCACCCAGATACGTCTGGGTAGGGCTAGGCTCTCAGTCCTGCCCATAGCCACCTGGCTGTGGAGTCTGATGGCTTCCTGGGGGTCTCTAAACCTGAAACCTCCTCTTCTCCAACAATCAGGATTATTTAAAAAGTAAAAATTTAAAAAGAACTGTGTGTGTGTGTGTGTGTGTGTGTGGGGGGGTATCTTGTGAAATGGCTCTTCAGACAAAAGCTTTTGCTGCCAAGTCTAACAACCCGAGTTCAGTCCCTGGGACCCACACAGAAGGAAAGAACTGACTCCCACATCTGTTCTCTGATCTCTACATGTGGGCCCACACACAATACATACAAATCCATGTTCAAAATGGAAAACAAAAAGCAGTGGAAGAGAGCCAAGGGGGCTGTTGATACTGCTCAGCTGGTAAAAGCATCTGACAATCTGAGTTCCAGCTCCAGGACCTTGATGGTGTAAAGAGATAACCAATGCCTGCAAACTGTCTTCTGACCTCAACATGCACACACATGAAAGAAAATCTTTTAAAAAAGTGTGAATTTAAAAACATCTAGGACTTGCAGGGACAACAAGATGATGCTTAATGTTTTCTAAACATCTAACTTTGGCTTCTTATAAGTTTTGCAAAATAACCAACTAAAGATCAGACATAGAATTGCACCATGAGTTTTCATTGATAGCATTTGAGCTAGGCATGGTACAGCATGCCTTTAATCCCAGCACTTGGGAGGCGAAGGCAGATGTGGAACTTTGTGAGTTCAAGGCCAGCCTGGTCTACATAGAGAGTTCCAGGACATCCAGGGTCAGGCAGAAAGACCTTATCTCAAAAAAAAACCAACCTCAACTAAATGCACAAACAAAAAACACCATCATACCACCACCAAAACCCACCATTAAAACAGTTCAATGACTCATAATGAATTGTGAAACTTTGATAGTTACAAATTGGACTATCAGCCGGGAAGTGGTGGTGCACGCCTTTAATCCCAGCACTCGGAGGCAGAGCCAGGCGGATCTCTGTGAGTTCAAGGCCAGCCTGGTCTACAAAGCAAGTTCCAGGAAAAGCGCAAAGCTACACAGAGAAACCCTGTCTCAACAAAAAAAACAAAAAACCAAAACCAAAACCAAAAAAAACAAATTGGGCTATCAAGCCAGGTGTGGTAGCATATGCCTGTAATCCTAGCAGTATGGGAAGCTGAAGCAGGGGGATTTTGAGCTTGGAGACAGCCTGGTCTACATAGTGATAACCTATTGCAAAACTCTATTAGAAAAAAAAGTGCTAGCAGTTATGAGGTGTTTATTCATCATGTACACCTGAAAGAAGCATTGCATACTTATATTCCTGTTCTCCATAACAAGATTATGAAGAGATGGTATAAAACAGTTATAAGTTAAAATATGACTTGAATCGTGAAAGCGCCGATCAATTATTTTTGGCATGTCTCTTCATTTTTCTGTCCCCCGATGATTTCTTGTCTTCTGGGCCTGAGTCTTGAACAGGTAACCACTTCAGGGGATGTCGGCGATAGATAGGCCATGGAGGAAGTGTCAGCTAGATCAGAAAGGAGAAAAGGCAGCATGTATTTCCACTCAAAGTTTAAAAGATCATTATGTATAATGTCTGGTCCCCAAATAACCACCATGCTAAAGGTGAGCAAACGGAGCAGACAAGATCCGGCAGGTGGTGAGAACAAGCCTTAAGTGTTCACAGTTTTAAGAACGAAAAGAACGACGGAAGCAGTGAGCACAGCAGGAAACCCCTGCCATATTTTATCTTACTGCCTGGAGTAAGCTGCAAGAGGAAATCAGAAAGCCTTGCTCTTCTGTGCAGCTCACACCAGCGGACATTATCTAACATTCCACTTTTCCAGTAACAGAAAGCAGAAACATGAATGGGAAAGATGAAGAAAAAGCTGATTCTGGTTCTCACTACTAGGTCCAACCAAGTTTCCCAATTTAGAAAATTTATGTTGCTGCTAATAAACACCCACAAATTTCTTACCAAACACGAGAAGGCAAATCCGGCCATAACTATGTAGACAGTCCACGCAAACTGTTCAGCCACGTACCCGTAGATAAACCCAACTACCTGAAAAGAAACCAAGTATATTAAATACAGTCAAACCGAGGGAGAAGGGATTACAAGATTAAAGGTAAAAGCAATACTTACTGCAGAAGAAAGAATAATTCCCTGAAACATCTGTTCAGCTAGCTTCTGGCCCTTGTAATCCTAGGGACGAAAGAGAAGGGGCAGAGTTGGTCCTACTACCAAAAGACTGCAGTTCTTGAGGGGAACTCAGTGTTGGCACAGGGCAGCATTCAACACCAGGAGTTTCCCAGAAGGGTCCGAATAAGGAAGCAAAATTTTGATTTTCGGGGAAACTTTGGGCATCTTAACGGAGCATGGGTAAGGGAATCCTCTCTGGGGAAGTGAAGAGGTCCTAGTAGGGGAAAGTTATGGCAATCTTTGGGGATGCGAACCACGCAGCACCAGTCGGTATTCCAGCGGGGTTTTAGAAGCAGCTAGGCTCCTAAGTGGCGTGCGGGGACCCAGGACGCGCGTCCTCACCATCTGGGTGGGCAGCGAACTCAGATGTTCCAGCATGATTGGCGGAGACGATGGACAAGGAAGCAAGGGTAGCTGATTCTTAAGGAGTGTAGCTTGCGGGTTGAGACACCGAACGCAGCCTGGCCGACCTGCCGAGCCCCTCAGTCCGACGGCCGTGGCCCCGGAAGCGGATGTCTCTGACGCGCAGGGACACTCTCTGGCTCCGCCCCGCGCCATCACCAAAGGAGGTACGTCTCTTAAGGTTCCTAGAACCCGGCGCACTGCTCACGAGGGCTGGGGCTGCGATCTGGCCGGAGCATCGTACGCCGGTCAGTGCTACCGACTGCCGGGAGCCGCGACTGCGGCGGAAATCACTTGCGGGCGGCGCCTCCCCGTCTTAACGGCCGCCGGCGCGCGCCGCGTCTCCATAGCGACGGCCTTTTCCCAGGGAGGACCCGGGCAACCGGGCTGCCCCGTGGCGCCTGCTGCGCCGCGTGGCTCTCCGGAAGCGGGAGCCACGGTCAGGCTAGGGTCTGTGGCACAACGTGGCCGCTGCAGAGCTCGCGGGCCGGGGGGCCACGGCCGGAGTGCGGCGGACGCGGGCGGCTCGACGGTGGGCCTGGGGCTGGGGCCTGCGGTGCGAGCGCTGAGCTGGCGGGGCGGGCCGGGGCGCGGGCGGCGGGCGGCGGCCCCTCCTCCCGGTGCAGGTGAAGCTGGCCGCGTTGAGCTGCCGAGGGCCGCGATTCGTCTGACGCGGCTCTAACGTGGCGTGTCAGTGCGTGGCGGGATCCCGGGAGTGCCACACCACCTCCCCGTCACTCCTAAGCGTAAGGAGGCCATTAATGACCCCTAGAGTTAGGGAAGATAACCGAGCCACATCCTCCAGGGAAAGGAGATTGCCTCGGAGAAGAGACGCGAGGCCCTGGCGGCCCCACGCCTTCTGGAAGGAGCCACCATACTCCCACCCAGGGGGTCCCAAATTCAGCCCAATTACTTGGTTGCCGGTTTCCATGGCTCTCACACTCCCAGACCAGGTCCTCCTGGTAAAGACCAGCTAAGTTTCCCTTAGCCCCCTTTTTCAAGGGTGGTGTATATTTCAAAAGCGAGAGCTTTCCCTCATTAGTGAGCTAGATGGGGTACCCGTTCTGGGGATCTGGCCCCGTGGGGCCATCTGCCTCTCTGGACACTCCTCTGTGCATGCAGAGAGTCAGTGAGATGCTAGGTACTGTAGGCCGGGAGGTTGCTGCTGCCCGCATCCACGGAGCCACCAATTTTTCAACTTTTTTTTTTTTTTCAGCCAATGGACCCGGGCACAGCTATGACTTAGAACTTGAATGTGTCAAGGGAGATGATGGCCACATCATTCCAGAAATATATGGCTGTTGAATTAGCTGTGAGGGAGAGGCATCCAGAAGATGGAGTCCAGGGAGGTGCAACGTGGAGTTTGGGGAAATTTCCTGACCATGACAGTCAAGTAGGACCTATCCTGCAAAGGGGTGAAGAGAATGTCCGGGTCTCCTTGCGCTTTGCCACCCTACAGAAAAATACGGACTCCTTTGGCACTTCTGACCTCAGAGCCAGGACATCGTAGGGCAACAACAATTTTCATGGGTCTTTCCCCCTTTCTCCTTCCCTATGTTTTCCTTAGTATGTATGGGCAGACTCACTGTTACAAGTATAGCCATTCATCCCTGAGGGTTGTGTCCCTACCAGTGCATTTCATAGGATGGCGGTTGCGGTAGAGACCATAAAGTGTCTGAACCATAAAACCATGGAAAACCGAAATGGTGTTTTGCCAGGTCCCCTTTGAGCTAGTGCTCGGTTGGAATCCCATTTTCTTATGCTGGAATTGAGTGTCCATTATTATTAAGATTACATTCTCTTCTTGAATGGAGAACCGGATGCTCCTGGATTAGCAAGACCGGTCAACTAATGCCACATGCCTGTTTCTTTGGTGGGGATGGTCTAGGTGACAGGGATACAGCAGTAGAGTTACATTGTCATTTAGTTCCCTGTTCCCACAGAAGTTGCATTCATAGGATACAAATACATACATGTGATGATTTCATAACTGAGAGGGAAGAGTGAGATTGTTGGTCTAAGAAGAGGACAGAAAGATGATAGTGGTTGGTGGTCTCCACAAGAGCGGTTTGACATAGGAACAGACATCTAAGAACAGAGAAGCAAAGGCAGGAAGAAGAGTGTTTCAGATCTTTCAGTCCTTCAGTGTGAAGGAGGCAGAGTGCTGTTCTGTCTGTCCTCCACTCCCTCCTCCTCCCCCCTTTAACTAAGGGAAAGGCCCCAGAACATGCCAGCATGCCACTGGGTGTGCTCCACCAGGAATGGAAAGGAGTTTATGATGCTAAGTGAGAACAGTTGTAGGGACAGGGCACAGGGCACCCCGTGGGACGGCTTCTTGTGAATATGTGTGGTCCGCAATAGTAGGAGGGGAAATCAAAACATAGTTGTTGAGACTGTGAATATAAATACAGGTAGCTAGCATATTTATTTGTTTGTTTTAGAGATGGAGGTTGGCTAGAGAGATGGGTAATGTGCTTACCACACAGGTGTGAGGACCGGAGTTCAAGTCCCCAGGATCTATGTAAATGCAGAGTGGGTGTGGCAACCCACCTGTGATCCCAGCACTTGGGAGGTGGAGATGAGAGCCTGTGAACAAGCTGACTAAATAGACTGGCAAGTTGGGGTTCAATTGAGAGGCTTTGTAAGGTGGAGTGTGGTCACCTGATGTCAATCTCTGATCCCCCCCCCACACACACACACTTGCACTCATATATGCATTCACACATACATGCATTCACACATGCCATATATAGATACACGAGCAAAATTCAGGGTCAGCCTGGGCTGTATAGTTGAGATCCTGTCTCCAAAACAACAATAAACAGAAGAATTTTTTTCCTTAAGATTTCTTTCATATTAATGGGTAATAACTGTCCTGGGTGCTCTCCTTCTCTTTCTCTGTCTCTGTCTCTGTCTCTCTCTCTGTGTGTGTGTGTGTGTGTGTGTGTGTGTGTGTGTGTGTGTGTGTGTTTATGAGGAGGTTTTTTGTATACAAGTGGTTTGGGAACGTAAAAGTTTTATATTTCTGCAGCAAATCACCATGAATTTTCATAGTGAAGAAAATTGTACACAATTGTGCTCTGACAAAAATGTTACTACTATTATATACCTATAGTGTGTATGAGATTTTGAGAGCTCCTTCTGAACAGATCAAGGAACTCTCATTACCAGGAAACAACGTTGGTCAGATTTACTCTGATAGCTGGTATTTTTTGTGTAAGTAGCTGGAAGACTTATCATCAATTGCATTCTGTCATGTGTATCTACTTAAGTACATTCAGTACTTGCTAGAAGTATCTTATGTTCTGCTAACTGGAGTAGCTCAGATACATGTGACTTCCAGTCCATATACAGTGCTACCTGTAACTAACATAATGGAAGTTGATGAGATAAAACATTGCCTATTGTACCAGCAACTAGCTGGAGTTTTTTGGAATGAGATTGTTTTATCCAGTCTTGGTGGAATTTAACTCAAAGCAGGCAGGTGTTAGGGCTTTATTGAGTAGCTCCGAATTTGCCAGCTTCTGTATGTAAGACTCAGCTTATGATGTGATAAAGACAAATAACAGAGTATATAATGTGTATTTTATTTTTTGTGTGTGCAGTCCTGTGTGTTTATAAGAACAAAAATGTGGGGGCTGGAGAGATGGCTCAGAGGTTAAGAGCACTGACTGCTCCTTCAGAGGTCCTGAGTTCAATTCCCAGCAACCACATGGTGGCTCACAACCATCTGTAATGAGATCTGGTGCCCTCTTCTGACCTGCAGACATACATGCAGGCAGAACACTGTATACATAATAAATAAACAAATCTTGAAAAGAATTTAAAAAAAAAAAAAAAAGAACAAAAATGTGGAGGCCAAAGGTCATCCTCAGGTGGTGTTCCTCAAGATGGCTGTCCACCAGGGATGCTCCTGTCTTCATCTCAGTGATGGGATATGAGTCTGCTACCACACCCTGGTTTTTTTTGTAGGTTCTGGGGATCTAACTTGGGTCCTGACTCGCCTAGCAAGCACTTAATGGACCGGGCTCTCTTTCCAGCTTACAATGTGTGTTCTTTAAGTTTTTTAGTGTGTGTGTGTGTGTGTGTGTGTGTGTGTGTGTGTGTGTGTGTGTGTGTGAGAGAGAGAGAGAGAGAGAGAGAGAGAGAGAGAGAGAGAGAGAGAGAGAGAGAGAGCACCATGGTGTGCACGTGGAAGTCAGAGGGAGGACAATTTTCAGGGTCATTTCTTTCCCTGGTCTCTGGGGATCGAACTGTGGTCGTCAGACTTGTCCTGCGAACACACACTTACTCACTGAGCCACCTTGGCAGTCTATAATGTGTATTTTTTTTTTTTTTTTATAGAGGAAGTTCATTGGTGGAATGTGTTTTGTGTATACTGTTCTAAAAAGAAGTGTGTTCCTGTGTTTTAGATTGTTCTTTGTAAGTCTGAGTTACATTGCCTCTGATTTGTAATATGACCATGGTCCGATTTAAAATAGATATCCCTGCTTTTATAAAGACCTTGGGAAATTAAATGCCCAATGTACACACGGTTTAGATGAACTTTCTTAGCAGTGTGGTGTGGCTGAAAGTGCTTTGTAAAGTAACTATCCCTATCTACATGTTTAGATACTACTATAGGTGAGGTTTACAAAAGGGTTAAAGGTCTTAAACCTAGAGTCCCAGTTTCTGGTTTTATAAAATCTATCTTTGAGGAACTATTTCCAAGAGATTGTTGTAGAAATGTGTTTAATTGATTTAATTCCATAAATACATATCCACAGTCTTATTTCCATTGGATTGTTTTGAAAAAGGAAAGGTGTCGAATGGGCAGAGGGGGCCCAGAGAGTGCCAGCATTGGACTCACTTTCTCACTGCTGGGTCATTTCGTTAGCAGAGATGCATCTGGGGACGTTCTGTCTGGGTGTGTTGTCCATGCAGGTGTGCAGAGCCCAGAGGCGGACCTCCAGTGTACTGCTGTATCACTCTGCTTACTGAATCTGGAGCTCGGCTGTGGTCAGCAAGCCTCGGGGAGCCTCCTATCTGTGCCTCCCTCCCACAGTGCTGAGGTCACAGTGTGCGTGTGACCATGCCCAGCTTTTGACGGGGAACTGCAGATACACGTGCAGCTCCTTGTACTTACCCAGCAAGCACTCTTACCCACTGAGCCGTGTCCTCAGCCTGGCTTATTGTCCCTAAAAGCAGGTTTTTATGTGTATACGAACATTCCTGCTTCTCTCTGTGTGTACCATGTGCATGCAGTACCTGCAGAGGCCAGAAGAAAGTGTTGAATATCCTGGGAACTGGCTAAAGCTATGTGTTCTCAAGTATCATATGAAAATACTGTATTATGATCATCATAAAATTTTCGCTCTAGGCTGGAGTGATGGCTCAGAGATTAAAAGCACTGTCTGCTTTTCCAGAGGTCTTGAGTTCAATTCCCGGCACCTACATTGTGGCTCACAATGCCCTCTTCTGGCGTAAAGGTGTACATACAGAAAGCGCACTCATACATACATTAAATAAATAAATAAATAATAAATAAATAAATCTTTAAAAAATCTTTTTTCAGGCTCCAGGTTGGGTGCTTGGAAGTTATTAATTTAAAAATAAGTGTCTGAATAAGAGTGTTTAAGTATTTTGATGACCATTCTCATATACTAACTGACTTTGGGGACTTGTATTTTACAGGATTAGTATCTAATGTTTGTGTAAGACAGAAGAAAAGGATGTCATTCCGTAAAGGTACGTTCTCTCTCTCTCCAAATTCCATTGTTTTTATACCTAGACCAAAGCCAAAAGATGTAACGCAGATTCCTCTGTTTCAGTAAACATCATCATCTGGGTCCTGGCTGCTGTTCTCTTCCTACTGCTTTTGCACCATAACTTCCTCAGCTTGAGTAGTCTGCTAAGGAATGAAGTTTCAGGTATGGGAACCTTTACTAACTCCGTACCACTGGGGGTCCTCATGTCCCACATTCTAACTTACAGCACTATGTTAAAGAAAACTTGCTTCTTGGACTTACAAAGACTCTGAGACAGTGTAAAGGGGCAGAAGGCCAAAAGAGACCAGTGACCTCAGCAGATAGGACTGTTCCTTTCAAACAGCAGAGGACAGACACAGTGGGGAAGGGGTGTCTGTGAAAAGAAGGAAGGGAATACTTGGAGTTTATAGAAGAGATTTTGGCAGTGGGAAGTTAAATGCAGATTCAGGACTGTGTGCAAGTTTGACTTCCTGGAGTAGTTTGTCCAGACAAGGCTGTTCTAGCTTTAGAAGTTGCCTTGCTCAGGCTGTCTGGATAAGGTGGATAGCATTTAGCGAAGGGGGAGGGGCTGGAGTTCAACATGGGGCAAGTCGGGGTCTGGATCTGGCAGCTTGTCCATGTTTACTCCCAACAGAAGGCACAGTGGGTACTCATCAGTTTCAGACGGTGCCTCCCGCTCGCTCTTCTCTCTGTAGTGAAGTCTTTAGCTAAGGACTTAATCTGAGAGAATATTCGTTCTATCAAAGGCGTGTCTGTGGGCTGCCACCTGCTTGCCTTCCAGCGGTCAGAGCTTTAGAAGATGAGCACAGGCAGTGTGACCTGGTGTTGTCTTGACGCTTGCTGTTGTCACTACAGTGCTAACGTGGTGATGTTCTTTTAACTTAGCAATCACGGCAATGGGACTTTCGTAGTAAAACAAATCAAAGTCTGTCAGCTGATTAAAAATCATTTTATTGTATAATTACATTACAACTGTCCAGTTGTTCATATGATTCTACCCTGGTAATGAGGGATATCTGAGGCTTCAGGGTGTTTGCAGATATCTTTTTGTTGTTTTCTGTTGTTTTGAGACTGGATCTATGGCTTAGACTGGCTTCAAACTCACTATGTAGTTTAGGCTGTTCTTGAATTCCTGATCTTCCTGCCTCAGCCTCTGTAGTGATGGGATTACAGGTGTGAACCATAATGTCCTTGTTTTCAAAGATCGTTTTTTGAGGCTAGATGTGATGACACATCCCCAAAATCCTAGCAATTGGGAAGTGAGGCAAGGCAAGAGAATCATGAATTCGAGGACAGTATAGGTAATAGCAAGACTTTATTTTAAAAAATACATACACACACACTCTAGTGGGTAGCAATCCAGCAGTGTGCACCATGGTGTACCACACATCACATATACACATACACACAATAATAAGTAACATTGACGGGGGTATTGGGGGGGGCAGTTCAAGCCATCTTTGGTTATGTACCAAGTTGAGGTCAGCCTGAGCTACATAAGACTCTTTCTTAAAAAGGAAATAAAGCCAGAGTTAGCTCATATCTATAAGCCCAGCACTTGGAGACAGAAATGGAATTATTTAATTAGAACTAGTTGAATAAGTTATTTCATTGATCAGAGAACCTACTATAAAAATTTTGACCTGGTATCTTCTTTTCTCACTTTGTATTTTTTCTATATATTTGAGATTATATTAAACTACATGATAAAAATAAACTTTTCCATGTGATTTTTATCATAAGCATAATGTAAACTTCATATATGTAATTAAGACTTTTATTTTATTTGCGTATGTAATTTTAATGTTGTTAAATTTATTTGTATCCGTAAGAAGATACATTTTCTTTTTTTTTTTTTTTTTTAAACTTTCAGATTTTGATGCTAATCCCACAGTAAGAACTGCATTACGTGCAGCACATACATAGGCATAGATATCTGTCTGGTTAAAATTCACATGCTTTATTCATGGTTGTAACTCTAGGACTAGACATTATCTACCCAAATCTTCAGATACTTGTACCTTTTGCATAAAATTACAAAAAACTTGCATATATCTTACTATGTACTATAAAGTATCTCTAGATTACATATATCTTGTATAGTATAAGTCCATGTTATATTGTACTATTTAGGTACTAATGATAAAAATCAAAGTTCGCCGGGCGGTGGTGGCGCACGCCTTTAATCCCAGCACTCGGGAGGCAGAGCCAGGCGGATCTCTGTGAGTTCGAGGCCAGCCTGGGCTACCAAGTGAGTTCCAGGACAGGCGCAAAGCTACACAGAGAAACCCTGTCTCAAAAAACCAAAAAAAAAAAAAAAAAAAAAAAAAGTTCTACATATTTAGCACAGTAATTGCTTTCTGATGTTTTCCACCTGTGGTTGATTAAATCAGCAGATATGGAAATCATAAATATGGAGGTCCCACTGTATCATAAAAGGCAAGGACGGTTTACAGAGTAATACTGCAGTTATTTTGTATTGAACTCTCGTTTTAAATTTATTTTTCTATCCCAATCCAAAGTTTTTCCTGTTTAAACTCAAATCATAGGCCTAGGGATATAGTTTAGCAGTAGAGAGCTTGCTTAACACATGCTAGAGCCAAGGTTCATCCCCAGCTCAGGAGAGTAAATTCTGATCATGATCCGTTACATTGATTTTTATGTCTCCATATGATTTGTGGTTTGAAAAACTCTCTCTAGGTTTTTATAAGTATAAATAAAAGGGTGGCTTGTTTTGGTGTGCTTGAGTTGAACCCGGGGCCTTATACATGCGGAACTTATACCCTTACTGCTGAGCTAAATCCTCAGCCTAAAAATTTGACTCTTCTCTGTTTTAGATATTGTCCTTAAGAAAGAACAATTAGACAGAGGTCATATACCCTTTAAGGCCTCTGATAAACCGCCAGAACACACTTCAGAAAGGTTCTGTAACTTCCCTACTAATGGTGTACCGAGAGTGTTGTTGCCAGGTTATTTTTTAAAATTCTCCCACTTCTTTCCAAGTGGTTACATATATGAAAACACAATATTCTATTGTATGCTTCAAAGTTAATGGGCAAGAATAAGTAAATTGCTACTGTAATTCTCATGTTACCTCCTTCCATGTATTGGACTCTGTAACTTGCTGGGCAGCCGGGTGGTAGCGGCACATGCCTTTAATCCCAGTACTCAGGAGGCAGAGGCATCACAGTGGATCTCTGTGAGTTCAAGGCCAGCCTGGTCTACAGAGTGAGTTCCAGGACAGCCAAGTCTACATAGAGAAACCCTGTCTCAAAAAACCAAAACATAAAAAAATAAAAAACTTGCTGGGCATGTTTACATTTTTATGTAAACACCTTCACTTTCAGCACGGGGAGATCTCTTGAGTTTGAGGTCAGCCCGGTCTACATAGCATGATCCAGGCCAGCCAGGACTACATAGTGAAACTCTGTTTCAAAGAACAAAAGAAACAAAACCCAAACCAAACCAGAACAAAAAATCATGAGGTTGTTTGTGTTCTGGTGCTTTCCTTGTGTGTGATCTTTTCAGATTCGGGAATTCTGGGGCTTCAGCCCGTAGACCTCGTCGCGGATGTTCGTCAACATCCAGTACATGGGAGACAAGAGGAGATTCCTGTGGTCATTGCTGCCTCTGAAGACAGGCTGGGTGGGACCATTGCAGCCATAAATAGCATTCATCATAACACTCGCTCCAATGTGATTTTTTACATTGTTACACTCAACAGTACAGCAGACCATCTCCGGTGAGCACTGCTTTCCTAATGATTCTGCCTCTACCTGGAGCTCTTCACCAGCCCACAGCTAAGCCAGGAACTATTGTACAGCATAGTATGATATCGTCCTGTTTTACCACACACACAGTACAGATAGTTTTTCACGTGATTGTGTCATGTTTCTGTGGCAAGAGAAATGATAATTTATGTCAGGAACTAAACTAGATGTCATAGTCACACTATTAATTCCACAGTTCTTTTAGTAATAGGTCTAATGTTTGACAACCTGACTTCTGAATAAGGGAAGTAATACATTGATTTATGAGTCCTAGCTTCTTACAGATATGCATGCACAAAGCACTGGGTTCAATTCCCAGCACCACAGAAACTGGGTATGGTGGCTCATGCCGGTCATCCCAGCACTCAGGAGGTAAAAGCAGGAGAATCAGAAGTTCTGAGGGCATCCTTGACTACAAAGTGAGTTTAAGGACAGGCTGGGGTGTATGAGACTGCCTTAAAACAATTAAAAACTGACGGGCGGTGGTGGTGCACGCCTTTAATCCCAGCACTCGGAGGTAGAGCCAGGTGGATCTCTGTGAATTTGAGGCCAGCCTGATCTACAGAGTGAGTTCCAGGAAAGGCACCAAAACTACACAGAGAAACCCTGTCTCGAAAAACAAACAACCAAACAACAACAACAACAAAAATTAAAAACAGAAATCTACAAAACTTAATCTAAAAAGCAGTTTGTCTGAGTCTGTCAGAGTTCTGAGTATTTCTGTCCTTAAGGCTTTCTCCATGATTCACATTCATGAAAATTATGTTTTCATTCTTGAAAAACTCAGAACCCATCTGGGATATAGAAACATACTGCAGGTTTGGAATGAACTAGAAAAGATGTATAGTACTTCTGCAAGTAACATGGGCTGTTCTTACAGAGTCAGGTGGGTGAATTTCTTAGGTTCATCACAGTTAATAATCATTCTGTAGCTGACATTGAATACTAGTTTTATTGATAACTAGCTTTTACTGCCAGTATGATTGGACTCATTTTTTAGAAGGCCAAACAGTCCATGGCCCAGCTGGGCGTGGTGGTGCACCCTTGTAATCTCAGCGTTGGGGTGGCTGAGGGAGAATAGTGAATTCAAGGTCACCCTGGGCAATGTAGTAAGATAGTACCTCAAGAAAAGAAATCAAGTCCATGTTTTGGTGGGGTATTCTCAAGTCTAGAGTTTGTACAGTAAAGCTTTGGGAGAAGAGACTCAGAGATTCTTGGTTGAGAAGGAACTTTGGTGGGAATGCCTTCATCTCGGGTGAGGAACCCCTAGTATTAGAGTGATAAAGAACTTGAAACATGTGTTTCGTGCCTTGGATTTCTCTTACATTGTGTTATGCCACTGTAAGAAAAGCATACAGAGATAAGGCTCTGCTTTAGAAACATAACTGTTTAAGACTGAAATGTGTTTTTTCTTTGTCAGGTCCTGGCTTAACAGTGTTTCCCTGAAAAGCATCAGGTACAAAATTGTAAATTTTGACACTAAACTTTTGGAAGGGAAAGTAAAGGAGGATCCTGACCAGGGGGAGTCCATGAAACCAGTGAGTTCCATGTGTCTTTGTTTCTATTGGGGAGTATTTGATTAAAATACTTGGATAACTCTGAGTACATGCAAGTAGTTCCCTAGGGACCAGACCTGGGGGGGCAGCTCCAAGAGTCCATCGCCTCTTTTATAAGGGTTCTGAGAACGCTCTAATAGCGTCTACAAGTAAGAGCCGAGCTCCTATCTCCTGGCTGATGCTTTTCCCTTTTCAGTTAACCTTTGCAAGGTTCTACTTGCCAGTTCTGGTTCCCAGTGCAAAGAAGGCCATATACATGGATGATGACGTAATTGTACAAGGTACCAAAGAATGAGTTCTTTTTTTCATCTGGATTCTGGGCTGTCCTATGATAATCTACCACAAAAGGCCACCATTAGAAGTGGGAGGAACAGATTGCAGGCCTGTGGTGGCACATGCCTTTAATCCTAGCACTCAGAAGGCAGAGGCAGGTGGATCTCTGTGAGTTCGTGGCCAGCCTGGTCTACAGAATAAGTTCCAGGCCAGCCGGGACTACACAGAGAAACCCTGTCTTGAAAATAGGGGGAAAAAGTGGAAGGAACAGAATCTCAACAGCAATTGTTCATTTCCCTTCATCCATTTCAGGTGATATTCTTACCTTGTACAACACACCACTGAAGCCAGGACATGCCGCTGCATTTTCAGAAGATTGTGATTCAACCTCTTCGAAAGTGATCATCCGGGGGGCAGGGAACCAGGTAAATCACTTACTACAAACCTTGTTCGCTATGAAAGCTTGAAGTGGTGAAGGCAGGGCTCATTCTTACATTAAGCAGTTACTTCACTCCAAATCGCATGCCTACTTTTCTGTGGATTCATATATGGACTTTACAACCAATTCTCCTCAGATATTCTACTTACTAAGACAAATTTTAGATCCCAACTGTGTTTCTGTCAGACCTATGTCACTTTTGCTAATAACTTGAGAAGTCTCCTTTGTCCGACTACTGACTTTTTTTGCTATAAAAAAAAATTTTGTTTGAAGCAGCAAATATCTCATTTGTGTTTTTAGTACAATTATATTGGCTATCTTGACTATAAAAAGGAAAGAATTCGTAAGCTTTCCATGAAAGCCAGCACCTGCTCCTTTAATCCTGGAGTTTTTGTTGCAAACTTGACTGAATGGAAAAGACAGAATGTAACTAACCAGCTAGAGAAATGGATGAAACTTAATGTAGAGTAAGTATGTAATTCATTCAGCTATTTAAACAGTCTTTCCTAATAGAAGTTGGTCAGTACTGTTCACTAAGGTTCTTTATGTTTTACCAAGGGAGGGACTGTACAGTAGAACACTGGCTGGCAGCATCACCACACCTCCTCTGCTTATTGTATTTTATCAACAGCATTCCACCATTGACCCCATGTGGAATGTGCGCCACCTTGGTAAGTCAAGAGTTCGTCAGGCTGGGTATGGTGGTTTATGCTGGTAATCCCAGCACTTGGGAATGCTAAGGCAGCAGCAGTACTACCTTGATTTGAGGTCAGCCAGAGCCACATAGCAGACTCTACATCAAAACAAAGAAAAAGTAGCGGCTGATTTAAGCTAATTAGAAATTGGTATCTAAGAACTCCTCTTTAGGGATGAGCTGTACCCAGTGTTTCTCTTATGGTTTCTGCAGCGTAGCACAGCATTGCTCTGTCTTACTAGTACAATCACTTGGAACTTTTCCTCTCTTTAAGGCTCTAGTGCTGGAAAACGGTATTCACCCCAGTTTGTAAAGGCTGCCAAGTTACTTCACTGGAACGGTCACTTCAAGCCTTGGGGAAGAGCTGCTTCATACGCTGATGTTTGGGAAAAATGGTATATTCCAGACCCAACAGGCAAATTTAGTTTAATCCGAAGACATATGGATACCTCAAACATAAAGTGAACTACAATTTAAGCTAAATGCATCACTCAGGAAATCCTGGAAGACACAACACGTGGGAAGTTAACAGTGTTAGGCTTGAGTCCCTCTGTAGCAACTCACAGAAAAGGGGATGTTTCAGCTGGCGGAGATCACAAATTGCTTCTGTGGCAGTCAGCTTCCCAGATGACTACAAATATCTCCATCTGCCTTACCAAATGTTTGCTTACTATATTGCTGACTGACCTGAAGGACAGACTGATAAAACCAGCACTCGGCTAACTGCTGTAGTTAGGAACTGCAGCTTGGTTTTAATTTTGTAACCTGTGGTCCAGTTTGTAAATAAAATCTACATTTTCCAATAAATCTCTTTGCTTCCACAGAACTCATTTTCTCCCCCATATTTTTTTTTCACATTTTAAATTTTTTTTTAATTTTTAAAATAACTAATATAGCCTCATAATTCCAAAGATTGAAAAGCAGAAAAGGGTAAACATTTTATAAATCTTTCCATATTAGCACCCAGTCTCCTGACAAGGGCAGCTTGTTTTTTTTAATTTTACATATCTAGTTTCTCCCCCTACCCCCTTTCCACTCTTCCCTCTGGGTAAGGTCTTCCTTGGGAATCCACAGAGCATGGCATATCAAGTTGCAGCAGGACCAAGTTCCTCCCTGCTACATCAAGGCATCCCACCATATTGAATAGTGCATCAGGGACAGGTCCTGGTCTCACTGCTAGGGGACTCACAAAAGATCAAGCTACATAGCTGTCACCCTGATGAAGGGGGCCTAGGTTGGTCCCTAGTTGTCCATCCAGAGCCCACAAGCTCAGGTCAGCTGTCTCTGGTTTTCCTGTTATGATCTTGATGCCCCTTGCTCATAGAATCCCTCTACCCTCTTCAACTGGACTCCCAGAGCTCAGCCCAGTGCTTGGCTGTGGATCTCTGCATCTGCTTCCATCAGTTACTGGATAAAGGTTTGGGTTAGGGTAGTCACCAATCTTGATTACAGGGGAAGGCCAGTTCGGGCACCCTCTCCTCTATTGTTAGGAGTGTTAGGGGGCCCCTCTAACATGGTATTTCTTTTATTACTCTTTTCCTCTGTTCCACCCCCAACTCGACCATCCTGATCCCTCATGTTCCCATTTTCCACCCATTCCCACCCCAGTTTACCCAGGACATTTTATCTATTTCCTCTTCCCAGGGAGGTCCATGCGTCTCTCTTAGCTTCCCCCATATTCTAAGAATGTAAACAACTGCTGTTCTCCCAGAGTTCAATTTCCAGCAATTCAGGTCACAACAGTATTACTCTAGAGCCTCCACCCTATGGCATACAGACCACCTACCCACTCACTTTTTTTTTTGAGACAGGGTTTCTCTGTGTAGCCCTAGCTGTCCTGGGACTCACTCTGTAGACCAGCTGGCCACTAAGGCAGAGATCCTCCTGCCTCTGCCTCCTGAGGGCCGGGATTAAAGGTGTGTGCCACCACGCCTGACACAAATGCTTTGTAGTTTTTAATGTACATAACATAATACATATTCACAAGATTTACAGTTTGTGTCCTATCAATCTGGGACACTGCACACATCTAACATCTGTAGCAGTTATACATAATCTGTTTTAAAGTCATAGGCATCATCATCCTCTTCACTCATTTTATCCAAGGTAAATGATCTGTCAGATGGTTTACCTGTATAGGAGAAAAAGAAAAGTGAGATTTTATACAAGAAAATAAAAGCAATTGTGCTCAAAGTCCTTTGTCCCAGACTCACTTGCTGTTGCTTCCACAGGTAACATCTCCCTGGTTCCTTCTACAGGTGGTACATCTGAGCTCTCTGCCTGTGGACCAAAGACATCTTATTAACTCTATGAGGTAGGGTAGATCAGTCTTGGGCGGCACACCTAATGAGGAATTCTGTCACCAATAGTTTCTACCTTTGGCCCCTCCTCATTCTTTCCATGCGGTAATGCTAGAAAAGTCACTTACAGTGTTTTCCCCATCAACATTTTCTTCATCTTCACCATCCTGTTTGTGTTCTTTCTGTCTTGGCAATTCTTCGGGTATGTCTGCTTCTTCTATTATTGCATTTGTCAGGCCCGAGGACCGGAAGAGGATTCTATTAGTTAGATGAGGGCCCTTGAGGACTACAGGAGGAATAAAACTCAGGTTAACAGCTAAGACTTGCGGCACTGTCAGCGTTATACTCATCAATACAAAGGAAAACAATTTCACCTTGCATGCTGTGTGCATTATCGGTTTCTAGTTCTTCCAGATCAAAGCCCTTCTTCATGTTTGCTGCAGTAATCTCACTGAGATGTGGAGAACGACTCCAGGGTGTAGGAGGATGGCAGTAGTAACCTAATGAGGCACTGGCATTAAAAATAAGATCTGTCAAACACAGCTGAATCCCCTATCATTCTACGTTGTCTTCAATGCCAATACTTCAAATTCACCTTACCCTGTCCACTCAGACCATAACAGTTTAGCAGCACTTTCAACATTTGGGCTTCCACCTTTTTGGTGCAGACCTCTTCTCTGAGCAAGTTTAGTGAAAAAATCCAGAGCATCCTTATACCCCGGGACAGTGTATTTTAATACCACCTTAAAAACAGAACACGAACTGTCATTCATCTGTGTAGATAAAGAAAGAACAGTGGTAAGGAGCTCCAGGGGAATTCTTTTACCTGCTGACTATCAGCCTGGGACAGAATGGCACTGGCAGCCTCTAGTGGTCTTAGGACTTCAATGCTTGCTGGACTCCGTAGAGCAAGTGCAGCAGAGGAGTTCGAGGGTGAGATAATGAAGCACGGACTATCTATGACTGTGATCTGCTTGTCCAAAGGGACAGTCTGCATGCTCCTGAAAGAAAAAAAGAGAGGGAGATGGAATTAAGAGGGACACTGGTCTGTCTAAGGGCAAGACAACATGAAGCTCAGGGTTGGATTGAACAAACTCAGCACAGCAGTCAGATCCAATTTGTCATCACTGCTTCATGTTTATGTGAAACCGTAACAGAGTCCCTCTAAAACAAGCACTGTATGTTACAGTGCAACATATCCAAACTTCAGTTATTTCCTTATCTTCCCGGACCAGGTCCAATTACCTTCTTTGAGGCAGCTTTCCTCAACCTTTCAAACTCAACTGCAGGTAGCTGGGCCTTTCCAATCAACCTTCCTAGCTCAGCACAACCTATCTTTCTTTGACTGATGTCTTTCTAATAAGTCTTATTTACCTTGTAAGTCCCATGGGAACGCCAACATTACAGATCCGTTCATGTTTTAAGCTATTAATGATGCTGCTTTTCCCCACATTTGGGAAACCTACAAAAAAATGTAAACTCAGATTATAAACCACATTTTCTGGTAGTTGCCTTGCCCGTACCAGGTTCAGTGTTCTCTCAGATGCCAACTTCTGAAGCTGGTAGGTATTTTTTTTTTTTCAGTGTTTTGGTGAGTTAAGTCAGAATTAACATTTGAGAACAAACCCTTTCTTTAGTAATTAACCTGTTCACACTCCACAATGTGATGTCCTTGGCTAAGTATCTTTAGACTTAAATGTGCTGAATGAAACTCACCAATTACTCCAACCTGAATAGCTTTTCCACATGACTGCTGAAAACTTCCAAGAAGCTTACAAAGGGCTTCCTTGCCACAGCAGACTTTACTTTGGAATGGAACATTCTTCTTCTTCTTTACCTTTAGACATTAAAAAATCCAAAATAGAGTAGTTTTAATTAACTCTGGCAAGTACCATTGGGTGGAATAGAGTAAGTCTGGCACCAGAGTCCAGCTCTTAGATAACCCACTGGGCTCTACTGCCTTTCAGATGATCTTTTGATGAAATCAGAGTTGGATCTTATTGTTTTTCATCTTAATCAACATTTTGCATACTCATCATATTTCAATCATCACAAACCCGAGGAAACCACATTTCCCAACACTAACAGTGTACCTTGAGTGTCTTCCCTCTGCTCTTCAGGTTTGTCGAGGCTTTGAACACCACTGTTGGCAATTCTTTATTCAAATAATTTAGCCAGTTCTCCAAATTCTCTTTTGGTACTAGATCTGGCAAGAATCGGGAAAAGACATGCTTCAGTTTGGCGGTTTTTAAGCCTAATTTATTAAATGTGGTAAACTGTTGACTGTATTCATTTGCATTTCCCCAATCTTTCAACCCATGTATTCCAGATAGGCCTTCAACCCACTATGTAGTTGAGAATGACCTTGAAATTTGGAACTTCCCTTTATCCCCTCAGTGGTGGATCACAGAAACACTACCATGCTTGCTTTTATGTGGTGCTAAGCAGCAAACCATCTTGAGTACCAGGCAAGCATCATACCCACCGAGCTACTTTTGAATCTCAGTATCTCCAGTACTGCTCACTCAATCTAAGCAGTAGGTCAACCTATGCACACGTTTCCAGAATTTTCCTTCACCTAAGAGGCACCAGATTTTAAATCACTTTTGTATTAGTTTTCTATAAAATATATCCCCCCCAATATCTGTTGAAGCTTAAAAACCACTGCTGGCAATTCCTTAATGTCTCTCTTCTGAGTTCTCTTCTTTGTGCTGCTCAAGCCCACCCAGACACATAGCCAAGGGAGACTAAGTGCTGAATAGCAAGCAGAGCAGGAAAATCCAGTGGAATCACCTGCAGAAACTACCTCCTCCCCACGTCCCTGGCTACCACAGTGCACATGTATTGGTTCTGTTGAGGTCAGAGTTGGATCTTATCAGTCTTCAGGGAGAATCAGACTGTTCAGATATTTTCCTCATACCTCACAAGTGCACACATGAGACAAAGGGGATTCTTTCTACTCACCTGATTTATTTAATACAAGTACCAGCTTTTTATGTCCACTTTGGACAACAGCTTCTTCTACTTGAGGACACCTGCAACCAAGAGGATCTCTGGCATCCAAAACCTCCAACACAACATCGGAGGCCTCAATCACCTGTCAAGTAAGAAACCATCACAACAGCATTCCTTGTTGAGCAACACCCTCAATGTGGCCATGAGTCCAGAAGACAGGAGCTCCATGCCTTCATTTTTATATGAAGAATGCTAGCAATATTTCCTACACAACAAAGTCAGATAACCTAATAAAACATGGGTCTCCAAAGTGGAAACAACTTCATCATGTCAGAACACACGATCGAGCCATAATGCACATGTAGTTTAACAGGCCTTCTTAGAAGTACTGACTGAGAAGGCTTAGCCAGTTCTGGTAACAGAGAAGACTGAGCCTGGGAAATGAATATCAGGGTTGGCAGTGCTAGGAAGCAAATGCACTAAGAATCCACTACCCACCCTCTTGACTTTGACTGCAACAATTTCTATGGATTCCCACTTTACAAAGGAGCTCTCAAGTTTACAAAGTCTCATTACCATTTCTGACACTGACCTATACTAAGATACCTTTTTAAGTTCCTGACAATGCAACTTCTTTGGATTCTGTTTGCCCGATTTAGCTTTCTTGGTTTTGGGTTCTTCAGATTTCTAAGATATAAAAATTAGGGGAAAAGATGATAAAATCAGAAACAGCGGTTGTTACCAGTAATATTAAAATTTCTACAGGCAATATATTTGGTATTTTAAATAGGAGACAATCTACATCTTCTTATTAATCTTTCACTTCTTTAATTTTATTTCTGCTTCAGAGCACAGCTCATTTTTAAGGACAGATAACCCTACCTGCTGAGGTTCCACATTAGACTGTTCATCACCAGGGTCAACTTCAAGTTTTCTTTTCTTTCCTTGTTCTTTTTGCCTATCAAGTTTCTGCTGCTGCTTTAGTTCTTCAAGCTGTGTCAGAGCCATAAAAGAAATGAATGAGCTAGAGACCCATGTTGTTAGTTTACTCTGGAAACCATATTCTACTGCAAGCTCCAGCTTGCAAAATTTACCTGTTGCTTCCTTAGCTCAGCTTCACGAAGAAGAGCTTCTTTAAAGGGAGCACTATTTGGAATCCCAGGGTCCTTCCTAGGCTTCTTGTGACCCCGTTTTTTGGCTTCCTTTCTTAATTTTCGATGATGTTCTCGGACCTATTAAAAACACTGTAAGAAGGTCGGAAGAGGGTGCTTGCCTAGCATTCATGAGGGCCATAGGTTCACCCTACAAAAACACTTCACCACTTAGGATTTAGGCAATAAGCCAATCTTAAGACATAATTTATAATGCATGTGAAGCACCCTAGAAAAATGGAACTTCAAGTGGAATTATGCAGAGAACATGTATGCATAAAACAGAAAAATCACTAAGCAGCTCTTTGTAATGATTCTGTCACAGTGAGCAGTTTCGGCTTTCTCTCACCCTGCACCTTCCCACAGCTACATTCTTGATGTTTAAGAGCTTATATCCACATCCAATCCCTAAATCATTAATAGAGCCTTCCCCATGGAGGAGAGAGGATGAAAAAAATCAGTTTGGCAATCCATTTGGTATAGGTCTCTCAGGAACACTCACCTTCTTTTGGATTTTATACCGCTTATGGCAAGTCATACGTTTGCTTGCTTTCTTTAATTCTGCCAAAAACAAACAAACAAAAGACTGTATACCTGAGCAGTAAACCTAGTTTTGTTATTACTTTCTAAAAATTACATGTATGGATGTTTTGCCAGCTCTTCTCAGGGCAACAACCACATGTATGCAGTGCTCTCTCGGAGGAAGCCACTAGAGGGCTTCATTTCTCCATGGAAAGCAGTGAGCTGACATGTGGGTGCTGGGACTCAAACCCTGGTCTTGGTCTTATGGAAGAGCATCCAGTGCTCTTAAATGCTAAGCCACCTCTCCACTCCACCCACTAAAAAGTCATGTTTCATTTACTTATTTTATGTTTGGTCTGAGAAGTAAGTTCAGGCTTGGTGGCAAGTGCCTTTATGAGCTTAGCCATATCCCTGGCTCTCAGGACACTATTTTATAAGGCCAGTGGACTCTCAAAAATATATTGAAAATTTCAGGTCTTGTACTTAGTTTTTGATGACCACAATGTTTTGATGTATTTTTCTTGTGGTAAGTCAACCACCAAGTGATATAAGACTCATGGGGGTGAGAGGGGTTGGAAGATGGCACATGCCTATCAACACAGCACTTTGGAGGCTGAGACCAAGAGGATCGGGAATCTAAGGCTATTCTGGGCTACACAAACCTTGCCTCAACCTTTCCTGCAAAATTATGCCGGGTGTTTATTAATAGTACATGCTCCACTTTCAAATCCCAGTCAATTTGACCCAGTAGATCGAGAGTGAAACCAGCTTCTAGAGGAAAGCACTACAAATCTCAAGGAAAGTAAGGGGTTTCCTTTTATGAACTTTTGCGCCAGGGTTTCAGTACATAATCCAGGTTGGCTGCAAACTTTCGATCCTCCTGCGTTATCCTTACGTGTACAGGATTATTGCCACGTGCCACCAAGGCCGACGGACTGGTTTTGAATAGATTTTTTGAGACAGGGTTTCTCTGTGTAGCTTTGGAGCCTGTCCTGGAATTCGCACATTGTATACCAGGCTGGTCTCTAACTCAGAGATCCGCCTGCCTCTGCCTCTCGAGTGCTGGGGCTAAAGGCGTGCGCCATCACCGCCCGGCTTTGAATAGTTCTTATACGAAAGGAAATCGCCGGGCCCGAAAACAGGCTCAGACACGTTAACGACATAAATCTGGGTTAGTCTTCACCTAAGGGGCCCAGCTTTCCTTCTACAGAACAGGCCCTGGTGAACATGGCCGAAGTCGGTCCTGGGCCTTCCAACCCTCACTCAGTTCTGGGGGGAAACAGAGCCACGGCCTGCGGGAGCCCTCTGCCTACCGCCAGAAAGAACGACCTGCTCGGTTCGCGGACTACGCCCACCTCCCGACCCGACTCACTCGGCCGCTTCATGCTGGCAGCGGACACTCAGAAGCAGAAGGGGTCTCAGATCCACCTTGCCTTCTCGGACGCCACGTGCGAACTGAAGCGGCGGGGGCCAAGGTCTCGCGCTCAAGCTACTGCCGTAAAGCCTGTCGGCGCTCCGCCGCGTGCGCGCGCACACCCTGTCGCGCAGAGTCGGGATCGCTTGGCGGCCTCGGGTTGGATTTACGGCAGCACTGGGAGGGGTGAGGGCGGTAAGGGCGGCGGGTGCCGGAGCGACGGCAGCGGCCGCGGCTAGAGGAGCAATAGCAGCCGTGGCGGCCACGGGGCGGGGCGCGGCGGTCGGGGACCGCGGCCGGGGCTGCAGGCGGCGGAGCGGCGGGGTAAGGCCGGGCCCGGGGCGGGCGGGGCCGCTCCCCCTCGGCCAGCTGCCGGGCCTTTGTGTCGGCCCGGGCGGGCTGGAGCCGCGGCGGAGGCCCCGCCCCGCGGTGCGGACGCGCTGGTCGGGCTGGGCGCGGGGCGGGGCACGGCGGCGGGCCTCGGGACAGGCCCAGCAGCCGGGCCGCACCTGCCGGCGGGGACAAAGGCGAACCGGGGCCCGGAAACTCCCCGCGCTGCTCTTTCCCGCCCGTCGCCGGGCGGCTTCAAAGCTGTCAACGTTTCCTTTAGTCCCCAGAACCAGTGACAGGTCGGGCAAACTCTTCTTTTCCTCCGCCTCTCAAGGCCTCCTTTTTTTGTTTCTTGTGCGTTCGGCAGAAACTCTCCCTAATGAGTTTTTTGGTTGTGTTTTTTTCCTCTTTCCGTGTGATTTGCCCAAACCGAATATTTTTGTCAGTGAGACGTATTTATTTAGAGGTTAGAGACTTCAGCTTCTCATCTACAACGTCACGACGAATCGGGGTTTTTTAAACTGTATTTTCTGGTTTTAAAAGTATTTTCCGCCTCAAAGTATTTTACTTTCTGAAAAAGCAGTGAGTCTTGCTATTAAAAGAAAATAATTTTTATTTGAAAGATGGGGCAGAAATACAGAATTCCTGGAAAACAAATGACAAATACACAGTAAGGTGGATATAGGAATTCTAGGAATAACTGGAGAAGTGTATGTTGGTTTAAGCTGTCTTAACCCAAACTTTTCAAAACGGACTTTCCGAGCCAGGCACAGCAGAATACACCTGTTGTTCCAGCCGGTGGGAGGTCGAGTCAGGAGGATGGCAAATTTCTGTTCAGGTTGGGTTACATAGTGAGCCCTTTTGCCAGTAAAACAGAAAAGTGATTCTAAGTGTCTTTCTCTCCCTCGTTTAGTAGTATTCCTTTTCCCAACTATAATTCAGAAGCACATTGGACTCGGTATCGAGATTAAAGAATATAGCTTTTGCTTTAGTAGCTTTTAAGATCCAAAATGAAAGATTGAAAAGTATCCTTTTTTTATCTTTGACCTGGCCTTACTTTGTTGCCAGGTTGATGACCTCAAGTTTATGATCTTCTGCCTCAAGTCTCCTGAAGGCTGCATTTACAGGCATGTGCCACTACTTGGAGGGTGAGGGGAGTGAGGATAGTATCTTTGAAGAAATGTTTGGGATCAAAACAGTAACAAATGTGTATGTGCAAAGGCACCAGTGGGAATAGAAGAATCTTGACGACTTCCATTAGAGTATAAAACATAGCTCTAATAATAGTGCTTTACCAAACTCTCCAAGATAAGTAAATTATATATCTGTATAATACACCATTATTAGTACATCAAACATTGTGAAGACGAATGCTGACTTGGTAGCCTTCTCTACGTTAGAACACAGTTGCGGAAGCTATGGTTTTTATCATTTTGTTTATGGAAAAGATTCTTGAGTTGGTTTGGGGCTCAGTTGGTAGAGTGCTTGCCTGGTATATGTGTGAAGCACTAGGTTCAGTTCCTCAGCACTGCATACACCTGGGCATGGCAGCACTTGATTGTAATCCCAGCATTTAGCATGTGGAGGCGGGAGGCTCAGAAACTCAGGTTCTGAGTTCAACACTAGCTTGGGATGTATGAAACCCTGTTGCAAAAAGAAAAAGAAAAAAAACAACAAAAGACAACAACTGAGGCATAAATACTGAAGGCTTGAATGACAACATGGGTGGTTTTCCTGTGCGAAGTATGATTATAATTGCTTGCTTTTTTTTGGTCTTTGATTCACCTTTTTTTTTTTTTTTTTTTTTTTTTTTTTTTTTTTTTTTTTTTTGGTTTTTCGAGACAGGGTTTCTCTGTGTAGCTTTGCGCCTTTCCTGGATCTCACTCTGTAGACCAGGCTGGCCTCGAACTCACAGAGATCCGCCTGGCTCTGCCTCCCGAGTGCTGGGATTAAAGGCGTGCGCCACCACCGCCCGGCTTGATTCACCTTTTTAATCAATATCTTTTGTTTTAAGTGTGTGTTGCAATACTAAATATTACTAAAAAAAAAAAAAAAAAACCAGGATACTAAAAGTTAGCAAGTTGTCAGATATTTGGATATACTAGCTGCTTGCGCAGTTACACATTTTTAAGTGCTCTTTTTTTTTTAACTTATTTTGTATATGTGTGCATGTGTATGTACAGGCTAGAGATCCATGGCATTGTCTTCCTCTCTTGCTTTGTACTTCTATTTATGTTGAGATCTAGTCATTTATTTTACGTGTATGGATGTTTTGCCTCCCGTGTATGGCTGTGCACCATGTGTGTGCCTGGTGCCTGAAGAAACCAGAAGAGGGTCCCCTGGAACTGGAGTTGTGGATGGTTATGGCTGCCATGTAGTACTGGAAATCTAACCCAAGTCCTCTAGAGTGCTCTTTACCTCTGAGCCATCTCTCCAGGGCTACCTTATTTTTTAAGATAAGGTCTCTCGGTAGATCTGGAGCTTGTTGGGTTTTGGCTAAGCTGGATGCCAGTAAAACCCGGTGATCCTCCTGTCTTTACCCTCCCCTGTTCCCTCAGTGCTGGGGTTGCTGGTCCAACACTGTGCCTAACTTACATGTAGGTGCTGGTGATCGGAACTCTGGTCCTCATGCCTGCGTGGCAGGCACTTCGACTTTGCTATCTCCCCAGACCACTAGAGTATTGATTGTCCACGGGAAGTGTCCACATTCATTGTCATTCTCTTGGATGTTTTACTGTAAATGAGGCCAACAGCTAGAATTAAACTCCAGAATCATTTGTTTTCTGCTTATAAAGAAATAAATGAAGTGATGCTTAGAGACTGTCTTTAAATTACACAAATGTTTGTTTTAAACATCTCATGCATTTTCAGTACTTTTTTTTTTTTTTTTTTTTTGGTTTTTCGAGACAGGGTTTCTCTGTGTAGCTTTGCGCCTTTCCTGGTACTCACTTGGTAGCCCAGGCTGGCCTCGAATTCACAGAAATACGCCTGGCTCTGCCTCCCGAGTGCTGGGATTAAAGGCGTGCGCCACCACCGCCTGGCCAGTACATTTATTTTATTTTCAGCAATATTTTATAGAACGGGGCTACAAAAATAAAGAGGACCCAGCTCTGTGCCTAGGTAGCTCAAGAGTTTTGCTTTGAAATTTCAAAGTAATTTAATGTATGTCGTTTCTTCACTGTCAAAGGGTGTAGGTACGCTTTATTATTTTCATTTCTTTTGTTTGTTTTGAGATGACCTTGAACTTCTGTTCTCGTCTCTACCTCTTTAGTGCTAGTATTACATGTGTGTACCGCCATGCCCAGTTTCATGTGGTGCTGAGGATTGAATGTTGGGCCTCCCACCTGCTAGGCAACCACTC